>NW_027518679.1:53145357-53775000 GCF_043159265.1 Tasmannia lanceolata | reverse complement strand
GGGGGGAAAAATTATAGGACTCAGCTACCTTCCAGTGTGATGTTTCACAACAGAAGTAAAAATGCATTCTTAGTCATAAGAATGTGTTACTACATGTTGGTTATGTTTTCCACATTCTACGTTATGGTCTTCTGGCCTGTATTTTCCTTTGGAGAAAGCTAAGTTTTACCTTTTCCTGTTTCCAATTGCAGAGAGTTGGAGTGTGCAATCCGGTTATGCTTCTAGATGACATTGACAAGACTGGTTCGGATGTCGCTTTAGCATTACTGGAGGTTCTTGATCCAGAGCAGAACAAAACATTCAAGGATCAGTATCCAATTTTCTTGTCAGTGCATTCTGTAGAATTTTTGTGGAAATTTGTTTATATTGTCACATCTGCTTTTCCTTGAACATGGTGAGTATGGATAATTAGATTTGGTGTTTAGCCTTTTGTTTTTCTTACTGGTGGCTTATGTTGTTTCTTCTGTTTATTTACTCTTCTCCATAGTTGGTAACGAGATTCTCTTTCTTTGGAATAAATTTAATAGCCAATTAACCATTCCCACTGACAAGATCATATGAAAGCTGAGTTGTTTTAGTGTTGGTTTCTTCTTGATTACATTGAAATTCTTCTTGAATGATATATAGGCAATTTTTAAAAACTCATTCTCAGACAAGAAGTCGCCCAAGATAAACCTGAGTTTACTTTGGTGAGTCAATGATCGATGTGTCGAGCTTTTTCTTGACTCTAGCAAGTCAAATTAGTTTTTGATTTTCCTGCCAAGGATTCGTATTACTCAGAAGTAAGATTCCATCGATAATACCTGATGTGTGGGTTCACATTCTTTTTCTTTACGATGATTGATGACTGTAGGGTCAAAACAGAGTTGACTCAGGCGTGTCAAGGATTAACCTTGGAATTTTTTTACAGTGTTTTTATCTACTGTTTTCTGGTCAATAATGTGCTTAATACCTGAAGCAATCAACTTATGTTAATAGTCAAATTTTTTTTTTCATATTCTTTGGTTGAGTCAGTCATCGACATGTTTCATAAACATGGGGAAGGTTCTGACATGCAAAAATTTCAGTTTTTCTGTACTTCTTTAAGGTTCTTTTTGCTTTGTTCAGAAACACTCATCGGACTGAACATAAAATAAGGCCACATTTGGTCTTTATTCCCCCCTTTCTTTTCTACCTCAACCTATTGCTAACATAACCCATCTCTACTATGTTCTCCTTTCTCTAATTCTCTTCATCTTATTTTCTTCATCTTTATTAATTTTTGAGACTCTGAAAACATGAAAGTCCTCTTTCTTTTCCTCCTTTCCCTTAACCTAAATCATCTTCTCATCCACCTAGCCCTAGCCTCTTCTCCTTATCTTGTAAAATCTTGTGGTCTTCCTATCGTTTAGAGTTTAATCTTTAATCCTCTCAAGTCTTACCCTTAGATATGTCTTTGTTCCTATTCCTATTATCCTATGCTTTCTAAACCAAAACCCGTGATCAATCCAAAATCCAACATATTACATCCCCATAGCTACTCATCGTTTGGTCTTATGTTTATTTATATTTATCTCGATTGTCAACTTTTTCTTGTTCACTTTCCGTCACTTTTAAGGAAATTCCATTGTCACACAATTCTTTTAAAAAGTATTATTGCCTGCGGCACACTTATTTATGCATAAACTTATCATTTGTGCAGTCTTTTTGCATGACTATCAATGTTGTAAATTCCGTTTCGTTCAAATTTCGTTCCATTTCGGACGAAATTTTCCGAAATCCGGAATGGACGAAATTCTCCATTCCGGCCGGAATCGTGCATAACGGCTAGTTTGACTGGATTTTGCAAAATTTACGACAATTCCCCTGCAACGGCTCTTTTTGGTTTTTGACCATTTTAACCTCAAAATGTGACCGTTTATAGCTGTTGGGAAGGGTATTTTAGTCATTTTTAAATGCACAATCAATTAAAAACTCTATAAATGGCCTTTTCCCTACCTTCTTATCCTCCACCTTCACATAAGTGATTCTCCTTCTTTCTCTACTTTCACTTACATTATCTATTCTACTAAATTTCCTACAAGTCTACCCTCTTCTTCAACTCAATCCTAGTCTATTTTGGAGCAAAGGGAAGGCATACATTCAACCTACCACTACAAGAAGTCAAGAACTATTCCAAAGGCTTATTTCAAGTGAGTGAAGGCTAATTTTTTCTTCTTCTCTTCAACTCAAGTTCAACCTTAAGGTTCTCTTTATTTCTTTCCATTTTCTTTCTTTTATTTCTTACTTCATTTGTCCCCTTCTACTTCATTTTTTTGTAATTTGTTTCAATTTTCTTTCTTCTAATTCATTTTTCCCCTTCTTCTACTTCATTTCAGAATGAGTGGGTCGGGCTCGGGACCTTTTGCAGGAGCATCCTCTATTGGTTCGGCACCCGCTAGATCAGATGACCCTGCATGGGCTTACGGTACATTGGTTCCGGGTCAAAGAAATAAAATAACTTGCATATTCTGTGGCAAAGTCATATCGGGTGGAGGTATAACCCGCTTGAAAGAACATTTAGCGGTTGTTCCTGGTGAAGTAGCACCATGCAAAAAAGTGACTGAAGATGTAAAATATCGAATGAAGCAACTTTTAGATGCAAAGAGAAAAGAAAGGGCTAGGATGAGCCTATCCAGAGCAGAGGTTGGAGGTTTTTATGGCACGCCAGACGAAGAAGAAGAGCAGGATGAAGAAGACATTGGCACACAATTGCCTCAACGAAAAGGTAAGGAAGTTCTTGTAGAACCGAGTGGTACAAAAAAGAAGAAGAAGGGAATCACAGGAGGGATCAGGAATTTCTTTGCACCACGAACAACCCCTGGAGCCCAGCCAAGCATTAAAAGTGCTTTGGCTACTAAAGAAACAATGGATAGAGCAGACATGGCGGTTGGCATGCTTTGCTACGATGCCAATCTCCCTTTCAACGTTGTGTTTTCAACTCTCACCTCATCACTTTAAGCTTTTTAGTTTAACCTTTGACATTAAATTTAATGTTTTCCTTTTCAGGGACTTGTTGAGGAAATCATCTACCACTAGTGACCCTTTGAGCATAGACCATCTGGATGTCATGATGTATTGGGTTGCAGAAGAGGAAGATGTCATATTCACGCCGGAAGACATTGGGTGGGAAAATCTTGAAGCACCTACTGCTGTGGTTGGGGCCGGGGACGACGACGACGACTTTCTCATGCCTCTTGAAGAAGATGTCCCTACTGGAGGTCCAGGTGGAGATGACGGCGGCAACAACGACGACGACGAAGAAAAAGACATTGAGTATGATCATCCGGGTTATGATGACTGAGAGTTGTTGCTACTAGCTATTGTCTATGTTTCACTTTCATGTATCTTTTTTTTTTTTTATGTTTTTCTATGTATCAGACTATCAGTTGGACTTGTGCAAGACTTTATGTGTTTAAGTAATGAATATGCCTTTTGGGACACATATTTTGGACTATTTATTAGTTTTTCATCTTTTTCTATTGATTTTATATTTTTTTGGATTTTTCTCATATTTTTTAATATATTTTTTGTGTGAACGAAAAGTTTCGACCGAAATGCACCGAAATGACCGAAATTCCACCGAAATTCCGTTTCGGTGGCCAAAACGAAATGGCGACCGAAACGGAATTTACAATTAAGATGACTATTGATTTGTTATACTCAGAATTTGTACAATAATATTTGGTTTTCTGTTTGAGAAGGAAGTTGTGACTATCCCTGATTTGGCTCGCTATCTTGGACTGTAACAAATACTAGATTGTTAGCCAACATATGAAACATTCTTGCTGCCAAGTCACAGACAGATGATGACTGTGTACCTATTTCACTCTGTGTGTCCACTTTTTGTCTATCGTCGTCATATCTCAAGGTTTTGACATTTTAATCATGTCCGAAGTTTGTTAAAGACGTAACTGCTTCTCATTGTCAGGCACTTCCCGTGGTAAATTTTTGTAGCTGTTGAGTGTAAGATATCCCTTCAGGGTACTTAATGGATATTAGCTTGTGCTTAACCTATATCTCTGTGTGCTTAATAGTATATTTGCATCCTAGTTTCGTTCTTCAATGATTTTGAATTAAAAATCTCCAACAAATGCAAGGGATTCATGTTTGCAGTTTCAATCCAGATGCAACTTATTTCATACTTCATATCAGTGTGTTGAGGCCGATGCGGTAAATATGCATCTGTTGATGGTTTAATGCCATACCTAGCTCAAGCACCCATGCTATAGTTTTCTAATTTCTATCTCATTATTTGTTAGAATTATATTTCATCACAAAGATTTTCATAATAATTGGATGGTATGGCCATAGTCACTGTTGATGATAGAGAAGCAACTTTGGAATAACTATTATGTTATAACTTATACGAATCTTGTTATGGGACTGATAAGTTGTAACATCACGTGGATCCCTTAATTGAAGGTTACCAGCTATTTGAATGTTCCATTTGACCTTTCAAAGGTGATTTTTATTGCAACTGCAAATAGTATGCATCATTTTCCTCCACCACTTTTGGAACGAATGGAAGTTATTGAGCTGCCTAGGTATACACCTGAAGAAAAGCTAAGTATAGCCATGCGACATTTAATACCACGAGTTTTGGATCAACATGGGTTGACCTCTGAGTTCATTAAAATTCCTGAGGTAGTGAATTTACACTATTCTTTTCTTAATTAACTTTATTTTTTCTGTTTTTGATTTACCAGAATATATGCTAGCATTGACTACTTTGCCATTGGGCCAGAAGTCATTAAAATATTACTGCAGTTTCAATGTCTTGATTTTATGTTGTGGCAATGCTTGTTATCAAACAATGTTTCTTTCCTATACTTCTTCAGTGACCTAGTGATTTAGGACAAGCTATGGGAAGGATCACAAGCCAAAAAATGATCAGGTCTTTTTAAAAGTTGCTGGAATTTTCAGAACTCCTCAGAACGGAGTCTATACAGAGTTGGATTCAGACTCAACAAGATTTCAAGAGTTAGTTAAGTGATCTAACATATTGGAATGAAAACACCTACATGACTTGGATGAATACAGGACAAACGTGGTACTCAGTTCAGAAATTTAGAATCTACCACTTCTAAAACCTAAATAACAGAACTGAGGTAAATTAAGTTTTAGGTTACCAAAGGAATCCACCTTTGGGGTCTCAAGGATCCACTTTGGGGGTCTATAAGGTGTTAACTTACCAACTTCTCCAAAAGCTTAAGCTTTCGGAGAAAGGCGTTATTTATCTTTTATACTTTAACACTACCCCGCACGTGTGGCCCACTTGGCAAACACGTGGCACATGTGATCCCACTTTGGGCCGACCATCGCATGTGGATTTTTGCTATCCGGGAGGTTTGAACTCGAGACCTTTGGCTCTAATATCGACTTTTAGAGAAAGGCCTTATTTATCTTTTATACTTTAACAGAAGGAATCCACCTCCGAGCCCTAGGAATCTACCTATAGGATTTGCTTCTTTGTCAATGGAATCCACCATGAATCTACCAACACCTCTCCGATTACCAATTTACCAAAGCCCATGCTTCTCATTTTTTGCTTTCACAATTTGATTTTCCCCATCACCTAGTCAGCATTTATTAGATGATTTATAGTTGGTGTCGAGGGAAGGGAATGAAGATGAAACTAATCCGGTGTAACATATCATGGTTGCGAGATAAGAGGCGTCAGGGAAGAATTCATCCCATCCAGACAGCCACAAACATTGTCATATTGCCAGGCTAAAGATTGTGCAAGCACAACATATCGCCATTTTTTTCTGAGTATTAACTGCAGCCACTTAAAATTGTAAGTAATATAAGCAAATACATAAATACATAATGTATCTATATATTTATAAGGGATTTTCTAGCGTTTATCGCAGAAGGCATTTCGCAGATGGTCTGTCGCATGTCAGAGCAGCCACAAAGGCTCAATTTTCAGCAGATTTTGTCATGATTCACGAGTTGGCTGCTCTGGCATGCGACGGGCCATCTGCGAAATGCCATTGGTGATGGACGCTAGGAAATCCCTATTTATAATGAAGGTCCACTAAAAATTTTGGAATAAGATTTTATACAAGAGGAAAGATGCCACCGTCACTATATCTTGAGTTTCATGAAATGCCACTGCACCTACTGTATCAACCCATGGAACTCCAAGTCTAGCAATGTAGTAGTCGCTTATGATGATTTTTCATATTGGTCTTTGCTTTCAATTTTCTTAGATTGCTTGCTTGTTCCTTTTGTTTTGGATTTTCCGTCGACTTGCTGGAGATTGTGTTACTAATTAACTTCAAGATTTATGTTTATAGTATATTTTCATGACATGTGATCCTCATAATCATTGTTTTCCATGATGAGGACTATTATTGTGTAGGCTATGGTGAAACTTGTGATTCAGAGATATACTAGAGAAGATGGTGTTCGGGATTTAGAAAGAAAATTAGCAGCTGCTGTCGAAGTTGCTAAAGTTGAAATGGAAGTTAACGGTCATGAAATATCTACTTCCCCAGTCTTGGTCGTAGATGAAGCTATGCTAGAAAAAGTACTAAGGGCTATGTGGGAAAACGTACTAAGGGTAAGTCATATTGTCCTTGTTAGCTGGGAAATAATTTTCATGAATGTCTATCCTTATGCCTTGTTGATAGGCTGAACAAGTCTGTACACTGTTGATATGGTATGCAGCATCATAGTTTTGATGACAAAGAAATTGCCGAAGTAGTATCGTGTCCTGGTGTATCGCTTGGGCTTGTGTGGACCTCCTTTGGTGCAGAGGTTCAGTTGGTTGAGGCGATAGAAATGGTTGGAAAGGGTAACTTGCTTCTTACGGGGCAGCTTGGTGATGTTATCAAAGAATCGGCACGTCTAGCATTAACATGGGTAACCTTTATTCTATATTCATTACTTGTTTAGTTGTCTTGAATTATAGTTGCCTTTATGGGTTTAGATGGCAGACCTGTATCCGATGCATAATTCATCTCCATGACAAAAATGTATATATTTTTATTTTCTGTCGTGAATGGTATTTCATTTGCTTATGCTGTCTGAAAAATGCTTGTTACTGATGAATCTTATATATATATATTATATAACCCATATCTCATTAGAAACTGAGAACCTTATGCTAATTCATGACTAAAAGATATATTTCAGTTTAAGAGGTTGATATAAGCATCACTTTGAAAACAATTGGCTAAACATCTGGAAAATTTCAGGCTCACCTTTTGAGACTCTTTATCTAGCATTTGTAGTTATGCACTTGAAGCTATTCATTTATATATGTCATGGTTATCTCGCTATAAACATTCTATAATTTGTCAGGTAAGCGCAAAAGTTGCAGACATCAATTTGCTTGAGGGTCGAGACATACACATACATTTACCTCCTTTAGGTGTACCCAAGGATGGACCATCATTAGGGGTGGCTTTAGTAACATCATTAATTTCACTGTTCAGTAAAAAAAAAGTTCGATGTGATACAGCAATGATTGGAGGAATGGCACCGAGTGGACTATTAATACCTGTTGGCGGTGTCAAGGACATGGTTTGTCTCCCGTCTTTTTTGTTTCTATGGGTTATTATTTTTTAAAGCAAATATATGCTGAAATGGATCCTTATTCTCCCTCGCTCTATCCTTCCATTTAATATATATAAGTAGATCTTACGCTCCACATAATCCTATATGCAAGCATCGATCATCCAGCAGTCTGTTAGCCATTTTATGATCTTGTTTTGATGCAAATATTGAAAGATGGATTTTCCTAGTGTTATGTATTGGAATCTGCAGATATTGACAACATATCATTGCGGCATCAAAAGAGTCATCGTGCCTGAGAGGAACTTAGAAGACATAGTTAAATTGCCATCGGCTATTCTTGACAGCATGGAGGTATGTTATATCGTTTGAATGTGCTGTTCTATTTACCTATCAATTGTTGGGTTTAAAGTAGACTTTACAAGCATATGACCCAATGTCAAAGTTATGATATGTCCTGAGTTTTTGAAACTTTGAATCCTTAAGGCTTGGTCAAGAAACCTTCTCACAGTCTCATTATATTTGAAAAACAGATATTACCGGCAAAGACTGTGGAGGACGTTTTGGAAAAAGCTTTTGAGAGAGGATGCCCCAATCTTACCAACTTTGCCATCCCACCCTTCGACCTGCAATCCAGGATCAGACGATCTCAATGTTAAGTCATGGAGAGAGCCTCAGCCAAAGCATATCACTAAATGGGCAGTAGGGGTGTAAATGGATATTCGGAAATTCGATTACCGTCCGCATCCGAATCCGTTTAAAGCGAATATTATCCGAATCCGTTTCAAGCGGATATTATCCGAATCCGTTTATGAGATATCCGGCTCTTAGCGGATGCGAATCTGGTAAATGATATATCCGATCCGTTTAACATCCGAATCCGAGAAGTAAATCCTTTTTATTTATTATTAATAATATCATTAATATTTATTTTTAGTAATGACACACTATCTTTTCTTTCTATAAGAAAAGTGAATATTCTTTTTAGAAAAATAAAAATAAAAACAAAAATAGCCCAAATCCATTCCATCATATACAAAAAAAGAAGGAAAAACCTAAAGACCACACTACCAACACTATCATCCATCCTCTCTCTCTCTCTCTCTCTCTCTTTTTGTTTTAAAAGGAAGAAGAGGATCTCATATGTTTTAGGGTTTGAGAGTTAATTTTGTGAAGAGAATGTAGAGGTCTAGTTTTAGGGTTTGGAAAATTCATTCGAGTAAGTGTTGCAATAAAATGTCCGAATTTACCGGATAAACGGATACGGATAATATTCGAATTCGAACAATATCCGGCGGATACGAATTCGGTAATAGATATTAAATATCCGTCGAATCCGAATTCGGATAGTATATACTGTAATCGAATTCGGATATAGCCATATCCGCTCCGAATTCGATCCGTTTACACCCCTAATGGGCAGATATGCCTACACCTGTTGTTTTCTCTTTGGATGGCATGTTCATGATAAAACATCGCTTCATTTTGTGTGGTTTTCTCTCAGGATGGCATGCTCACGAGAAAACATCGCTTCATTTTGTGATACCCTATGGAATTGTTGCTATGCATAGCATAGAGGACCTGAGGACTTTTTGCTGTAAATGGGTATGTCTTTTCTAAACAGTTGCACACATGATTTTCTGTCTCGTGTTCTAATGGCTATTTTTCGAAATTTACACAATGAAGAAGTTTTGAATGTGTGGCATTCTCAACTTTCAGAAAATTGGTACCCAACCCCCACCACGGCCATCTTCTATCTGCATTCTTACATTTACTACTAAAGGCACAGTCAAACCTCTGAAAACTACTTCACCATAAAAAGAAGACTTTTAGACATGTCAAAATACGTCATCTCTGAAAGAATTTTGCTTCACCTTATGTGCATGTTCTTCAGCGACAATGGACTCAAGCACTCCTTATCCTCCGTCCATGAAGAGGCAGACTGAGGTGGCCCAAACACGTCCCAGAAACGAAGAGTCTCGTCTGCCCCAGCCGATACCACAGTCGATCCATCTGGACTCCGCACAAACCAATATTAAACTAAGAAAGTCATCATTGGCATGTTAGACATTAAAGTGTCTTTCTTTTTTACATTATTCTATTAATATGATATGATTATTTTCATTTGTGTTTTGCTTCTAGTTCTAAACCTGGGAAAGGTGGAGAATTCTAGATGCATGGCCTGGTAGCTATCCAATTTTCGACATAAACAGAGCTGGTTTTTTTTTTTTTTTTTTTGAACCCATGAGCACTCAAAATCTCCTTCTGATGGTGGTTTATGATCGGTGCTGTAAAATAAGGAATAACTCCATGTGTAGTCAGTGTTAAGGAAGCAATCTTTTCTTTCACTAGAAAGAAATAAAAGGATGCACATCCGGCGGTTCTCCAGCGTATCCTCGTAGTTGTTAGGGCCCAAGCCCGTTGAGATCCTTTCTTCTCAGCTCTGGGGTGCCAGGTTCCAAGCCCTTCTTGATCCTAGGTGTAAGAAATAATCTGTTTTACTACGGTCTTAGGTGGTTATCCCGGAGGGGGTGTCATCTCCGGAGGGTGATGGGGGCCCAAGCCCTTCTTGTTCCTTCTGTTTTTAGCTGGAGTCGAACGTCGAGTTTCCACCTCTTTTCCCCGTGGACTATAACCATGTCTAAGGGCCCAGATTCTGTTGGCAAACAATCTTTGATCCCTGGAGATTGGCTCTGCAAAGGATGCGACTACCATAACTTTAGAAGAAGAATGAGCTGCAGGTAGTGCCATAAAGAGAAAAAAGTATCAAAGACTAAGGAGGCGACCGAGTCATGGCCAGACACTGGATCCATAGATTCCGGAATTACACCAGTAAAAGAAGCCCACTCGCCGATGCACAAGCATCCATTCTTCACTAAGTTTTTGGAAGACGAAAAGAAAGCGAGGCTTCTTTGTTGGGAAGAAGATAGGGTGTCAGGGGTTAAGAGGTTGGAAGCTATGCTTAGTTGGAAAAAGGACCCCAGGGAAAAGGTTCTGGATGTAGAGATTTTTGCATCCGAGGTTGAGCAGCTTCTCTTGGAGCTAGGTAAATGCTCACACTAAAAGGTAAGTCTTGTGAAAAGTTTAAACTTTCTTGAAGGGAGTCAATCAATTACTTTGGTGCTCTCCTGATGCCGGGATGAAGTGGAATGAATCAAAGTTTTTGGATTTTTGTGGTTTGGGGTATAATCATATGGAACTTACTCGATGTATTGTAAAGGGGACCCCTGGTCCCTACTCCTTGTAATTTTATATAATATTAATTTAATATGTCATCTTTCAAAAAAAAAATTTCTGGAAAAGAAGTGTTAGAAAGAAGTCACCTCCTCAGAGTCTGTATTATTGGAAGGATAAAAGAAGAAGAATGGGATCTAGAGTAACTATGGTGCTCGGCAAAATGATTCTGGGATATCCCTGACGTCCCACGTCCGTGTACCCTAAGTAAAAAGGAGGTTCTCTTTATGTTCAAATCTCATGACTTGGCAAGGAAGGTCCTTAACCGAGGAGGACAAGCATATGGTCAATTTCTCCTCTCCTTGAGTGAATGGAATCAAAACTATCAATAAGAGGCTCAAGCTATGTGGGTTAACTTATACGGAATCCCATTTTACGCGTGGGCAACTTCGACAGTGGAATCTCTAGGAAGTATTTATGGGTCAGTACTAGAGGTAAAAATGGAAGGAAATGACAAGGGAGACATGAGCTTTGCATCTGCAAAAGTCTTCACGACTGAATGGAACCTAAGATCTTTGTCCGCATGAAAGCAAGATTTTAAATTTCAACCGAAATCTGAAATTGCTGACCGAAATTTCGGATTTCGGTCAATATTGAAATCGAAATCGATGTTGCTCAAAACGTTACATTATTTCGATCGAAATTTTGATATTTCGGTCAAAATTTCAGATTCCTATAATTCCGGTCCGAAATTTAAGGGATTCCGCCAAAAAATCTGAAATTAATTCGTTATTTAATATCTTCTTGAAATTTCAGTCAAATTTTTTTGCGGCATAAAATTATGCAATATTTTATTTCGTTTTATTTCTTTTGAAATTCCTAAAATTTCGGTTTCCGTGAGGACCGAAACGCATTCCGAAGTCGAAATTTAAAACCTTGCCTGAAAGTTGGAGATGAGTGGTTCAAAGTAGGAGTTAACTGTCAAACAATCAACAGAAAGAAGAATCCAGTCGATGAAGTAGAGAAGACGAGGTTTATCATCAGAGTTCAGACAATAGTTTCTCGGAGTCTGCCAGATCGGAGGAGAAGAATCTCTGGCAATCGGAAATAGGAGTGGCCTTCGAAAAAACTCAGATTAAGTTGAGGCCGTTAGATCAGAGATTACTTCAAAGGATCTCAGCCATCCATCCACCTCCTAGAGAGATCAACATGTCGGGCCCTGGTTTGGGTCGTGGGAAAAATTCAAATTTCAAAATTCAAATCCGTGATCATAACTGTGAAAATAAGCTGGAAGAAACAACGGACACTAGTGGGTCACCTCAAAAAAGGGATTCAGTAGTTCAGAAGCAATCCTGAGACAAGGGCAGTGTGGATAAGTAGAGGCAGACTTCTGGTGAAACGGAAGATAGCTGGGCCAATTGGAACGGGCAATGTGTACGGCTCGCTCATTGCCCGAGGTTGAAAAGTATATCAAACCTTCTAAGTTAAGGAAGTATGGTTCAAGTGGGTCCCACATTTGGAGGCTCAAGGAGTCAAGGGTATGGGGCTGAAAGCTAAATTTGGCCATTGTCTAGGTTCCTTTATGGTACGTTCACTTGTTTTCCTGGGAAAGGAAAGGAAAGGAAAAGAAACTGTGCTGTGTTGGAAAAGGAATCCTGTGGCTGTTCACTTGCGTTGGAAAAGGAATCCCGCGGCTGTTCACTTGCCAGTTAAACTGTAGTGGGAAAGCTAAATTGAAATCAATTGTTGGGTATTTGCCAAAAAACCGAAATGAGTTTTTCAAAACATGGGCAAAAAATGTTTTTTGGTTTAAAATAAACTAAAATTAGTTTTTTGTAATTGAAAAAGAAGAAAGAAAAATCAGAAACCCTAATCAGCATTTGTACATAATCATGGACAAATATCAAAAAAAGGAAAACATTTCTACAGAATCAGTTGAGAAAAGGAAGCATAAATCAACTAAAATAAACCATTGGATCTTTGAAACCCTAGATGCAAACACAAAAAATCAGAAAAAGAGAGAGAGAGAGAGAGAGGCGTGGGGGTTTTCGTACCTTGCCGGAGAGGAGTCTCAGAGGAGCCGAAGAAGATGCACAAGTTGCCGGAGAAGATCGCTTTGAGCAAAAAGAAAACCCTAAAAAAAATATTAACAAGGAAGAGAGAGGAGCGGACAGAGTGAGAGAGAGATAGAGAGAGGCGACGGCGTGAGAGGTACCTTGTCGGGGAGGAGCTGGAAAGCTCACTGGAGAAGATGCCGGAGTGGGTTTCTTCTCGCGTGGTTTTTCCTCTCTCATGTTTTTGCCTTGAGGGGGTAGAGGAAATAAACCCGACTTTTGATTTCTCGTGTGGGAAACGAAACCAAATCCTGCCAATTTGGTCTGATTCCAAATCCCGTGAGCGCGAGAAAATGCTATTTTCCACGTAATTATTTTTGTTTTCCACGTAACTAATTCCGTTTTCTTGGAAAAGCAAGAGAACACTGCAAAAATGACATTCTCGGGAAATTAGGTGGGTTTTTCGGTTTTTCCTTTCTCGCGCTCACGCGGGACAGCAAGTGAACACTGCCTTAGAGATGGTCCACCAAAAGGGGGGGGGAGTCAAAGTTATGGCCCACGCCCCGGGAAGATCAATAAAACAAAAATCCAGAGCAGGTCGTATAAAAAAGTGAAAAAGGGTACTGGGGAAGCTAAAAGGAGTGAAAGCAAAGATCAAAGAGTGGCAAAAATCTCAGGATGAAGAAGAAAAAGAAGGACGAAGCTCTAACCAATCTAAAAGCAATCGAAGCAGCGGAGGAGAACAGTGATCTCTCAGTCGAAGAAAATAATAGCTCGAACAAATCTAATGGCAGAATATAAGGAAATCCTGCGGAGAGAAGAAATAAGATGGAGACAGAAATCACGGGCAATTTGGCACAAAGGAGGGGACAAATATTCAAAAAATTTCCATCGAATGGTGAATATCAAAAGAATGATCAATTCAATTAATTGTGTACAGGATGGAAATCGTCTGGTGGAAAGTGCGGAACAAATTAAAGAAAAAATAATTCAATACTACACTACTCTGTACTCAAAGCAGGTGAGGTGGCGCCCGAAGTTGGACTGTTTCCAATTTTGAAGTATTCAACGATCTGTGTTGGATAGAGATTTTTCAAAAGAAGAGGTGAAGAATGAGATTTTTTCGATGCAAAGAGACAAAGTCCCAGGTCCTAATGGATTCCCTATGGCGTTCTCCCAGAATTATTGAGATATAATGAAGGATAATTTTATGGCCTTCATCATGGAATTCCAAGAAAGAGGTGTAATAAGTGAGGCAGCCACATCAACTTTTATAGCCCTCATTCCAAAGAAAGAAGGTATCACTGGGATTAATGACTTCCGCCCGATTAGTCTAATTCACAGCGTGGTGAAAATTGTGTCGAAAATCTTGGCAAGAAGACTAGAATCGATAATGGGTGAAGTTATTTCTCATTTTCAAGGGGCCTTCGTTAACATAAGACAAATCCTTGATGGAGTGTTGATAGCCAATGAAGTTATTGATTTGGTGAAGCGTGGGCTTATTCTAAAAATTGACATAGAGAAAGCTTACGATCACGTGGATTGGGATGTCTTGGATGAAATTCAAGGCCACATGGGCTTTGAGGACCGGTTGAGAAAATGGTCAAGGGCAGTGGTGGAAGCAAACAACTTCTCTACCCTAATAAACGGCTCTGCAGAGGGATATTTCAAGAGCTCAAGAGGCCTTCGTCAAGGAGATCCACTGCCTCCCTATATATTCACAATGGTGGTGGAAACCCTGAGCTTGGTGATCTTAAGGCAAGGAGTTGTGGTCTCATTCAAGGTCTGAGAGCGGGGTCAAATGGCGAAGATATTACCCATCTCCAATTTGTAGATGACACGCTAGTTTTTATTGAAAATGAGGAAGCAGTGGTGGATAACGTCATGTGTCTTTTCCGATGGTTCGAGCTAGTCTATGGTCTGAGAATCAACTTCGCAAAAAGTAAAATGGTGGGAATTAATGTGGATTCAGAGGTGGTACAGAGGTATGCAAACTCGATCGGTTGTGAGGCAGGTTCCTTTCCTATTACATACCTTGGGTTGCCGATCGTAAGAATAGAGCGTAAACTTGCGTCATGGAAGAGAAGATGCATCTCGATGGGTGGCCGGATAACGTTGATTAAAGCAGGCCTCGGCAGTATGCTAATATACTTTATGTCACTCTTTAAAATTTCAGTGAAAGTGGCTCGAAGAATTGAAAAGTTGCAGCGTGATTTCCTTTGGGAAGGGGATGGTCAAAGCAAGAAGTTAAAACACCTACTTAATTGGAAGTGTGTATCCAAGTTGAAAAAGAATGGAGGGCTTGGAATTTGAAAGATATAAGGTCGTAATCAATCACTACTAGGCGAATGGTTATGGATATTTGGAAATGAAAAATCAGCTTTGTAGCACAAAGTGAAGGGGGCAAAGTATGCGACGGACTGGGGGAATGGTGAGCCAAAGCCCCACGGCAGGTAAGGGCTCATGGGCCTGGAAATCAATATGCTTAGTAAGAGAAATTTTTGAACCATTGATTCGCTTCAAAGTTGGTAGAGGGTACCAGGTAAGATTTTTGCTAGACCTTGTGGACCCCGATCCCGAGGACGGTGAGCGAGGGATACGAGATCCCCCGTCAATCCTCTAAGACTTCCACAATGTGAATGGGAGCTCTACCAAGGAACTCTCGAAACAGGTGTCACTCACAGCATGGGTGGCGATGTATATGTATGAGATACCTCTTGATCCAGAGACAGAAGCCTCGAAACCAAGACGTACCTAAAATAACTCAGAGTCGCTATCCAGGGGAGCCGGCCTTGGAACCCCATAAAATAATCTGTTGCAACGGATAACCAGAGATACAAAAGTCCGTGCCTGGTGACGAATGAGGAAGATCCGAAGAGCACCCCAATTCGCCCAAGTGCTCTCTTATGCCATTTTTAATTAACTTTGAAGAGTTTTGGGCGAAAATCATGTGATATGAGAACGAGTATCCCCGAGAAAATGTCTATCTAAGCATGCATGACCCGGGGATGAGAAAAAGAAAATAAACATCTAAATCCTAACTCATCGCATCTAATCCTAACTCATCACATTCTACGAAAGCAGTAACATCCGCATGTAGAGCTATAACTAAACAGACAATGATAGATATAATGAGATAAGGAAAGCAGTAAAGAGTTGTATCCAGACAGATAATCAAGATAAGACAAATGAATAAACGCTATAACTAAGCAACCAAAGCAGTAAGATAAACACACTAACATGCGAACCTATGCGAGAGAAAATAGCAATCAATCACAAGCTGGAGAAGAAGGAAGAGGAGGAGTTGAAATGGAGGAGGGTTTGGAGAAGTGGGTTTGATGGTGATTTGCAGACGAGGTGGCTGATGGGGGTTAAATGGGTTTGAAATAAATAAATGGGAGGTGTGGCTGTGAAGGAAGGGATAGAAATGGGGTTTGATTAGGGTTAGGATGAAGGTAGAAGGAGAAGGAGGATGTAGCGAAGCTTGAGGTAGAAGATGACAATGGTGGCACAGTGGTCGAATTCCGGCAAGATTGCCGGAATCAATGGCGAAGAGATGGAGAAGATGATGGAAAGGATGGTGGTAGAGGTGTGAGATGGGTATTAGAGGTTTATGGGTTGTGGAGAAATGGGTTTAGGAGATAGGGAAGATGGTGGATGGTAGGGTCGGTGGCCGGAATCCATGGAGATAGTGGTCGGAAATGGCTGATGGTAATGATTTGAAGAGGAGGAGGTGACGGGTAGTAAAGGGTGTGGTCGGAGATGACCGGAGTTGGGGAGAGATGAAGATAAGGGTAGTGATGATGGTGGCTAGCAAACTAGAGAAGGGGAATAAGGGGAGAAATCAGGGTCGGAGCCAGGAATTTACAGTTGGGGGGGCCAGATTAATTTACACTTGTTTCATTGGTCATTGGGGGGGCCATGGCCACTAAACTAGCTTGGCATGCATACATAGCCATGCACCATATAAAAGAATTTAGCAAGTCATGGGGGGGCCATGGCCCCCCTCAAGCTCTATGTGCCTCCGCCCCTGGGAGAAATAGCAGAGGTGATTGGGGGTAGATCCGGCGGCAAGGGAGAGGCCAAGGAAGATGATCGGCCTCTCTCTCTTTCTCAGCTCCCTCTCCCTGCTGCTGCTGCCCTCTAAAAAAATCAAGAAGAATCCTCTTTTTCAAAGCCCTAATTCGGTCCTTAAGAGGGAAAGGCAATGATATTTTCACCCCTTCTGTTTACTTGGACAGCCCCTTTTAAAATGCATTTATCACTAGGCTTTAATCCTCTAGGGGGGGTGGTCTGAGCGACCATGAGAGTAAACACAAGGCAATGATATACTTGTCCTCCTATCTTACCTCTGGACAGCCCTATGTACTTTTTATGCCTAGGAAGGTGGTCCAAGTAAGAAAACGGATCCCTATGAAAGACAAGAAATATGATATAACCACCTCCTTCATTTTCTTCCTAGACAGACTCCTTTAGCGTATTTAACACACTATAAGGATGGTCCCGGTAAAAGAAGGGGTGAGAATACATTCTCTCTTTTCCTCTTAGAATGTTATCAGCACAACCATGTTTTGACAAGCGCACCAACTCGTCTGTCTTTTCTTCTTTGATAAGCTTGCGAGAGCTATCTTGGGAAATGTAACAATCTTTTAATAGCTCTTTAAACGCTAATACCAGGTGAGTTAGTGTAAATATCAAAATACGACTGTGCCGATATACATTGGAGCCTAGGGGTTCAAAGAGAGGAGTGCCAATACCAAAAACTCAGGGGTAGTTTGCAATTCTTTGAAAATTCCGGAAAAAATGAAAGGGAAGGTGGGGGCGATTGAACGGAGGATATCAATGGGGTTTAGGGATACTGGGGCTTTCAGAGTATTTCGGAAATGGACTGCAAATGTGCACTCTCGGGTCTCTCAGGTTCTTTCGCACTCTAGGCTCGGTTTCGAGAATTTCAAGATTGATTTCGGAACATGTTGGAACCGGTTTCGAGAACTTGAAGCTTGATTTTGGGGACTTTGAATTCGGTTCCGGGACTCGAATTTCGGTATTTATTCAATTTTTTTTGGGAAACTCGGGTCAAGTCAAAATGGGGTATCTACAGACCTATGGATTGGTAGAAAAACCGCTCAGAGATATCTATCCAAGGTTATTTCGTGTGGCCTTGAATCCTGAAGCAACAGTAGCAGAATATTTGGAACGACTAAACTCTTTTGGCCGTGGCTTTTGGGACCTAAGATTGAGAAGGGACCTTAAGGAAGTGGAATTTGCAGACCTGCAGGATCTTTTGAGTAAACTTCAATTAGCATACTGCTCAAATCTTAAAGAAGATGAGAAAATATGGACTAAGGAACCGGATGGTATTTTTCGGCAAAATCTTTCTTTGCTGAAATTAACAAAGATAGAAAGTCCTTAGTCAGAAGAATTTGGAACTCTCTGGCACCGCCGAGGCTAGTGGCCTTTGCATGGACTGTAGCACATAGGCGAATCAATACCTGCGATCGACTACAACAGCGGAAAATCCAGATGACCAATATGTGTGTTTTATGCATGGGAGCTGAAGAAATTTTTGACCTCTTAATGCTTCACTGCCCTTTCTCCTCGTATCTTTGGGTTAAGGCAATTGAAGCTTTTGGAATGTCTTGGTTAGCCCATGCTCTATTAAAAGGGTGCTTCTTCACTAGAGTAGCAGCCCATTTGTAGAGATTGGAAGGTTGTTGTGGAAAGCTACCCCATTTAGTATTGTTTGGAATATTTGGAGAGAAAGAAATAGACGCATCTTCGAAGGGGAAAGCATGAACCCCCATCAGGTGGTATTGAAAATTAAAGTAGAAATCATCTCTTGGGCGAGATCAAAAAAGAAAATTCCTTTCTCTTCAAGTGGTGTTCTGCAAAACTAGCAGTCAATCCTATGGGATAGAGTAGTCTCAACTAAACCTCAACCTAAATGGAAACCATCACCGTTGGGCTGGATCAAGCTAAACTTCGATGGAAGCTCGATCGGCAATCCAGGTAGCGCAGGGATTAGAGGAATTGTAAGGGATGATAAAGGATCAACAATGATGACCTTCTCTGGCCTGATAGGAGAATGCGATGCGAACGAAGCAGAAGTAAGGGCGCTCCTCTTTGGCCTTCGTTGGGCCCATGAACATTCGTTGAGTCACCTAATAGTAGAAGGACATTCAGCCAACGTAATTAGCTAGGCATCGGGTAAATCGAAAGGGCCTTGGTGTCTTCAGGAAATGGTTGCGGAAATCTTGGATCTGGTATTGGTGTTAAAGCCGCAAATAGAGCATAGAAGGAGATCAGGAAATGAAGCAGCTGACTCTTTAGCAAAAGAAGGGGTGATGAGAGATTCTATGTCTGTATCGTCATTTTATCCTAATCTGTAATCAGCTTAATGTGATTGATGTAAATCAGTAGGGGACAACTTGTCTTACCTGAGTCTTTATAATTAATACAAGTCATTTTTCAGAAAAAAATCTCCTTCTGATGCCTGTTCCACTCTAATGCACAAACCTGTCGGCACACCACACGTAGGAATGAGTAAATCATGAACAAGAACCTCAAAAAGATTGTGTTATGTGCGCATGAAGTGTGAGATTATGACAAAAATACATATACAAAACATACAAATACCTCACTTGTATCATTATGTACTGCAGGATACCAACTTATATAGATAACTAAGAGGGGGAATTAGAGCCAAATTAGAATATTGAAAAACACATTGTTATTTATTACCTGTGCTGAGACATTGCCGCAACCGGAAACCAGTATTTTAGATTGATATCGACACCAAGCAAGGGCCTTGATTGTTGAATTATGGTCACTAAACTGGTGCAAATAGTTGCATTATACCGTGCTCCGAGTTTCACATATGTGAAGAAGGTTGTCGTTCCCACCACTCGCCAATAGATTGCCATTGCCTGACCATCTCAGACCGAAAACTTCTTCAAAAGGCCCTCTTAAACGGGATACAAAGTGGCTACTCTCTTGCACTAGTACAAAAAATAGAGAGAGTGCAGTTAATTAACTGTACCTGTACACGTATGCACTCTCTAAAACTTCTAACACCAATTTAATAACCCTCATCTTTGAAACTCCTACCTGTACCAAACAAGTAAAGAGCAAATCTAAAAACTATAAGGGGCTGTTTGGATACGCGGATTTTAGAATCCGGGATTTCTTCAAAATTGTAGATGAGAGAAAAGAGAAGAAGTGGACTAGCCGTAGTTTTCTGATCTCTCGCCCTTCTTTCTGTCAGCAAGAGCGTAGCAGCTCATCCCACGCTTCCAGGTTTTAGAAATCTCAGGATGCGGGGGAGATTTCTACAACCTGGATTTCTTACTTAAAATCCAATAAAAATTGGCAGGACAGCATACAACAGCTTAAGTATGAACCCTCTTTTATACTGTTTTCAAACTAAAATCTGGATTCTAAAATCTGCGTATTCAGACGGCCCCGGGATTTTCTAGTGTCCATCACAGAAGGCATTTCGTGGATGGGCTGTTGCATGTCAGAGCGGCCACATCGGCTCACTTTTCGATAGATTGTCTTCATTCATGATGTGGTTGTTCTCACATGCAACAGCCCATCTGCGAAATGCCTTATGCGAGGATGGATGCTAGCAAATCCCAAACTAATAAATATCTAAACTAATTTATGCTACCCCAAGCGGGGCCCATTTAGGTATTTGTACCTTGTACATGTGACTGACTAATGGCCGCCAAGGTCCAACTAGAGAATATGTCGACGGAGGAAAGTAAGTCAAGCGATAAGTTTGTCGTCAGCCGGAAAATCGATCCAAAATCTGTGTTAGATTTCCTATAAATAAAGTTTTATTCCATATTTTCCATTCTGTTTCTAAGAAAATCAGAATAGGACGCCGATTCCGATTTCTGATTCCCACAATCCAAACACAGCTAGAGTTCTTGGATCCCCCTGCCCTGTTTGGATTGTAGGAATTTTCAGAAAATGTCTGGAAAAGAAAAAAAAATCCAAAATTTGTTACAAATGAAAAAGGTAAATTTGTTCAGAGGGACCTTCAATTAATAATGATATCCTCTAAATAAGCGATAACTCTATCAATTCCCTCTAAATCATTAAGTTGAAAAAAAATTCCTAGACAAGAATTGTTTTTCCTGAAATCCAAAGATGGCCTATGTGAAAAGAAAATTCCATTGCTAGAGTTACTCGCCAATCAAGGCGTTTTCATCTACGACTAGCACATGAAAAAGTGGCAGTAGCACTGCGAAGATTACAGAAATCGTGTGACACTAGCACCGGGTATTTTCCCTTTTGATTTTTTATTAAAAGACATGCGTCCATTGGCTTTCCAAACCGAGAAGGGCTCAAGGGTTAGTTTGGTAATTTTGAAAATGAATTCTTTGTCAAAAAGAAACTACAAGAAGGCGGGAAAAGAAACGACCGTTGAACTCTACCGTTAGTTTCTTCCTTTGCCTCTAAACCCATATGCTGAAAGGTAATCAGATTTCAGAGCTCTTCAAGCCCTAATAGATCCGTTGTTACTGTAAATAAGGTCCTAAAGAAGAAAAAGGAAAGAAAAAAAAGAAGAGCAAAACAACATTCATTTCTTTCATCTTCTTTGGGCCGCTTTGTGATCGGTGCCTGCCGATCAAATTGAGAAGAAATTCTGATGTCGGGTTGGTATTCCCCGTCCCGTTTGTCCAACAATTCGACCCAATTTGTCGAACAGGTAATATAACGATCTTTCCCAATTCTAATTTTCTAACAGTTGCTTTTCTGGGTAATTTGCAAAAGGTTTTGATCACCCTTTTTGAATTTCTTTGTGTTTGTAAGGGGGATAGATTTTTTTTTTCTGGGGTAGTTTGCAAAAGATTTTAATCACCCTTTTTTTGGGTTTCTTTGGATTTTTAAGGGGGATAGATTCATCCCAACGAGGAGTTTGATGAATTTGGATACCGCTAGATGCTCGTTGAGAAGAAATACTCAGGAAAACAGCAATGCAGTAACGAATTCGGGTGCTATTTTGACAGCAAAGGTAGTTTGATCTTTCACAATTTCGAATTTTAAGATGGGGTTGATGTTGTTTGTTTTCTTTTCATTTTTTTTTGATGAATGTATATTTTTTTGGGGGGTTTGGCAGGAAGAGTATAAGAGAATTGTGGAGGAGAATCTGACCTTGGATTCTGAAGGAAAGCCTTTGAAGATACTTGTTTTCAAAGGGAGCCCTAGATCTCAGGGAAGGCGGCTGCGTCTTTTGGATGAGATGATGCAGCAGGAGAAAGATACATCCAACGCTGTCAAGCCTTTGAGACGCTTGCCCAAGGTTAATCCATTATGCCATTTTTTTGTTCAAGTATATAATCACATGATTTTATTTATTTTTTTTTATTTTTTTATTTTTGGTGAAACAACCAGTTACTCCAAAAGCTTAAGCTGTCAAGAGTTGGTGTCATTTAATCTTTTATACTTCAACACTCCCCCTCACGTGGGCCCCCTCTTTTTTTGGGTATTAAACTGGGAGTACTGTTAATCTAAGATTTCTCAAGTGTTCTTTTGATTTGTTCAGTCACCATTGCGGGTTTTGGACGCCCCAAATCTCGTGGACGACTATTATCTGAATCTCATGGATTGGGGGAAGAACAACATCCTTGCCATTGCTTTGGGTTACACCTTATATTTGTGGAATGCTGGAAGTGGAGAGACTCATAAATTTATGGAAACAGACGGCGATGAGAATTATCTGACGAGCGTTGCTTGGTCGGGTGATGGAAAAACACTGGCCATAGGGTCAGCAGACTCCAGACTTCAGCTTTGGGATGCCACAACGTCACATCTGGTTAGTGACCTACCTCCGTCTTAAATTGCTTTCAGTTTCCTAAAACATAAATCATAGCACAGAAAAGCCAAATGCGTCTGTTTTTTATCCCCATTTACCTTACAACTCAACAATCTAACAGTAGTATTAATGAAAAGTCCGACTATTACATCTCCATGTTATAACTTGATATCGAGAAGGCGATGAGGAACCAAACCAGGCAGCTCTGGCTTAATGGCAATTCAATGTCATGTTTTTATGTGGAAGATTTTGGTGGCTTTGTGCACTAATTATTCAAATATCAGGAATTTATATTTTTGTTTACTGTTAATGGATTCCAATTAGATGAAATATGTGATATGGACAAGTGGGGTTTTATTCTCTTTTAACTGTAATTAGAAAAGTTATAATCAGTTGAATAAGAAGTTCCACACTTCTTGTTTTTGGAGTGTCATTTTTTTATCAGGCTTCAATCCAACAGTAATTGAACCTCTTTTCCACAGGTAAGAAACTTAGAAGGGCATCACAGCAGAGTAGGAAGTCTGTCATGGAACGATCACCTTTTAGCGTCAGCAAGCCGAGATGCATCCATTGTTAATCATGATGGTACTTAAAAGCTTTCATAGTATTATTCAAGTTATTTAATCTTCAAAAAACATTTACACACATATATGTATATATGTAAACACATTCATACACACAAATACACGCATATTATACAGTTATGTAATTGCCTTTTCTCTATTTTTTGTACTAGTGCGAGCGGATAGCCACTTGGTTTCCCGTTTACGAGGGCATTTTGAAGAAGTGTGCGGTCTGAGATGGTCGGGGAATGGCAATCTATTGGCTAGTGGTGGGAATGACAACCTCCTTCACATATGGGAAACTCGGAGCATGGTATCATGCAAATATTTGCACCGATTTAATGACCATAATGCAGCAATCAAGGCCCTTGCTTGGTGCCCATATCAATCTAAAATACTGGCTTCTGGTGGCGGCACAAACGATCGATGCATTAAGATATGGGATTGTCAGATAGGGAGATGTCTCAACAGTTTAGATACAAATGCACAGGTAAAATATAACATAGTGTGCTGGGTTCGACATGCATTTCAGAATATCTGTAATGAAATGCAAGGTTTTGTATATTTTTTTCAATAATCTAATTTGGCTGTAATTCCCCCACTTTTAGTTATCTATATAAATAGGTATCTTGCAGTACATGATGATACAAGCAAGATATAAGTACATTTTGTATCTTTATTTTGTCATAATCTCACACTTCATGCACACATAACACAATATTTTTGAGGTTCTTGGTCATGATTTACTCGTTACTGTGTGTGATGTGCCTACAGGTTTGTGCATTGGAGTGGAACAGGCATCAGAAGGAGATTTTGAGCGCTCATGGGTTCAGAAAAAACCAGCTCTGCCTATGGAGATACCCTTCTATGTCAAAAATTGGAGAGCTACCCGGCCATGCATCTAGAATTCTCCACCTTTCCCAGGTTTAGAACTAGAAACAAAACACGAAAATGAAAATAATCGTATCATATTTATAGAATAATGGAAAAAAGAAAGACACTTTAATGTCTAACATGCCAATGATGACTTTCTTGCAGAGTCCAGATGGATCGACTGTGGTATCGGCTGGGGCGGATGAGACTCTTCGTTTCTGGGGCGTGTTTGGGCCACCTCAGTCTCCCTCAAGGATGGAGGATAAGGAGTGTTTGAGTCCATTGTCACTGAAGAACATGCATATAAGGTGAAGCAAAATTCTTTAAAAAATGATGTATTTTGACATGTCCAAGAGTCTTCTTTTTATGGTGGAACAGTTTTCAGAGGTTTGAGCATGCCTTCAGTAAATTTAAGAATGCAGAGCAGGTGGGTATCCATTTTCTGAAAGTTGAGAATGTCACACATTGAAATCTTCTTCACTGTGCATATTACTGTAAAATACATGACAGTTATTCTTTGGAAATAAAAGAAATTTAATTATTCTTCACAGATCTTTCGTCTCTCATGAATAAGTTAAAATAAAAGAAATCTAATTATTCTTTGCAGATCTTTCGTCTCTCATGAATAAGTTAGAATGTCAGACATCAAAATCTTCTTCACTGTGAATATTACTGTAAAAATACATGCCAGTTTCTCTTTGAAAATAAAGGAAATTTAATTATTCTTTGAAAATATTTCGTCTCTCAAGAATAAGTAATAGTGGCATTGATGAAACAGATTAGTAAAGCTAAAATCAATACCGGAAGGCCATGTAAGACTAAAAGCTTGGGCCCAGTGCTGCATGGAATATCGGTCCCACTAAAGCAACCTGTCTTCTGCTTGATGCCTCTTCCACCTTCAAGAACAAAGGTGGAATTAGTTTGACCGCTGCTAAATAAAACACACCAAAAGAATGGCCCCCGGTGTGTTCCTGTCAAGCCTACTCCGACCTCAGTATGTTGCTTATCACGTAATATAGCTAGGGTCGTCTTGTTGGCTTGCACGAGAATATTAGAAAAGGCTTGTACAGGATTGAAATACTTTGAATGACATCCAATGATGCGGCCCGATATAATGTCGACCGTGGGTAGCTCTACGCCACAGTTTGGAGCAAAGACCTCAGTGATATCTTCTTCTGGAGGCTGACAGCTTACTGTATTGGTGCTAGTACAGTTTCCCTTGCATTTGTCTATATACTGCAAGGCCATGCACCCAAGCCCAGGGTTATCACGCAGTTTTGGAAGTTTGTGGGATGTTCTGTTCTCATTTATGATATCAACGAGCTCGTTAGCTGGGTTTCCTGTATAGCATGTAATGATATGTAGATCAGGCAAGGAAGAGTAGCATAAAAAAAAATTTGAAAGATAAGAGTAGCATAAAATTGGAAATGTGTGCTTTGATAACTATTATGCATGCTACAGAATATGACATCATAGTTATTATGGTAAACTACCATATTTTAGGAGTCTTGATCAAGATATATGGAAGATTGAGAATCGGCTCCACAATTAGGGCTCAAAACAAAGACTGATTTTCCATCAGCTTCACCAGGAAATTATAGATCCACAGAGATAAAATTTGGTTGGTAGGTTGGGCTTTAATGTCCATCCACTGGAACTTACAACGGGTTTACATTCATGTGTTGACAACAAGAGAACTATGAGAAAACTTTTTGATGAATTACTCTGAGAAAACTTCCAACCATAAGCTCATTACAATTTTTTTTTCTAGTCACCTTATTAGAGTAAATTCGGGCGTTACCTTAACTGTTTGGAATGTTGAGAAGAATACAAAGGTAACAGGGATTACAAAGATTAAGAAAGAGGGAATCTCGTCAAGAATTACAGAGATTGTGAAAGAGAAGGATTCATGCTAATCTTGGAACCTAAATCTCTAGTGTTCTTAATTGGTGTTTCTTGTTTAATTTCTCGGTTTGCTTCTGTTTCAATTGAACTCTAGATCGACAGTTTTGATAAGAAAAAAAAAAAACCAACCCATACAGGAAAACTAAATACCACTATAGATTCAACAAATATTAACACACTAATCAAAGTACGGGCATGTGTATGGAGTACAAAAAGAAGAAGAAAACAATGGATCTTCAAGTTCTTAAAATTTCAAGAAACTGTTATGAAAAGAATTGGATAGAGAGGATTTGCTTATTCATAAGGATCCTGAAAAATATGAATATGGGGATACTCTTTCATCATCAAATTTACAATTTCTTTTATAATTGATTCCAATTTCATTAATTCAGAGTTCAAACTATCAAATTATGCTGACATTCAAAAAAAAAAACCTATCAAATTATGCCAAACCAGCACTACATTGTATTAGTCTAATCAAACATGGATAATAATACAAGATTTTAGGATCTAAACAAAAGAAATAGTGCAAGAATAGTTAAAGTATCAATAATAACTAACTGGACATGGATTAGAATATGTGATTTTAAAAATAAATCAATAAGATGCTAATAAATAATCTGTAAACTAATAGAGAGATAAATATCAATATTGAGATAACTTTGGTCAGAAGTGAATTATGAAATTCCAAGATCTAGGCATCTAAATATTTATGATATTAAGTATAAATTCTTTTTGAAATTTTGGATGTCTTTCAGAGGGGAGGAGGATGAAGCTGCAAATTGTTATTCTTTGTATTTAACCTCAAATACATTCATAGAAAAGGATGAGGTTATCAGTTCAGTCAAAGGAACCTACACATTCCCCTAACTATTAGCCAAAATGTGACAAAATATTTTCAAATTATTAAAAATTGGAAATCTTACCAAATCACCTTTCCAGTAAGCCAAAGGCCGCGTGATTCAGATAAATATAGAGGAAGTTACGATGAAGTTACTGACAGGATAGAAGAAAGTGACTACGAAGAAATGATTAACTCAGAGGATAACCAACTCCTGATCACCCACTAGCCTTCATGCCATGTAAAGGGAAGTGGAAGACAGAGAAAATGGCTAGTTCTCATTCAGTGAAATTAGGATTAAACCTTCCAAGGGAAATGTTACATATGATAAACTAAACAGAAAAAAAAGGAGTATGTTTCCAAGTACATCTACATAATGGGAAAAATATATCAAAAGGACAGAGTGCCCGTAAAGTACAGTACACATGCCACCAGCATACTTATCAGATCTTGATTGAATTTCTGAGAATTTTTCAAACAGTTTCTACCATGAAGCTTTTTCTATGATTCCAATCCTGGAAAATGACTCCAATCCTGGAAAGGGGGGATCTTTGTCAATGACAAATTATTGCAATTGGTTACATGACATTGGCTAACATATATAAGGCTAGAGAGTAGCATCATTTATCATCTTTTATTCATAGTAGCTACAACAATAGTGACATGTCATAATAAACAACCCATGCCCCATGTTGTTCTACGGAGCACAATCTCTTCTTTTCTTATATAAGACATTTTATATATCAATCTCACAAATTAAATCAATTGACAGCGGTATGGTACTGTATTCATTACCTGTTATATTGTAATAAAGAGAAGCATGAGGAAGACCAATGTAGGGAAGTTGAGATATAAAATGGGGAAGTTGGTTCAGATTAGTTTTCTTCCAGTTTCACATTCAAATTTAAATGTGTGGATAAGGTTTTTTATACCTATGACTCTATGAGCAAGGTTTTAAATTTCGGTTGGAAATTTCAGCCGAAATCTTGTAAAACCATAGAAACGTATGAAAACTATGCAAATGATTTAATTTTATGATAAAACTTCTGGAAATGCTAGAATAAACAGAAATACAATCTCATATACCATCACCACAAGTAAGATAATCGTCCATAATGGTTTAATAACATCAAACACCTAGTGACATGAGCTGTCGCTTATGTCTGATAATTCAGTACATACCACATTTCACAGGCAATTCGCACACACATATATATAGTACAAACACCACATTTCACATATTATTAATGTAAATATGATCAAGTAGCACATGGTGATGTAATATACCACCAATGAACTTACGATTTTGGTTTTGATATGCATTTCGGTTTTGGTATCATTTCGGCGGGGATGAAAATGGAAACATGTGGGTTGCTTCATCTCGGTTTCATTGGAAATTTAAAACCATGCCTATGAGATGTCATACTTCTTGTCGAAAGATGCAAACTCCATCTCTACTCCCAGGATAGATGTCTCATCTCCATCACCCACTGCTTTTGTCATTAACTCAAGAGTATTTCGCTGTGGCATTTAAAAATCGAAGCCTCAACCCTCAATCCTGAAACCTGCTAAGTATGGCTCCGACAATCTTTTATAGATAATTCTATGAAGGGAACTTCTTTGAAACTGCTTTTATTGCCACATCTCCTGGGAGCTAAATGTTTCACGTCTTCCATTGAAATCTTGGAGCAAGAATAACATGGACTCCAATATAACTTTAGTTGTTAAAGTCAGAATTTCTAGAAAGTGGACAGCAAATCTCTTTGCATCCCTTGTAACACCTAAAGTCAGAATTTCTAGAAAGTGGAGAGCTAATCCATATAAATAAAGTAAATTAGCTGATATTCATATAGACTACCAAACATCAACAACATATAGCCCACAGTAACTAAGTAAATGAAAAGGAACAACAAGATTGTTTATTGATTTATCGCAGCTTCTCTTAAATCTAACATACATAAATCCCCCCCCCCCCCCCCCCCCCCCCGCCGCTAAACCGAAAGATTTCCCCACAATAAAAAGGCTTCTTCCTTGCATTTATTTCATGCTATCGAACAAACAAAGTTATCATTGGATCCCAACAACAACATCAGTAAGCAATTTGCAGCCCAAATTACTGATACAGTCCCAACAAGGCAAAGAATTACAAAAAAGAAACATGGGAAACTGCTTCATTAATGCTGGTCTAAAACAAAAAAGGAAAGAGATGAGAAGTACCATGGTTTTCAGCCAAAACCATGACTACGAACATTGTGAGATAAAGAAGGAAATGCTTGCATCCACAAAGCGCCAACATCATTGTCATCACAATATCAATATTCTGTTCTTCTTATTCAAAATCTTCTCGTTAAATTGGTTTCTCTGTGAAGAAATTATCAAATAAAAGGAGTCAGAAAGGAAAACCTCCACCTTTAGAAAATGAGTTCTTCCACTACTTCTGCTTAAATGGGCTTTTTGTGCTTTGGTAAATAAAAACACAGATGGGATAAAAAAACACCACTTTAGAAAAATAGGGTCTTTTTCTTCAAGCTATTTCTTTCTCAAATAGGTTTTTTTTTTTTTGATGGGTTCAAATAGGTTTGTTTGGGAAGAAAAAGATAAGACAGAAGAAAAGTAACAAAACCTCCACTTTCAGAACATGGGTCCTTCTTCTTCAACCTCTTCTCTGCTTAAATGGGTTTGGTTGTGAAGATTTAAGATGACAAAAACACCAATGTAAGGAAATGTCTGGATTATTCTTCTCCACGCTCTCAGTTTAGTGATGGAGTGCCTCTTTTTCTGGGAAAAGGTAGGGAGTTGAAATGATGGAGAGTTGTAAGGAATGAATACAAAAGGGGGGTGGTGGTGGTCCCAGTTAGCCGTTGATTGAGTTGGCCAAAGCATGCTTATTTGTTAAACAAAAGTTTCTTTACGACTGAGGCCAAAATTTTGAATACGAAATGGACGGATAGTGCGGAAAAAAGGAAACTGTTTCTCTTTGGTAAAACAAGTGCATCATTGTCGGCAGTAAAAGCTATGTAAAAATGAGACAAACATGAATAAAAGAGAAAAATACATTTACACCCCCTCAGCTTTTTAACACATTCAACGATAACCCTGTTGTTTCAAACTCATCAATTACACCCCGTGGCTTTTTAATGTGTATAAGGTAGACCCCCTTAGTTGACGGTCCGTCCACAAATCGAAGGGTTAATATACCCTATAGAGCTGATGTTTTGGGCACACCCTATCCATGCCAGGGCTCGTCAAATGAATGCTTTGGATCATCCAAACAATGTGGGCACACTTTGTTTTTTGTCGGCGGACTAGAGAAGGTTCTCTAGTCGACCGACTAGAGACGAGATCTTAATTAGCATTGACAGTGTTTCAAAAGAGGGAGTCTACCTTATATACATTTAAAAGTCAGGGAGTGTAGTTGATGAGTTTGAAACTATAGGGTTATCGTTGAATGTGTCAGAAAGTTGAAGGGGTGTGACTGTAATTTTCGCCAAATAAAAAGAAGAGTGTCAGTATCTAAACCAGGGAGTGAGACACAGATTCTGCCATATAAAATTGGAACAGGGTCTATTCGTTTCCTGAGTTAAACCCAAAGGTAGGCGTGAGTCCAAAGATGGAATTGCCCATTACCCTAATTTGGGATTTGCTAGGCAATTTTGTGGAAAGCCATTTCACGGCTGAATTTTGCATGAGAGCAGCACACAGGCTCACTTTTCAGCAGATTTTGTCTTATTTCATTCATCCAAGGTGGTGGTTCTTCAATGCAAAATTGCCTAGCAAATCCCCCTTTGTTTGGATGCACAGCATAGACCCGGAGATAGAATAAGAGAGTAGTGAAATAAGTAGTCATCATGGGCGAGACACGCACTGGATTTGCATGGAACTTAACTTGGGGTCCATTCAGTTGTGCCACTTCGGATGGAAAGGAAAATGAAAATGCCACCTTTTCCATAGGAAAGTTCAAAAAACGGGTGTTCTATTGTTCGAATTCGGAAAATAGATAGGGGGGGAGTGTGAATGTGTTTGGGTTGGGGAAAGAAAATAGAAGAGAGGAGTGGCTATTTTCTTTTCCTAACATCTGAATGCACACTATTGCTGCTTTCTTATCATTTTTCTTTCTTTTCCTTTTCCATTCGCCACGTCATTTCCTTTTCTTTCCATTCAAGTGGTGCAACTAAACGGACACTTGGAGAATAGTAATAATAGTGTTTGGTTGTCAACCTTGTAGAATAGTAATATGGGTGTCATTACCAATATAGAAAGAAGAGAGAATGGTAAGATAGACAAAGAGAGAAAAGCATCATTCCCAAGAAATTCAAGAGGTGGAATTTGACTTGGATAGGGAGGGGAGGGGACAAGGGTTACACATCACCAAACATGCAATTATTAGGCGGGAGACATTCCTGGGAGTCGCCATGGATGTCAATGCTATATTGGCAGCCAAACAAGGGGTTTTGCTGTTGTGGCACCCAAATGCCAAGCAAAACCCCTAATTCATCCCGACTTTGTGGGGTTATCGGAGGTTCCACCAAGAAAAAGCTAAACCATTGATTTTTGCAGTGTCAAGCATTAGATGTCCCTTCCAGATGGGACCAAGACCATGTGTGTGGGTCTCACATTTTTCCTATTGTGGGCCCAATCCCGGAAGAGATCCACTAACAAGACAATCTCAACTTGATAAACGAAAATGGCCATGACCCAGTGATCAGTTATTGATTTGATGCACCGTCACAAGGCACCCAGTGGGTCCGGGCCTGATGAGAATTGAAGATTCCAATAGTAAGATTGAGATTAACAAAAATCAATAGCTTCAATATATGTTAAATGACCTCGCTTGATCAACGGACTAAAATCATTTGACGAGGGTGGGACCAAAGGGATTTTTAAAGAGCCCACCCAAAGAAAATAATATGATCCTGACCGTTCATTTGGTGAACCCCACCGTGGAGATGACATTGCCTAAAAACTCTTATCATTAGATGATCATAACAATTCTTCTTGAGCTATGTTCAAAACGACTTCAAAATGGTCGAAATTCAAGCCCTTCAATTGGATGGCTAGATGTCATTTCCAAAGCTTACACCCTCTTCATAAACAGTCTCGATCATGATCACATCAAAATCATTGAGCCCTATCAAAATGTGTCTCATGCTGTCTCACACATGGATACATCCATGGTTTTAAATTTCGACCGAAATCCAACTGACACCGAAACCACTAAAAACCGAAATGGTCATTTATTTCGGCCGAAATTTCAGAATTTCGGTCCAAATTTTGGTTTTTCCGGAATTTGACCCATAAAATCTGTTTTTTTTTAAAAAAAATTAATTTAACATTTAAACGAAATTTTGGCCGAAATTTAATATTGAATAAAATAATAATTTCGATTTTTGTACCAGGCCGAAATTTTGAAACTTCAGAGTCCGAAACCGGTACCGAAACCGAAATTTTAAACCTTGGATACATCCATATTACCATCTCCTAATCTCCTTAAAGTCGAGGAGAGAACTATCTAGAAACCCGGCGATTTTTGCGCCGATTAATTTCAACTAATTGGCTATCTGCATCCTTCCCCATATTGGAGAAACTCTCCGGTGTAAAAAGAAGGTTTTTCTCGATTCTTCTAAACAGATAGAAGCTCTCTCCTCGTGATTAGGCGTGGCAACAGTTCGGTTTTGGCTCGGTAACCGAACATGTTTACACTCCAAACCGAACCGAACATATATATATGTCCAAACCGAACTGAACCAAACCACTGAACAAAGGGCAATTGCCCCTGAAATTTCGGATTTTTTTAAGTTAGTTTTTCTGCAATTCTCTCTCTCCCTCTCAAACAAGGATAATCATCTTTACCTTTTTAGAAAAGCTTTACGGGTGTCCAGGTGTCTGTACCAATAGGCGGGGGTGTATACCATTTAGAACCGAAACAGCCGTTTTAATTGACACGAATCTTGTTGCAAGCATTAAAACACAGCTTTCAAACGAATAGAAAAGTGTTTTAAAATCAGTGTTTTTAACCCTTTTACTCTTTTACACGACATAGAGCCATAGAGGGATGAACAAAAATAAAACAGTAGGAATTATGTAGGGAGATGATATTTTCACTCCCATGCTCTAGTGATAACGTGATTTGACGTGAAAAGTGAGCAACTTTATGTCAAATCACGTTATAAGGGGAGCGTGCAAGTAATGCAGAGGGTGAAAATATAATCACCCATTATGTAATGGGTGACCTTATAAATTCGTAATTTTCAAAAATTACGGTACGGATTGGATCATTCATAGATAGAGGGTTAGGATTCCTATAGATATGATTTTTGGTGGACAACCTTTTTATGTTGTGGCCGAACAAATGGACGGCTTGGATCATCCTATGGAATGGGACGTACCATATATTTTGAAAAATACAAGTTTTTACGTCCCCCCATTAGTTACATAATTTCACATAACTGTAATATGTAATTATGAGATTTTATATGCGACGTGCACATGAAGTAGAGTCCACTTCACAGGGTTATCCAAACCGTTCATTTGTTGGGCCACAATGTAAACAGGCTGCTCCATGTAAATCATCTCCATAGGATGATCCTAACCCCCTGATCTACAATGGAATTGACCATTATAGAACCTCTATCGATCGGAGGGTTAGATGATGCTATTGAGATGATCAACAGGTTGTAATTCGCTATAAATACATATTTTCGTTATCAGTACATAGGAAGGGGATGTAGCTCAGATGGTAGAGCGCTCGCTTAGCATGCGAGAGGTACGGGGATCGATACCCCGCATCTCCATTTTTTTTTTTTTTTTCCATTGGGAAAATGATACTTCCACTCCAACTGTAATGAACGCAAAAGCTGTATCATGACTTTCGCAAATTGAGTTTGGAAGTTGAAGCCAAAAAAGCAAGCAACTTGGTCAGAGGCAACTCCCCAATTCTCTCCCACTCTCTACGCCTCTGGCCACCCGATAGATTAATATTCCATGGAAAAAAAATTCATGGTTCTTTTCAGGGATGCCAAAGGTCTGTTGGGGAAAATTTACACTAGTTTTTCTATTTAAAACGGGCATAAGTCCATCTTACATAGAACCAAACCGTAACGAAAAATGAAAAGAATCACAGTTAAAAATGATTTCTCCAGATTCATTCTACAACTTGCAGTAAAAGATGACAATTGAAACCATTTGGAAGTAACATGACGGCATAAAGGGAAACAAAAAGATGTCATAAAAAGCCTCACATCATATGTATATGTTTATATGCATATATATGTATAACTACAAACTTCTTTCAGAATGAAAAGCTCTATTGGGAGAAGAAAAGTAACTGCCCCAACATCATTCACTAGGGAAGTCAAATCAAATAGTAAATTTCAGTCAAAAGTGCTGAAAGGGCAGCCAACCCTCCCGCGCTCCGCCACTGTACAAAACGATGTGGGTTTGGTGCGAGGTAGTTACTGCTCCGGCACCAGCTAGTAAAAGTGAAGCTATCATTCCCACATATGTATATCAGCAACGCCTTCTTTTTACAGCCAAGACCGTTCTGATTTATACACACAATGCTCCCTTCACCAAATGGCCACTTCTCTCAACAGAAAACCTCGGGAAACTGGGGGTTATTCTTTCTCCATCCTGGTAGTCGCCACCGTGAAAAGACCATTGACGTATGCCATCTCCAATCGTTTAATAGCCACACCTAAATGGCAATCTGATCTACACGCCACAACCAAGTTCTGGATGTTAACCCACCACGGTCAGGCCCTATTGCGGCTCAGCCGTTGTAGTGTAATTTTTGGTTTTGGGAGCTCTGTCCCTGTTGCTGAGGAGCTTGTAGGTTTAGTGGCTGAGCGTTATACTGTGTGAAAGGCTGGGAATAGAGAGGATTCATTGGGCCCTGTAGAAGTATAAGAAAATTAGGCTCAAAATGTTCCCAAACTCTGAAGTCAAAAGGTAAATAAAAACAGATGTAACTAAATTAGACCTGTGATTGAAGGAGGCTGGGTCCGGACATGCCAAAGTGGCTCTGTGAAGAGTCATCTTGCGACGGGTCTCTGAAGCCAACTTGAGTAAATAGACCGTGTGATCCATGAGGCATGTAGTCCTGTGAGGAAAGTTTAAAAAATACCAGCACATGATATGAACATATAAAGGTAGAAATTGGAGCATGAATGGGATGGAAAACAGATAGTTTATAGTTTGAACAGACCTGAGATATGAAATCATTTCCATTACCCAAATGGGAATATCCACCCTGAGAATTTTGGTTTAGAAAGCTTCCTGGGTACCCAGCTTGGGTTCCTTGTGTGACATAGTCAACACCATATCCACCCTGAGAAGCCTGCAGAACAAAGCAACATGTTGTTATTATAATGCCAGGAAGCTTTCTAGAATTGTTGGGTGTGCGGATGTAAGTGGAGTGAAAGATTCCCTCTAACAAGGAAGGTATGTTACAACAAATTAAAGCAATCCCAAGTGGTCAGCAAGGTTTTCAGTTTCGGTATGCGTTTCAGCCATAGTAGAAATGGAAACATATCGGTCCGAATGGAAATTTCAGTAAAAATCCTATATAATTATGGAAATGTGTGGAAACATATGCACATACTGGACATTTAAGATGAAGTTTCTGGAAGTGCTAGAATAAGCACAAAAACACTAAAAAATCATCATATAAGCAAAAACACCACCCATAATGGTTAACAAGTCGATTTAGGTGAAAATTTAAACTATTTGGAAGCTATGCAATTGTGTACCTGGGTGGAGAAATCTGCAACATTATATGCAACATGTGACCCCTGGCTTTTGAAGTCGTCAGCCAGAAAATCCTAACAAATCATAAGGAAAAATAAATGTCAAGTAAAATCATGAAGGCAAGCCAATGAAAACTGAACAATTTGGAATCAGAAATACCTGTGACATGCCCCCAATGGAAAATCCCTCCCGGAAAGTCTGACTTAGCCCCTGAACCGGCATCTATCAATTGTGGCAGAAAGATATTTTTAGAACACTATGATATACATAAGGCATGTAATTAGAAAATAAGACAGAAGTGTACCTGAGTCATGAGTCCAGACTGAGATAATGGACCCCCAACATTTGGCTGACTGTTTGGATTGTCCAAAGCAGGAAAATTAAAAGAAGACCCTAGACTTCCCAGAGCTTGCTGAGAACCTTGCTGGTGTGAGAGGTGACCACCAATAGGACCACCAGCATTACCACGGCCAGCCCCAAAACCCCTATTTCCAGCCTGAGGGACCTGAGTAATGGCTCCAATGGGTCCATGAACAGCTCCACGGGTAGGAATTGCATATGGTTGAGAATGTGGACCACCAGGAAAAGGTGGAAGAGGGATCCGTGGCACAGGAAATCCCGCTGGATGCACACCAGGCTTATGAGTACCATTGGGTGGCCCAAATGGCATATAGGAATGACCTGGATTTGGAAGCGCAGGCAAAGAAAAGAATTATTGAGATTACAGTCCGACACAAGAAATTGATGTTCAACGATTTTTGGATGTAAGTGGATGGAGCCATATTAGCATTGAATATCACATCCAAATAAACACAATGAAGTCATTTAGAAAGTCATGTACTAGACAAACCTTTGTGGCTAAAGTGAATGCAATTTAGAATTGAATGGGCTATGGCACAATGGTATACCTTTAGTGCGACTGCTCCTTTTATCGGCAGTTGGGCTTGATGAACTGACAGACCCAAAGTTATCATTAGGAACGATACCTGGACCACCTCCGAAAAATAGTCTACGGTCGTTGTAAATCTGTTTCAAGAGTGCAATCTCAAATAAGGTTATAAAATATTCTCAAGCAGTACTTCATTATCTCAACCAACAAACATTCTGGAAACACCATGAGGCCTTAAGAAATGCCATTTTGGAAGCAGAAATAATATGTTTTCAGTACATTTGGGAAATTGAGAACATTTAGGAAACTTCATGAAATGCATTTGAGATATAGGAGAAATGCTCTTAAAACATTTCGGAGTTCCCGTGAAACGATTGTGAAGCATTCCAGTGTCTGTTTGTACATCAGGGCTTGTACATCTGTACATGCAGGCTTCAAAATGATTTCCATTTGCTAGCAAAAGTGACATTTAATATGGCCCTAAAGATCTTAATCTCAATTTGTTTTCTTATATGATTTTGATTAATCTCAATTCTAATATTCCTCACATGTTTCACATATGCTTTCCAAATGTTTCAAATTTTTCTTGATACATTTCATAAATGATTAACAATTGCTGTCCCATGTCACATTCGCCCACATTTTCCCTCATGTTTCTCATTTCATTTTCCAAATTTGTCTCCCACTCTGTTGACTATATTTCAAACCAATCATCCAGTACACAACTTGAACAGTAGAACCAGAAAATAACACAGCCATGAGTATCGTACTCTTACCTTCTTTGGCTTCTGAAACTGAACCATACTTTGCTTCAAATTATTCAGAGGTCCTTCAACCAAGCACTCATGCTCCTAAAGACAAAATTTTGATAAGGACCAAATAAATAAATTGTAGAAATGGGCAAGTAAAGCCTCAGCCAATATTTTTAACAATAGTCAAAGCAAGCAACCTAAGCATACACAGCCCTACAAATGAGTGGCAAGAAAAATGAAAAGACAACAAATCACATTTGGCAGGAAAATGTCCACAAATTGGAGGACTAGGATTGTCATGGTGTAATAATTTTAAGGCATTGCGCCACCCATATAAGCCGAGCACATGAACAGTTTGAATTTTGAATCATCAAACTGGTAAATCAAACTGTAGTACTGTACTCTGGAACAATACACACAGAAACCATTACGCTATAATTTTCCATGGCCCATACTCCCAAATTAGTGCCGCCATACGTGTATAAACTGCTCTATTAATTTTTCTTTATAGCATGTCATGTCATGTGATCCAGCAGTAACAAGAGTAGGCAGATGAGGAACACAAGATACCTTGTAATGTGTTAATAAGCCGTTCCATAATGGCTGTTTGCTTAAGACCTTAGGATTCCCCAAGATGACAATACCATAACGAGCACGGGTTAGTGCGACATTCAGCCTACGTGGATCATTAAGGAACCCGATGCCCTGCAAAAATTGTTAAACAAATTGAACACCATGAAGTCAAAAGACGCCATAAACATAAGAGAAGCAGAAATACAAATTGTTAGAGAATAATTATGACGCATGGATTATCTAATCTGCTGATTCCAACTAACGAACAAGAATATGACAGAAATTGGAAAGCCTATCAAAGCATATTCATTGATTGGAACCATAAGGCCATCAATCATGGCCAGCATCTGATAGTCCACCTGAGCCTGACTCCAAATTCATGTCACCCCTCAAAAAAGTCAAGCAATCATGCAAAGAACAAAAAAAAGACTAGCATATAATACATTAGGGATAAAAACTTTTGCGTTCTTTTAGATTCCAAGCAAATACAGATGACGAATGTCCATTAGACCAAAAAAACAGATAAGGAATGAAGCCCCCATACTTCCCCACTTTCTACATGAGCAAAAGCGACAGTTTCAAAAGATATTTTTCCCAGCCAGCAGAGCTTTCCAACTGCAACTTCCATGCTCATTCATGAATTCAAATATTACCCATACAGCTCGGGCTATTCTAGTTCATCGAACAATTCTCTTTTCTTTTCTTTTTTGAATGGTAATATGATATATTAAAGAAGACTGAGGGAGTCCCCCTAACAGAACTAGAAGAGAAATAAAAACAACAAAAACTAGGAGATGAAATTAAGGAGGGAGAAAATCATAAAGAGTGAGCACTTGATTTGACACTCCATCTCTTGCTAACTTATCAGCCACCTCATTAGCCGATCTTCTCACCTGCTGAAAAGTTACCGACATGTCGGTAACAATTCTCTTCTCTATTTGATTTCTCACAAACCACTCTGACTACCTAAAAATTCCATGTCCCTATTTTACCTCACATGTCTCCTGACAAAAAATGCACCTAGAATTTCTCAGATGACTATTTAATTCTCTGCAAATACTGAGTTTATTTCAGAACAGAAAAAAAAATTCAAAGATGGCCACATGGTATTCAACTATTATAAGGAACAAATACTCCACAGAACCGTTTCTCCTTTGAAAACAAAACCTTTTTGTGACAATCTTTAAAAATTTGAGAATCTACAAAACCATCTACCTGATTATATTTAATAACTAGATTATTTGTACCCCACGTTAATTTTTTACAATAATTCATTGAACCTAGGAGATCGTGAACATAAAAACCAGAAATACAAAGTATTTAGAGTTGTTGAAGAACTGTCATAGATCTTAAGAGAAACTACAGCTATGGCCAGGATTATAGAAGAGTGTATCTTGAAGAAAAAAACTTATCTAAAAGACAGAAAACCCACCTGATGCTCATTGCTCCTTACACAAGACAAAATAATGTAATCCTTTTCTCTTCCCTGGAAGGAATCAACACTTGCAACCTGCAGAGACGGACAAATATGTTACGGTAGCAATACAACTGAAAAATGAAAGCTATATGAAATTTCTGTCAGGTGCAAAAATAACCTCGATTTCCTTATAAAGTTGCTGCCTGAGGTTCCCATTTCTTGACATATAATTTACAATATATGCCCGCTGCCCTTCATATGGGGTTATAACTCCAATCTGTTCTTCAAAAGTGAAGATGGAAATAGAAAGATTGAAAAAATAATTATAATACATCCAGAGTATTTGTTTAGTAATACCACAAGAACCAAACCTGGTTATAGAATCAAACCTGACTAGGAATCACACCACTCCGCAAAAATGTAGTCACAATTTTTTCGACATTTGCAGCCTCGGTCCTGTTTAGATAGGATGTTCCACTTGCACTTATCTCCTCTTGACCCATCTAGAAAAAAGCAATGCATAGCAACTTAATCATTTGCAGATTCGTAAGAATTGCATCGATGAAAATGGGTAAAGAAATACTTAGAAGATAATGTAAAGTTTCCAAAATACCTGGACGTAGAAGAGCATTGGACGATTTGGCACAGGCCAGGGAAAATCAATGCCAGATGATTGCCTTTCATTGATGGTTACTCCATTCTGAAGTGTGCCTTCATAAAAGCTATTAGAAGGAAATTCTGACAGGGAAGGATGCATGCGATATTGAACCTGAAATCGCAAATGTGAGTAAGAACACAGACAAATATGTTACACTCCAACAATCAACAGCAGACAATAATTGTGAACAATAATATTGAAATGGCATAGGGGAAAAGCAAATACCTAGGGCATATTGCTTTCATAAACAAGGGTCAATTAAAAGATAGAAGTTGTAAATATAAAATATGTTACACTCCAACAATCAACATAACAATAATCGTGATGCGAGTTGACGACGAGAGGGAGTTTTTAAACAGTGTATAGCACAGTCAAAAGAATTACCCTCCTTGGTTAGCATACTAAAGAAAGACCGAGGAAAAAATCCACCCAAACCATCTCATATTTGTCATCACATATCATCGCAAATATTATTTTTTAGCAGTTGCAACATAACATATTCTAGCACATTGCATAAAGGGAAAGACTGGCAGTCTGGCCATCATATCATAATTTATTCAATTGCATAAATAAATTCTCTCATCGAGTACGCATAGCCTATGAAATACATGAAATGATTTGGATAAAATTTTAGGGTGGGAGAAATAGATGAAATATTTTTTTCAGCCAAATGTATGTGTTGTTGGACACCCTAATATCGTAGATAGAATTGAAACGCTATATGATGGCATACCATTACTACATGATGAAGCTTGATGAACACCATATCATGACATATCGTAGAAGTATGACACCATATGGTGGTTATCAAGCATTGCCATATAGAAATGAGAATAGTGAACCAAACCAATCAACTTAAACATGCATGTAGATTAATGCAGTAAATGTACAAACAAAACAAATACAGGCCTCACCTGTAACCTAAATGGTTTCACACCAAGGAGCACAAGACGCTCAAAAAGAGACTGGGCTAGACCGGCACGAGCTGCTTTTTTGCACATGATGACTGGGCCAAGCTGGCAATGGTCCCCGACAAGAACAACCTAATTCAAGAAAATCTATATAGTTGCCATTCAAAAAAAAAGAGGAAAAAATAAATAATTATTCTGACTACAACATAGCAGCAGCTGCTATGAAGAGCATACATATGCAAATATTTATTACCGATTACCTGTTTCACCCCAAGAACCAAAGGAATAAGGCACTCTGGCTCTGTCGCTTGAGTAGATTCATCAATAAGAACCTGAAAATAGAAAGACCAGATTGCGCATATTTGCATGGGAAGATCAATTTCGCCATTTCAAATAAACAAGTATTTGGATTAGAGGCATTTAATGACCTGGCGAAATCTAAAGTTTGCTAATCGAGGATCTCCAGCGCCAACACATGTGGAACAAATGACATCAGCGCTCTGAGAAATCTCCCTCTCAGTTGCCCGTTTTAATGCTTTGTACTTCTTTTCATCACTGCTTGACAGTTCTCCTGTATCAAATTCACAAAAATATATTATAACAGATTCAGGTGTTGATCCAAATATGTCACAAACACAGCAAGTAACACAGTTTGCCCCCTTTTCATCCAAAATAGACCTTTTTTTTTAACTGAACTTAAATTTATTACTGTCATTTGTAAACAGCATTTTTTTTGGAAAAGAAAAAACGAGGGGCTGAACACTAGGACTTCTGAAGAGGCCACAATCCTAGTACTACTCTCAACCAGGCACACGCTTAATTACTGTTCTCTATGGGATTTGGTGCATTACTGATAGTGTGATCGAACCCTACCTGTTAACAAAACTTTTGTTACGGATTTGGTATTTTGGTGCATTACTGAATATTGTGTGATCGTTAACAAAACTTGTCTTATCAATGACCAAAAGCAGCCTTCTGTGCAGTTTATCAATCTCGCAAATATTGGTAGCAGGAAACAAAAATAGCTGACTATAAACAACCTCTTGTGAGGCAGTTAGTCGTTGAAAATAGGTATTACACAATCTAAATCAGCTAAGGACAACAGAATTTGAATAGACAACATGAATGGTTGTTGGCACTAGCGTTTTAAGGGAATTTGCAGAGAAGTTTTAAGAATACCAGCTCAAAAACTCGGAAACACAAAATTATTATGGTTTTTACAGCAGTTCCTGTCACCCCGAAACTCAACATGTTGGGGATTTTTAGATAACCACGACTTCCACATGTCAGACCCTGATTTTTAGAGTCCTCGGATTTGAAGCCAAGATGTCAAACCATAAACTGATTTGTAGAGTCCTTAGGTTTGAAGCCAAGTTCAGAAATGTGGAATGATAACCATGGTTCAACATTTCAGCCGAAACTTTTTTCCCACCAAAACAATCATGCTAATCTCATGCTTTGTGAAGTTTATTTATCTTTTTATGATATACTTTAAATCATATGAACTACTCTTACCTTTTACACTAACTACTATTTTCCAAAAAAAAAAAAAAAAAAAAAATCTTCTCGTGCTATAGTTAAAGGTTCCATCTTATTAGGCTTTCCCCTTCTTCCTTTTAATTTTTTTCCTCTTATAACGGAATTACACACATGTGCCTAACCCAAGTAATTACATCTTGGGTTTACACTAACTTCTCTTTTTAAGGAAAAAATTACATATTGTCTCAATCACTGGTAAAACATTATGGGTGCAAGCTCCATGTGATTACCGCGTTTGAGAGTCCCTGGCATTACAGCACTAAGAAAAAGAAGACAACAGCAAGAAAACATCAGTCAACCAGCTCGTGTGTGTATGTTGTGGGGGGGAATCGAAGAGCTCTACACACACTTTCTTTCGACACCCAATCTCTAACTAGCTTGTCCGCCTCACCGTTTGCAGATCGCTTGACATGGAAGAAAGATATGATGCCCCACCTATTCTATCCTCAATTTCATCAAATAGTGAGGCAAACCTCCAAGATAACGCTTTTGAATACCTTAGCCATCTAAAGACGTTACGGCTCTGTTCACTTGTTTTCCGGGGAAAGGAAAAGAAAAGGTTTCCCGGGAATCTGATGTGGCATTAGGAAAAGAAATCCAGGGAAACTGTGCAGGAAAAGGTTTCCTGCGCCTGTTCACTTGTGCAGGAACTGTGCAGGAAAAGGTTTTCCGAGAAGCTGCTTGCCCACTTTTTTCACTAGTTTTTTTGGGAAAGCAAATCCGGCCAAAATAAAGGGAAAAGGAATCTCACACTTGTGAGAAAGACTCATTTCCACATCATTTTTCCCAATTTCCATGTCAAATGTGACATTTTCCACCTAGGCTCCTTCAAAATCCCGTGAAGACAGGTGAACATGTGAATTTTAGCTTTCTCGGGAAAAAAGGGGGTGTTTTCCTGGGATTTGGTCTCCCGGGAACACGAGTGAACAGAGCCTAAGAGAATCCCCTTCCACTACCACCTTATTTAGGTCCACGTTCTAAAGAAGCTTAATTCCATGGTACCCAGCTGTCACTTCTGCCTCATTAGCGTCTGCCTCCCCAATGGGCCCACTAAATGCCCAAATGACCACACAACCCCCCCCCCCCCCCCCCTTTCATTTCTCAAAAGACCTCCAATATCCGAGGGCTATGGATTCCCTATACTTGAGCCATCAAAATTCAATTTTAGGAACCCTTGAGAAGGAGGTGACCATGCTTGTACTACTTTAGGATCGATGCTAACTCCTTCACATATTACTCTCCACCTGTGCCATAAATCATAAGTTGACACAAATCTAAAATCTGGCAGAGTCTTCACCCATGAGATACTTAAGGCAATCACTATATTGAAGATGAACTGAGCTCCCTTGGAGAATCCCTTGAAAATCCTAGCATTTCTTTCTTTCCAAAGCACCCAAATTGTAGTTAGAAAAGAAACTCGCCAGTGTTTTTCCTTTTCCCTTCATTGGTGCCGTCGCCCAACTCTCCAAGGCTCCCAAAATTTTTGCTGGAAAGACCCATGAGATTCCAAATCTACTAAAAAGTTTTTCCCATACTTCCCTAGCCACCTTACAATGAATAAGGAGGTGATCCACTGTTCCATCCACCTCGATACATAGGACACAATGATCGATGATCAAAATGTTTCTGTCTCTGAGGAAGTCTTTCGCTTGCAACCTTTCAAGCAATGCAGTCCACCCAAATAAGCATACCCATGTGATTACCACGTTATGTCAGATGATATAGATAAGTTGAGAAGAGTTTGAGAAAAAGGTTACTTAGCAATTCAATCAAGAAGAAAGTAAAAAAGAAAAAAGACAAGAAGAAGAAACAATTGTTGAAAGCATCAGGCCTCTCTCTCAAATAATTGTTTTCTTGTCAAACTCATCAAATAGTTTGTAATTTTTTTTATTTGTATATATTCTTTGAGTATCCATTGTCCAGGAGAATGACACCTGAATGTTTCCTCCAAAACCAAATAGATGAAGTATAACTTTGTTACCTTTCAAGGGGTCGAGCCACAACTAGAAAAGAATAATTTTAACGCATTGAATTCCTGGAAGTGCCTAAAGACATTGATACTTGGAATTTTGCAGTTGAAGTGAAAAAATGATGATCGGAACAGGTTATCAAAGCTTGTAACTAAACAAGTACGCATGTATGAGACGACATGCAAAAAGAAAATGCATCTGTGCAGATGTATTATACACTGACAATGTTAAATAGCATACTTACAGCTTGCCTCTACATGAAAAATTACAATGAGATGTACAACCATATTTTCCGTTTTACAAAGAATGTTTAGAGCCAAATTGATGGAGTAAAAAAAGGTAGGGGCAGACCGAAAACAACTTGGCTAGAAACAGTGAGGAAAGACTTGATAGTTAGGAACATGACAGAGAACATGACCTTGAGTAGGATAGAATGGAAGAAAATGATCCACGTAGAAGAACCGGGTAGATTCCTTTTACTTTCTTCATGAATTTTTCTAAAGGATTCATTTTAGCCGACCCCAACTAGTTTGGGACAAAGGCTTTGTTGAGTTGAGTTGAGTTGAGTTGACAAAGAATGTTTAGAGTTGATTTGCATGAGAACAATTATTCAAAAATAACAGGAGCTCAAAGCTTCTAAGACCGCTCTAAGAATACCAGTTCTGCCAATTAGTGAGAAAAAATAGATTACATATACTGCATAAAGTGAATGCCTCCATAATAAAATGATAAGGTACACAAATGTCTATACTGGCTGTTCTAAAAGAGCCAAACCACACCTTGCTCATCTTTAAGTTGTTGGAGCTTATGAAGTTCACTCTTCTCGGATGTATCAAGATGTCGGACCTGCAATAAATCATCGAGAAGGAAGAACATCAGCAACAATCTCCTCAATGATGCACCTGATAGCATCTATAATCATTATATGAGAGCTATGACCAATTAACACACCTGATAATGCAGTGTTAAATGCTCAACAGGTGAGCTTACAGCTTCCCTTGATTTGGCACAGAGCCTGACAACCTGAGAAATGCACATAACGATAAAGCAAAACAAAAGAATAATTCACAGAAAACATCTATTTTTTAAGGCAACAAGATATGATAACTGTGTGACAGAGTAACTGAAACGAAATAATGACATATTATCAAAGAACCTATTTTAGAAATGCCACTAAAGGACTCATTTTAAACCAATAAAAAGTTGCCAGGCAGTTTGTGGGGCAGGAATTTTGCTTATCTTTATTTTCGTTTCTCCTTGTTCTACACCTACTAATAGAAGCTCCATCAATTGAAAAAATAAAAAACAAGATGTTCTCATGGAAGTGTTTGTCTCAAAAGAATAAATTCAAGCAACACATTTAATAAACTACTACTTTATTTCAATCTGAATAAAAGAAACTCAACTCAACTCAACTAAGCCTTTGTCCCAATCTGAATAAAAGAAACAAAATCCATAAGTAAGTGAAAATACAACTTCAATGCCACAACATCCTACACAATTTCATCTTTAATGTACGGTTTCTGCCCTTGTGACAACACAAGATTAACCCCCATAGGAACGTAACCAAATATAACAAATCATAAGACCATTTAGTTTGTGATGTTTTCAGGCAATTTCATGATTCCACAGAACAATTTTACGAAGCCCCTGCCAATTTCAAATCTGACCTACAAATTTCAATAATACCATATTTGAAGAGCAAAGAATGGTGGGACATATTTACATGGGTGTTATGTGGGTAGGTAAAGGAGAAAAGTTCCGTTGGAGGTACATAAACACAGTCGGATGCTTATACTTTGGCGAATGAGGGAAATCAATGTTTCTATGTTCTCTCTTTTTTTTGGAACTGGGATGTTTCTATGTTCTTGGGCTCCCAATTCCTATTCATTGATGGTTTTGCATTCTATATCATACATTACTGTTAATAAAGTTTTATTACTAATAAAATATTATTTCTTGATTGGTAACTACTCACTAGAACCGGGCCCGGCAGGAATAGGAGGCGCGATCAAAAATGCTCAAGGGGATGTAGTATGGGCATTTTCGGGTCCCATTGGGGAAGTGGATGCCACTGAAGCGGAGGTTCGTGCAGCTTATCAGGGACTTAAACTTACGGTGGAGAACAAGATAGGTAAGGCGGCAGTAGAGGGGGATTCTCTCAATGTTATCAAGTGGCTAAAACGGAATCAAAGCCATCTGTGAAAATTCGATAGGCTCTTTGATGAGATGTTCGATTGGTCAAGAAATTCAGAGTTTGTATTCATGCATGTTCGCGGGTCAGCAAATGAGGTGGCTGGTTGTCTTGCAAAGGAAGGAGTGCAGAAAGAGTCTCTTGCATTGTTTGAGGTGGCTGGTCGTCTTGCAAGGGAAGGAGTGCAGAAAGAGTCTCTTGCATTGTTTGACTCACTTCCTCCCTGAATCCTCTCTATTGTTGGTTGTTTTTTTAGCCCATTGGGTGTCTTTTTCTCAGTGTACCTTGACCATCTCGGTCTTCTTATCAATGAAATGGTGATCATTCAAAAAAAAAACTACTCTCTAGAACCTTGAGTTGTTTATTTATTGAAAGAAAAATAAATACAAATTAATGTCTTCTTTATTATGGACCTAGCTTCAGAACCATAATTAATATAAGGAAGGAATTTGCTAAATTCATAAATTAGAACTGAAATTTGATTGGCCAAAACTAAGGAACGATATCTGATTGACTATCACTATCCTAACGTCACATGATAATAGAAGAAAAGGTATAAAAAAGGAAGAACACACAAGAAACGAACATCAAAGCATGAATCCAGTGATTCTATATTGTTCAAATTCAAAGGGAGATAACTCCAAAATTCAAGTCCTAGTATCTAATTCCGAATAATAGTAAAACAATGCCCTAAAAATAGGAAACAAAATAGGCAGCATGGAGTCTTCCATGCTTGAAAAGTCGCAGCTTCAAAAGATGATGCCAAGATATCACTTGATTAAATTTCAATACCTTTAACCCAGTTGAGCTTATCTTCTCAGCAAGCTGGTCGACCGCAACATTACTTGGAGCACAAACCAGGACCTGAACATATAATGCAATGTCAAGAATGATAAACATAAACTGTTGAGGAATTCAATCTTTGGTTGCCGATAAGAAAAATAGAAGTGTAACAAAACCTGGGTCACTAATGAAAACAGAGACATAGAAACACATTTGCTTACCTGTCCTTGCCCTTGCTTGGCCATATGATATACAATGGCTGCTGAAGTGACAGTCTTTCCTGTACCAGGAGGGCCCTGTATTAAACTGATTGGTTTCTGAAGGACACTCTTTACAGCAAAAACCTGCCCATAGAGGAATAAGAACCAAGGACCCTCAGTATCAAAATTTCTTAAATGAGGCCTCTAAGATACAAATTCTTCACTGCAGTTCATACTTGACTTATTAATGAGCAGTAGCAGTAGTAAATTGATAGGATTCTATCAGATTTATCATTTCCAATTCCAAGTAATAAATTCCACCTGAACAAGAACCTGAGTTGACCATGAAAGCACTTAAATGTAACTGGAAAATAGGCATAGAAGATCCTTTTTCACAATATATATATATATATATATATATATATATATATATATATATATGGGTTTTGCTAACGAGTGCCCTAAGGGCACTTGTTAAGCATCATTTAGTTGCCCTTGGAAATATGAATTTACACATACTTTGAGACTTTTATACATGGTTTGAGAATTTTTCCTCAAAGTATGTGTAAATTCAAGATCCCAAGGGCAATTAAAAGATGCTTATCAAGTGCCCTTAGGGCACTCGTTAGCAAAACCATATATATATATGAGGAAATTGTTGGTGAGCTTAAACTCACCAAACTTATGGTGAGCTAGCTTGCCCAATCACATGGGGGCCCACTTTGTTAGGATGATCCAAAGCATTCATTTGAAAGTCCCTTGCATAGATGGGGGGTGTACCAAAAATCAGCTCCATAGGATCATCCTAACCCCTCCATTTGTGGAGGACAAAAATGGACAGACACAAATCTACCCCATTTTTGTCCTCCACAAATGGAGGGGTTAGGATGATCCTATGGAGCTGATTTTTGGTACACCCCCTATCTATGAAAAGGCCTTGCAAATGAATGGTTTGGATCACTCCCCAAAATGTGGGACCCATGTGATTGGGCAAGCTAGCTCACCAACAGTTTCCTCTATATATATATATATATATATATATATATATATATATATATAGAGAGAGAGAGAGAGAGAGAGAGAGAGAGACCGGCATGGGTGGAAACCAAGTTCCCTGAAATGTTCCACCATAAGCTAAGGTTAAGGTAGTTAGAAGGAGGAAGCTTCCATCTAGCGACTCTCCTCTTATTTTTTTATGTTGGTCTCCAATTGTAATGCCCAAAACTCTTTCTTTGAAGGGCCGCCTCCAAAATGATTGAAGTCTTGACATTTACAGCCAAAATCCAAGAGGGCTTCAATGAACCATAAAAAAACCCATATCCCATTACAAACTCCCAAAGCACTGCATCTGTAGTAACACGCCAAAGACTCTTGCTGTAGGCACCAAAAGGTCCTTTCTCCCACCCTAAAAATAACTCCTACATTGAAATCCCTAAGGTATCTCGATGCAATAAAGGAAAGAACCGAATTGAAGCTACCACTTTACAGTGAATACATAAATGGTTATCCATTTCCTCAGCCTCCCCATAAAACACATATGTCCAAGTCTAGAAACTGCCTCCTCAACATGCCACACGCATTAAGCTATTGACCACTGTTCCCCAAATGACAGTGTCAACTCTAGGGGAATCAAAGCACCCACATGCAAGCAAAAGAAGAGGGAAGCCCAGTTCAGACAATAAAAGAATAAAAGGAGCTCATCATGAAAGAGCCATCGCTCTCCCAAACTCATGCTCTCCTATTTTTTCACAGAAATACATATACACATATTAGGATGGAAGAACGAATGAAGGAAAAATATTTGATTGGCCGAGGCATAAATCACAATATATTTTTTTTATTTTTTCATGATATGAATGAAGATTTAATCACTAATTATTGATGAAAAAACATGTAGCAACGGATCAAACAGTACCATAAGTAATGAGAGTAAACAAAATTCCAATTGATAAAGAATGTAAAGACCTCTGAATCTTCCAAATGATGTTATTATACCATTTGAAACCTAAAATTGATCCTAAGCTTTCTTGAACTGGATAGGTAGTTCAGTCGCAGAGAGGCATACAGATTGGTAGTTTGATAACAGAGAGACACACAGATTAAAAGGAAATAATTTCTAGAAAAGAATAGGGTTAAGGCACACAGACTAGGAGGAAGTTTCGAGAGAAGTTTATGGTTAAGGAAAGATGGAGGGATTCTGACAAAAAATAGAAGTCGGAAAGAAATAAAAATTTTGGGTGACAAAAGTGAGCAATTAAAAACCGGCAAAAGCAAAAATTTCATAACTAAAGGTGGCAACAATTATACATTCCCTCTATTTTATAGATTGAGAAGTTTTGTTAAGAGTAAATATACAAAAAGGAAATATTCAGATAAGCATGAGATGTGCAAATCAAATCAGATTCTAAAAATGGATGGTCAATTGTAAGATTTTTCTTTCATTCTATATATAATAGAGGAACGTTAAACTGAAGGGCACCCTTGCAAAAACCAGCAAAAATGGCACCCAGATTGGATCAACATCACCAATGTGCATTTATAATACATGCACATTGGTGACATGGATCCAATGGGGGCGCCCTTAAGTTTAGCATTCCTCGACAATATAACAGAAAAATTTAAATAAGCATGCAAACTTAGTAATGCACCTACTCATTAGAGCATGAGTCTCAAAGATAATCGATCTTGAAAAATAGCAGCTTGGAAAAAAATGTTAACCAATACTCCAAAATATTCGCAATACCATGTGCCAACAATACAGTTTTGCATGAAATAATTTCTAACTGCCCAGATCTAAGCAAAAAAATCAAGTTGGCACATAAGAACCAAAAAGTTTCCATGGTACGCAAAGGACAGTTGTGATTGATTGCGCATTGATATTTGTTTTCGGGCAACCAGAGTCCGAATTAATTTAATCAGTGTGTATACACAAATGAAAAATGAAAAAATACGAAAGGGTCATCAACTCATCTAAGCTAGAAAATGCTCCAGAAACATAAGGCATACAGCAAGAGAATGACTAAGCAGAAAGACATTTTTACAATCAATGGTAAAAGTCAAATTTTGGGTCCAGCAGGGAGACATGTGAAATCAAGGCTGTAGATCTTGTCGAACAACAAGGCAACTCATATGTTGGCTCCATTCTGAGCGGACAATCCAATGTAAAAGGACTAACAAAATCAACGGTTTGTTTTTCTATTCTTTTTAAGACCTCAGTCTTGTTTTCTCTTTTTCTTTTTAATGATATTTAATAGCCATTCAAAAAAAAAAAACAATCAAGGTGTTCTCAACAGCGTTTGGCCAAACTTATGGTAGCACTTGCACCAGCCATTACTATTTTCAGTAAGCAAACTCATTGAACCCTAGAGATTGGTGCTAAGAGATGGAAGGTCATACTATCCAGCCCAATAAGCTGCGCCATGCTTCGTCAATGGCACGTACGACACGTGCTATCAATGCTTTCTAGAAATATTCCTTCTTTTTTTTGAATGGTTTAGAAAGATTCCTGTTAATGCTCAAGTCACAAGATAAAACTGGGAAAGAAGATATCAGTCTCTAGTTGTCCAACCCAATGAGCTGCTCCAATGCTTTCATGTAGGGTAGAGGTCAACACTATGATCAGTTCTATACTCGAAACTGAATCCAAGTAAGCAGGTTTACATGGGTGGGTGTGGGAAACAAAATGATGAAGCAGGTGGTGACGGTGGTTGGCCTACCCTGTCATTGGCAGGGTCAGTCAAAAATTTGCTTTGAGTCGGTAACTTGCGGAAAAAAATGCCACATGATATGCAATTAGGAGTGTAAGGTGGCTGAGGCATGTTAAGATGGAGCCATCTTGCACGAGTATGAGTGAACAAGTTAACAAGATGGAGGCATGTTCTAGGACAACTTCAACAAATAAAAGCAGGATTCATGTTCTTTAGTTACCTTTTTTTCTTTCTTCCGGTACCTTAATTCTTTAAAAAAAAAAAAAAACTCGTAGCATGTGACCTGCTTGATTGATGGGCCTCCTTTATTCCATCATTATCAATAAAGCTTCACCATTCAACAATAGAATAAAAAAGATATGCATCTTAATAAAACAGAGCGTGGTATCATAGTTGACCAATTGATCACATAGAAGAACATACTTGAGACGCATTTAGTTCTGGAAGGCCTGGGGCACCAAAGCGACGAGGTAAAGTATTACGGACCACCTGAACCTCAACTTCATGACCCAACAAGTGATGATAAATGTACCTGCACGAGAAAGATATCTTTAATGGATGTGCAGGGCGAGATGTTAGATTCCTAATCACACGTAATTTCTAACCAACAACCAATAATTTAGAAGACATCATGAAAATTCAGATACCGAGATATAGGATTGAAAAAAAAAATGAATATTTTCTTAATGCAAATGATTAGCAGTTGTATAGAAAATAATCAGGTAAAAGATTGAGGCGTTAAATTCCCAAATTTTAGGTAATGGATACAAAAAGATAGAATATAATTAGGGAAACAAGCAAGTACGGAATTCTGCAAGAAGGGTATCAAGCATCTCATGAGCCCAACATTGTACAGCGTTCAATGTTGATGGATCCAAATTTTGATTGGCATTGTTTTAAATGGCAGAGAAAAGCACTCGGTTTGTTTTATAAAACAAAACAACCAACTGAAGTTCAGCCAACCAGATTCAATTTGATATTTCAGATTGAGTAAAGTTCATAGCCCTTATAACTTTTTTTAACCATGCTGCCTATCTTTGATTAGAAGCAAACATGCCAACCATGTCTGGGCTATCAGTGCACAATAAATGATGGATCGGTTGAAAAAAATTTCACATCATCACTTGGGGAGGGGAGGACCATGGCATATCATGATGCTCTTCTTCTCGTATCATTTTATAAGAACCCACTATTTGTAAAAAGCTTTTAAGTTTCGCAAGGCATGATTAAAAATTAAAAACCCCAAATGTCCTCATATTTGATTTTAGCTGTAGAGTGTAAAGCGTTACAGCCATTTCAAAAAAAAAAAGTGTAAAGCGTTACAAGAAGTAAAAAGAACATGAAGTGCAACTCTATTATGAAAATGAAAAATGGGTTCACCGGCTCAATTTTCTCTGTTTTACCAAATAAGACAAGTTTAGACTTTACATAAAACATCAGGGAACTTCACGAACAAAGAAAGTAGCAAAAAATTCAAAAATCAAACTTCTTATCCAACCCTGATAATGTTGATTTTGCCCATATATTTCTTCGCAGATTCAATTTTCCAAACATTTTTCTGCAAGGAAAGATCAGAAAAATAAGGTACCCACCCACTAACACTTGTTTCATCCACAGCGAAAGTCTTCATTGCACCCTGCATTCGATCAAAGCTGGTACTTTTCCAGACAAAATCAACACTGAAGCCATGGTTCACATCAACTGGAACTCCCTTCAAGACATAAGCAATAAGTAAATACAAATGAAATTCAGCAACATTAAAAGCACCTGTGACAACAAATGTCGAAATAAAAACCCTACTTGACTAGCACGGAGCTCGAGTGCGACCTCTTCCTGTGCGGTTAGCTTAATCTGAAACCAGAAGATAAATGCAAAGTGAATATCCATGGGAAACAACATAGGTAACTGCTTCATGAAAAAGAAAACTCTTGGTAGAGCAATCAGAAAATAACAACATAATATATATTGCATAGGTATATCCATTAATTGTAAAAAAATGAAACATAGAGAATCAACATTTTATCAGTAGATATTACTTCCTCAAATGAACAAAGCATACCACATGTCCCACAGACTGCCATGCAGGATGAGCCGCATCTCCTGAATATCGAAGCCGCAATTCATCACCCGGAACAAGCCGTAGCTCGTTATCCTCCTACAACATCATAAAACGATTTTCAATGTTAATAAAGAAAAGTTCCAAGGTAAAAGCTATAATCTGAACTATGTAAATAAATAAATAATAAATATTTAACAAAAATCAAGGAAGATAGTCCATTTAACATAACCACCTTTGGAAAGACAAAGTATGCAATACGCTTCTTGTTCAAACCAATGTCCCACCGTATTGTCAAATTGTCTTTGCTTTGTGACTCTTTCATCATCTAGAGTTAGAACCAAAAAAAAAAAGAAAAAGAAGATTAATGTTATGTAAAATGGTAGATAAACAATGCGTACATTAAATTTTAAGAAGGATTGAGAAAAGGATATAAGAGAAACATCGGCAAACAAGCAGCCTCCAACACAGGATGCTCACACTTTAAATTTGAAATATAAAAACAAGATGCAGAACAACAAAGATAATAAATAGAGATATATACGCACTTTATCATAGTCCGCCTCGAGCTTAATGAGCGGTGCAAATACATTTTGATACTGCAAATCAAAAGGTACATCAGCAAACCCTATCAAAGATCCACAAACATAATCGAGGGAGATATCCACCATAGCTTCAGATAAAGTGGAAAAAGAGACAGAGGAAAAGGCCAGTAATGACGAATACTATGAAATTTGGTTCTGATCATCTAAAGTAATAATATCTTCCTACAGTGAGCTCAGATACCTGATATGCATCTTCATACTTCAAGACCACAGGCTGAGGCTCATCATCCACCCCGGGCTTCTCAAGATCTTCCAAAGAAGCATCGGGGTTGGTCTTCCATAGCTCCTCCACCTTATTTATCTGCTGAGCACTAATTTGGCGTGCCCTCAACTGCTCCTGTTCAGATGGGATCTGAAGAGCCACAGCAACTAATGAGCAAATTATAAAAAATCCCACATTGAATTGCATGGAATATAAAAGAAAGCAGAAGATTACCAAAACAAAGGAACGGCAAGAAAAAACTACCTTGACAAGCCACTGCAAGAAACACCTATCATCAATAAGAGGGCACCACTGGCTTAAGTCCCAATTCATGTCCTTCAATGCGTTGACACTCAAGCAAGGCTCCCGACACAAAAGAACAACAACGCTCTCTGTCTTGGCAGAAATGAATCCAAGAAGGAATACATTTCGGCAACCACAATTATAGCATTCAAGGATTGTTTCTCCCAACGGGCTATCTTTATGAAGACAAACTTCCTTATGTTTTGCTCGAACCTGTGAAAAAACATTTGATGAGAAATGAGGAGGCACGTACAAAGTTGAATGATGTGTACTACAAGCAGGACTTAGAACAACAATTAATTTCCATTGTCTGCAACAGATAAATGAAAACAGTTTGTCTCCATTACATGAGGAAGTCTCACGATTCAGCTGGACTAAGACCCATAACAGCACACACCAAGGTTCCTATCCTATCGTGAAACAACTGTCGCTGATGAGAGCCACACACAATAAGGAAGGCAGCTAAAGCAATTATTAGAGCCCCAATAAAAACAGACCAATATTCCTTTTAAATCGTTGTTTTTTTTTTTTTTTTGAACAATAGGAAATTTATTGAAAAGTAACACACAAACTACACAGGCTCAAATATAGAGATGGTCAGAGCAAGAAAAAAGAAGAGCAAACAAAACCTAACCATAGCTCGGTAGGAAATGGGAACGAATCCGACATAACAAAAACAGCATGAGAGACACTATCCCTCGCAAAAGCATCAGTAATCTCCTTGAATGCAGTTTGCCGTCATTGGAGAAAGAAAATACACCTCGCTTATCTTTCAATCAATAAAATTAAAAGGGTTGACCTAAATAATAATACTAATTTTTTAATGATGGTAATAATAGTAGTAGTGAGGAAGAAGAAGAAGGGTCATTTTTTCATGGACAGTTATTCGACATAAAAAATCCAACAGAGATTCGACAACTGATCCACAACACTCAAATGGCTGTGTAATACTAAACTCCCATTTCATTTTAGTGGATTTCTAACTTTCTCATCCCCGTTTTTCTACGTGTAGACAAACTTACAGTTTCAAAAACAAAAACAAAGCCCGAGGCAATATGGACAAATCAATAGCTCACATCTATTTACCTTCCCCTTGCTTTCAGGTTCTCATTTTAGACATAGCTCTTACTGAAAGTTTTCATTTTTTTTTTTACTCAACATAACAAAATCAAAAGATGCACTAATAACCCAATTATTACCAATCAAGAAAGGTTAACAAACCTAAACAGAGACTATATATGCAGCAGAATCAGACAAAAGATGCACTAATAACCCAATTATTATTTTTTTGAAATGGACTAATAATAATAACCCAATTATTACCAACCACAAAAAGGTTAACAAATCTAATCAAAGACTATACGCAGAATCAGATAAAACGAGATAAAATAACAAAAACAGAATTAGGGTTAGGGTTAGGGTTAATTTCGTACCAGGTGATTGACAATGTGAGACCCCGACGTGTTCCCGCGCGAATTACAAAACCACTTCCGGCACGACGGAACATTACACCGAACAACGCACGCCGGATTCTGGACCCCGCAATATCGACAAGCATGCTCCGTAAAATCGCCCTTCCCATACTCATAATTATCATCTTCCCCAGTCTCTTCAAAATTAAGACCCCCCATGCCAGATGCCAAAGCATCAACCACCGTCTGATTCCTACTGCCACCGCGGGGTTTTGATTCCGAGGTGCCTGGAGTAGCAGAGACAGGGCTGGAGTCGGAATTCAGATCGGAGGTGTGATCGGCGGAATCAGGAATGGAATCAGGGGGCGGAGGCCAGGCTGAGGATCTGATCGGTTGAGAGAGCTCTCGGAATTCTGGATAGTCGAAATCGTCTCCCTGAGTGTTGAATTCGAGGAAGGTGTAGGCGTCTCCGCTTGTGTCGGGTTGTGATGCTGTCTCGTAGAGGTTGGGGACAACCGTTTGAGCGGCCATGGAATCAAAACCCTAGGGATTGAGCTAGGGTTAGGGTTAGGGATTCTGTCCACGCTTGGTCGATGAAAGTTAGGGTTAGGGTTAGGGTTAGGGCTTGGAGTAGTTGGTTGAAGAGACAGAAAGAGGATGATTAGAGAATAGAGGGAGATTATGGGAAATGAAAGAGAGATTGAGGAAAGAAGAGAGTTTTTTTTTTTAGTTGCAGAGACGGAGAGACGAGAGAAAAAAAAAAGGAAGATTATGGGAAATGAAATAAAGATAGAGAGAAGAAGAGGGTTTTTATCATTGTTTTTTTCTCTCCTGTTCTGATTATTACATTTTAGCACGTAATGGCATGCGATAAGGGGTGTGCCGCACGTGACACTGCACGTGATGTGTATGTGCAACGACGCAAATGAAACTGATACCAAGACACGCTTTTGTCAACATCGCACTAAACATTCTTCCTAATTTTGCCAGCTTTCCGAAAAGGAAAATGATATGTATGTCGCTCCCACTTTTACTTGGGACAGCCCACTCGGTTGTATTTATGAGTTTACGACCAAGGTTTAAAATTTCGGTTTCGGTACCGGTTTCGGACCTTCAAATTTTGAAATTTCGGCCGAAATCTGGTACAGAAATCGAAACCCATATTTTATTCAATATTAAATTTCGGTCGAAATATCTGTTAAATATTAAATTAATTAAAAACAAACAGATTTTTGGGTCAAATTTCGGAAAAACCGAAATTCCAAAATTTTGTGCGAAATTCCAAAATTTCGGCCGAAATAAATGACCATTTCGGTTATTGGTGCCGAAATCTGAAATTTCAGTCTAAAATTTAAAACCATGTTTATGACTGCTCTTTTAGACTAGAGGGGACTGTTCCGAGTAAAAAAAAAGGGGCTGATGTATCACTTGCCTTTCGAAAAGTAGGATAATGTTTGTTGAGGTAGGCTAAAGAAGGTTGACTAGGTCTACTCCATTTAATTCACATCTCCTGAGTGCATTAATCATTTCTTTACTTTTAGTTTTTCGAGTGCAATTTTTTGCATGGACTCCCTTCAAATTAGCATTCGTCATGTTTAAAATTTTTTCATAGGGTGTTCGAGCATACTCGGAGGTAATCAAGGTGCCCCTTGATATTTGATCCAACAATAACTGACTTTATAAGAAGTTGTTGGATCAAATATCAAGGTCGGCACTTTTCGTGTATCCCCATTACATGCAGGTCAAATCTATCTACATCTGTATAGCAAGATCAAATCTCTTCTCTCGATTTTTACTCCAAAACACTTACCTGTCTTTTCTTAATGCGTCACTCAACGCAAAAGCAACAATAGCACGTCTTCTCTTGTTCAAAAATTTACAATGAATCCAGTAAGGATCGAATATCCATGTGTTTCTGCTGATAACAATTCCAATAGGGTTGTTCAATATGGGATAGCTATCCATAGAGTGATAACTAAACAGGAAGGGAGATAAAGTATGGAATGGTGATTGTTCATTCTCATTCTGGGTGAATCCGATGGTTATTTTTCGCCGAACGACTTGTTCCATCCATATACATGATCTAACTTTCTCACCATCTCGTATAGAGGGTTGATTTTTGTCAGTCGACTCCCGAGGAAGAGAACTAAGGGTGATCATTGGTTGACCGTCGAAAGATTGGTTCAACCCTTGCAATTTCAATATCATCATTAGTCAGATGCAGCTTCGATAAAGTCCACCTCTCGACAAACCCATTTTCCTCTGAATAAACCACCACCCTCTCCCCTTCCCCCAAACAAATAATTAAAAAATCCAAAAAAAATTGCAGTATTGGAATCTAAGGATAGTTATTCCCTTGTTGAACATCCCCAAATGGGTAGGTACACTATACAATCATGGTACAAAAATATAGGGATTTATGTTAGATAGAGTTACCCCGTTAGGGGAGCCTGTCCCGGGAACAACTTTTCGGGGGTCTCATATCCTCCTGGATGACTTCACCTTATAAGTTGTTCCCATGCATCCACCATCTATCATAGGGAGTCAAGGAGAAAGGGGGAGTGGTCGATTGTCAATGACATTGTTGCCTGCGGAAGGATGTAGAGATAGGATTTTGGGTTTAAATGGTGACCGGCGATGTCGGGATATTGAAATCTGAGTTTTTATATGGCGCCTGAGAAGTCATGGTGGAGCGGTACTGCCCTTGATAATTGATCCAAGAGCAGCCTACTTTTTAATAGACTGCTGTTGCATCAAACATCAAGGGCGGTGCGTCTCGTACCACAAGGTCCACAAGAGACTTCATGGTTGGACAAGTTGAATTTCTCTTGATATTTGGCCCGGTTTGGTTTGCATAAATTTTCTAGAAAACACTTAGGAAATGAAAGTTTCTAAAATTTCGGTACTTTCTTTTGACATATCAAAAGGGATGACTAGAACCAATCCTGTTTGTTAGACCAAAGATCGGTAACAGGTATAGCAGTGGCGTAAGAACTGAGAGCGAGTGACGAAAGAGGTTGAGTATGGGTCCTGTGGTGAGTGCTTAGTCCTGCACAAGGCAAACGAGGTCAGAAGACCAGACCGGATTTTACTCCGGACAGGTCCTTCGACACTCAAGTCAGTATGAGCAAGAGTGAAGGGAAATGTCAGAGTTTTTAGGGAGAAGAGGGTTTTTTAGCATTACCCATTAGTCTGAGCTTTAGTCCCCTATTTATAGGGAAGATCTGTTGAGGTGTCCTGGACAGGTGTCCAGGACAGGTGGTGGTCTGTGAGAGGCTGGATCTCACCTACTCTGGGACAGGTGGCCGCCTGTGAGAGGCTGGATCTCACCTACTCTGGGACAGGTGGCCGCCTGTGAGAGGCTGGATCTCACCTACTCTGGGACAGGTGGCAGCCTGTAAGAGGCTGGTGTTTTCACACTCCATCAGTTGCCCCCCAGTTTTCCAAGTCATGGAGGGACTTGGGAAAGTGTAGTCGGTTGTTTTTCTGGATGGGCGGACGCTGTTCGGAGGTGAAATGGAGAGCCTGGAGTTCGCAGTCCGGAGCTCGCAGCTCGGAGATCGCAGTCCGCAGTTCGGAGTACGGCTTCAACCGGACTGGCTCTTGACGCTTTTCAGAATGCGCCGTATCCAGTCCGGAGGTCGCAGTACGGAGATCGCAGTCCGCAGTTCGGAGTACGGCTTCAACCGGACTGGCTCTTGACGCTTTTCAGAATGCGCCGTATCCAGTCCGGAGGTCGCAGTACGGAGATCGCAGTCCGCAGTTCGGAGTACGGCTTCAACCGGACTGGCTCTTGACGCTTTTCAGAATGCGCCGTATCCAGTCCGGAGGTCGTAGTACGGAGATCGCAGTCCGCAGTACGGAGATCGCAGCCCGCAGTCCGGAGAATCGCAGTCCGCAGTTCGGAGATCGCAGTCCGCAGTTCGGAGTACGGCTTCAACCGGACTGGCTCTTGACGCTTTTCAGAATGCGCCGTATCCAGTCTGGAGGTCGCAGTACGGAGATAGCAGTCCGCAGTTCGGAGTACGGCTTCAACCGGACTGGCTCTTGACGCTTTTCAGAATGCGCCGTATCCAGTCCGGAGGTCGCAGTACGGAGATCGCAGACCGCAGTCCGGACTGATTTTTGTCGTTTTGTGAGAACGCGTTATATCCAGTACGGTTTTTTCCGGACTGAGTTTTGTCGTCTTGCGACCAGTTCGGTGCGGACCGGACTGATTTTTGTCGTTTTGTGAGAACGCGTTATATCCAGTACGGTTTTTTCCGGACTGAGTTTTGTCGTCTTGCGGCCAGTTCGGTGCGGACCGGACTGATTTTTGTCGTTTTGTGAGAACGCGTTATATCCAGTACGGTTTTTTCCGGACTGAGTTTTGTCGTCTTGCGGCCAGTTCGGTGCGGACCGGACTGATTTTTGTCGTTTTGTGAGAACGTGTTATATCCAGTACGGTTTTTTCCGGACTGAATTTTGTCGTCTTGCGGCCAGTTCGGTACGGACCGGACTGATTTTTGTCGTTGTGTGAGAACGCGTTATATCCAGTACGGTTTTTTCCGGACTGAATGCGGAGTGCGGAGTGCGGAGTGCGGAGATCCATTCTTGGGACGTGAATGTTTACGCGCGTGCTTGATCGTATTGATGGTGGGAGAATGTGTCCGTCATAAATAGGGGACACGTGGCGCAATCCGGATGACCTCGAGATGCGTGCATCGCATTTATTGCCCCACCGCCTCTTTAAAACTATATAAGGAGGTTTACCCCCCTTCACTTTTTACTTTTTACTTTTCATCTTTTTCCTCTTCTTGCTCTGGGAGTTTCCACTTCTCAGTTCGTAGCTCGCAGTCCGCAGATCGCAGATCGCAGTTCGCAGCACGTAGCTCGCAGTCGCGTTCCAAGATCTTTACGAGCTCCACTCACCGGTATTCCTCTCAGCCCTTCCTTTTACTATGTCTGGTAGTACTTCCAATTCCGAGTCCGGTACGGGGTCCTCCACTAGCAGTAGTTCGGAGTTTAGGATGCCTCAGGAGCCTGTAGTGGCTAGGGCGTCTGATAGGATAGACCTTGTAGATAGTGACGACGGAGTGGATAGGGATGAAGTGTTCTTAGATCTGAATACCACTCCACCCTTGACTGGCAGTCTCCCGCGAGCAGGAGGGAGTGTTGAGAGCGACGTTGCTGAAGCGTCCACAACATTCCTTCCTGGCCGGGCGGTGGAGGTGATCGCTAGAGCGCGGATGGATGCCGATCCAAAATACAACTTGCGAGCTCTAGTCGAGGAGAACTACCTCACCAGGTCTATGCTGGGAGATATCAGGGATAAATACTGTGTGCCCCCGAGATTTGAACTGAGGGCAGCTATAGAGGGAGACAGAGCCTGCAACGAGAGCCAGGACCTCTGTATTTATGAGGAGTCACTGAGGGCAGGACTCCGATTCCGTTGCACCCCTTTTTCTCAGCGGTGCTACGATACTACGGACTAGCCCCGGCCCAGGTAGCTCCGAACTCATGGAGATTATTAGTTGGGTTTTTATACCTCGTCCACGGTCGGTTAGAGAGGAGCGTGACTTTGTCACTGTTCCGTGCTTGTGCACACCTGAAGAAGCATAAAGAAGGGGGCTGGATCTACATTAGCCAGCGCCCTGAACGGAAGATAATCACTGGCATTCCTTCGTCGATTCACTCGTGGAAGAATAGATTCTTCTATGTTGTGGATCAGGAGGCCAGTGAGCCCTGGTCCGTCCCTCTAGTGTGGGACACTCCAGATACCTCAAAACTGAGTCGAAAGCCGCTCCTCGAAGGTGAGGACAGGATAACATTCGCCTTGATGCGGAAGGAGATCGAGCAATCGGGCCTCATCCGTTGTAAGGAGTTTTCTGAAGAGGCGATTCTGGTCGGGCTGGGCGTGAGTGCCGCGACTCCAGAACGTATGTAGCTAGACTTGTCTGCAATCTGTTTATTTTTTATATGCTTGCTTCTGACTGCTTGATTGTCTGGCAGAAATGAAGAAACAATTGACCGTCGAGAAGATAAGACAAGGAGCCCAGCCACGGGCACAGGAGGGTGCTGCACAGGCACAACAGGAGCGCCAGAAGAGAAAGGCGACTGTACTGGGGAGTCTGGCCCCGTCACAGGGCACTCCACCCCCATCCCAGAGGCCCAAGACTACGGTGAAGCTAATAGGCCCCTTTGCTCAGGGCGGTGGCTCTTCTAAATCCGGTGGTGCTTCTACCGGAACCGGTTCTGGGGCTCGTCCTCCTACGGGGCTTAGTGAGCATGTCTTTCGACCCAATTGGGCCGTTTTGAAGGATGACACTGCCCTAGGCGAGAGCCGAGTAGCAGCAGAGCTCATGAGCAAGTGTTTGCTGCGGAAGGACAAGCAACAGGTCCTTTACGAGCCGCCAGCTACAGGAAAGGAGGCTGTGTTATCCTCAGCTTACCAGGTAAGGAAGTGGTGCTTCGATTTGCTAACTTTCTGCCCATTTCTTCCTTTCACCATACTGATGCCTGTTTCTTTCTTCAGATCTTGCTCTACTATAATGACCTCAAGGAGAAGAGTAAGAAGTTCTCCTAAGCCATTACTGCATCTGAAGAGGTGAACGGAAAGTTGGCCGCTGAGGTGCAGGAGCTTCAAACGAGCATCGGGCGAATAGAGGAGGAGAGGAGGTTGTTAAAAGAGGATCTGGCCGCAGAGAAGAGGAAACTGGCCAAGGCTGCTGAAGCCATGGAGGCTCAAAGAGGAAGAGCTACTAACAGGCAGGAGAAGGCAGTGAAAGAGGCCACAGAGGCAAAGGAGGCTGAACTTTTCAGCCTGTCGAGCGAGGCTTATAGTCTTGGATACTACGACTGCCTCCAGGAGCTCCAGGCCTGCAATCCAAACTTATTGATGCAGAACATGACTCTCCCTGCCAGGCCGAAGATTACTGATGAGGAGCCAGATACTCCTGCTGATGCTCCTGCTGACATCACCTCTCTTCCAGATGCTTAGAAATTTTTTTTTTTTATTTTATTTTTGTTTGTTTTGACCTCTTTTTGTAATGGTCCTTGTGACCCTACAGCTCTCACCAGCATTTTTAAAGTGAATTTTGTAATGGCTCTCGAGGCCCCACATATTCTGATCAATGAAATCACATTTGTCTGTCTCTGATACTTCTCAACTGAGTGATTTGCTTGACTTTGTCTTTTTAATTTTGATAACCTGTGAATGAGGCTGTTGATAGTCGAATTGTGACGAACTGGTCTTTTAACAAGTACCCAAGTTTTGTGAACTGGGTTTCTAGTGAGTACCCAAGTTTTGTGAACTGGGTTTCCAGTGAGTACCCAAGTTTAAGAACTGGGTTTCCAGTGAGTACCCAAGTTTTGTGAACTGGGTTTCCAGTGAGTACCCAAGTTTTGTGAACTGGGTTTCCAGTGAGTACCCAAGTTTAAGAACTGGGTTTCCAGTGAGTACCCAAGTTTAAGAACTGGGTTTCCAGTGAGTACCCAAGTTTTGTGAACTGGGTTTCCAGTGCGTACCCGAATTTAAGAACTGGGTTTTCAGATATAAAAGTGACACTGAATTTGCAAGAAGATTATTTATTCATAACAACAAATATACAAATTTACAAGATCACCTTTTCACGCCGGATAATTCGACTACTGATAATATTTCCTGAGGTTTTTGGAGTTCCATGCGTGGGGTAATAGGTGCTCCTCCAGTGTCTCTAGCTTGTAGCTTCCTGGCCGGATAACTTCCTTCACTCGATAGGGTCCCTCCCAAGTTGGGGAAAGTTTCCCTACTTTCGTCGGCTGGGAGACAGCTGCCTTTCTCAGGACCAAATCCCCTGTCCTGAATTCTCTGGGGCGAATTTTGGAGTCGTGATAATTCGACACCTTCTGCTTATAAGCGGCGACCCGGATTCGAGATTCCTCCCGGATTTCTTCTAGTAAGTCGAGATTGGCGCGGAGTCCGTCGCTGTTCAGTTGCTCATGGAAACTGATGACTCTGGGAGATGGGGTGCCTATATCAACAGGTATCACGGCTTCGGTTCCAAAAGAGAGGTTGAATGGTGATTCACCAGTCGTCGTGCGAGGAGTGGTGCGGTAAGCCCACAGAACATGGTAGAGCTCATCTGCCCATCGGCCAGCTTTTTCATCCAGCCTCTTCTTTATCCCTTGAAGCAAGATCCTATTAGTTACTTCCGTTTGCCCATTGGTCTGGGGGTGAGCAACCGAAGTGAATCTCTGTTCAATCTTTAGGTCAGAGCAGAACTTCCGAAAGTTCCGGCAGTCGAACTGTTTCCCGTTATCTGTGATTAAGGCACGGGGAATCCCAAATCTGCAGACCACTGCCTTCCAGAAGAAATTCTGTATATTCTGCTCAGTAATCTGGGCTAGAGGTTCTGCCTCCACCCACTTGGTGAAGTAGTCGATCGCCACTACCACGAATATGCGCTTTCCAGAAGCCGGCGGAAAAGGGCCCAAGATGTCCATCCCCCATACTGCAAAAGGAAGTGGACTGATAATTGGGGTCATCGCCACAGCAGGCTGGTGGATGGTGGGGGAAAATTTCTGGCACCTCTCGCACTTTTTAACCAGATTCAGCGCGTCTTGTCGTATGGTGGGCCAATACAATCCTCTGAGGAGTACCTTTATTGCCAGGGCTTTGCCCCCCAGATGTTCTCCACAGATTCCTTCATGAGTCTCTTGCAATGCGTACGCGGCGTCGCTTGGTCCCAGACACTTTAGGTATGGGAGAGTGTAGGACTTTTTATACAAAATGTCACTGCTGAGGGAGAATCGGGCAGCTCTCTGTATCACCTTAAGGGCTTCCTTCTTATCTTCGGGAAGCTTTTCGTCCCGTAAGTAGTGCATGATCTCGTCCATCCAGCACGGCTCGTTCTCCACCTGCATTATATCTGCGGCTTCTCTTTCGATGCTAGATCTTTGTAGGAATTCCATACGTATGCTTCCAAGAGTGGTGTATCCAGAAGCAGCCAGCTTCGACAGTACATCTGCTTTGGCATTTTCTGTTCGTGGTACTCTGATGACCTCGAAACTGGCAAACCGGCTGGAGAGTTGATGAACCTTGGCAAGATACTTAACCATACGCTCATCTCGTGCTTCGTAGACCCCTTGGATCTGATTTGCTACCAGCTGTGAGTCGCAGTATGCTTTTAATTTCTGGGCGCCGGTCTGAATTGCTAGGTTCATTCCGGCAAGGAGGGCTTCATATTCTGCCTCATTGTTGGACGCACGGAATCCGAATCTCAGAGCATAATCCGCAGTGAACCCCTCAGGCCCAGTGAGGATGAGGCCTGCTCCACAGCCGTTTTTATTTGAAGAACCGTCGACATATACTTCCCAAGTTGGTGTGCTGGTCATGGAGTCCTGCTCTGCCGGCGGTTGCAAGATTTCTGTCTGAGTTTCTGCTATGCATTCGTCAGGAACCGCTTTCTCTGCAACTGGGAGTAGTACCGTTTCAGGGTCGGCGACTTGCTGGGGGATGGTGCACTCTGCTACGAAATCTGCCAGTACTTGGGCCTTGATGGCTGGCCTTGGAGCGTACTGGATGTCGAACTCGCTCAGCTCTACGGCCCATTTCACAAGTCGTCCGGAGATATCTGGTCGATGGAGTACTTGCCGAAGCGGCTGGTCAGTCAAGACCTTTACAGTGTGAGCTTGAAAGTACGGTCTTAATTTTCTTGCAGCCATTACCAGCGCGTAAGCCAATTTCTCGACCCGCTGGTACCTTGTTTCTGCGTCGTGAAGAACCTTGCTGACATAATAGATTGGTTTTTGCTGGCGGTGCTCTTCGCGGACGAGGACAGCTGCCAGTGCCGTGGAGCTAACGGAGAGATATAGAAATAACTCCTCACCTGGCTCCGGCTTTGTTAATAATGGCGGGGAGGACAGATACCTTTTCAGCTCGTCGAAGGCAATCTGGCATTCTTCCGTCCAGGGCGCAGTTTTGAGGCCCTTAACCGCACTGAAAAAAGGCAGGCATCTCTCCGCCGATTTGGAGATGAAGCGACCCAACGCCGCTATCATTCCCGTGAGCCGCTAAACTTCTCTGATGGTTTTTGGGGCGATAAGCTCCATCACGGCTCTGATCTTTTCTGGGTTTGCTTCTATCCCTCGCTGGCTCACCATAAATCCTAAGAACTTCCCCGAACTGACACCAAAAGTGCACTTGGTGGGGTTGAGTTTCATGTTGTGCTTCTTTAGGACCTGAAATGTTTCTCTGAGATCAGACACGTGGTCTTGTGCACTTCGACTTTTGACCAGCATATCGTCCACATAAACTTCCATGTTTCGGCCGATCTGGTTCTGAAACAGTCTGTTCACCAGCCTTTGGTAAGTAGCTCCAGCGTTTTTGAGGCCGAAGGGCATGACTCGGTAGCAATAAGTCCCTTGATCTGTGACGAATGAGGTCTTTGGTATATCCGATTCGTACATCCTGATCTGGTTATATCCGGAGAAGGCGTCCATGAAGCTCAACAGTTCATGACCCGCTGTGGCGTCGATGAGCTGATCGATCTTCGGGAGCGGATAACTGTCCTTGGGACAAGCCTTATTCAGATCAGTAAAATCGACGCAGGTTCTCCACTTTCCATTAGTCTTCTTGACTAGGACTACGTTTGCTAGCCAGTCTGGGTATCGAATCTCGCGAATGAAGTCAGCCTTCAGAAGCCTCTCCACTTCTTCTTTTATTGCCTGTCGCCTTTCAAAAGCAAAGTGTCTCCTTTTCTGTTTCACCGGTTGTGGACCCCGATCCGGAGAGATGTAGCGGTGAGGGACGGGCCCCACACTAAGTCTCACTGGATCATCCACGTGAATGGAGAGCTCTACCAAGGAACTCTCGAAAGAAGTGCCTCTCACAGCATGAGTGGCGATATAAAAGGTGAGATACCTCTCGATTCGGGGACTAGCCCAGATTCGAGGCGTACCTTAAACAAAGAAGAGTCGCCATCCAAGGAAAAAGGCAAATGGGCCCTGGATCCCATACTATGCTCTGTTGCAACGGATAACCAGAGATATAAAATAAGGTTCGTGCCTGGTTACGAATTCGGAAGATCTAAAGAGCACCTCATCCGCCCAAGTGCAAACACCTGGTCTCTTATGCCATTTGCTTAATAATTTTGAAGAGCTTTGGGCGAAAATCCTATGGAATGGGAATGAATATCTCCGAGAAGACGTCTATCTAATCATGCATGTCTCGGAGATGAAATCAAAGGCACACAAGATAAAATAAAAGAAATATGTGTCACCTAAGCATAGCTAGGTTATAAGTGACATGCCTAATGGGTGTCTAAGTTCTGATGAACAAACACATGCACGACACACCAAAAAAGTATAAGGTCTGCGCAATAAAGTAAGAAAACACTGCAAAACATAGAAAAATGACTCGATACTATACAACCCTAAGACTCTAATCTATACCTAGGCCCGAGTCTTTAGATGATCTGATGTTCATCCAAAGAAGCCTACGTATCCCCGCCTCCACGAGAATCAAGGCAACGTAGTTCTTCGCACCTATTCTAAGCTATGATGCCTAAGACATCTAGACCTCTATCCTAGACTCGATCTAAAAGACCGGACTAGTTCTTAAAGCTTCTTGTGTGATTATTTAAATTCCAATGGATTGTAAATTTTAGGACACCCTATATGCCTTAACTAAATGCAGGTTAGCCCTAAGCTAATGCAGGTGGTTCCTATAATCTATGTGTAGCTAGGCTGTACGCCCTAAGGGAAACAATGGGATCACTAGCGTATCCAAGACTTAATCATCATTCGGCGATATGAATCGCCAACTGACTGGACGGAGGCGCTCCTATAACTCTAGGACAAACTCCTAACTCTAACACAAACACAAACAAACCACACAACACATCAAAGACAAACTCAAAACTCTAAAACTCTTTAACTAGGACAAACTCCTAACTCTAGAGGAAGATCTTGTTGAAAACAAGGTTTTGAAGATTTTTGGTATTTTTTCTTAAAATGGGTAAATGATTTATTTACAAAGGTTTGGCTGGACCTGAGATAAGAATCTCAAGCTGCACTACGTACCTCGTGGAAGAGGATCAAGCCAACGTAGTTCGAAACAGATTTCCTAACTACTCCTAATGACTCAAGATTTTTGGTTTTTTAGGTGTTTTTGTTGTTTTTAAGTGTTTTTGACTCAAGGGAGACAAATCCTATCATCATAAGGGGAAGACAGACTCCTGATATCCCGCAAAGGTTGGACAGCATCCTATGCTTTGCGGAGGGAAAATGAACAGAATAACAACTCTGCAAGGGTTGGACAGCATCCTATACCTTACAAGAGCGGATAGAAAAAACACAAGATTTGATGAGAGGTTGGATAAAATCCTAACCCCTAATGATGATAGGACTGACTCCTGAAAGAAAAACAGACTCTCTAGCTAAGGACAGACTCCTAGGCTAAGGACTGACTCTGAAAATAGGATTCTTAAGAAGGAGGTGCTAATGAGACAAAGCCTGTCTCCTAAAAGAAAAAGAGATAAAGAAGGGTGCTAGTGAGACTATCAAGCTGAGATAAAACTCACAAGTAATAAGGGAAGACCTTGTGCATATTTAGCAAAGGTAAAACATCCAGCCGGGCCGGACAGCTACCTAGCCCTAGGGTGCAACAAATGTGCAACCAGATACCCATATAGGATAGGGGTATGAAGCCAAGCCGAGTAGGGTGTTCTCCCAAAACCAAACGACGCACAAAGAGGAGGGTTTAGCAAGAAAATGAGACTAGGTAAGTCTCTTAGACACAGAGGTAGGATAGAGAAAATACTAACAAGGAAAAAGAGACCTTGTGCATATTTGGCAAAGGTAAAACACCCAGCCGGGCCGGACAGCTACCTAGCCCTAGGGTGCAACAAATGTGCAACCAGATACCCATATAGGATAGGGGTATGAAGCCAAGCCGAGTAGGGTGTTCTCCCAAAACCAAATGATACACAAAGAGGAGGTTTAGAAAGAAAAATGAGATTGTGTGAGACTCTTAAACAAAAAGATAAGCTCCAAGAGAGGTGCTGACGAGACACGGCATGTCTCCTAAGGATAGACTCACTAATGAGACAAAGCTTGTCTCTAAAGGATGCAACTTTCTCTGTCTGAGACATAGCCTGTCTCCCTGAGAGGGCTCTAGAGAACTCTTTCATTGCCCTTGCAATGAATGGATTTCTAATTTCTAGGGGATACACACCATAAAGACTTGGACAAGTCTTTAAATAAATGAGAAGAGTGCTACTTGGACTAAACGAGTCCCCTAAGGATGGGCTTTGGCTAGCGCTTTCATCGCCCTTGCAACGAGAGGGAATTCTAATATCCAAAGAATTTAACAAAAATCTAAAAGACTGTGTTAGTCTATCAAAGAGAGAAGGAAAGTCTACCAGATAATCATAAATTCCATTCTATTCTTATAAAAATAAATCAAGTACTAAACAAAGAAAAATTTTCAATAAAACCATACACGATCTATAGCAATTACAAAATGATAAACAACATTAATTAGTCCAGACCAGCCGCTGGATAGCCTAATAAAGTAAAAAACAATATCAAACACTTCAAAACCAACCACAAACCCCAATACGGGGACTCCAATGAAATCAGATGATGCCAAAGTAATCATCTGATATCAAATACACATGATAATATTTCTAATCCCGCCTTGAGATCAGACAGTACTCATGTCGATAATATCGAATAGAGTAGTCATCTGATCTCCTTCTTCCTATTAACAATTTATTTAAATAAATAAATAAGTATTATAAGCCTCAAGACATTCTCACCTGAACAATCCATTTATCATTGTCTTCAAACCCTAACTCAAAGCTTAGTATAAAAGACAAATATTAAATATCCAGTAGGTTAAATGAAACATATTAAATGATATCTACATCGCCCTAAAAGATGGGCTTGGGATAACTCCTTCATCGCCCTTTACTCTTATTCTAATGGACAGCAAGTAGGTGAACAATAGTAATAGTGGATATCAATTATGTGCTTGTGAAACAAACCAATAGGCAACAGTTCATATGAAATAATGTGCATCAAACAGTAAATCATAATGGACAGCAACTATGTATTAGTGAAAAGAACCAAATGGGCAGCAATTATGTGCAATAATGAGCATCAAACAATGAACCACAGCAACTGTGTGTTATTGACAAGAATCAATGGGCAGCGGTTATGTGCGATAATGAGCATCAAACAATGAACCACAGCAACTGTGTGCTATTGACAAGAATCAATGGACAGTAGTTATTTGCAACAATGAGCCTCAAACAGTAAACCACAATAGACAACAATTGTGTGCTATTGACAAGAATCAACGGACAGTAGTTATTTGCAACAATGAGCCTCAAACAGTAAACCGCAATAGACAACAACTGTGTGCTATTGACAAGAATCAATGGACAGTAGTTATTTGCAACAATGAACTAAACTAGTGCCAACACAAGGAGAAACATGCAGAAAATGAGCTGAGCTAGTGACACCCTAGAGCAAAATGTGCAGAAAACTATGGGAACAGCAACTGTGAATTCGCACTAGAAATAATATAGAAAGGAAACTCAATGAAATAACAGTCTCAAATAGCATTATTATATGGCCACCAAACCAGAATGGGCAAATGAATTCAGAGAAAATCGGCATCTATGGGTATTCTAAATAAATAAATAAAAACTTGTAATCACCTCTAGAACTTCAATTTTACACTGTTGTGTGAAGATCAATGTCCAAAACAAACTAGGGATTACACATTATATGCTAGTCTGATGTCTTGGCACGCATGAAAGCTAAAACTTCATATCAGTTATCAAGACGATACTCATCACAAAATCAGTGCTCATGAACGACAATAAACAATATTGAACTGATCTACTGTTCCAGCATGAAAATTTCCAGCTTAAGAATATGATTACAACCATCTCTACTATGTTTCGGAGACGAGAGTTAGTCTCATAAATTAAAATTAAAAAATAAAAATAGAGAACTTCTTTCTTCTTTTTTTATTATCTTATTATTATAACAAAAATCTTCTGATCTCAATTCTAGAACCTAATATAGAAAAATTAACATGCAATATACAAATCTACGCAACAGAGATCATCATAAAAAAAATTTCGACCATTTAAAAGACAATAATCAACTAAAATAATAAAAAAAATTAAGTAGATTACCTCACTAGGCTTCAGATCTGGAACAGTTAAGCTGCTAAGAATCTGAATTCTTTGATCAATGATTGATATTCACCAATTCTTCCTTTGAGCCCCCTTTTTTTTTTTTTTTTTTTTTTTTTTTTTTTTGACTCTGAATCACAGATTTTTGGCAAGAATAATCGAAAGCTTGGATCGGATTTCTCGTCTGTACGGTCTGAAGTGATTCTTTTCTTCTTTTCTTTTCTTTGACCTCTGATTTCTTATTCTAATCTCATTTTCTCTCTGATCTCCACAAATTTTTAGGTAAAAATCAATGAAACAAAAAGGAAAACAATAGATCTACTAATTTCAAAGAGGTTTAAGAACGAATTGCTGATAAGAAAGTAAAATAAGACAGAATCAAAAATTTAGGATTCCGATAGAGTAGAAAGAGATCTTGATTTGAAGAAGAGTGTTTGAAATTTTCTGAAATGATTATAGATCTAAAGGAATTAGAAATAGAAAACGAAAATCTAAGATTCAAACCTTTAGATCAGCCGGAGCTTGGAGTTCCACCGGAATCAATAGGATTTGATCAGAGAAGATGAGAAGGAGTGTTAAAGTTTCTATAAAAACAAAGAGATCTGTGATTTGAAGATGAGACCTAAGGTTTGAAGGTTTGCAAAAGTTAGATCTACGGTTTTTTTTTTTATGTTAGAATTATGGTTTGAAAAGAAGAACAATAGCACATACGAGAAAATGAAGAAGAATTAAGGATCAGAGATAGGCCGGAACTCAGGCGAGTTCGTCGGAGAAGAAAGATCAGACAAAGCAAGATGATCGAAAAAAAATCGAGGGATTCAACTTTGAAGAAGAAGAAGAAGAAGAAGAAGAAGAAAATGATGAAATGATTTCGGCCAGAGCTTCTTGATCGGAATTATAACCAGAGATTGACGGAGAAGATGAGAAATGATCGGAAAAAAGGCAGTTAGGGTTTTGATTTTGGGGATTTCTTTCTCTCGGCTTTTATGGAAATTTTCTCCTCTTTTTTTTTTTTTTACGAATAAGCTGAAATTCCTATTTATAAGGGAAAAGCAAAATTGATAATGGCACCTCAAAATTGATTGGCGCGCGGAAATTGATAAACGTGCGCGCAATCTGCGTCTTTTTAGGCTTAGATACGTTAAATCTAGGATAAAATTCGCCTCCTCCCAGGATATATTCACCCCCTTTTCTGATTTACACAATGGTCCTTTCTCGGCTTGTTCGCTGGGCAAACGCACTCGGAATTCAATGAAATTTTGCAGGGGCCTTAGCGGAACCCTAAGCTAGCTCGGGGTGAAATTTGGGACCCTAGTTGATTGATTTAGTTGGGTTTTTACTCAAACTTGGAAAGTTTAGGGCACGGTCAAAATGGGGTGTCTACAGATGCCCCTCTTTGGCAGAGCGTGCTTGTCACGCGAATGTCAAAGCTGAACAGACAAACTATTTTGGCCGACCCGAAAAAGAAAGCAAATCAAATTTTGATTTTTATTTTTGAAAATGATATTTACAAAGATAATACGGTGAAATAGCCTTTCGCCGGACTCTGACTCTGCAAATGCTGGTGATATAGCCTCTCTCCAACTCTTAACTCAGTACATATTGACGAGATAGCCTCTCTTGCAAAACATTAAATGACAGATTTGATTGTAAATGATCTTGAGATTTGGAGAGAAAAATGGATTTGAATGCCGTGTAGAAACGGACTTTGAATGCCATGAAAATGGACTTGAATGCCATGTGAAAATGGACTTCAAATGACTTTGGATGCCGTGTGAAAATGGACTTTGAATGCCATGTGAAAATGGACTTGAATGCCATGTGAAAATGGACTTGAAATGACTTTGGATGCCGTGTGAAAACGGACTTTGAATGCCATGTGAAAATGGACTTGAATACCTTGAAAACATTTTTTAACTTTTAAAATCTTTCAAATGGTGAAAGAAATGACCAAACTCCAAATCACGGAGCCATTGGCGAAAACAGCTTTTAAAATCTTTCAAATGGTGAAAGAAAAGACCAAACTCCAAATCGCGGAGCCATTGGCGAAAACAGCTTTTAAAATCTTTCAAATGGTGAAAGAAAAAAACCAAACTCCAAATCGCGGAGCCATTGGCGAAAACAGCTTTTAAAATCTTTCAAATGGTGAAAGAAAAAACCAAACTCCAAATCGCGGAGCCATTGGCGAAAACAGCTTTTAAAATCTTTCAAATGGTGAAAGAAATAACCAAACTCCAAATCGCGGAGCCATTGGCGAAAACAGCTTTTAAAATCTTTCAAATGGTGAAAGAAATGACCAAACTCCAAATCGCGGAGCCATTGGCGGACATATATTTTTTAAATGAAAGGAAAATTCATTGAAACGATTGAAGAAATGACCAACTTTGATCGATTTCACAAGGTGAATAAGTCATTCTTTGCCAAGAATGATTGAAAATGCATGATCTCCGCCGAAGATAAAACTCAAGGAACTTGAAGAAAATTTCAGGTATTGACCCTTTTAGAATGAGTGAAAAACATTTTGCTGAGGATTTGACGATTGCAGGAGCAAATTCTAAACTCCGCTAGGGATAAAATTTTCTGAAAACTTGATTTTAAAAGAAAACAATTTGATTGAAGAGACTGGCTCAAAGATTGTACTCAAGCTTCTCTGGTTTTCATTTGCTGAGAATAGCTATCCTAGTTATCATCACGCTTGATATCTTTTATGACGTAAGTCATAAAAGATGCCCCTAGTATGAAATACTTCCATAACAGATTCGTAAGAGAGCAAAACACAGGAAATGGTTAAAAAATTTTCATTTCATTGAATATCTGAGGTTACAAAGCTTTCAGGTTTACAACAGGCTGTATCTGCCCGACAATTGCCTTTCAATTCTGACGATCTCTGCCATTTCATATGGGCTTGAAAGCCTGTCATATGGACTTGAGAATCAATCATCTTCTGAACTTCACTCTGCTGCGCATCACTCTTGAGGGGATACAAATTCATCATTTTTTTTTATCACCCCAGCCTTGGGAGGAATATTAACCACACAGGACTCTGGAATTTAACCTTGACTCAACATAGAAAAAGACTTGGATAACCAGCAAATGAGGACTTCGACGGGCACAATGACTTAAACTCTAAGAGAGACTGAATCTGCTTCTTAGTCTGATAAGTATTTTTAAAATGGTATAGTCTACCACTCTTAAAATCTTTTGAAAACCGTATTTAAAGATGTTTCATTCCTTTTTCCGGTATTTCCATCATGGTTATTATTCCCTTGGATTGCTTAGTCTTAACCCCCTTAGCCTTGAGAGTGTTAGAAGAATTTCTGCCGGTGTTTACTCAGACTTTGGAGTAATGCTGCCGAAGAAATGAAAGTCTTGCTGGCTTTCAGAGGTTCTGTCCTTTATGAAGTCACTGCCATGACCAAATCCCCTTTTCAGGTTTTCAATTTGGCGGACCGCATGCCTTAATTTTTGCCTAAGCCGCCCTTTCAGGTTTTCAGCTTAGCGGGCAAATGACCCTAACTTTTGCCTAGACTGCCCTTGCGGGTTTTCAGTCTAGCGGGTCTAAGACTCCATTATTATTATTTTTTTATTTTCTTTCTGTTTCTCTACAAACCCGGGCCTAAGTACACCAGAAGGACTTTTAGGTAGGCTTGGGTTCAAACAGGTTAACATTTGGTAAGTTTTCATGTATTTGACCGAATCTGGCCCTCCAGACTGCCTACGTATCCCCAAAGAAATGAGAATCAGGTCCGCGTAGTTCGCCCTTTTGGATTTCAAAAATTGTTTGTTTTGTTTCTTTCTTTTTTTTTTTTAAGATTTGAAAGTCTTGAAGGATTTGACCGAACCCGAATTGATCAGGCTACCTACGTACCCTGTAAAGAGGGATCAGGTCATGACGTAGTTCAGGTTCAATATCTTTTATGACGCAAGTCATAAAAGATGCCCCTGGTTTAAGTTTATCAAAGAAAGAATGTTTTTATTTTTAGGCTCAAAGTGTTTGCAAATGATTTTTGACTTTGAGGTTGTTGGCTTTTAAGCTCTGATCGATCAAAGACGACCTCCTGGTGTATTTAAGCATAATACTTCTTTAGTTGGTCCAGGTTTGTAGGTTCTGTTAATTTTTCTCCATTTTCATTAAGGAGTCTTACGGCTTTTCCAGGCAGAACTTCATCAACAATGTAAGGACCAGACCAATTTGGTCTGAACTTCCCTCTGGGATCAAACACCGGTGCCCTGTAAGACTTCAAGACGAGATCTCCTGGTTTCAGGTCTCGGACCTTGACTTTCTTGTTAAAGGCTCTTTCAATTCTTCTCTGATACCCTTGGATGTGATACAAGGCTCTCAGCCTCTTTTCATCAATCATCTGCAATTCCTGATGTCTGGCTTTGGCCCACTCAGACTCTGGCAGATTTGCTTCCATCATAATTCTTAGAGACGGGATTCTCACTTCAACAGGGAGGACTGCTTCCATTCCATACACTAGAGAGTATGGAGTTACACCTGTAGAGGATCTGATCGATGTCCTGTAAGCCCATAAAGCAAAAGGAAGCTTGTTCGACCAGTCCTTATAAGTCTCGGTCATCTTACTGATTATGACCTTGATATTCTTATTCGCTGCTTCTACAGCCCCATTGGTCTGCGGTCTGTAAGGAGATGACTTGTGATGCTTGATTTTAAACTCTTCGCACAGGTGCACTACTTCTTTCTTGAAATGAGATCCATTATCAGAAATCAATTCATGAGGTACTCCATATCTGCAAATGATGTTTGCACGGATGAACTTCGCAACTGTATTGGAAGTTATGGAAGCATATGAAGCAGCTTCTATCCATTTCGTGAAATAATCAATGGCCACCAAGATGTACTCGTGCCCACTTGACGATTTGGGATAGACTTTGCCAATGATATCAATTCCCCATACTGAGAACGGCCACGGCGAGGTCATAGAATGCAGCTCTGACGGAGGCACATGAATAAGATTCGCATAGACTTGGCATTTATGACATTTCTTCACGAATGCGAAACAATCTGTTTCCATTGAGGGCCAATAGAAGCCAAGTCTAAGGATTTTCCTTGACAGCATCTTACCATTCATGTGAGGACCACAAACACCTTCATGTGTTTGCTCTATGAGCTCTGCAGCCTGATCTTCATCAACACACAGAAGCTGAATACCGTCAAATGACCTTCTGTACAACTCTTCACCACAAATGATGAAATTGGCAGCGAACTTCTGAAGAGTTTTCCTCTCTTTGCTGGAAGCTTCAGGCGGATGTCCCTTGCCTGAAATGAAATTTCTGATATCTGTATACCATGGTTTTCCATCTGGACACCTGGCAGATATTTCAATGGCATTCACATGTGCTGGAGCCCATTGCAACCTTACAGCTAAAGGTTGAACTTCCATTGTAGCAGAAATGTCCAACATTGATGCCAGAGTAGCCAAAGCATCAGCAAAGTGATTTCTCGTCCTTGACAGATGAGTGAAGGTGACATTCCTGAACTTTTTGACCAGAGATTCGAGATAAGTATGATATGAGATCAACCTCGCCTCCTTTGTCTTCCAATCCCCATTTATTTGACAAATGATCAGGATTGAATCTCCGAATACGTCGATGTCTTGAATTCGCAAAGCCAAAGCTGCCTCAAGTCCTGCGATGCATGCTTCATATTCAGCCATGTTATTGGTGCACTCAAATTGCAACTTGATGGATAACGGAATGTACTCCTTCTTTGGAGATACCAAAACAGCCCCTATTCCTTGACCATGATTATTGACAGCTCCGTCAAAGTACATAAGCCATTTGGAACTCGGAATCTCTTCTTCAATGTCCATAATCTCTTCATCAGGAAAATCAGCCTTCAGAAAAGCATTCTCTTCAATAGGAGCATCAGCTAGCTGCTCAGCGATGACCCGCCCCTTAATTGATTTCTGAGTGACATAAGTGATGTCAAACTCAGACAGTAATAGCAACCATCTGGCTGTTCTTCCAGTAAGAGCGGGTTTTTCGAACAAATACTTCAACGGATCCATCCGTGAGAGCAAAAATATCTTGTTCGACAGAAGATAATGTCTAAGCCTTTGAGTCGCCCAGACCAATGCTAAACACGTCTTTTCCAAGACAGTGTACTTGATTTCATACTCCAACATTTTCTTACTGATGTAGTAAATGGGCTTTTCTTTCTTAGACCCTGCCTCCTGCTGAGCAAGCATACAACCCATTGCTGTATCCGTGATGGACAAATACATCAACAACGGTTGACCAGGAATGACCGGGGATAAGACAGGAGGCAAAGACAAGCACTGCTTGACCTTTTCAAACGCTTCCTGACATTCTTCATTCCATTTCTTAGAGGAATTCTTTTTCAATAACTTGAAGATGGGTTCACATGTCATAGTTAAATGAGATATGAATCTCCTCAAGTATTGCACTTTGCCAAGGAATCCACGAATCTGCTTTTCTGTCTTTGGTGGTTGCATTTCTTGGATAGCCTTGATCTTCTGAGGGTCTACTTCGATTCCTCTTTCACTGACCATGAATCCAAGCAACTTCCCTGACGTGACCCCAAATACACATTTATTAGGGTTCAAGCGAAGCTGAAACTTTCGGATTCGCTCAAAGAACTTTCTCAAAGCGACTGTATGCTCTGGCCGAGTCCTGCCTTTGACAATCATGTCATCTACATAGACCTCGACTTCCTTGTGAATCATGTCATGAAGAAGAGTAGTCACAGCTCTCTGATAGGTGGCACCAGCATTCTTGAGACCAAATGGCATCACTCTGTAGCAATATGTCCCCCACTGAGTAATAAATGCCGTCTTCATCATGTCCTCAGGCGCCATTTTGATCTGGTTATACCCTGAGAATCCATCCATAAAGGATAAGAGTGCATGTCCAGCAGTATTGTCAACCAAGAGATCAATATTTGGAAGCGGAAAATCATCTTTTGGACTTGCCTTGTTCAGATCTCTGAAATCGACACACATCCTGACTTTCCCGTCCTTCTTGGGCACCGGTACAATATTTGCAAGCCATTCAGGGTACTCAACTACTTCGATGAATTTCGCTTCGAGTAGTTTCTTAACCTCATCATGAACTTTCAACTCCCATTCTGTTTTAAGCTTTCGGAGTTTTTGCTTCTTCGGCTTGATGCCAGGGATTAGAGGTAATTTGTGTTGGACAATGTCCTCACTCAATCCTGGCATGTCGTCGTAAGACCAAGCAAAAACCTCCTTAAACTCTTTTAGCAAGGTGATTAATTCTTCACGCTCCTCAGGAGATAAAATTTTGCCAATTCGTATTTCCCGAATTAAGGTTTCATCACCTATATTTACGGTTTCAATTTCCTCTTCAAGTGGTTTAGCTCGGTGACTCTCCTCTTGTTGAATCATATGTTTGATTTCAAGGGGAGTATCATCGGCTTCCTCATTAGAGGGGGAGTCTTGATTATCATTATTAGTTACTTGATCAAGTTCAGAAGCAGAATCAGCAGAAGAGACAAGTACAGGAATATAAGCAAAAGAGTCTTTTATTTCATCAGAATCAATGATTACATCAGATGACTCGCCCACATCAGGCGTTACAGACTCGGAAACAGAATGAAAAAATAAGTCGACATCAGTATCGACACAACCAGAAATATACACAGACGAAGAATCAATGAATACGTCCTTAGACTTGGAATCGACACCATCAAGGACAGACTCGTCATCTACTCCAGAGGTAGACCCGACCTCTACAGTACCTGCATCAAAAGAAAAGTTAGAAATAACAGACTCTGGGACGGACTCAGAAACTGACACATACTTTGAAATAATTGACTCTTTTGAAGGGACTAGAATGTACTGAGGGATTACTTGGGGTATAACCTGTGAGGTCCAGTTATCCAGAGGTCCCTCGGCTGGGGTGATATAGTCCTCTGGGTTCAGAAAAGGTGCATCTCTTCCAATCATAGCAATGACTGGTGCCTCGGTCTGAAACAAAGAATTCAAGAGTTCCGGTTCGAAGTTTTCAACCCAGTCTGAGTCTGGTTCCTCTGTCACTACTGCCTCTACAATCTGCTTACTGTAAAATTCTGCTGGCAGCTCATCTGCGAAGAAGATCTCAAGACCAGGCAGCTTTAGCCCGCTCTCATCATACCACGGCTCTGAGAAACCGTAATAAGGGCAATCAGCTCCTTCTTTCCGGAATCTGCCATTCATGATCATACTGAAGGGTCCCATTGGAAATTCTAAACCCTTGCGGCGACACTCGGCCCATTTGAACATGTAAGCTCTCATTTCTTGCATCTCCTTGCGAGTTGGCTTGTATCCCAACCCAAATAATCCGTCAACCGCTTTCAACTCAGGCCGCTCAGTCGGACCCTGCATATTCTTCCCCAAACCTGCCCCTGGGAGATATCCAAATCGGCGCATCATTTTGACTACCCGAGTATTGGTGCTAGAGAGAAACATAATTTCTTCACTCATAGCCTCTTTCATGGTGATAGCCGAAACCTCCACTGAAAATCCTGTCAGACTGATATCTCTTGTGTTTTCAGTAACAAGCTCTTGAGATATTTGTCCGACTTCTGGCTCGGGATCTCCCTTGACTGTGATCACCCGGTTGCTTCGAATGAATTTCAGTTTTTGATGAAGTGTGGAAGGGATAACTCCAACCTTATGCAACCAAGGTCGACCAAGCAAGAGACAAAAGGAAGTCTTGATATCTAACACCTGAAATTCAATGTCAAAGGTTTCTCCTCCAATGACAATCTCAGTAGCCAAGGTTCCAATAACGTCCCTTCGGGTTCCATCATATGCCAGTATACCCTGCTCAGACGGAATGAAGTCTTCAGGCCCAAACCCCAGAGTAGTGGCAGTGCTCAAAGGACACACGTTCAAAGCTGACCCATTGTCTACCAGTACTTCTGATACTTTCTTCTGATTGCAAAGCAGGGTAATCTTGAGAGGACGAGTATGATCCTTTCCTTCTGAAGGCAAGTCCTCATCTGAGAAAGATAAGGCTTTTGAAGCCTTGGTCATGGCCACCAAACCGACCAGCTCGTCAGGAGTGATCTCAACTGATACCTGGGACGAGTTCAATTCACGAAGTACACCCTGTCTGTGCTTCGGTGATGCCATCAGTAAACCCCAAATTGAAACATTAGCTTGGGTTTTCTTAAGCTGATTCAGTAGGTTATCTTCCTCTTCATCAAGTCTTTGTTTCTGCCTCTGACTGTCAACCCCTCTTGCAACTTCAGCGGGATTTTCAACTCTAAGCTCAGCTGGTTTGAAGACTCGTCCACCCCGTGTGACGTGGCGGAGTTCATCACATTGATCGTTCAGGAGCAACAAATCTTCATCTTCCATTCTAAGGATGTAAGGGGTTTTTATCTCTTCTTCCTCATCATCACTCACCCTTAAGACATATAGAGATTCAGAATTTTTCTCCTCCTCTTCACACTGGAAAACATGTGACTGGTTTGATGGCCCAGCCACATCAGGGTCATTCCAGGATAAAACATATGGCCTTTCAGATTTTGCCCACTGATTTTCTTCTTCAAATTTCCAGACATAGGGTTCTTCGGATTCCACAGCACATATGAAGGAAGCCGGATCAATGACAGACTCCTCGGCGCAAATGACATTGACCGAGGATGGAGGCGGCATTGCATGCGTAGGAAGGGGGTTTCTAGTTACATTTGGTAACTCGATTGACAGTTCCTTCCTATCGATCATGTTCTGAATTTGGTGTTTCAAAGCTAAACACCTATCAGTAATATGGCCAGTGTTGCGATGATAATCACAGAACTGATCCTCTCTCCAAGATCTCGGCAATGGGTTGGGAGGAGGTTTAATGTCAGGCAACTTAATCTTCTTGTCCTTCAATAGCTTTTTCAAAGCTACGGACAAAGAATACGGAAGGGGATCGAAATGACGAAGAGGCTTCTGCTCCATTGTCGGCCTTCTTACTTCAGTAACTACTCTAGGTGGGGGCGGCCTGACATAATTGACATTATGGATCTCTTTCGGCGCCATCACAGGTCGCTTCCCTTCTCTGCCATCAGATGGTACTCTAGATCTCAAGCCTTTAGCCAATGCATCTTCTATCTGAGTCCCAGTCTTAATAAGATGGTTAAAATCAAGGAAATATTGGATAGCCATATGGTGGTAATATTGTGGTGATAGGTTTTTCACCACCATCTTGATCTGATCCTCATCTGACAACCGATGAGTCATCTGGGCAGCTTTCCTTCTCCATCTACGGATGAAGGAAGTAAAAGTTTCATTATGGCCCTGTTTCAAAGCCTTCAAATCTCTCTTAGTTACATCGATCCCCTCTTCCATAGAGAATTGTTCGACGAACCTGTTTGCAATACTCTCTAGAGTTCGGATCTCCTCTGTTTTCAAACTCAGGAACCACTTCTTAGCTGTTCCAACAAGGGATCTAGGAAATAATAGAGCAACTTGCTCCGGAGATAGACCATGCTGTTGTAAAAGCGGAAGGACTGACATTAGATGGCTTCGAGGACACCCGGTCCCATCGTATTTATCCATGTCCGGAACTTTGAATCTAGGAGGCAATGTGACTCCCGGATACAACATAAAATCGGCCATGTTCAACTTTTTCGGGCCTTGAAATTTTATGTTTTCCATCTCTTGGGCCAGCCTATCCATTCTGTCCGCCATCGCTCTGTCCTCATTGGCTCTATTCAGATTAGGATGACGATTTTCTTCTTCATACTGCTGATTATCAAGATCGTCTTCGACGTTCAAGACCGCAGGCCCGGCCATTGCAGGAGGGGGAGGAGGTATAACTGATGGGTGCTGAGCTACATGTTCTCTGGAAGTAGACTCTCTGTCATTTTTCAGACGGGCTATCTCTTCATTCATATTATTCATCTGTTGAAGCATAGCCTTCATCATCTCACTCATCTCAGCTATAACGTTTCCAGAGTCAGCCATCTGTGCAATAGGAAATTGGACGGGCGAAGGGATTTCCTGGAGATTGGAGAAAGGTAATGCAGGGGAGGTAAAAGAAATTGGTGAGGAAGAAAAACGACTCAGCCTGGAATCAGCGGACTGACGGGACCAGGTTGATTTTGAAACGAGGATTTTCTTAGGAGCAATGGCTGCTCAATCAAGAATCCTGATATGGAAATATAAACACTAGATTAAAAAAATTTAATAATTGAGATAAACTATTCTCATCAAATAATGACAAGAGAAACAGAAAACACACTTTCATTGATAGAAATTTGGGATTACAATTGATGAAAACATCAGTCTTTGACTTCAATTAGATAAACAAATGGTAATTGAAAAAAATCAATACGACAAAAATATGATAAGATCTTCAAGGTCTTTCGATACGGGCTCTCTTTCCCTCGGGTTCTTCTGAAAAATCATTCCGCCCGATTTTAGACGATAGAGCAAATCTCTGACTGATGACTTTGTTTCTCCAGGCAGTTACAATAGACTGGATGAGATCAGGAGTAAGTTTCTCGCAAAGAGGAGGAGTTACGATTCTGGGAGGATATGGCTTTCCCGTAATCTGGTAAAGCAAACGCATGGGTGCGTAGAAGGTTGATTTTTCCAAACCCATAAGATATACAAAGGAATATGGGTAAGTACTAGTAATGACCTGAAGGCATGAATGACTCACCATGTGAAGTTTGTCATGGTCTACATGCTGCAACCAATGGTGCCATTCGTCAATGGATTGGGGTTGGTTGGCCATTGATTGCCATGACGAATGATCCTTAAGGGTATACTTAATGGAATTTTGTGGCTTAAGAATAGTAAGCTTTTCACAAAGCCACAAATAAAGCAGTTTAGCACACCCATAGAAACTATTTTGGACTTTTGAAGGATCAATACGATCTAGTCCTAAGATAGTTTCTGCTAACATAGTAGGAATAGGATTTCTTCCTTTGTTAATCTGGTCTACTATGCCCAGCAAAGCCAATGGGGCAACACGGGGGTCGCCACGAATGATATGGCGAGCAAAAACTCCAAAGATTAAGGCACTACGCCGACAGCTTTGGAAACGGGAGTTAGTAGGGTCAGTGTTTTTAGAAAAAATTTCAATAAGGATATGGACCTCTACATGCGTGCCTTTGAAGCAAGGTAAGGCATCAACGATGTCATTTTGGAATAACCCGCAAAAAAGGGAATTAGAAGAGTTTATGTTTGCAGGTTGAATCCAAAGTCCTTCAGATGTGATCTCTAGCAAGGCGCACCAATCTTCAAAGATTGGGCAAAGTTCAAAAGAACCGAATCGAAACACATGAAGAATGGGATCCCAAAGCTTTGCAACTGCCTGAAGAAATTTCCAATTTATACCAGATACGCTCAAGTAATTGAACGTGCTTATGAACCGATCGATCATGCTTCGCTCATGCTCACGCGGAAGGGTTCTGATGACTTCACTTATCCAAATCTTCAACATATTATTCGACATGATTGAACCTGACATTCAGATAAGATAGAGATTACGAAGGAATAAGGACCTTGCAAATGATAAGAATAATTTGACAATCATTTATATAGGAAGGATACGATTGGTGACAATGGATTTTTCATCTATGATCAAAATGATCAACAGATCAGAAGATAGAACACAGTCATGGAATGACAGAAGTAGGTCATAGGCTGGATCTAAATCTGGCGATGAATATTAACTTTACGATCAAGGAGATCAAGATGATAGATCATGGTCATGAGGATAACAAGGAAGCCATCGGCCAGATCTCAAAACGAAACAGGTAGACAACAAATATATGCACAAATTGAATCTATGATACAACACAAGAATGGTTATCCTCCAAAAAAAGATAACAAAATAGATTATGACCAACAATGACATGTATGGGTCACTGACGAAAGAACGTGAACGCAATTGATCAAATCAGAGATTCCCATTAAGAGTGAAATTTTAAGCTAACTGATACATGAAAATGGGAATCGAAACAATGCAAACTGACTCTAAAGACTAGCAGTCATGCTCAAAATGATTTGGATAAAATCCGGCAGCATAACGGCTATACAGGGAGGTCAGGGTAAAGTAAACTCATGAGGCAATGATAAGATAGGCTCATGGTTATCTAACTCTATCACAAAAGGTTCTAGGTAAAATTTGACAGCATAACGGTGCTACAAAGGGTATATGGGTAAAAAGAAACAGTAATGTAGCACTCTGAACAAGAATACTAATCATCTCGAAATGACAGTGTTACGAGAAGAAGGTAATTGGATAAAATTTGACCAAAGTTGAGTCTATGTGACACAGGGTCTAATCCAATAGCCGAAAGATCGAATAACAGATCATGACGATGATAATGGACAAATAAGAGTCAAAGACTAGATCTGAGACTGGATAATAAGTGGAGATAACCTACTGAAATGAATAAGGATCCCTAACTAAAGGGAGAGAGGAGAACCCTAATCTAACAATCAAAATATACATATATATATATACACATATATATCCTAACCAGGGGCACCAGCCCTAAATATATCCAAACAGAGTCAAGATACTTGACTCAAGACAGACATGTGAGTGTACTAGGACCGCATTGTAACCACATAAGGTGAGTTACAATAATCTATACACAGGACAAGGCTCCTAAATCTAGGCTCCAACATGTGTAAGCAACACATGTTCGCTCCTATATGAATAAAATACATATATTAGTACAAGCAAGTCCTAATTGGGTTTTTACTAGGTTAGCAAATATACTCATGTACATAATATATGTGAAAGGAAAGTAGAGCTCCGGACTCAATTAGGTACTATGCATATGATCCATACTTAGTATGTATAACACAAGTGCACCGAGTGCTATACATAGTATGCTTCATTGCTCATCGGCTGCTGTAAACACAAGTGCACCGAGTGTTTACGGGTGCAGCACGAGCGCATAGCTTGGAAATAGATACAACAGCACCAACAGGGTAATGACATCCCATGTGGCACGCATTGTTTCTATCCCGTGGAGCCAATTATAATAAAATCAATAAAAGAAAATAAAGAACAAAATGATGTATGTCTCTGTGCAGTGTGTGAATCCCTTGTTTTAAACACCTATTTGGTGCCCCTGGATTCTAATCGATTGAATTCCAATTTATAATGATTTTAGCTCAAAATTCTTCAAAATTAGTAACAAATGGCATTTTAACAGAGTTAGGCAATATCTCGAAAGAGAATTTCCCCAGCAGAGTCGCCAGCCTGTGGACCCCGATCCGGAGAGATGTAGCGGTGAGGGACGGGCCCCACACTAAGTCTCACTGGATCATCCACGTGAATGGAGAGCTCTACCAAGGAACTCTCGAAAGAAGTGCCTCTCACAGCATGAGTGGCGATATAAAAGGTGAGATACCTCTCGATTCGGGGACTAGCCCAGATTCGAGGCGTACCTTAAACAAAGAAGAGTCGCCATCCAAGGAAAAAGGCAAATGGGCCCTGGATCCCATACTATGCTCTGTTGCAACGGATAACCAGAGATATAAAATAAGGTTCGTGCCTGGTTACGAATTCGGAAGATCTAAAGAGCACCTCATCCGCCCAAGTGCAAACACCTGGTCTCTTATGCCATTTGCTTAATAATTTTGAAGAGCTTTGGGCGAAAATCCTATGGAATGGGAATGAATATCTCCGAGAAGACGTCTATCTAATCATGCATGTCTCGGAGATGAAATCAAAGGCACACAAGATAAAATAAAAGAAATATGTGTCACCTAAGCATAGCTAGGTTATAAGTGACATGCCTAATGGGTGTCTAAGTTCTGATGAACAAACACATGCACGACACACCAAAAAAGTATAAGGTCTGCGCAATAAAGTAAGAAAACACTGCAAAACATAGAAAAATGACTCGATACTATACAACCCTAAGACTCTAATCTATACCTAGGCCCGAGTCTTTAGATGATCTGATGTTCATCCAAAGAAGCCTACGTATCCCCGCCTCCACGAGAATCAAGGCAACGTAGTTCTTCGCACCTATTCTAAGCTATGATGCCTAAGACATCTAGACCTCTATCCTAGACTCGATCTAAAAGACCGGACTAGTTCTTAAAGCTTCTTGTGTGATTATTTAAATTCCAATGGATTGTAAATTTTAGGACACCCTATATGCCTTAACTAAATGCAGGTTAGCCCTAAGCTAATGCAGGTGGTTCCTATAATCTATGTGTAGCTAGGCTGTACGCCCTAAGGGAAACAATGGGATCACTAGCGTATCCAAGACTTAATCATCATTCGGCGATATGAATCGCCAACTGACTGGACGGAGGCGCTCCTATAACTCTAGGACAAACTCCTAACTCTAACACAAACACAAACAAACCACACAACACATCAAAGACAAACTCAAAACTCTAAAACTCTTTAACTAGGACAAACTCCTAACTCTAGAGGAAGATCTTGTTGAAAACAAGGTTTTGAAGATTTTTGGTATTTTTTCTTAAAATGGGTAAATGATTTATTTACAAAGGTTTGGCTGGACCTGAGATAAGAATCTCAAGCTGCACTACGTACCTCGTGGAAGAGGATCAAGCCAACGTAGTTCGAAACAGATTTCCTAACTACTCCTAATGACTCAAGATTTTTGGTTTTTTAGGTGTTTTTGTTGTTTTTAAGTGTTTTTGACTCAAGGGAGACAAATCCTATCATCATAAGGGGAAGACAGACTCCTGATATCCCGCAAAGGTTGGACAGCATCCTATGCTTTGCGGAGGGAAAATGAACAGAATAACAACTCTGCAAGGGTTGGACAGCATCCTATACCTTACAAGAGCGGATAGAAAAAACACAAGATTTGATGAGAGGTTGGATAAAATCCTAACCCCTAATGATGATAGGACTGACTCCTGAAAGAAAAACAGACTCTCTAGCTAAGGACAGACTCCTAGGCTAAGGACTGACTCTGAAAATAGGATTCTTAAGAAGGAGGTGCTAATGAGACAAAGCCTGTCTCCTAAAAGAAAAAGAGATAAAGAAGGGTGCTAGTGAGACTATCAAGCTGAGATAAAACTCACAAGTAATAAGGGAAGACCTTGTGCATATTTAGCAAAGGTAAAACATCCAGCCGGGCCGGACAGCTACCTAGCCCTAGGGTGCAACAAATGTGCAACCAGATACCCATATAGGATAGGGGTATGAAGCCAAGCCGAGTAGGGTGTTCTCCCAAAACCAAACGACGCACAAAGAGGAGGGTTTAGCAAGAAAATGAGACTAGGTAAGTCTCTTAGACACAGAGGTAGGATAGAGAAAATACTAACAAGGAAAAAGAGACCTTGTGCATATTTGGCAAAGGTAAAACACCCAGCCGGGCCGGACAGCTACCTAGCCCTAGGGTGCAACAAATGTGCAACCAGATACCCATATAGGATAGGGGTATGAAGCCAAGCCGAGTAGGGTGTTCTCCCAAAACCAAATGATACACAAAGAGGAGGTTTAGAAAGAAAAATGAGATTGTGTGAGACTCTTAAACAAAAAGATAAGCTCCAAGAGAGGTGCTGACGAGACACGGCATGTCTCCTAAGGATAGACTCACTAATGAGACAAAGCTTGTCTCTAAAGGATGCAACTTTCTCTGTCTGAGACATAGCCTGTCTCCCTGAGAGGGCTCTAGAGAACTCTTTCATTGCCCTTGCAATGAATGGATTTCTAATTTCTAGGGGATACACACCATAAAGACTTGGACAAGTCTTTAAATAAATGAGAAGAGTGCTACTTGGACTAAACGAGTCCCCTAAGGATGGGCTTTGGCTAGCGCTTTCATCGCCCTTGCAACGAGAGGGAATTCTAATATCCAAAGAATTTAACAAAAATCTAAAAGACTGTGTTAGTCTATCAAAGAGAGAAGGAAAGTCTACCAGATAATCATAAATTCCATTCTATTCTTATAAAAATAAATCAAGTACTAAACAAAGAAAAATTTTCAATAAAACCATACACGATCTATAGCAATTACAAAATGATAAACAACATTAATTAGTCCAGACCAGCCGCTGGATAGCCTAATAAAGTAAAAAACAATATCAAACACTTCAAAACCAACCACAAACCCCAATACGGGGACTCCAATGAAATCAGATGATGCCAAAGTAATCATCTGATATCAAATACACATGATAATATTTCTAATCCCGCCTTGAGATCAGACAGTACTCATGTCGATAATATCGAATAGAGTAGTCATCTGATCTCCTTCTTCCTATTAACAATTTATTTAAATAAATAAATAAGTATTATAAGCCTCAAGACATTCTCACCTGAACAATCCATTTATCATTGTCTTCAAACCCTAACTCAAAGCTTAGTATAAAAGACAAATATTAAATATCCAGTAGGTTAAATGAAACATATTAAATGATATCTACATCGCCCTAAAAGATGGGCTTGGGATAACTCCTTCATCGCCCTTTACTCTTATTCTAATGGACAGCAAGTAGGTGAACAATAGTAATAGTGGATATCAATTATGTGCTTGTGAAACAAACCAATAGGCAACAGTTCATATGAAATAATGTGCATCAAACAGTAAATCATAATGGACAGCAACTATGTATTAGTGAAAAGAACCAAATGGGCAGCAATTATGTGCAATAATGAGCATCAAACAATGAACCACAGCAACTGTGTGTTATTGACAAGAATCAATGGGCAGCGGTTATGTGCGATAATGAGCATCAAACAATGAACCACAGCAACTGTGTGCTATTGACAAGAATCAATGGACAGTAGTTATTTGCAACAATGAGCCTCAAACAGTAAACCACAATAGACAACAATTGTGTGCTATTGACAAGAATCAACGGACAGTAGTTATTTGCAACAATGAGCCTCAAACAGTAAACCGCAATAGACAACAACTGTGTGCTATTGACAAGAATCAATGGACAGTAGTTATTTGCAACAATGAACTAAACTAGTGCCAACACAAGGAGAAACATGCAGAAAATGAGCTGAGCTAGTGACACCCTAGAGCAAAATGTGCAGAAAACTATGGGAACAGCAACTGTGAATTCGCACTAGAAATAATATAGAAAGGAAACTCAATGAAATAACAGTCTCAAATAGCATTATTATATGGCCACCAAACCAGAATGGGCAAATGAATTCAGAGAAAATCGGCATCTATGGGTATTCTAAATAAATAAATAAAAACTTGTAATCACCTCTAGAACTTCAATTTTACACTGTTGTGTGAAGATCAATGTCCAAAACAAACTAGGGATTACACATTATATGCTAGTCTGATGTCTTGGCACGCATGAAAGCTAAAACTTCATATCAGTTATCAAGACGATACTCATCACAAAATCAGTGCTCATGAACGACAATAAACAATATTGAACTGATCTACTGTTCCAGCATGAAAATTTCCAGCTTAAGAATATGATTACAACCATCTCTACTATGTTTCGGAGACGAGAGTTAGTCTCATAAATTAAAATTAAAAAATAAAAATAGAGAACTTCTTTCTTCTTTTTTTATTATCTTATTATTATAACAAAAATCTTCTGATCTCAATTCTAGAACCTAATATAGAAAAATTAACATGCAATATACAAATCTACGCAACAGAGATCATCATAAAAAAAATTTCGACCATTTAAAAGACAATAATCAACTAAAATAATAAAAAAAATTAAGTAGATTACCTCACTAGGCTTCAGATCTGGAACAGTTAAGCTGCTAAGAATCTGAATTCTTTGATCAATGATTGATATTCACCAATTCTTCCTTTGAGCCCCCTTTTTTTTTTTTTTTTTTTTTTTTTTTTTTTGACTCTGAATCACAGATTTTTGGCAAGAATAATCGAAAGCTTGGATCGGATTTCTCGTCTGTACGGTCTGAAGTGATTCTTTTCTTCTTTTCTTTTCTTTGACCTCTGATTTCTTATTCTAATCTCATTTTCTCTCTGATCTCCACAAATTTTTAGGTAAAAATCAATGAAACAAAAAGGAAAACAATAGATCTACTAATTTCAAAGAGGTTTAAGAACGAATTGCTGATAAGAAAGTAAAATAAGACAGAATCAAAAATTTAGGATTCCGATAGAGTAGAAAGAGATCTTGATTTGAAGAAGAGTGTTTGAAATTTTCTGAAATGATTATAGATCTAAAGGAATTAGAAATAGAAAACGAAAATCTAAGATTCAAACCTTTAGATCAGCCGGAGCTTGGAGTTCCACCGGAATCAATAGGATTTGATCAGAGAAGATGAGAAGGAGTGTTAAAGTTTCTATAAAAACAAAGAGATCTGTGATTTGAAGATGAGACCTAAGGTTTGAAGGTTTGCAAAAGTTAGATCTACGGTTTTTTTTTTTATGTTAGAATTATGGTTTGAAAAGAAGAACAATAGCACATACGAGAAAATGAAGAAGAATTAAGGATCAGAGATAGGCCGGAACTCAGGCGAGTTCGTCGGAGAAGAAAGATCAGACAAAGCAAGATGATCGAAAAAAAATCGAGGGATTCAACTTTGAAGAAGAAGAAGAAGAAGAAGAAGAAGAAAATGATGAAATGATTTCGGCCAGAGCTTCTTGATCGGAATTATAACCAGAGATTGACGGAGAAGATGAGAAATGATCGGAAAAAAGGCAGTTAGGGTTTTGATTTTGGGGATTTCTTTCTCTCGGCTTTTATGGAAATTTTCTCCTCTTTTTTTTTTTTTTACGAATAAGCTGAAATTCCTATTTATAAGGGAAAAGCAAAATTGATAATGGCACCTCAAAATTGATTGGCGCGCGGAAATTGATAAACGTGCGCGCAATCTGCGTCTTTTTAGGCTTAGATACGTTAAATCTAGGATAAAATTCGCCTCCTCCCAGGATATATTCACCCCCTTTTCTGATTTACACAATGGTCCTTTCTCGGCTTGTTCGCTGGGCAAACGCACTCGGAATTCAATGAAATTTTGCAGGGGCCTTAGCGGAACCCTAAGCTAGCTCGGGGTGAAATTTGGGACCCTAGTTGATTGATTTAGTTGGGTTTTTACTCAAACTTGGAAAGTTTAGGGCACGGTCAAAATGGGGTGTCTACACCGGTCTGCAGGTTGAATCGACACCAAGCCTATGAGTGCTGATCTCTGGATCGATGCCGGGCATATCGGCAGGAACCCATGCAAAGACATCTGCATTGCCCTGGAGAAACTCGGTGAGTTGATGTTGAATGCTACTACTAAGGGAGGAACCGATCAGAGCGACTTTCTCACCGTCCTCCGGGCACAGTGGGATGGAGAGCAGGTCCTCAGCGGGTTGAGTACCCCTGAGTTCGTCCCTTACATCAAGCAGTTCGATTGGCAGTGATTCCACTGCGTTTTTTCCTTTCAGTGCCATTGCATAGCACTCCCTTGATTGAGGCTGATCTCCGCGAACTTCCCCCACGCCATTAGGGGTTATGAATTTCATTTTTTGGTGGTAGGCTGAGGCGACTGCTCGGATCAGATTCTGGCCAGGCCGTCCCAAGATAGCATTATAGACCGAGGTGGCCTTCACTACCAGGAAGTTAACCATGGCGAACGCTTGACATGGTGAATCTCCGACAAGAACAGGGAGCTCGATCTGTCCTACCACTTTTACGACCTCTCCGGAGAAGCCGAACAAATCTGAGTTCGCCGGCCTTAGACGGTCGTCGCCTATCATCATTTTCTCGAAGGCATGGTAGTATAGAATATCCGCTGAGCTCCCGTTGTCCACAAGAATTTTCTTTACCTCCCAGTTAGCAACGAGCATGGTTAACACCAATGCATCGTCGTGGGGCAAAATAAGGCTGTCCAGATCTGCGTCCGAGAAGGAGATCTCATTCTCCGTTCTTGACTTTTTGCTGGTTGTGTGAACGGCGTTAACTTGCCATGCATATGCTTTTCGAGCAGCAGAGGAGGTGCCCCCAGCGGCTGGTCCGCCCATGATTGTATTGATAACCCCCCTTGGTTGAGATCGGGGTGCCTCAGGCTGCGCGTCGGTGACCTGAGAAGTCTTATCCTGAGGAGGGGGCTGCTGTGATCTTCGAGGGCTACGGCCCTGGGGACTCTTTCCTTTGCGCTCTTGGGTGCGGCCGTCATTCTGGATGTATTTTTTCAAATAACCCCGGCTGATCAGCTGCTCAATTTCTCCCTTGAGCTGCCAGCAATCCTCTGTGTCATGGCCGTGGTCCTTGTGAAACCGACAGTACTTTGAAGGATCTCTTCTGTTTCCCTTGGAGATCATTCTGGGCGGCCACTTCACAAACTCCTCCTCACTGATTGCCGCCAGTATGTGCTTTCTAGAGGTATTGAGAGGTGTGAAGTTCTCTTCTCTTCTCTGAGGGGGTGGAGACTTCTCTTTCCTGGGAGGTTTATCCTCCCTACGCTGTTTAGGCAGATTCTTCTCTTCAGAGGTTATCCTCCGGTTTGAATTAAGAGCTGCCAGTGTTTCTTCCACTGTTATGTACTCTTCTGCCCCGGCCATGAGATCCGCCAGTGAGTGCGGATTTTGCCGAGCCACCGCTCGACGAAAATCATCAGATCTTGCACCGGTGAGGAGTGCGTTCATAGCCGCTGAGGGATCTAAATTGGGCACCTGTAGTGCCTCCCTGTTGAAGCGGCGGACGAACACCTTCAGGGGTTCATTATCATCCTGTCGCAAGGCCATCAGGGATGCAGTCGTTTTCTTCGGCCTACGGCTACTCATGAAATGGCGGACCAGATCCTCTCCAAAATCATCGAAATTGTTGATGGAGTTTGGTTTGATCCTGGAGTACCAGTCTCTTGCCGCGCCAGTGAGCGTCGTTGGGAAGGCTCTGCAGATGAAGCCGTCGGAGGCGCCGTGGAGGAGCATCATTGTTCTAAATGTCTCCAAATGATCCACGGGATCGGTAGTGCCGTCGTACTGAGGGACGGCAGGCATTTTAAATCCTCTGGGTGCTGGAGCACTCAGGACATCACTAGTGAACGGCGTTCTGCTTGAGAACGCTCTGGAGGCGGGCCGGCTCTGATCCTTCGCCAATTCCTCTATTCGGTGGTTCATCTCCTCCATTCTCTGTAGCAGCGGATCCGTTCTGCGGTCTGGGGACCTGATTCTTCCCACAAATGGGCTTGCCGCAGAACCGGACTGACTTTCCGGACTCCTACGACGAGGCCGAGATTTTGCCGGTGGCAAACGATCTTCGTGAGGCCGGCGCCTCTGCGTGGAGCGAGACCGCGATCTTTCGCGGTGATGAGGTTCTGTCTGGGCGTGCCTCACTATGGGGCGATGAACTTGTCTAGCGGAGTGATGAGTTCTGCCCTCCCCATGACGTGATGACTCTCCCCTGTGGACTCCTTGGGCAGATCGCGGGGCCTCTGGAGGAGGTGGAGGGGGTGCTTGAAGTAGTTGTTGGTACTGACCAACAAGGGCCGTCATCTGCTGGAAGAGGGCTTGGACCTGCTCCGAGGTGGGCACGGGATTGTGATGCTCCGAGCGAGGAAGGCTTTGGTCGGCAGATGCTGCCACTACCATCGAGGCGATTCGACCGCTCCGGGTCCTACGAGGTAGCGACCGCTCCGGGTCCTACGAGGTAGCGCGGCTTGGTCGTTCTGCGCAGAAGCTAACCGCGCACTCTTGCGCCCTGCCATTTTTGTAAGTGAGATATGTAAGAACAGCTTTTAGTTCTTGGTCCCACGGATGGCGCCAATCTGTTAGACCAAAGATCGGTAACAGGTATAGCAGTGGCGTAAGAACTGAGAGCGAGTGACGAAAGAGGTTGAGTATGGGTCCTGTGGTGAGTGCTTAGTCCTGCACAAGGCAAACGAGGTCAGAAGACCATACCGGATTTTACTCCGGACAGGTCCTTCGACACTCAAGTCAGTATGAGCAAGAGTGAAGGGAAATGTCAGAGTTTTTAGGGAGAAGAGGGTTTTTTAGCATTACCCATTAGTCTGAGCTTTAGTCCCCTATTTATAGGGAAGATCTGTTGAGGTGTCCTGGACAGGTGTCCAGGACAGGTGGTGGTCTGTGAGAGGCTGGATCTCACCTACTCTGGGACAGGTGGCCGCCTGTGAGAGGCTGGATCTCACCTACTCTGGGACAGGTGGCCGCCTGTGAGAGGCTGGATCTCACCTACTCTGGGACATGTGGCAGCCTGTGAGAGGCTGGATCTCACCTACTCTGGGACAGGTGGCAGCCTGTAAGAGGCTGGTGTTTTCACACCCCATCACTGTTCAATATTTCTATAGAGTGACCTTCAATTTACGATCTTATCACTCTAAGGTCCCGTTCGTTTCAGATTGTAACCTATGGTGAGATTATGTCAATTGATTACGAGTCCCAAACTTATTATTGGAAGTAATCGGATCTAAACCATGTCCAATAGACTAACTAATAGCATGTAAATTACTAGGGAAATGTTATCAGCACTAGTATTTTGATGAGGGCACTCCTCGCTTTATTAAAAGTACGGTATGGACCGCACCATAGGATGATCCAAACTGTCCATTAGATGGACCACAGCCTAAATAGGTTGTGCCCCAAAAATCACTTCTGTAGGTTGATCCTAACCCTCCGATCTAAATGTTAGAGGGTTGATCCGAACCCACTATAGATTGGAGGGTTAGGATCAAACTATGGAAATAATTTTTGGGCCACACCCTATTTAGGCTGTGGCCCATCTAATGGACAGTTTGGATCATCCTATGGTGTGGTCAATACCGTACTTTTAATAAAGTGAGAGTGCCCTCATCAAAATACAGTAGTGCGGATAACATTTCCCAATTATTATTATGTTATCATTGTAATATTGTCCGTATATAAAGGGCATAACTGTCTTTTGTATAAAAAGGCAACCAGATAAACAAGAACTGGTTGGATTGCAAAATATTTGACAGATATTAATTCTCTCTGCCCACAAGTGTTGTTGTCGTTCCTAATTTTGATTTTAAGAACCAGAGCGAAGTCCCTTAGATGAACGGCCTGAATCAATCAGTATCGGATGTGTTTCAATGAGGGTATTTGCTAGGCCATATCACGGGAATCCATTTCGCGGCTCACTTTGGCAGTGGACAACCGCCACACATATAGGCTCCCGTTTCTCCTCTAGCCCAATACAAGCTGGTATTTTTGGGCGATCAGTCCGTAGGAAAGACAAGCATTATCACTCGGTTTATGTACGATAAATTCGATAACACCTATCAGGTAAAGTAAAATGTAGTGTTTGATCCTTTTCTTGAAAGTTTTGGACAAGATCCGGTTAGAATAATTTTATCATGATCGATCTGATTGTTCAGGTTCTAAAATAGTCCATTTTCGTCGAATTAGCTACTACTTATGCCGAATTAGCTACTACTTGTGCCGTTTCTTTGATTTGTCGTCGATTATGGATGAGATTATTTCGGGTTACGTTTAGGTTTTTAAAATGCTTCATTTTCTTGCATTTTTTTCGTCTATTATGGATGAGATCTAGGGTTATAAAATACTCCACTTTCTTCGAATCAGCTACTAGTTATGCCGTTTATTGGATTTGTAGTCGATTATGGATGAGATTCAGGGCTTCATTTAGGTTCTAAAATACTTCATTTTTTTTGTCGAATCAGCTACTACTTATCCCGTTTCTTTCATGTTTCGACGTTTCGTCGATTATGGATGAGAATTAGGGCCCGTTTGGATGCAGAGAAGATTTTGATTTGGATTTCTCACATTTGCAGCCCTTTTTGCATTGTAATTTGGATCCGATCAAATTCTTGGATTTCCAATTCAGCACCTGAAAGTGAAAAAAATCAGATTTCCAAATACGCTGTGCAAATAAGAAATTGGAAATCCACAGATCTGGCAGTTTCCTTCACCCTCTTTGCTCCTCAACCTCTCCCTTCCAATAGGAAGTACCCCCCTTCCCTCTCTCTCTCCCTCAACATGAGCTGCTGGATCTATTCATTTTGTATTCAAAACTCAATTCCAAATCCAAATACAATATATGAGGTATCCAAACGGGCCCTTAGGGTTTTTAAAGCCTTTGTTCTCAGTTCTTTTTTTTTGAACGTCATTCGTTTCCTGGCAAGGCTGTTTGCTGTTTATATTTGATGTTCTCGACCTTGAATTTTGTGCAGGCTTTTAATTTCCAGCTGATCCTGACCCGAAACCTACTTTTTAGGAATTTCAGAATGAATTATAGTTTTCTTCATCATGGTTGTATACTTGTATTTGTATTCTTACATGAATGTGATTCTGGTGCCTATATCTCCTTCATTTGGAAACGGATGGCTTCAATAATTTGTGCTGCAACATCTAGTCCTTGGACTGCTTATGGGTGTTTTTGATTTTTAGTAAGGAGAATATCATACTTTGTAAACAAAACTACTTTTATTTTTTCTGTGGTCTACTGTATTTTTACTGTTTCTTGGGATCCATGACAGAGGCAGCCAAAGGAAATTGAATGGAGATCAAATGAAAATGTGAAGTGAACAGAGCATTCTTAATTTAATCTCCGGCTTCATTCCTTAACTATCGGCGATCCTTAACTATCGGCGAAAGGTTGTGGATAATTTTAATCCCCAGCATGCATTGTTTGAAGAGAGGGTCAAGTTGATCCAGCCAAGAAGCAATTACTTACAATCAACCATAGAAATACAATAGGGATTAGAAAATAAGTGTATGTGGCTCTTCTTGTTCTCTATAATTCATATCAGAGGCTATGCATCAGCGAGTAGAATGTTTCAGGGTCAAATCGGTTGGTTGTGGTTGAGGATTGATGGCGCTTTCTGGCTGTTACAAAGTGGGCACATTAATCCTTGGTTCGTTGTGTTTCAGTTGTTTGGCCATCTAGTGGACAGCGCCTGCCGTCTGCCAATTGTTAACAACTGTGCTTTGTGTTTGTAGCTTATTGATTTTTCTCCTTGTGATTGGGGAACTGCTTTACTGGTTGATCAATAACTGCGTTTATAACTATCATTTTGAAGCTCCTAAACTCTCAATAATATTAGTTGATATTGAATCAAGGAAATCGTAGATGGCCTACTATATTTCATCAAGTATTCATCTTGGGGAATATCAGTGTTTTAAAACTCGGCAACTCGGCTCGGAACTCGGCCGAGTCGACGCGGATTTGCGGTGGCCGCGTTTTGGAGTCCCGGACTCGGCGAGTCCTGGCCGAGTCGTGGCCATTTTGAACTCATATTCCATCCTAACTTCAACCATTCAAAAAAAAAAAGATCAGATTTACAGGAGAGAAACGTACCTAAAGCCGCAGAGAAAACCCTCTGTAATAACCTAACTCATGAAGAAGAAGAAGTAGTTCGTTTTTTACTGGATCTGATTATATGATTTTGTGAAATGATAAATACGCCCCCTTTCATTACCTGAGACAGCCCCTCCAATGTAAAATAGTAGTCATAAATACACTAGAGAGGGCTGTCCCGAGTAAAACCAAGGGCTGATTCGAATAAAACAAAGGGGCAAATATAATTTATTATTTTTTTGAGCAGTGCAGTACACAGTGAAGTTGTCAATTCCAGCCTGACTTTTGCAGCTTTGCTTGTCTTATTCTTTACCTCATTCTGGGTGTCGGTGACAGCCATTTAAGAAGACAAGGATATAATTCTTTTTTATGGTGTAAGCCTTTATAGTTCCTTACTTTTCTAGAAGTACTGTACGGACCACACTAGAGGATGATCCAAACCGTCCATGTGATGGGCCATGGACTGTTTGGATCATATGGACGGTTTAGATCATCCTCTAGTGTGGTCCGTACACTACTTCTAGAAAAATAAGGGACTTTAAGGGCTTACACCATATAAAATCTCCTTTTTTGATATATATTACCTCTTTCTTTTGGTTATTAAAAAATATTTCTAAATTTTCTTACATTTTTAACACCTGAAAAACAAAAAGATAACTTAAACTAAACCTATTCAACATTTATTTAGATGGACCTTCAATTTATGAGAATATGCCTCCAATTAAATCATAATCATATCATTATACTCAAAATTTTTCCAAGAAAAATTTCTCATCAAAAATGTTTTTCTTGCATGTATTTTTTTAAAAATTAGTGGGCTTGCAGTTGGTTAGATGATCTAAACTATTCATTTGTTGGGCCCTACTTAAATGGGTTTGGATTTTGTATTTTTTTCATTTATTTTTTAATAAAAAATAACGACTCGGCAGCGTCAACCGCGTTCTTGGCCGCGTCAACCGTGTCCGCGCCGAGTCGACAAGGATTTTCTTCGGCCACGTTCCGCGTCGAATCCGCATTTTTAAACACTGGAATATCTTTTATTCTGATAAATAGGTCAATGAACTTAAATAGGATTAGAATGTTTGTTTCACATACCACAATGTGGCTTTTGAATTGGGGAGTATGATCAAATGAATTAGCTTAGTTAGGAGTCTTCCTTGGAGAGTTTTGGAGGTTTAGATATCTTTAGTTCCATGTATATTAATAGGGTGGTCGTCGACACTGTAGATGGTTAGTTAACCTAGGCATGTCCATTCTATTTATTTGAATTGGTCTCCTAGTTTAGTGTGGCACACGCTGCTGATGAGGTCATTGATTTTTATTTATTTTTATTTTTTTTGAATGGTGGAGATTTTATTAGAAAGAAAGCAAGGACCGAGTTGGTCCAAACAAAGAGAAGACAACATGAAATAGAAAAGAAATACAAAGAGATGCCCCACCACCGGGTGAAAAGGGAAAAAAAATTTATGGCAGAAGGAAGTCAAAGAACTCCACACCCTCATTCTGTATACCCTCCCTGTCTAGCCTATCGAGCTATACCATTGGCCGATCACCTAACATGATGGTAGGAAATATTAGCATCACCAACCCTATCTTGGATTTCGTCAAAGAACGGCACAAATCTCCAAAGATGAGAGTGGGACCCCTTGAGCCATCGAATAACATTGAGGGAATCACAGTGATGTAATTGCCAGTATTGGATTCGTTTCTTTCTCTCAAATTTGTATGTACCAGGGTTTTACGTTAGGGGGGGGTTAGTGTTTTATATTTGAATAGTTGAGGATGGAGTTGGGGTTTTGCATCGAGGGAGATGGATATAACGTTTCAAACTCTAAGAAAATACGGACACAAGATCTCAAGGGAAATACATGTGATTTTTTATATGCTTCTTAAATTATGAGTCAAATTTATACTGATCTTGATTGGTTGTTTGTCGAAGTTTTCTCTATATGGTGTAAATTTTCATACTTTGTGATCTATATTGTCATGTGAGTACAATCTGCAATTATTTATCTTTCATGCTGCACATAGTTTATTTTCAAGCAATAGTTGTCTTACATTTTTTTTTCTAAATTTATACATCCCTAAATTTGATGGGCAGGCTACGGCATTGATTTTTTATCAAAAACAATGTACCTTGAAGATCGAACAGCGTTTGCAGCTCTGGTAGGATTCACAACTTTGTGGTGTATCTCATCCTATCCATATAAATTAAACATCTGATACTTTATTAGCCTTTGTGTCATTTCTCTGCCCATTATGTGGATCCTTTTTTTTCTTCTCGTGGTATAGCTGGGGTTAGGCAGACCCCTACCTGCATTAATAAAGAAAAGATTTACAGGCGAGTATAAGGGGCTCCGATAGCATCAGTAGCTACAAGATCAACAATAGGGGGAGGAACAGAATGAGGTTCTATGAATTCTCCCTTAAAAAGGCAGGTGGACTTAGAAAGAAAGTCAGCCACTTGATTTCCTTCCCTCCAAATGTCTTTTTTCTCTAAACTTGTAACTATCTTTGCCAGATTGTTTGTAATTTAGGTACAAGGTTCAAAATATCATATCGGTTAGCATTTCATCCACTGGCCAAACCGATATGTATCAGGTGTCTCGATCCTTACGCGTATACTCACAACTTTCTTTCTTTTTTGTTTTACTGAAGTAAGAGTTCGTAAGGTGATACACACAGACACAGGTGAAGAATGAAAAGTGAAATTATAAACGAAATAGTGTTTGTGGAAAATTAGTGTCGGGGAATTTTCCGTGGGGAGTGGAAAGACTCCCCCTATTTCCAAACAGAAACTTTGTGTAATGCAACAAATGCTCTTTGCTGGGTTCCATATACTTATGAGATCAAGATGCCTGATAATCTCTTAACCAGATGGAATCCCATGCATTGCATAACCTGCTGTTCTTTATGGCAGATTTTCTCCACAGTTGCCTGTTTGACATTGTTTGGGGTATCCCTTCCACCTTAGCATGAAAAGCATATTTTTTGTGAACATCGAAAGCTGTGACAAGGATTTTTGCCTTGGCTCAGCAGAGTCGCCACAAATTTTTTTTATTGGGGTTGGAGATTGGGGCACTGACACTCTTCTTCTTTGGATATCTACACATGCATGACTTTTCCTTTTATATTGTTAAGCCATAACTGATGAGAACTAAGCCATGAATAGTGTTTAGATTCTGAAAACTGAGCATTTTAGCACAACTGTATTGGGAGTTGAGACTTGAGACCACAGCATCCACGAGGGGAATGGCTACTATGTATAGTTATGTCATTCACTTGGTGAGTTGTAATTTTTTTTACGAAGATGCCTTATTATTATTTTTTGTTTATTACCCGGGATACAGCTGGTCAGGAGAGATTCAGGAGCCTCATTCCAAGCTACATTAGGGACTCCTCTGTTGCTGTCATTGTATATGATGTTGCAAGTATGCCGTTTTTCTATTTTTTCTCCTGTTAGGATGTTTCATATGCCATTTGTTTGTATCTTTTTTCAAAATTCATGCTTAACATTCAAGTCTAGTCCTTGTTCTATAGCTTCATGCCTTGAGTGTTTTAAAATTATTTTTATTATATATTCTATACATTTTCTAATGGATTCATTTAGCCAACCCCAACTAGTTTGGGACAAAGGCTTTGTTGAGTTGAGTTGCGTATATTCTGTACATTTTCACTCCAGGTTTCTTAAGTTTCTTTTGTAATTTAATCTTCACTTTGTGGTTGCGTATCATTCTTTCAAGCCTGAGGAATTTGCTGATTACCTTGGCCTCCTTTTGTGGTGTAGGCCGGCAGTCTTTCTTAAACACATCAAAGTGGATTGAGGAGGTTCGCACTGAGCGGGGTAGTGATGTTATCATTGTGCTTGTTGGGAACAAAACAGACCTTGTGGACAAAAGGTAATCAAGGTTTCAAATTTCGGTCTCGGACTGCGTTTCGGTCCTCACCGAAACCGAAATTTCGGACGAAATCCAACGAAATCAAATTTAGTAATATTTTATCTCGTACAAACTTTCGACCGAAAGTATGTAATAATCAATAAAATCCAGATTTTTTTGGTGATATCCCACGAAATAAAGTAACGTTTCGAATATTGTGAATTTTGATTTCGGTCTCCACCGAAACCCGAAATTTCGGATTTCGGTTAAAATTTAAAACCTTGAAGGTAATGATTGGCTTTCTCGATGTCTTATTGGTTCTGTAGAAGAATTTATGTGCACTGTCCAAGATGAACGCTGATGATGAATATTCATTAGCTATGTCAAGTTACAATTGAATCATGACTGAGAAAACTATAATTTCAGCATCTTGTGCCCACAAATTTAATTATGACGGTCATTTTCCAAGATTATTTTTTTGGCTTTTCCCCCTTCTCATGGATTTAGTGCTCTAGTCATTGACATGAAAAGCAAATGGTTGTTGGTACTTGGTAGTTAATTAGATACTAAAGAATTTGTATTCACAAAGGAAATGCGTAGTATATGGGTTCCTATGGATGTAAATGGATAGTAGTCTGACAGGAATTAAATTATCAATCGCTTTCTTTTTCTGGATAGGAAATTCTGAAGATGATGGAAACATCAATGTTGTTTCCATTTTCAGAGTATTGTTAACGACAAGGTTTTAAATTTTGGTTCCGGTTTCGGTCACCACAGAAATAGAAATATTTCGGTTTCAGTTGTAAATTTCAGGAGAAATCCTATAAAATCATAGAAGCTTATGGCAACATATGCACATGATAGAATTTTGAGATGAAACTTCGAGAAATACTAGAATAATACGCACTTAGAAACCATCATATAAGGAAGACAACCATCCATACTGGTTTAATACATCGAATGCTTACTGACGTATGCTGTCTGATAATTCACTGCATACAACATTTCACATGAAATTCATATAAATATTTATACATAATACACATCACATTTCATATGCAATTTATATAAATATAATTATGTAAAACATATTGATATCATATACCATTAATGCACTTACGATTTTGGTTTTGGTATGCGTTTCGGTTTCGGTAGGGATGGAAATGGAAACATTTAAGTCATTTCGTGTGGAAATTTAAAACCATGGTTAATGATGGTGCTTATTCTCCATTCATGGAAGAAAAGAATGTCTCTTATTGATATGGTGATCCATTTTTTTGAATGGTGAAGCTTTATTTTATTTAAAAAAAAGAGACCGAAGCTCAACGACCAAGATGGTAAAAAAACAACCAAACAAAAGGAGAGCATCAAACCAAAAGACTTAAGGAGGAAGAAAATCAAACGTCTCTAGCCCATGATCCCCCTCATTATTAGTCGTGCACCACACATGCTGAAAAGTGGTGGTGTTCCCCTCATTTAAGCCAAACACCTCAATGGCATCCACATAGCACCAATGATAGTTGAACCCATCTCTCGCTCGAGGAACAATATGAACCAAGTCACCCTCTATAATAAGAGAATCAAGAAGATATTGATCCACAAGACGAATCCCGATCTTCAGTAAATTAATTTTGTTATTTGATAATGTACGTTCTTTTTGCAAATTTTTCAAAACATCTTGATCTTTAATAAATTCACGGAATATTTAATAATTGGAAAATTTCACATGAAAAGAAATCCTCATGAAAAAATTGCAAAGAATTCAAAGAATGAATGATATCGGGGCCTATTTAATAATTGGCAAATTTTACATGAAAAGAAATCCTCATGAAAAAATTGCAACGAATTCAAAGAATAGCTGATATTAGTGCCTCTTCTTACTTTTGAGGATTGCAATACCACCCCCTAAATAACACCAAAAGAAAATTATAGATCGAGGCTTGATCAGAAACCCTTTTCATTATCGACATCTGTCTGAAAGGACAATTTTTCAATTAATGGAGTATGCTTTTTACTTGGGATAGGAGAGCTATTTTTTAGAGTTACAGTAGTAAGTTGACCATTACTTCTGTTATTAATGCTATTCTTGGGGTCTTTAAAAAAAGAAAAAAGGAAAGCGAATTTACTATTCTCCTGGTTTTAACATTTCGGTTGTAAAGTTTAATTATGCACAACTTTATCAGTAATATTATAATTACCACCATAATGACTGTAGCCCTTTCTTCTCATTCCTCTTTTCTGAATTCAGTCCATGCTCAAAACATGGTAGGTCTGGGTATTTTTCATGTGTATATGTTAGGACAAGCTTGGTTCTTTCATTGATAGCTTCTTTCACTTTAGAGTTTTTGCTGCATTTCTTTAAAAAAGTTTATAGTCCTTCCTTTGGCCATTTTAATAACTTCTTTTCACCTAATTCCTCATCCCTCTTTCACTCCATCTTTAGTTCTTGTCATGGGTGTATCTGGTACTCAAAAGGAACAGATACAACTGAGTTGATATTTGACAATTTTTTCTGTTACGACATTGGGCTCACATTTATGATGCAACAGACAGGTCTCAGTAGAGGAAGGGGAAGCCAAAGCCTACGATTTCGGTGTCATGTTTATTGAGACGAGTGCCAAAGCTGGTTTCAATATAAAGGTGCTCCTCCTGCTTAATTTTTTGTCTCGCATGTGCTAGTCATAGTTTTAAATATCGGAAAATATAGCCCACATTGTTTGGGTGATCCAAACCATTCATTTGATGGGCCTGACAAAGATGGGGTGTGCCCAAAAAATCAGCTCCAGGGGATCATCTTTAACCCTTCGATTTGTGGAGGTTAAAAATGTACAGATTGTGGAGGTTTATACCCGTCCATTTTCAACCTCCACAAATCGAAGGGTTAGGATGATCTTATGGAGCGGATTTTTTGGGCACATCCTATCTATCTCAGGGCCAATCAAATGAATGGTTTGCATCACCCAAACAACCCAGCCCCTCTTGTTTATGGTCGACGGACCAAATAATTAATCTAGTCGATCGACTAGGATGTGTGCGACCGGGGTGTTTGGGTGGGCAGACCCTCAAAATGGAAATAGGTGATATTTTAAAACCATGATGCTAGTATGTTCGTAATTTCCTTGAGTTGGCTTTTTAAAACTTTTCCAGAAAAGTGTTTGATAAATTTATTAAGAAACACAAATTAAAAATGGGGCAGTACACCCCCCATCACTAGCAGATCTCTGCTAACTCCTCCTGTGTCTAGTTCATAAAATGGGATAAGAATCAGCATCAATGGAGGTGTTGATCACAAAGAGCTCATTCAGAATCTGTGCAAGCCTCAATGGACCGTCAGTCCTCCTGAGAGCCCACCCTATTATATTCAGAGAATCCCATCACCCCCTTGACCCACAAACTCCCCCAAAGCCTTTCAAGATTTGTAGCCCAGCTAGCAGTGCTTCGCATCCACATTGGCTGAATTCCAAATCCCAGCAGATCTAGAAAAGCAATCAAAATTTCCCCCTTTTGTCTCTAAATATCCCTGCTGCCCCTGGATTGCCAAGAGAGCACCCGTCAAAGTTTAGCTTGATGGTACTGCAATGGCCAGAAAGCTAGATCTTCCAAACATTTGGATCGAATCAGACTCCTTACACTCAGTTAACACAGTTAAAGGGGAATACAAATGTCATTGGAAGCAAATCCCAAACCTTGCAAAACTAAAAAGTCTTCTTGGGGAATTTCAAAACTGGAAAATCTCCCATTCTTGGAGAGAAGCTAACTCAGCCGCAGATTATTTGTCCAAGACCAATTGTCCCTTCAAAGGTGAGACTTTCCTCTCCTCTGATCTCCCTCCAGATATCTTTGATATTGTTGTATCTGATTCCTCTGGAACTTTATACCCTAGATTGTCTTAATGCTTTTGCTTTCCTTGCTTTGGTTGTGTATGTGTTGGGAGCTTGTTCCCTCACTGTTGGCTTTCAAGCCCCCATGATTTGTACTCCTTTTGCGTATCTATGTATCTGGTAGGGGTCTGCCTAACCCCAGCTTACCCATCAAAATAAATAAATAAATTTAGCTTGATGGTATTGTGGCGTGGTGACCTTTTGACCATATTTGGGAACCATGAAAAATATTCCATGAAATAATCACGAGCCCTACTTAAAATTGGTTATTTGTTTTCCTGATTTTTAGGAGCTTTTCAAGCTCCCCTCACTCCTACCCTCTCAAGTTTCTCCAGCCCTTCTCCCTAACCCCATATTGGCCATCAAAAAAAAAAGTTTCTCCCCCTCTCCTGTATCTCTCACGGCTGGCCCCACGAATATTTCATGGAATATTTTTTTCAAGGTTGTCAAATGACGCCTTATCTGAATGATCTTTTATTTTAAATCTAAACAAGAAAGCTCTTTAAATTGAATAAGAATTATCATGTATTTTCAACTCGAAGTCTAAATAAGTATGTTTTCCAGGCTCTGTTTCGAAAGATAGCAGCTGCTCTCCCAGGAATGGAAACCCTATCCTCAACAAAGCAAGAGGACATGGTCGAGGTGAATCTAAAGGCGACCGGTGGAAGTTCATCACAGTCACAGCAACAAGGAGGAGGGTGTTCTTGTTAGCAGCAAAATTGATGTTTCATTCCTTGTTTCTTTTCAGCCTTACAGCGTGTGTGATTATCTTGGCTTTTCTGTATAGGGCTCCCTCTGTTCCAGTAGGGGATGGGCATTCATCTTTAGCCATGAGAAATGCAGTGGAAAGCTTGGATAAAAATTTATTCGATAGGAGCAACTTTACGTAGGTTGTGGGGGCCGAATTTGTACAAAGATGCATAAGAGCGTTTGTAGAATCATTAGAATTTAGAAATTTGAAATGCAACTGATCTTCAGGTTTGTAGATTGCCATGGCTAAATGCAGAGTTCTTGGGAACATTTATGGATCTTGCACATCAGGCAAATATTAAACTGTAGTTCAAAAATGTCCCCAATGACTTCAGTTTAGAAACAATATCGGAACTGCTTAGTAGCTATTTTCATGGTGCTGGTGCCTGGTATTGTCATCGACTTTTGTGGATGCTGATCGTCTACTTCTTTGTTTCTGCCATTTTCTTTAATTTTCAATGAACAAAGTTCACTGCTCAAAGGTTTTTTTTTTTCCAAGTATAAAACCTGAATCTATATATTGAAGGGCCCTCTAGATAAAAATTGAATAGGGTTGGATTCCAGTTATCTTTTTAGTGTGTATCAAAGTAAAAATCTTTAGAAATATTTATCATTTCCAAACTTCTCTAGAAAATTCTTGCAATCCAAGCCGGGCCTAAACAAATAAGGAATTGATCACAGCAAGAACAACATTCATATCCATTATTCATATCCCAATCCTCATGGTTACCAAACTAACGATCGAGTGGTTTTTGGCTCTGATCACCACTCGGCAAACTACTCCAGCCTATAGAGGATTATATAATGTGCAGTCTATGTACCGATTGGAGGATTGGGATCATCCTATGAAGATGATCTACGGGCCCAACAAAAAATGGACGGTTTAGATCATCCTCTGAAGTGGGTCGTAGTACTTTCTTAAAAATTAAGCACACTCATCATATGAATTCTCTATAGACGTACTGTGCGAAATAATATCCCAATCAATGGCCTATTGAAATCAGGAATCTGCTATGCAGTTTTGCTCAATCCCTGTCGCCGCTCACTTATGCAGGAGAGAACAAACTCACTTTTAGCGGATTGTCTCGCCAAATTGCCTACCAACTCCCTCACTATTATTATGAAAACCTACTGGTTTAAACATACTGTCCACGAAAAAACACTATCGAAACAAGAGAAATTATATGGTGAAAAACCTCACTGTCAAGGGTGCTACCTCCACCGTATCAGTTGTAAGGCCTTACACCATATAAAAACTCATAAGAGAAATTATATCCCTATTATCATAAAAACCTGTGGACAAAAATATCCTATCAACGTACTCGGTATTATCCTTAGGGAAATGTTATCGGCACTACTGTATTTTGATGAGGGCACTCCTCACTTTATTAAAAGTACGGTATGGACCGCACCACAGGATGATCCAAACCGTCCATTAGATGGGCCACAGCTTAAATAGCTTGTAGCCCAAAAATCATTTCCATAGGTTGATCCTAATCTTCCGATCTGAATGTTAGAGGGTTGGGACCCATCTAATGGACGGTTTGGACCATCCTGTGTGCAGTATGGACCGTTCTTTTAATAAAGTGAGGAGTGCCCTCATCAAAATACAGTAGTGCTGACAATCAACATAAATTTAGGGAAGTGATATATTCGTCCCCTTCTCCTCCCCGGGACAGCCCCCTTGTATTCTCCCTCTTTACTCCTCAACCTCTCCCCTCCAGTGGGAAGTACCCCTTCCCTCTCTATCTCCCTCGACATGAGCCGGCGGATCTACTCATTTTGTATTCAAAACTCAATTCCAAATCCAAATATAAAATATGATGTATCCAAACGGGCCCTAAATTTATTACCCGCATAAAAAAGCATATCCAAATAGTAACGGCGTATCCTATTAACATAAATTTAGGGTGATGATATTTTCACTCCCGACCCCCTGCAGTACTTGTACACCCCCTTATAACATGATTTGACATAAAGTTGCCCACTTTTCAAGGCAAATCAGGTTAAAGGGGGTGCGCACGTAATGCAGAGGAGGTGAAAATATCATCTCCATAAATTTACCGTCGACATAAAAACTAGGGAAATGATATTTTCCCTTAAACGGAAAACAGACACCCCTTCCCTTGGATAAATTCACCCCCCGTAACGTTTTTCTTTGCCTTTAAAACTTAGAGAATAACGCACAGCCTTTTTACGTTGTGGAACAACAAATGGACGGTTTACATTGTGCGACAAATATAATTTCTATCTATAGAAAGAAGATGATCCTAACCCTATGAACTATACAAGTTTCCATATTGTATGGTCCTTCTACAGATTGGAGGGTCAGGATCATCCTATTTTTGTGGCACAACATTCTTATGGTGTGGCACAACAAATGGACGGTTTGGATCATCATATGGAGTAGGCCCCATCATACTTTGGTTCACACGGGCACAGATCACATAAAATCTCATAAGATTGAATCATTCATTCGTGCATTTCATTCATTCCCCACCTTTTTGTCTATATTCTATACAATCATTCAAATCATACAACAATCCAAAATCTAGTAAAACTTTAAAAGAAAAAAAAGGCAGGGGCAAAACCGTCAATAGCTAAAATTCACCCGTACCTTCCAAAGTCCGCCAGCTTCCTCGATCTATTGGCACAGACAGAACCACCCGCCAGAAAATGCCGCCGATTCGGGCTCGGAATCTCGCCGGAAAATCCAACCTCGGGACGATTCTTTTCTTTAGGACTTGCCCTCACCAAAGGACTCAAATACAAAGAAATTCCCGAAACGCTACGAGTGTGCCCTCGCCGTGTATCCGGAGTAAGTTTTCGCCGGCCGGTCGGAGTCTCCGATGAGTAATCACTCCCGATCGGAGATCCTTTTCCTTCGTTTTCCTTCCCTTTCTTCTTTTTCCGACGACCGGAGAGGAGAGAAGAAAACCAGGAAGAAGATGATGAGGAAGAAGCCTTACAAGCCCTAGGATCTCTCTCGGATCCTTTGGATCCGAATCCAAATAGAGATGAGATCAACGAGAACGAACCGGTTTTTTTCCGGCTGAAGGTCGGACCGATCTGAGGAGTGCGGTAAAACAATTTCTGCCGGTGACACGTGTCACCGGCAGAGCTACGGCAAATGTAAGGCGAAACAGAGCGAGGGAAAACGAACGCCGGCGATCGATCGGATTTCCGGCGATCGTCGATCAGATCCAAAAGCCTCTCCGTCAGACAAGTGGCACATACGCCCGAACCGCCTTGTTCGCCTGAATGCTGTTTACACCTCATTCTCCTTTTCTAATTTTTCTCTCCTCTCCCATTTTCTAGGAAAAAGAAATTGAGACCTGAGACAAAAACTTAGGTCTCGATTTTCTCTCGATCCGCCCCTTTTTCAAACAAAGAGAAAGAAATTAGGGTTTGATTTTCTCTGAATTTCTCAACACGCTTTGAAAGAAAAAAGAAGCGCTCTGAGAAGTAAGAAGTTTTTAGGGCTCAATTTTGTCTCAATTTCTCCGCCATTTTTTTCGTTGTTTGTTGTGTTTTCTCTTCTTCCTATCCATTCGTCTATTTAAGATCAAATTCATTACTATTGATTTTTTTAATTGACTGGTCAAAGCACGGCCGATATTTTTTGTTTTTTTGACTCAGAATGACTTGACCCAAAGTTAAGAGGGGGTATTTTGGTCAAGTAATTCGGTCGTTATGTGATGCAAATTACCAAAATGATCAAGCTTCTTTAAGCGTGGGACCCAGTTGAGAGGATTTTACTCATTTCAGAAAGCTCTGATGTTGTAAAATCGAGGTTCTAGTTTGTAAATTCCAGGATTTAGAAAATCAACGTATCCACACGGCCTCCATATTTTGGATGCAAATATACCGAGGTAAAGGCAGAAGGACAATTAGGGATATGATCCAAACCCTTCATCTGTTAGATAATGCTATGGATGTACCACACAGCTATAACGTACACTCCCATTTAGATCCTAGGATTTGGACCGATGAAGATGATCTATGGCTAGGTTCTGTTTACACTGTGGCCCATGGAATGAACGGTTTGGATCATCCTAAGAATTGCACCCCACTTTACTTCATGAAAAATAATGGACTTCACATATTGAAAAATCTCCATATAACCATTACTTCACTATGGGTGTCAAAGAATCCACTTTGGATTGGATCCACCTATGTTGTGAAACGACTAAATACTCCAAAAGCTTAAGCTGTTAGAGTTGATGTTGTTTAATCATTTATATTTCAACACTCAGCCTTGACCCCTCTTTTTTGGGGTTGGTCGCACAAGTGGATTTTAATATTAATTAAGGAGTTGTTGGGTTATGAACCCAAAACCCGTCGCGAGGCTCTGATACCATGTAAAAGAATCAATTACTCTAAAAGCTTAAGTTGTTGGAGAAGGTGTTCTTTAATCATTTTGTGTGGCCCCTCTTTTTTTAGGGTCGGCCTACATGTGGCACGTGCGATCCCTCTTTTGTACATGTGAATTTTTAATATCAAGGACTAATTTTAAACTAAGGATCTTTGCTCTGATACCATGTGAAATGACCAATTACTCCAAAAGCTTAAGCCGTTAGAGTTGGAGTTATTTAATCATTTATCCTTCAACACATGTCATAGTCATTTAAAATTCTTGGAAGACAATGAGTGCGACCATGAGTAGTAATTGCGAGGGTGGGGACACGGTGGGCTAAATACTCAAGGTGAATGGCTAGAAAAGGGTGACTCAATAGTTAAGATAGATGAATGAAAAAAAATACTAAAAATAAGAACAGTTCCAAAAATTCATATGCTTTATTTTTACCAAAATACCCCTAAAATAATAATAAAGTTATAAAAAAAGGGAAATGATTTATGAGCTCCAATGTTTTGATAAACATGCGCTTCAACTTTTGTTGTGTGGTATTTAAAGGGTTGTCAGAGAAATAATACGGTTATCAAAAAGCTCTTAAAGCCCTTAAACACCACACGACAAACTTGAGGAGCACATGTTTATCAAAACATTGGAGCGTTGAAATCATTCCCTGAAAAAATAGAAAAGTAAAATAAATTTGGATTTAGGACTGTCCCACAGGCTGTTGTTAGCTGTCTAGATCCAATTGGTAATAATATCAGATCCCATGACAGAATCACAAAATGTGTCCATGGATCCTTAGTAATGTCTATGGATCTCCGAATCTATTAGACCGTCCATGTCCAATGACACCCCTAATAAGTAATAACCACCCAAAAATGTAATATTAGGCGCGTCAGCAGGTAAAAATCTCTTTGTTTTCAGGGAGACTAAATCAACTGGGGTCCCACCTTTGGTTGATCATAACCGTCGATTTGTTAGCACTTGCTTTGGATCTTCCATGGCTCAAAATCAAATTAATCACTAAATTACAATTCCGTTTAATGTGTAGTTTTACTTAAACATTGATAGCAAAAGACTATAAACATCGGCTCAAAATACACATTATTAGATGGTTCAGACAAAAATAGTACAATAATTATCAATGCATCCTTTGAGACGTGGCTCATTAGGAAGGCCTGGAATTTGAAAGAATAAGGGGGGCGATATTTTCACCCCACCCCCCTGTAGGATTATGCGCCGCCCTGGAGGGGGGATAAAAAAATATCTCGCAAGAATAATAGATTACAGTTTAAATTAGCTCTCTCTCTCTGTGTGCTGTGGCAGCGAAAACTTTTGTCTTTTGCACGGGACGGAAAACAATAAGCTTATGTCAGTGAGGTCTCGACGTAGTCTGTCTCACGGAACGGAAAATAATAATAAACATATCCTATGGATGTCTCAGTGACAAATATGCCCTTATTTTATAATGCGTAGTGATATATTCGGCCCCCTTTTTTATTTGGGACAACTTCCTCTAGTGTATTTATGAGTACTCTTTTACATTGGGGCTGTCCCAAGTAAAAAAAGGGGCGAATGTATCATTTCCCTTTTTTTACAATGCAGTTTCTGGCCACCCGTTGTAGCGTAAAAGTGTAGTCATAACTCATAAGCATGGTTTTAAATTGCGACCGAAATCTAAGGGACCGAAACCAAGATTTTCCGAAATTTATTTTTTCGCCATTTACCAAATTTTGGACCGAAATTTCGATTTAATGGCATTACTTATTAAAAAAAAAAAGTGTTACAAAATTTTGAAATTTGGGTCCGGAATTTGGAACCAAATTACCAAATTTCGGTTTTCGCCGAAATTTCGGAGATTTCGCCTAAATTTCGGAGATTTCGCCGAAATTTCGGTTTTCGGTGGGGTCCGAAACGGTTATTGAAACCGAAATTTTAAACCATGGTCATAAGTCATAACTCATAATTACACTAGAAGGGATGGCATGAGGAAGCAAAGGAGGCGAATATTTCACTTCCTAAAATAAAGAAAAAGCCACCATTTCTTTGAGGTAAACCAAGCAATTCAAGTCAAGGCAAATTAAATTTAGGGAAATGATATCTGCGCCAAGGTGTATCGATAAACAAACGCTCCACTTGTTTGTCGTGTAGTATTTAAAGGGTTTACGGCGGGGGTGGCAACGGTTCTGTTTGACCCCCAAACCGAGCTAAACTGAAATTTGAATAGGTTTGGTTCTACCGAACCGAAACCAAACCGAAATTTGAATTTTCAGTTCGGTTTGGCCAATTTCGCCATCCCTTACTCATAATCATTGGAAATCGTGGGCAACGGTTTGGTTCTACCAAACCGAAACCAAACTGAAATTTGAATCGGTTTGATTTACCAAACCGAAATTGAATTTTCCGTTCGGTATCGGTTCAGTTTCGGTTGGATTGCCACCCCTAGTTTACGGTTCTCAAAAAGCTCTTCAAACCCTTAAAATACTACACGACAAACAAGTGGAGCACATGTTTATTGAAACACTTGGTGCATATATCATTCCTAAATTTAATATATTATCTTTTGGGAGATGATTTTTTCACCCGCCCTCACCCTTGTAACGTGAATTGTGGCAGACTTTAACGCATTTTGATGTCAAATCACATTAGGGGGGTTGAAAAAATCATCTCCCTATCATTTTGTTACGAACTTTCAATTCATTGTAAGTAGGTATGAGATAGATATTTCATAAAGATTAGTTGGCGAAGATAATAATTTTAAGTCAGGAATTGCTTGAAAGTCATATGACTCACTTTTTTATTGTATACACTATTAAAATGGTACACAGTGTACCATGAGGTCCATGAGAGAGATAGAGATATAGAGACAGATTAATAGGATGATTTGGGGTTGCTCTACTACGTTTTTCTTTCCAAACGGTTGATAGTTAGTACACCTAATATAAACCGGCTAAATATTATACTTTTATGATAAACAAAACTTATGAATTATGTTGCGGCTATACAGAAGTTGGCACTACAATGTTTTCGTAATTGCACTAGCTCATCTTGTCTTATTATTTAAAAAGCCTTCAAAAGGTTATTACCGTGCCTAAAATGCTGTCAGAAGCTAATTAAAAATAAAAAATCAAGCTGAGTTTGTACAATTAAAAAACAATGGTAGTGCAAATATAAATGACCTCATTTTATTTGTCTTTAGAAAGTATAGAGGTTCTCATTATAATTTATAAGTTTCTATACGGTTCCGGCAAGAAGGCATGCATATTTTTAAAAATGCACGCGAAAGCCTAACACCATCAAAAGTGATAGAATTTAGTTGGAAGCTCTACTTCCTAGCTAGTTCATATACAATTCATAATCAAGCCAAAAATGGATTGTGTAGAGGAATAATAATGTCAAAAAGATTTTTCCACCGAACTTTCCTTTTATACGCCGGAAGCTTTGTGGCAGTTTTTAATGGACAATGAACCAGCTGATAGCAGGTACTTTGGCTTTGCTATGGCAATTGTCTTTACCAATTATGCAATACTATATCTGTACTAAGTACATAATTTTTGTTTATGATAGGAGAGAACCATGACACAAAGCATCATTCATTGTGCTACAAGACATGGGCCCATTCCATACGGATGGAGTTTTCTTTCACTTTGTGTGAATGAGTTTGTAGTGTGATGTATATAATAGCCCATATGAGGGGCGTTCTTGCATTCTAATGTATCAAGGGCTAGTATAAATCGGGGAATTAGGATTGGGAGATTCCGGGAATTAGGATCTAGTAGCAAATTCAAGGAGAATGTATTGCAAGTTGCCTTTCTCCTGGAATTTTCACTCCTTTCCCTCACTGTAAGCAAGTCTTTTTAATCAATCATCGTTTTCTCACACTCATTTCCTTGATTGGGATTTTTGTTTTTTTTGTTTTGAAAGCCACTGTTCCGGTTCTTTTCGTGCAAACAATGCCCACGAAAAAGTGCTTCTCTCCCATTCGCTCTTTTTTCTTCTCTCTCATTCTGGTTTTTTTCTCTTCACATGGATCTGTTAACTTACCACCAACCTCTCCGAGAAAGGCAGTATTTAATCTTTTATACTTTAACACTCCCTCTCACGTGTGGCCCCGCTTTCTATGGTTGGCCTACACGTGGCACATGTGGCCCCACTTTTGGGTTTAGCCATTGCATGTGGATTTTGCTATCAAGGAGGTTTGAACCCGGGCATTTGCTCTGATACCATGTTAACTTACAAACTTCTCCAAAAGCTTAAGTTGTTTGTGAAAGGCATTGTTTATCTTTTATACTTTAACATCAGTGTTTGTTCAAGCATTGCTCAATGAATTTGCTTGAAGCTTGATACAGTGTCAGAGCTGCAACCGTCAGCGAACAGGTTGACATCTTTCAGTGACCCACCGATGTGTGAGATCGGAAGTGGCAATTGGGGAGTTGTGAATGCTCCGTTGCAGTGTTGGCTAAACATTGATGTGTTAGCATATGGCCTTAAGGGCTTGCTATGACAAAGGGTTGGCTGCTGGCATAAGCCTTCTTCTATCAGATGAAGTGTTGAACGTGTCGGCACCAAAGCGCTCATCGAAGTGAATTTGCTTGCTCAGTGTGATGGCATAACCAGTTTGACGAACTAGCAGACATGCTCAGAATGAAGAGCTGGTCAATGACTGAAGTGCTTTTATGGGAGTTCACAATTACAATCGAGCATGCGTGATGCTCTTCTCAAAAAGACCTTGGAACGAACGCCAAGGCCGCTTAGATTCGATAATGGATTTGCTGTGCTGATATGTGACAATGTGGTGAGCTCAGATGACATATGAGCGGACTGTGTTGGTATGGGACGACATGGTATGTTTGTGTGTTTCTTGTTGCTTTAGAATCTCTTTGTTTGTCGAAACTGAAAGGACAACTCAATCTGAATGATGGAATATTTGGGTGGTTAGCAGTGTGAGTACTAGCCGCAAGTGCCCAAGGAGACCATTTGTGGCATAAGGGTTGATTGTTCAAATCAAGTACTATGGTGTTGAACCGAAGCAGGCAAGACTAAGCGTCCCAGTTGGGGATGTGATTGGTTCCCCATATGATCATGCACCTGGAAGGGTAGCAGGTGCGTCACATTGATTGATCCCAACAGGGGATTCTTGGCCTCAGGAGGAGACGAGACTAATGTGGTGGTCCCTTTGCTTGGGAGTGCTTGTGGACTCCGTGGTTGGCTTGCACTTTGTGGGTGGCAAGTGCAGGCGTTATTTATCTTTTATACTTTAACAGGATCCTCCTTTAAAAAAATATTCTAATACGTTGATTAGAGGCAATCAAATGGCTGGTTCTGTCCCATATATATCGAAAGGCTTTTGGGTTTTCTATAAAAAGGGCGCTGGTGCTGTGTTTTTGGAGACACTCTTATCTCACGCATGAAAGAAAAGAAGATAAAGAACAAGAAACAAAAGGAAGAAGAAGAAGAAAGAGAAAAGAAAATCGGTTAATATTATAAGCTCTCCATCTGCTGTTATACTGTCAGCTATTACAAGCTAATGCTGTTGTAATAGCTGAGAGTTATAGATGTATTGGACATATATTTTGTTCTACTCTTCTCGGTTTCCATCTGTAAGTGTTTTCTCAAAGATTTCATAACTTTCATAAGAGATCAATGCTTGGAATCTAAATTATTAAACAATCCCAAGCTTTCCACCAAGAAAGTCTAATAATGACTGTAAGAAAGCAACATCAAAAGATCTTATTTTAGTCCTTCAAATAACAAATAATGTTGTGTGTTCTAGAATTATTAGATGAGGTATACAAGATTTCCAATAGTGTGAGTTATTAGTCTTATTACATAATTTCCCATAGGTCTACTTTTCTTTGATTTTTTATTTCTTGTTTTTGTGAAATTAGAGGTTGACATTGCTCATTGTTCAGATGATCACTTGATTGATGTCATTTTTCTTCAATGGCGTCTTATGTTGAGAGGCTTGAAACAATCTTGAACCATCGTCACAAGTTGCAGCTAAAGTTGCCATGTTGTCACAAATTGGTTAGCGGCCGAAAATTTATGGTTTGTCATCGTCATTGGCTGAAATGCAGACCACCTCCTCTTAGAGACAAGGGTATGTTGGTAGGTAAGATTTTGTTTGCATCCATCTTTTTAACATAATTACTCAATAAAGAGACAGATGTTTTATTCTTATATCTACTCATGTTATACAGGCTAGTAATGTAGATGGAATAGGCGATATAGGAAAAAATAAGGTATATCTATTTTTCCCACTTTATTACATGTTTTATTTTCATGATTAAATCCACACCTCTAAGTACTGATGATTCATGCATCTTTGCACTTTTTGAAACTCTTAGGGGCCGTTTGGATACGCAAATTTTTGAATCTGGGATTTCTTCTAAATTGTAGATAAGAGACGAGAAGAAGCGGACCAGCCGTCGTTTTCTGACTTCTCGCTCTTCTTTCTCTCAGCAAGAGAGTAGCAATTTATCCCATGCTACCAGGTTTTAGAAATCTCAGTATGCAGGAGAGATTTCTAACACCTGGATTTCTCACTTAAAATCCAAGAAATGCTGTCAGGACAGCATAAAGTAGCTTGATCATGAACCCTCTCTTACACTGTTTTCAAACTAAAAACATGGATTCTAAAATCTGTGTTTCCAAACGGCCCCTTAGTGAGATTGTTTTTTTTCATAAAAGAATTGTGCATGTGCTAGAACTTTAAATGTAAGCCACTGTGAAAGTATCTTCTAGTCTCTTTAGCTATTATTAGTTTTTTAAAGATTAAGTCATATGCAATCTAGTCTACAAGTCACTAGACCAAAATTTTCAATTTTCTGCCCAGTCACTAGATCTATGTAACTTTAAGATGTTTTTGACGTTCTAAATTTAATTGAAGTGGTTTGACCGATCAACCGAGGAGTCTCATGGACTAGTTTAATTATGTTCCTTGGTAGAATGTACACTAGCATATCTCATCAAATAATTTTTGAGCTTGGTTTCTTTTAAATTTTAGCTTGTGTGTATCATTATCATTTCTAGTGATCACATTGTTGTCATCTCTTTGAAGCATAGTTTCTCAATTACTCAATTGAGAAATTCCTTAAGAAATTCCCACCTAAGAATGAAGAAATCATATTTATGGTTTCCCTTACTCAACTGAGAAATTCCTTCAGAAATTCCCACGGGAAATAACTTTTTGCTTTCTAATTGGCTACTTGGCGAACTACTGAAAGAATCGGCACCTATAGCATTGACATGGGTAATCCCCTGGACCACCTTAGTTGAAGAATTTAAGTTTGTTGAGACCGCAGAAATTGCGGGAAATGGCGTTTTACTTTCTAATCGGCTACTTGGCGAAGTACTGAAAGAATCGGCGGCACCTATAGCATTGACATGGGTAATCTTTGGTTTCTCTTCAATCCGATGCATCATTCCTAGTATCCTATAAATTTTTATTTTCAGTCGTGAGTGGTGTTTATGCTCATGTGGTTGGGAACATGATGGAGAGGGTGATTGTTATTGTGGCAATTCTGGTTTTAAGGAATTCTGCTAGGCCTTTGAATGCTTTAGAATCTGCAATTGCAATCTTTGGGACTTTCTTGTATTCACAGGCTACAACAATTATTTTTTTCCCCTTGTTATGGAGGTGTCATCTAGGAATTCTACTGTTTTCATTTTCTTTGTGAACCCATTTACATGCTCCCTTCACTTCTTTTGTTCTCCATTTTCTTTTTATTCATCTATGTATGTCAGGTTCCAGAGCTTAAATAGGAAGAAAATGGTGAAATGCAAGTGGTGATCATGGTGATGTCTGAATGCAGAGTAAGATAAGTTGGGAGTGGAGATATGAAGGTTAATGTCTTTTGCTCCTCCTCCTCTTTTGTGGAAAGCTAATTGGAAATCTATGTAAATTATATTCACTGAACAAAATACAAAGTTGTGTTTTTTTTGGATGGAAGGAAATTTCATTAAAAATACTACGATGGTCAAATGCAGAAACAAAAATAAAAAAATAAGGGGCGGTGATAAATTCACCCCCCTTCTAGGATGAATTCACCCTTTATTTTTCAAAATGGACACCATAGGATGATCCAAACCGTCCATTTGATTGGCCACATTGTAAATAAGTTGTGCCCCACAAATTATTTCCATAGGATGATCCCAACTGTCTGATCTATAGAGGTTTGATTATGGAGTTTCCTATAGATCAGAGGGCTAGGATCATCCTATGGAAATGATTTTTGGGGCACAACCTATTTATGTTGTGGCCTATCAAATCGGCGGTTTGGATCATCCTAAGTTGTGAGCTGTACAGTCCTTTTTGAAAAATATGAGTTGAATTCATCCGAGAAACACAACAAGATGAAGTTAACAGTTCATGGAGGCAAGAAATCATAAAGGTCCAAAGCTTCCTTCTCAACCCTGTCTTTAACAAGTCTATTGGCTCCACCCAATTGGAGGAGCAACGCACTTGATGGAAGACAATGGATGAGGTCCCTACCTAGTCTTGAATTTTGTCAAAGAACCTAGCACATCTCCAAGGTGAAGGATGATGGTCTTTAAGCCACCGAATCACATTCAAAGAATCTCCTTCATCAAGTCCATTTTTAACAAGCAGCTTTAAGCCGTGATGCGTTGGCCGAACCTCAGCTTCATTTGCATCCGTAATACTAATGGGACCAGAGATGGCCTAAATCACCTTACCTAAATCAATTCTTAGGACCCCTTAGATGGGCCGGGATTCTCCAATCTAGACCCATCCAAAGTTGGTGCTTATTTCCTCTGTATTCTCATTTTTTGAGAGAGCAGATATCATTAAAGAGTAGTGACAATTACAAAGGGAGCAGAGAATTCCCTATATACAAATCGACACTGAAAATACCTGCAGAAACAAATCACAGGCTCTTTTTGAATAGCTACCTCCTCTCCAAGTGAGAGTTAAAACAGAGAACAGTCATACCCTTGTATAAGCTACATTGGACAGGTCTAAGAGAGGCCATATAGGAAATTTCCTTGGAATCGAGCACACTATAGATTGTACGTGTGAAGGATTGCCCTCAGTCCATCTGAGAAGAAAACTTCTGAGACTGAAGCTTTTCCATTACATGACATGCAAAATCAGTTTTTTTTTTTTTAAAAAAATCTCAGCCTTCTTTGACTTGAACAATGACCTATTGGCAATGTCCTTTTGGCAATACCTTAGAGCATGGGTGAGTCCAAGACAAAGTTCCAGATGCTATAACATAAGCTTGTAAGATTGAATTGGCAGCACCATATGTGAAATTCGATCAACACAATTTCCACTTAAGATGCCTTGTGTTAATACCATTTTTATTTCAGCCGCCTTGAAATTTCACAAATTCATATGGCATGGCATTCAGCGATGGCTTTCAACTTTCGTAACTTCTGAATTGAAGGGCGGTGCCCCTATTATTTAGACACCCGTTAAAAGGTTTGTACCGGGCCAAAAAAGCTCTGGAAGCTAAATAAAAAAGAAAAGACAATTTGTGCAAATATCAATGGCCTTGTTGGCGATGATAAATTCCAACCCTTTTAAACGTTAAAATGCATTAAAAGGGGTTAGAATTATCCTGCAGGGGTGTGAATTTATCATTGTCCTATTTTATTTGCCACTTTAGAAAGTACAGAGGTTTCTCATTTGAATATTTGCTAGTAAAAACGTTTCTCATCATAAGTTTTTATATGGTTCCAGCTAGTAGGTGTTGCATTTTTTTTTTTAAAATGCAGTGTAGCCAACACCGGGTGATGATAAATTCACCCCCTTTGTAGGATAAATTCGCATACTTTAACGCTGAACCAGTTAATAAGTTCTCTCTCCACACCCTTGGTGGGCCGAACAATTGAATGGTGTATATCTTTGAAGGTGGGCCTCATTATACATATATTTTTTTTAAAATACATACACCTGTGTACAAATACTGTATAAAATGTATTTAAAAAGAAAAACTAACTGGGCCCAACATGAAGTTGCAGGAATAAAATATATTTAATTATTATTTTTTAAACTTTTTTTAAAGGGTACTGATATAGGCGCCGCCATGTTTTGATAATTGCACAAAATTGACCTTTGGCTTTTGTTATATGACAAGCTGTCAAATGTTATTAAAATTCCCAAAAAGCTCACAGAATGCAGTTAAATAAGAAAACACAAGATGAGTTGGGCAAATATCAAAACATGACCATGCCAATATTAGTAACCTTTTTTAAAAATGCATTTTGGCCTCTATAATTTGATAGGAGGTTGCAATCTATTTCTTATTTTTTTAAAATTCATCTAGTATGTATAATTTGACCGTTGATCCAACGTCAGCCTCTTAAAAAATGGTCTATTGTTGGAAGAAATATAAAATAGGTGTTTGAGAATATTAGATATAGTGGATCTGACCGTCTGATATAGGTGTTAGATTTGGTTGATTAAGTAGTTAGTTTAGATAGAGAGATTAGGATTATCATTTCATGCTCATCTTATGCTCATCTCTATGCTCATTCTAAATTAGGAGCTCTACTTAGTTGAGATACCTCGTTATTTGAGGTGCATGCTTCATAGAGTGGTTTTTAAATTCCATGAGGATCGGTACCAAAAGCCTGCCCATGATATCTAATTCCATGAGGATCGGTACCTAAAATCGACTTATAATGATTTGCTCATTAAGGCAACGGTCCATTGTGACCCATTCAATGAAGATCGGTATCTAAAACTGAGCAATTCTTAAAGATCGATATCTGAATTTAGCCAATGAAAAGTTGCCCATTGAGGCTAGAGTTCCGTCAAGCCTATTAAGGCGTATCTTTCAAGCGACATATTCTTCGACAACCAGCATTAGTAATATGTCAACAAACATAAATTATCCTCTTCACGAACATTAGCAACATATATTTGGTGACATCTTTAGCAGACAGTTTATCAATATTCAATATTGTGCATCAAATTTGGGAATCTTAATTGAAAATTTTATTTTAATATCAAACATATGCCTTTTTTCCCCATCCACATTAGTTTGAGGAGACTTCTTAGAGTATATAAGATCTAGTGAATCTGACCGTTTGATCTAGGGTGTCAGATTTGGTTGATTAAGTAGTTAGTTTAGATAGAGATTTTAGAATTATCCTTTCATGGTCATCCTTATCTCTCCATGCGTGTCTCTCAAGAGTATTTAAGCACTGATAGTGATTAGTTGTAATCAACAGAGATTTATAGAATCCATTGTTTATCAGTAGGACCGTGATTACCGGACCTTATCTCATATAAATGAGCAAAATCTCTCTCTCTCTCCCCCCCCCCCCCCCCCCCCCCCCCCCCCCACACACACACACACACACACACACACACCCACACACCCACACCCACCCACGCACCCACGCACCCACACACGCACCCACCATAAAAAATGAATTCTAAAACAACCCTATGCCTTGATGTAAGCCCAACAATGGTTCAACCCTTGGCCAATCCCCATCTAGTTTTCATGATTCCAGACACAAGCGATCTATGTTGCTAATGATCTTTAATGTTTAAGTTGTAGACCTTGATGCTCAATTGGTCAAGTAGTCAAGGGCGCTTGGATCAAGGTCATTAGAGCATCAATGGATTAGGAACAAGTTGAAAACACCTTAGAAGATCCAAGGTTGACCTATGCCTTGAAGAAAAGAACTTGTTGAAGACCATTGAAGATCAAGTGTTCTTGCAAGTTTGTTAGAATGTAAAATCCAATCCTTGCTTAGAGTCTTTAGAGGCAAAAACGAGGGAGAAATAAGGTCCCTAATAGCATTAAACATCATGGTAGAATCAATGGGCCAAAAGGGAAATGAAATGGAAATCAAATTGAACTCAAAATGGAAATCTGTTAGGCACAGACGTTGGAGGAGATGTCTGCCCTGTCATCCATTTCAAATCAAACTCAAAATGGAATTCTGTTAGGCACAGACGTTGGAGCAGATGTCTGCCCCGTCATCTGTGGCCAACAAAATATACTAAGAGTGAGATTAACCCATTAGTGCCTCTCTTGATTCAAAAGGAAGGATTGGATAGAGGATTCAATTTTATCTTCTTGAAGTTGCTTGTACCCTAACAAAGGGATTTTTTTAGTTTCTTTCTTTCATTGTTCAAGCTTATAATCGGCGAGTGTTCGGAGATGTAGATCCTTCTCTTCGTGGTGAGGATTGCTACAAAGGTTAAAGTAATTGATTATAACAGATAGGATCTTCACCGTTGTTAAGAAGATCGGATAGTAAAAGCCATCAATTGATTTGTTGGTGGGAGTGGAGTAGGCCTTAGAGGTTAAAGGACCTAACCATTATAAATTTTTGGCGCACTCTTCCCTAATCTTTTATTTTACCTTTATAGCACTTTGATCTATCTTTCTTGTGTAAAAATTGTTTGATTTATCTTTCTTTGTTAAAATTGGTTAATTGATCTTTTTGCATCAATTTGGTTTTAAACTTATTGTTTTTGAGACACCCAATTAACCTCCCCTCTTGGGTTGCCACCATCTATAGTCGGTCATAACATTGCAATTCCACTCGAAAAGTTACAAAAATGACTATCTCATGAAAATGACAAATACACTTATCTCATAAGGAAATGACCAAAATGCCTTTGTCTCATGGATGGTGACCAAAATATGTACACTGGGCCCACCTATATGCATAATCTCAACTGTTTATATTTTCGGTCCCTGCCATAGATAAGCCTACAACTAGACCTGGCAAACGGGTGGGCGGACCGGTCCGGGTTTGCCCTGACCCGTACAGGTCCGAATTACACGGGCCGAGTAAAAAAATGATCTGGAATTTTACGGGTCACTCGTTGGTGGACCCGGACCCCACCCGCATGGGCCGGGAGTACCCGCGGGTCACCCGTTTTATTATAAATAGTATATTTAAAAAAAAAAGAAAAAACCTCTCTGCCACGTGCCATATGCTTAGACGTGCGTTAGACATGTGATGGAAAAGAGGGCGAATATATTAGTCCCTCAAAAAGATCCCCCAAATTTTAAAGAGGAAAATTCACAGTGACGAAATTGTCCTCGAACCACCATCAAAGAATTTAATCAATTATCAACTAAGAGAAGGGTAGTTTGGGCACTCGGGGGACCATTACTGCCATAACTACGACAAGTGGGCAACCCAAAAGAAGGGGAGTGATAAATCGACTCCCCATGTGTCTTTCTCTCTCCTCTTGGTTAGAGAGAGAAAGAGGAGAGAGATAGACACATGTGGAGTCGATTTATCCAATTGGGGAGTTGATTTATCACTGCCCCAAAAGAAAGCTTTATAGTACATAAAAGCAGATAATACGAACCCCTCCTATTTTGATAACGGAACCCCTACAATAAGCTTATTTCAGACGACGACTCCTATATTTCCAGGCACCCACATCAACCCATCCCGTCCCACTTTTGACGGGCCAGGAGGACCCGTTGGTCACTTTCAAACGGGTCAATAATTATTGACCGGACCTGTAAATTCCGGGTGGACCCGCAGGTCCGGGTCACTTTTTGCCAGGTCTACCTACAACATTTGTATATTTGGACCTGGCCCACAAATTTCTTGGGGGAATGGTCAAAATTATAATGATTTTTTGTTTGTTCGGGACATTAAAGCCTCTCATTTCTACACGACTAATGCCAGGTTCTATGGACCCAGTCATTCGTAAGTACATACTGAAGAGTCCTAAATATTCTTCAAAGTAATCGAGTCCGCTCCACATCCCCATAGTAACCATGGACCACGAAGTCCCATGGAGGAATCCAACGAGGATTCAAAATCCCCTGCGTCTAAGGTCTCATGGGTGTCTTTAATATCATCTTCTTCTAATCAAACAAATGTATGGCCTTGGGCAATTTTTTATTTTTGACGTTAGAGTAATTTCTTCACAACTAAGCAGCGCTTGAGTATCTAGTATCTACGGAAGAGCCTTAGACATTCTTCAAAGCTTGGTTTTAAATTTCGACCGAAATTCGAAATTTTGGATTTTGGTGGGGACCGAAACCGAAATTTCCCGAAATTTGATATTTCGCGAATTCGAACCGACTAGAAAATGGCATTTAAAAAATAAAAAATGTTACAAAATTTTGGTTCGAAATTTCAGTCCCAAAATTCCAAGCTTAATACCAAATTTCGGACAGAAATTTCTGAATTCGGTGGGTTCCAAAATAGGTACCGAAACCGAAATTTAAAACCTTGTTTCAAAGTAACCCGCAAAGTCAAACAGAGACTCGAAATCCCGTCTTTAAAATCATCTTCTAAAATCAAACAAATGAATGGTTTTGCCAATTTTTTCTATTTTTGTAATAAGGGCGAATTTCCGCCCACACAAATTTCAATTTCGAACTTTTGAACATTCAAATTTCGACTCAAGCGAAAAAGGACAAATTGAAGAGAGATAAAATCTGCAGAAGCGGGTCCAAATAGTACCCACGTGGCGCACAACATTTCTCCCCGCAAAACTTATATTCATTCGCTTTTTACTGGGCCAACCCCTCTAGCGTTTATATTGAACTACACATTTTACGCTACAAGGCTGGACGGGGAAGAAAAGAGGGTAAATAAATCATTTCCCGCAAAAAAAGGGCGTTTAAAGGAAAAAACAAAGGCTACGGATGTTGTCACTACCGAGTTTTGATAATCACACAAATTCATCATGTCTTTTATTATTTAAAGAGCTCCAAAAGGTTATTAACCTCCCAGAAAGCTCTCAAAAGCCGATTAAGGAAGAAAAGACAAGCTCAGTTCGTGCAAGTATTAAAACAAAGTAGTGCCAATATCAGTAGCCAAAACAAAACTTAAAAACGAAGAAAAATAGAGAAAAAGAAAAGAAAGAGAAAACGAGAGACGAGCTGTCCAACGGACAACACCAGAGCCGCTTTCCTCTTATATCATTTCTCTTTCTCTCTTCGTTCATCTAATTTGAAATCTAGGGTTTACAGACCAGAGATTAGGGTTAGGGTTTTGAAGATGACGACTATGGAGAGCTTGATCGGACTCGTGAACAGAATACAGAGAGCCTGCACAGTCCTCGGCGACTATGGAGGCGATAGCGCTTTGCCTACTCTTTGGGAAGCTCTTCCTTCAGTGGCCGTTGTAGGAGGACAGGTTTCTCTCTCTCTCTCTCTCTCTAGATCTCTCGATCTTTCTTCGTTTTATATGATTTGATTTGATTTTTGTGCAGAGCTCTGGAAAATCATCGGTTTTGGAGAGCATTGTAGGGCGAGATTTTCTTCCTAGAGGATCTGGTTAGGGCTCCAAACTTGTGATTCTTTTGATTGCTTTTATGATTTCGTGTTTTTCTTTTATAGGACTGGCATATGTGTTTTTTTACCTTTTTTATTTTTATTTTTGTAGGGATTGTGACGAGGCGGCCGCTGGTTTTACAGCTGCACAAGACAGAGGAAGGACAAACAGAGTACGCCGAGTTTCTTCACTTGCCAAAGAGGAAATTTACTGATTTTGGTATGTGTTTTTGTTATTCTGGAGTTGAGGTTGTTTCATTTGATGGATGTCGTTGTAATTGATTAAGCTATCGTTTTTTTTTTTTGTGTAATTCGTTCTTCAAAACGAAACTGGCAGATTTCACTCTGTTTTACTCTGTTTTATCCGAGCGCATGAAAATTTGGAAAAATAGATGAGTTAGAATTGGTGACAGCTATTTAGGAATTTTGGCTTTAAGTTGTGTACATTGTTAGACATTAGACTTATAGCCATTAAGCTCTATGTGTTCTGCCTAATATTTATGTTCTCCTCAGAAAGGAACGCAGCTGTATAAATTAACAGAGAAATGCAAGAAAGCCTTATGCTTTTACGGAGACCTATGTTTTTGGTAAATAGTCACCCATGCCTAATCCTTGTGAACCCCTTTGTGAAGAGGCACCCCGTCTCCCGAAGTTACGAGGCTAGAGATAGTTGTCTCGTGCCCCTAGGTATTCTCTTCCAACCCACCTTTGTCGGTTTCCGGTATAGGTACCCTTTTGATGAAGGTCGTTCAAGGTTTTCCTGGGAGTATGGCATGGGTTACTTCGGTGTTGTAGCTCATGATACTCAGGCATTGGCTCGAGACATTTTCTCTATTCCTTCTTATGTCACCTTGCGTCCTTGAACTGATAACTGTCTTTCAGCAAAGCTAGCCTCCACCGCCCCTCAGGACCAACAAGGGGTAGTACATGAATATTCACCTGTTATCCATCAACTACGCCTTTCATCCTGATCTTAGGGCCTGACTCACCCTCCATGTACAAAACTTGCGGAGGAACCCTGAGGTTTTCGTGGCATTGGATTCTCACCAATGATTGTGTCACTCAAGCCGACATTCTCGCTTCTGCTTCGCCCACACGTTCCATCTAAGCGGAACACTTCCCTACCGATGCATTTTTACATCCCACAGCTTCGATAGATCGCTTGGCCCTATTCATCTTCGGCACACGAGTGCTCTATCAATAAGCTATTACGCACTCTTTCAATGGTGGCTGCTTCTAGGCAAACATCCTGGCTATCTCTGTACCCCTACCTCCATTGTAACTTAGCGGTTATTTAGGGGTTTTAGCTGGTGATCTGGGTTGTTTCCCTCTCAACAATGAAGCTTATTCCCTATCGTCTCACTGGCCAACCTTGACCTTGTTAATTTGGGGTCATATCTAGTATTCAAAAGTTTGCCATCGTATTCGGTGTTCTTTATACTCTTAGTGATTTTGCCATTTTTATGTAGTTTGGTTAGTTTTTTTCGGAGATCTAATCTCCGGGAAAATCTGAAATAAAGAACCAACTAGATTAAATGCTAACTTCAAATTTTAAAATAATTTAGAATTATGCATAAAAACATGTCTATAATGTCCGACAAATTCACAGTTTTGGATGAAAATGATAAATGATATTTACACCCTGTTTTTATAGAAATACGATTTTTACTTCTTCTTAGTAGCTATAAAATTCCTGTCGTAAAGCATGACAAAGGCTTTCTTTTTTAGCATTTTCCATATTAAATTAATATGTTTCATGGTGTGTAACTTTTCCTTTGAAACTGGGTTGGCTTTATGTCATATTTCTCCCAAATTACTGAATATGCTTATTTGATATTGCCCTATCTTTTAGGAATGGGGATGGCCTTCCTTTTCCTCTTTGTATACCTATGTGGGTTGCACTGCTTTTTGTAACATTGTGCTGTTTTTATCTCTAGTTATAATTTTTCTTTACGAGTGTTGCTTTGCTAGTCTATTCATGCTTCTGTATGGTTTTTGCATGTACTTGTTGGCAGTAATGTTAACTTTGATACAAGGTGCTTGCTTTACTGTGTTACTTACGAGAATGCCATAATGCTTTTTATTGTTTCCTGATATGTTTAACACTTTTTTTTGAATGGTAACAATTTCTTTTTAATAATAATTGCATTTTTGTGAATGTTGCCTCATTCGGTTTGTCTTTTTGGATAGAATTATAGAAGTTGAATTGTATTTTTTTGACCATCTCATATGATTGTACAGCCATTGTGCGCAAAGAAATTCAAGATGAGACTGATAGAATGACTGGAAGGTCAAAACAGATATCTCCGATTCCTATTCATCTCAGCATATACTCTCCAAATGGTGTGTATATATCTGAACTATCCCAGTGGTTTTTTCCAGCCTGTGTTGTTTATTAATGATCAGCTTACATGATCTAAGTTATATTGCTCAATTGAGACACGGCAGCATTTTTTACTTCCTCTAGTCGTATTGTACATATCTTATTGTTTGGTGACCATTTTTTTTTTTTTTTTTTTTGTGTTTGTGTATGTATGTTATGGACTGTTTACTTTTACTTCTGAACAAACACTCTAGGCTTTGATTTTTTTTTTTTTGATTGTTCAACATTTTATTGATGTTTCTCCAATAGTACATCATAACGTGCTTATTAAAAATGAAGATAGAAACAAGGTGAACTACCAATAAAATGTGTACTGCCAAATGCACACTTTTAACAGTTCAACAACTGCTTGGCCGTCCATAAGCAATTTGACTTGCCAGAAAGCTCGCAGCAAAACAGCAGTTTTCCATACTCCCACCCAACAGTCCAATAACTTTCCTTGCTATTCTGTTAGAAGTTCAACTTCATACAAGGTGACATGGTTTAAAATTTCGGACGAAATCCGAAATTTTAGATTTCGGCGGGACCAACTCCGGAAGTAACTTGAATCGGTGTCGGTCCCAGATTTTGGCTGAAATTTTGGTAATTTCGGCAAATTTAATTTTAATTTTTTTCAAGAATTCCAATTTTCATCTGAAATTTTGGTTAAAAATCCGGATTTTTCCAAATCTTTTTACCGAATTTCGGCCGAAAGCGATACCGAAACCGAAATTGTAAACCTTGGTGCTGAAGCCTGAAGGATGCTTTCATGGATCCGGTCTTTGGCTGGAACCTGATAATTCATGCAATTCTAGAACTAGTCAGGCATGTTGCAAAAGTGCATGGATGATATGGGTTGATTGATCATAAATTCAGCATGTAGGCTTGTCTGCAGAATTGCCCTTTTTAAAAAAAAATTGTCTGCAGAATTGCCCTTGTTCTTCAAAAACAAACATTTTTATCTCATGGTCATCGTTTTAATGTTTCTTGTTGCAAATGGGACTTTTTTGCTAACTCCTGCTGAACACATTTTTTCCATATGCTATAGTGGTTGTTTTCCTTTCCCTTTCCCTTTCGTCGGTATGGAAAGAGAGGAACGATGTAGGATGCTCTTTTTCTTCTTCGTCTTCTTCTTCTTTGAATGGTTGGACTTTGTTCTGTTTAATCAATGTATTTGTATTATTGTATATTCTGCGAGTTATTTCTAATGAAATGCTTTACTTCATTTGTCAGTTGTCAACTTAACATTGATAGATCTACCTGGCTTGACGAAGGTTGCTGTTGGTAATGTTTCTTTTAACTTGTAATTTCTTTCTTTTTATAAATGTCTTCACTTAATTTATAAACTAAGCAATGATGTTTCATGTAGAGGGACAGCCCGATAGTATTGTCGAAGATATTGAGAACATGGTCCGCTCCTATGTTGAAAAGGTAATGACGATATATTTTAATAAAGTGGGGTCATTCCCCTTTTAAATGGAAATTCATTAGTGTGATGCCATAAACAGTTCTATGGTTAAAAATAATGGTCATAAGTTTTTAGAATGCACTTAAGGAATCCCGAGCACAAATTCTTGTACCCGTTTTTTTAATATTGAACTTTTTTTTTCTTAGTGCTTCATTTGGTGATGCCATATTTCATTGGTTATCTTATTTCTTTTTAATACTTGAGTTCAATGAGAACTATTTTTTATGTGCATAAGATTCTAGTGGTTGAGTTCAACCTTTCAAGTTCAAGATAATGAGGATTCTTTTATCTTAATTTTAAAGTTAAGATGGGTATAAGGAAACCATTGCTTTACTCACTCTACTGGCTGGAAAGATTTTCAAAGAATGTTACATCCTTAGAGATATTCTTATGAGGAATGAGATGGTAGCACTTGTAGCCCTTTTGAGAACTGAAATATCCAAAATAACACATATTTAAACAGGCCAATGACCTAAGTTATCTTCGGTAGGAGCAACAATATTGTAAAAAACCAAGAGATCTCTAATATCTCAAAATAGGATATAACATGTTATGCAACAAATATCCTAAAGAGATGAAGAAACATAATCACACAAAACAAGGACACAAGATTTATGTAGTTCGGCATTTTGCCTATGTCCACGGGGAAGAGTTTCACTATTTCGGCTTTGGGTTACAAAATTCTCATTTTTTCCTCTTGTCCAAGTAATCTCACAAAACCTCTCAACTTCTAATCCTGATAAATGGCTTATATATTAATGACTCTGCCTCATATAGGTCTTTAGAACTTTCTTCCCAATAAGCAAAGATCTAGTAACTTTCAACAACACCATTTTGTTTTGTGCATATGCACAAGGGAATTGGGCTTCAATGCCATGTTCAAGAAATTATTCCTTTAAGTCATGACATTGATACTCCCCTCCTTGATCAGAACAAAAAACTTTGATTTGAGCATAAAATTGAGTATGAGCCATTTTAAGATTTTTTTAATAATGTTAGTTACTTTATCTTCATTTCTCATCAAATATATCCATGAAACACGAGAATAATCCTCAATAAATGAAACTAACTGAATTTCAAAAGCAGAAGTAACGGGGGCAGGCTCTTTCACATCAGAATGAACTAACTGAAAAAAGTGATGAACTTTTTTTTAAACTAGGAGAATAATTAGTTCTATAGTGTTCAGCAAATGACAATTCTCACAACTAAACCTGGACTCTATGCAAACTAACTTTACTAGGAAGCAATAACTGGAGAGACTTCAAAGGAAGTTGTTTCGTAAGGTAACTAAAAGACAACAAAATAAAGGGAAAGCAAGAACAAGAATATTTCATGGTAGTGACAAGGTGAAAGAAACACGTCATATACCCTTTCCAGAGGTACTATAGAGTGATCCATAAGTTTGACCCCACCAAAGATAGGAAAAATAGATAAAAAATTATTTTGCTAACCACACAGATTACCAGAAGGTCCGGATTCGATAATCTAGGTGGCGGGGCAATGAGTTTGGGTAGAAGTGGTGAGTAGAAGCATAAACTGATGGATTTGAAGGCTCATACTTGGATTGAGGGCGGCTAATGATAGATTTAATGGCAGCAAGCTATTGATTAAGCTCTGGAATCGCTCGATCTCTTGGATCTGATGCTGAATGTCTCAAAATAGAAGGAATGGTAGAGTTGCACTTCCCTCAACTGAAACGACATTTTAAACTAGAAACACTAAAGTCTAAACCGTACTTTCTATGGTATTGTTGTAATTGAAGAGTGCGTCCCCTCTAAGATGCACTGATTTCTCTCAACCCAAATCTCCCATAACACTGCAGAGAGAATCATCTCCTAGAGCAACCTGTCCAAATGAGCCAATCCTAGAAATCCTCCAACTTTCCAAATGACTCGGAAGTCGGAACATAATACAACATGATGCAATTAACGTTAAACAAGCCAAACACTTTTTGCCTAATTGATGTCGCAATTTTGCAATGGAGAAACAGATGCATTAGACTTCACATACATGGGTACTTATATTTTCTATTCTAGAGTATCTTTTTTAGGGTAAATGAGTTATGATTGCATATTCAACATATAAACAGCAAATATATATATATATATATATATATATATATATATATGTTACAACAGAATAATGAAAATGATGCATCTATATTATATAGTAATTTTAAATGACTAATTTTGTGAACTGAAGCTAAGTAAACATGTCAAAAGTAGGGAAAGCAGCAAAAAACAATTCCAGAGAGAAAAAACTGCGCATAAAGCTTAAATGCATGCATCAAGCATAAATCATGTATTTTATGATGGATAATGCACATTGAAAGGATAAATCCTAAAAATCGTAGAAAATACAAATAAATAAAAAATAATGGAATTTTAAGATCTAACAAAAATGCATGGTTCAATGCTTTGATTTGTCTATTGGATGGTCAGATAGTGTTTTTCTAAAAAAAATTGAGAAAATGGTGTAAAATCTCTCTATGAACCTTACCTGAGTGTTGGAAAGAAAGAAAATGAAAAAATGTGATGTTTTAGAAACCCAATTCTCATGCCATCAACTCAACTAAGCCTTTGCCCAAACTAGTTGGGGTCGGCAATTCTCTTGCCATTAAAAAATAATAGAAAAAAAAGAAACCCAATTCTCTTATATTTATCCCGTCTCAGACACTTGTCCGATATGGCATGTGTTTTGGTCCTTTTGGATGATATATTATGAATACTAACAGTATGGGAGTCTATATGATACAGTCCCGTATCATGTGACAGTAATCATAAAAATCCAATACGTATTGATATGGATCGGTATTGAACAGTGCACAATTTTTTGCTCTCCTGGCTTACAATGAAGCCAAGGAATTCTAAATCCATGTCTTCAAGATGGGCCCTAGTATCCATGTGAGTTTCTGAGGTGGCTGCTAGATATTAGTAAAGCCCTGGTAAACTCTCTATTCAGCTGGTTGTTTTCTGGCTTGTCTGCTCTGTGCGTATTCACTCCAATAACTTGCTGCTTGTTCCATCACATACCAAGTCTCTCTTTTAGATGTTGGTTGATGTCGACAATTAATTGTTGAATTTGTATGTGTTTTTTTGTTCTTTTATTGCTCTGCATATAATGTCTCTGTGACAATATATTGTTTGTGGCTTTGATCTGCTATCTATTTTCGTTTTAGATGCCTTCCTATTGTACTTCATGTATATAGCTGTGCTTTCTCTATCATTACCACTTAATTACTTTATATTGTTTTGATAGCCCAACTCTATTATCCTAGCAATATCTCCAGCCAATCAGGATATAGCAACTTCAGATGCTATCAAGCTTGCTAGGGAAGTTGATCCATCAGGTAATCTCCTGGCCAAGTGCATTTGTCTTAGGCTGATCTCGCCACTATGGTTTCCCTGACATATTTTTGAATTTATTTGAATTGTACTTAGGTGAAAGGACATTCGGAGTCTTGACAAAACTAGATTTGATGGACAAGGGAACAAATGCATTGGATGTAAGTTACCGTCTTTATGGTTTTAGCTCTAGTCATGGGGACAAAATAATTTTATCTGACCTTTTATTTTTATCATTTTTCTTCTCTTCCATTTAAATAATGACATTCCATATCTATCATTTCAAAATATCTCACAAAACACGTTATCATTTTAGCTTCCTTTGAGCACTCACACTGAGGATGGAAGTTTCTCTTTGGCCTGTTTGAGGTTCTTCCATTTTCCTGTATCTAATTACTTTTCCCTTTTTTTTTGGCATATTTTTCAAGGTACTTGAAGGAAGATCTTATCGGTTGCAACATCCTTGGGTTGGAGTAGTTAACCGTTCACAAGCTGATATCAATAAGAATGTTGACATGATTGCTGCCAGGAGGAGGGAACGAGAGTACTTTGGATCGAGTCCTGACTATGGACACTTGGCAAGTAAAATGGGTTCTGAATATCTTGCTAAACTTCTCTCCAGGGTAAATTTCAACTTATTCACGTACACGAATGTGCTTGGTTACATGATTGTATGGGTGGACAGTTGTTCTAATGATTGATCATGGTTGTAGCATTTGGAGTCCGTAATTAAGGCACGCATACCAAGTATCACTTCCTTGATAAACAAAAGCATTGATGAGCTTGAATCTGAGATGGATCATCTTGGTAGGCCCATTGCTGTTGATGCAGGGGTGAGTTTCATATTTCTCAATTCAATTATTCAGGAAATGAGGGAGTATTTGGATTTGGATTTCATAATTTATACTGGTTTCTTTTTTTTGGTGTGTCCTCAGGCTCAATTGTATACCATTTTAGAACTCTGCCGCGCATTTGACAGGATATTCAAAGAGCATCTTGAAGGAGGGTTAAGTGCATCAACTTTGTTATTTATCCTTTCTACTTATCTGAAGCACTTTTAGGCAATACACATATATAGTCTGTTCTGTAGATTATGTGAAACTCCGTGCAGATCCAAGCAATACATATCTTGTTTTCTGCTTTTGATTTGAAGTGGATCTGTGAAATTGTTGCTGTTGCATTGTGCATACTCTCTATTGATTTGTTTTGAAAATTTTCTTTTGGAGCATAGGCGACCCGGTGGTGATCGGATATATGGGGTTTTTGATAACCAGCTGCCTGCTGCCCTGAGAAAGCTTCCATTTGATCGTCACCTCTCTCTGCAGAACGTGAGGAAGGTTGTTTCCGAAGCAGATGGTTATCAGCCCCATCTGATTGCTCCTGAACAAGGGTATCGTCGTCTCATTGAGAGTTCTCTCAATTATTTCAGAGGCCCAGCAGAAGCTTCAGTGGATACTGTATGTAATCTAATTTCTTACTAAGTCTAATCCCTTCTTAGTATTCCTAATTGATCGGTCTTTAGCCTTACGGCAGTAAGACTCATAAGCTTGATAAGACAGCTCTAGTTCCAATCCCTGCTTTAACCCCCAAAACAAAGAGGTCTTTAGAGAAGATCAATTCATTTAATTTGTATGTGTGATTTGGCGACTGTCTTGCAGGTTCACTTCGTTTTGAAGGACCTTGTTCGGATATCAATAGGAGAAACTCAGGTTACAGATTCAGCCTAGCAATTGAGATCTCATCTCCTTTTTTCCCGCTAAGGCTCTGCTCGTTTGAGATTGTGACAACCGATGGTGAGGGCCCGAACCGAATATTGGCGGCCAATATTCAGTTGGGGCCCTTACCATCGGTTGTCACAATCTCAAACGAACAGGGCCTAAATAAAAGCATGTACTGATCTTTTGAATGGAGTACAGGAATTGAAGCGCTTTCCTACACTACAAGCTGAATTAGCAGCGGCTTCCAATGAAGCTTTGGAAAGATTTCGTGAGGATAGTCGTAAGACAGCACTGCGATTGGTGGACATGGAAGCTTCGTATCTAACCGTGGATTTCTTCCGGAAGCTTCCACAGGAGGTGGAGAAGGGTGGAAATCCTGCTGCCACTACCATTGATCGGTACGCGGAGGGTCACTTCAGGAGGATAGGGTCGAACGTGTCATCTTATGTGGGTATGGTTTCAGATACTCTGAGGAACACAGTTCCAAAGGCAGTGGTTCATTGTCAAGTTCGGGAGGCCAAACGATCTTTACTGGATCACTTTTATATGCAAGTGGGAAAGAGAGAGGTGCTTGATTCTTGCCCTGATCCTTGGTTTTTCTGCCTTCCAGTTTGGCAACTGACCCTGTCTGGGTATCTTCTTTTGTACAGGGCAAGCAGCTTGCACTATTGCTGGATGAGGACCCCGCATTGATGGAGCGCCGATTACAATGTTCAAAGAGGCTTGAATTGTATAAGTCAGCAAGGGATGAAATTGATTCAGTGTCCTGGATCAGGTAAAGGTTAAACTACAGAAGATTTGGATTCGAACTTACTGTTATTGACCCTGACACTGATTTTGCTGGTGTCCGGCACTTGCTTATTTGGTTTCTTTCTTCTTTGTTTTGAATTCATAGTTGATCTCTGGGCCGGGTTTGCTATTCGTTCGTGGTTTTCGATATGGGTTTTTTGTATATTATTAAGTTCTGGTGAATCATATGAAGAAATTCTTTCGTGTGCTGGATTTGCAATTCTTGCTTTGGCGGCAGGTTTTGCCTAATGAGCCATCAGAGACGACTCTGGATCTATTCATCTATTGTGTTTTCGAGCTCTTGAACTTTTATGGTCTTCCTATTGTTGTGTCTTACGAGTGCTGGGATAGTCTATCCATTTGACTTGCTCTATGGGCTGCCAAAATCGCTGCTGTGTTTGGTTGCAGAAGACCGGGGTGAATTTGGGTTTTGCTTGGCATTTGGATGCCACGTCAGCAAAGCTCCTTGTTTGGTTGCCAATATAGCATTGAAATCCTTGGGGTGTCTCTTGGTTAATCATTGTATGCTGATGTGTCACCCTTGCCTCCTCCCTATGAAATCCAAGCCAAAAACCACATAAAGGTGGAATTTTGCTTGGCTTCCTTGGGAATGATGCTCTCTCTCTCTATATATATATAGGAAGGGGGGTTTTACTGTTCATGCCACATGTCAGCCTCCCCTTCCTCCTCAAGGCTATTTTGAAAAAAAGGCTAAAACCATGTAAAGAGAAAATCTCGGTTAGAGAAAAACTTTCCCCGGCTATATTTTGAAATCCATGTTATCGCCGTATCAATAGAGAGAGTTTCTCGCCGTTCCATTTGAAGAAAATCTCAGCTGGGAAAATCTCGTTCGTGACTTAAAACTTCTCAAGGCTTTTCCTGCCCACGTGCCCTATCAATCTCATCACATTAATTCCTTTCTCAATCACTGCCAGCCTTACCCCTTACCGCCTCAGCTCAAACGTCACAAGAGTGTGATTCTTTGGTTCTTGCCATCTCCAACTCTAGGGTCATCAGAAGAAGAAGAAGGCGATTCTTGGTTCCTACAGGTAATTTGGCGCTTTGGATTTCTGCCTCTCTTCGTTCTGTTGGGTTTTTTGTGTTCCGTTGATGTAACCTGTAGCAGAATGTAATGCAGGCACTTCTCTTCCCTTGCTATTGTTATGAACCATAGGTCTGATGTCTTTGAATTTATTTATTGTATAGCTTAACAACTTACACTACCAACAGTAGGGCTCTTCCTATTCTTGATCTTGATCTTCCTACTCTTCCTAGTGTCAGTACTAGTATATATATATATATATATATATATATATATATATATAGAGGAAACTGTTGGTGAGCTTAAGCTCACCAAACTTTTGGTGAGCTAGCTTGCCCAATCACATGGGTCCCACATTTTGGGGAGTGATCGAAACCATTCATTTTAAAGGCCTTATCATAGATAGGGGGTGTACCAAAAATCAGCTCCATAGGATCATCCTAACCCCTCCATTTGTGGAGGACAAAAATGGATAGACACAAATCTGCCCATTTTTGTCCTCCACAAATGAAGGGGTTAGGATGATCCTATGGAGCTGATTTTTTGTACACCCCCTATCTATCATAAGGCCTTTAAAATGAATGGTTTGGATCATCCTAACAAAGTGGGCCCCCATGTGATTGGGCAAGCTAGCTCACCAAAAGTTTGGTGAGCTTAAGCTCACCAACAGTTTCCTCATATATATATATATATATTAGTACTGACACTCCCTAACACTAGGGGTGTAAATGGATATTCGGAAATTCGATTACCGTCCGCATCCGAATCCGTTTAAAGCGAATATTATCTGAATCCGTCTCAAGCGGATATTATCCGAATCCGTTTGTGAGATATCCGGCTCTTAGCGGATGCGAATCTGGTAAATGGTATATCCGATCCGTTTAACATCCGAATCCGAGAAGTAAATCCTTTTTATTTATTATTAATAATATCATTAATATTTATTTTTAGTAATGACACACTATCTTTTGTTTCTAAAAGAAAAGTGAATTTTCTTTTTAGAAAAAACAAAAATGGCCCAAACTCATTCCATCAAAATAGCCCAAACCCATTCCATCATATACAAAAAAAAAGGAAAAACCCAAAAACCACTACCAACACCATCATCCATCCCCACCGCCTCCCTCTCTCTCTCTGCCTTTGTTTTAAAAGGAAGAAGAGGATCTCATATATTTTAGGGTTTGAAAGTTAATTTTGTGAAGGGAATGTAGAGGTCTAGTTTTAGGGTTTAGAAAATTCATTCGAGTAAGAAGGAGAAAAAAGATAAAGTGCCGCAATAAAATGTTCGAATTTACCGAATAAACGGATACGGATAATATCCGAATTCGAACAATATCCGGCGGATACGAATTCGGTAATAGATATTAAATATCTGTCGAATCCGAATAGTGTATACTGTAATCGAATTCGGATATAGCCATATCCGCTCCGAATTCGATCTGTTTACACCCCTACCTAACACTACGCTACGAGGTTCACAACCAAACAGTACTTACCACTATTATATGAGGTAAGTTCGAGGTTGACAACCAAACACTACTTACCACTATTATATGAGGTAAGTTCCAGGTAAATCCAATGCTCGTCTCCTCCCTCTTGACTACTTAAACCACTAATGTATGAGGTAAATGCCTGCAACCAAACAATTTGAGCAGTGTCGTAGTCTTCTTCTAGAGTAGGTGTTTGGTTGTCAACTGAATTAAATTCCTGGCGTAAAGTCTCGTTACCAAAATAAAATAAGGGGGCATTAGGGGTGTCATGAACAATGTAAAGAGAGAGAGAAGATAGTGAGGAAAAGAGGGATTAAATGCTAAGATTCTAAGACTAAACAAGCAAAAAACTACCTGTTGCTAATATGGCACATGGGTAGACGTGAATGAGACGGGCCAAGTGGTCTCCTTCTAACTTGAATGTCAACATGTAGCCAAGCACTACTTGTGGCACCCTCAAAACCGGTCAAATGAAAACCAAGAGAATGGAATTGGATTGTTCAACCCGTCAAATCATCTAACTAGTAACAAAAAATTCTAAAAGAAAATTTGATGATTGATTATGAACATCAAAATGAACAGATTATATGAAAATACAATGGATTCCAACGGAACCAATGGCTCTCCTTTTGATACTAACATACGAAGGAAAAAAACAGGCTCCTCACCATTTTACTTACGCAACTAAGAGCTGAGCCTATTTGAAAGGTGCCTATGCAAATTTTATATGGTGTCAATGCGTACATGTAAGGGGATTTTATACGGCATACATGTTTATATGTGCGTAATTAAGATGTCGCCCTTGATATCCCCAGTATGTGCAGCTAGACCATATAATTTCTCCTACATAAAACAAAATTTCTGTCTAAAGAAACAGAGCCTAAGGGAAGAACCTCACTATCAGAAATAGCTTCTCAAATAGTATTAAACATGATAGGATTAAACACATGTGTGACAAACGTCAAGAAAAAAACCAACGTCAACAAAGGATGAACACAATGCACAAACGTGGTTCAGCAGTGTGCCTATGTACTTGGGAGAAGAATCTCAATATTTCGGTCTAGGGTTATAAAAACTTTCCTTCTCGGCCAAGAAAACTCACAGGAAACCTCTCTACTCATAGCCCTAATATGTGGCTTATATATTAATGTCACTACAACCATGCCTGCGTGTGCGTTTGCACAACTGTCCATTGGAATATAAGACATCTGCATGACATTGACTATCTTGTTTACGATTTTAATTGCCTAATTAGTTGTGATCTGACAATTTTAGGGCTTCTTTGGGTGCCTATCAAAATCAGATTTTATTTGCAAATAGCATTATTGAAGTTAATCTTATTTTCAAATGGGACATTATGACCCCTTTCAAAGCAATTAAGATTTTTGTTCTTTAACCCTTCTCAGCAGCACTTATGCACTTTTTTCATTGCGGAGGATGAAAAGTTGATGAAAACCGGAAAAAAGTTTTCGCCTGACCCAGCCTGTTCTGCCGGTTATCTCCAAATCAGTAATTCCCAGCAGCTAACAGATCCTTCTGTCCAACAAGCGACCACACGTCAAGCCTGCTGTCATCGATAAAACATTGATCGGATGATCCTAGGCCCTTTATCCATCAAGCCCTCTTTAGTGTTCTGCCCAGAAAACTTAAATTGTCTATTTTTTATAGGCCTTTAATCTTAAGATCATATCGGCCGCCTAATGATGGCCTACAAGATTAACAATCTTAATTAAACACGCAGATCCCCTTCCATGACCCAAAAATTGATAGTTAGGATTGATCCCAACGGTGATTGTCCGCCCAGTCGGACTCTTTCAGATTTCAGTTCCTACAAAGCCATTACAGTGTCTAGGCTGAAGGACTTCTGCATCTGTCACCAAAATTTCTACAAGACAACTTCATCTGAGCCCCCATCTCACTCAACATAGTGTACACCATTCTCTTCCTATGTGCTGAGCTATCTTCAACAAGAAATTTAGCCTCATTCTCATTAAGATCAATAAAGCTAAACCCTGCAGTTTTCTGCAACCCCTTCTCCCTCATCATCTTCCTCACATTCTCAACATCATCCCACCTATCCTCCGCAGCATATACATTTGATAGCAGCACGTAAGGCCCAATATCTCTAGGCTCCAACTCCACAAGCCTCTTGGCCACAATCTCTCCAAGCTCGCAATTTGAATGAGTCCTACAAGCAGACAGTAGTGCCCCCCACAAGGCCGGGGCCGGCTCCATCGGCATCTTCTTTATAAGCTCCTCCGAGTCCTTCAACAATCCGGCACGCCCGAGGAGATCAACCATACAACCATAATGCTCAACCTTAGGTTCTATATTGTAGACTCGACACATCATATCGAAATACCACCACCCTTCCAACACCATTCCTCCATGAGTACAAGCACACAAAACACATATGAAAGTAGTCTCGTTTGGCTTTGGCCCTCTCTTCTCCATCTCTAAAAACATCTCAAGGGACTTCTCACTTTGCCCATCCATGGCATACCCCATAATCATAGAATTCCATGACACAACACTCTTTTGAGGCATTTCATCAAACACTTCCCTTGCTGAATCCAGGTCCCCGCATTTCGCATACATAGTCAAGAGAGCAGTCAAAAGCAACACATCCTTCTCTATCCTTCTATTATCTCTTATATAAGAATGCACCCATTGGCCTCTATCAAGTAACCCTAAATTTGCACAAGCACTAAGCACACTAACAAGAGTTGCTTCATTCGGCTTCACCTCTCCCTCATTCATCAAAGCATCAAACAGTTTCAAACACTCTTCGTAGTCCTTTCCCCGCACGTAAACTGCCAACATAGCATTCCAAGACACCACATTCCGACCCGGAATCCGATTGAAAACCTCCCGCGCAACTTGAACATTTCCAGCCTTTGCATACCCATCAAGCATGCAGTTCCAAGACACAACATCTCTCACAGGCATTTTCACAAACAATTCCTCTGCACCCTCCAAATCTCCAATTCCCATATACCCTGCAATCATCGCATTCCAACTCACAAAATCTCTCTCACCCATTTCATCAAACACTTTACGAGCAGAACAAACCATCCCATTTTTAGCATACCCATCAATCATTGAATTCCATGTAACCAAATCTGATTCAAACCTTTCATCAAACACCCTACGTGCAGACTCAACACCCCCTCCCCCACCCGAAAAATACATATGAATCAAAGAATTCTGCACGAAAAGATCCAATTCGAGCCCGAATTTCACGATCCGAGCATGGGTTTTCTCCCCTTCTCGAATCAAACCCAGCTCGGCAAAAATCTTTCCCAAAAGGGGGAATGTATAGTGATTGAATGGAATGTTTTTTTCGAGCATTTGCCGGTAGAATTCGAATGCGAATTCTGGGTTGTTGAAATTGAGGTGGGCCCGAAGGATAGTGTTACATATGAAAGCATCAGGTTTTTCGAGATGGGCAAAAAGGTAAATTGCTCGCCGGAGAGTAGTCGGAGAATGACAGAGTTTTTTGATAGCTCGGCCTGCGGCGAGATTGTGTTGGGAGAGGCCTGAGATGAGGAGTTGAGTGTGTATTTGGTTGAATTCATGGAGCGTACCATTGGATGATTCTAAAATGCGCAGGATGGGGTGACTGAGTTTTAAGGTGCGCACCCCCTGCTCGTATTCGTCTTCGCTTTCTTCTTGCTTCCAGATTCTTAGTCTCGGGGCTTTGGTGAGGTGGGTTTTGTGGTATTGGCTTGTTTTGAAAATGTTTTGAAAGCAGGAGGAGATGAGGGAGATAGAAGGTTTTGGTGCAAAGCTCATTTCACCATCTGGTCTTTGTTTTGAACTTAGTATTTAACGTTAGTGAGATTGTTCAAGTTTTTGAAAAAGGGAACATGCACAAAAAAATGCAAACATTTGGTGATATTTTCAATCAAGGGTGCCTTTTGTTTTATTACGAAAGAGGGCTGTCAGGTACTTTTAGAAAGAGCTTGGGACAAGAATACCCTCCTTTCTTCCTTTTTTTTTCCCTCCTCCATTTAGCTCTATTTCCCATGCACATTTTTGGTGAGAGAGAGAGAGAGCCAAATCTGATGGGGCCCACTGTATGCAACTCGTGGGATTTTTCCTCCTTTCGGAAGTGATATATTTGTTCCCCCTGGATCATCTACATGGGATGATCAGAGATGATCAGAACGGTCCATTGGATGGGCTACAATGTAAATTGGTTACACCACTTAAATAATTCCCATAGGCTGACCCAAATCGTCCAATTGACGGGCTGCAACCGAAATCAGGCGCACCCTCCAAATCATTTCCCTAGGCTGATCTGAGCCATCCTATTGATTGGGCCGCAGCATAAATTGGGCCGTGCACCAAATTATTTCTATGCCATGATCTGAACTGTCCAATTGATGAGCCTTAATGTGAATTGGTTGCACCCCTTTTAATCATTCCATGGGATGATCAGAACTGTCCATTTGGCGGGCCACGACGTGAATTGGTTGCGCCTCCTAAATCATTCCCCTAGGATGATCCAAACGGTCCAATACAATGTAAATTGGTCGTCCTCCCTAAATCACCTCCATGGGATGATCTAACCGTCCAATTGATTGGCCACCACTTGAATTGGTCGTGCCTCGCAAATCATCTCCATAGCATGATCCAAACTGTCCGTTTGTTGGGCTTCAATGTGAATTGGTTGTGTCCCAGCACCCACTGCCATAGGATGATCCGGATTGTCCATTTGATGGGCCACGGCATAAATTGGGCATGCTCCCAAAATTACCTCCGTAGAATGATCCTAACTGTTCGTTCGATGGGCCACAACCTGAATGGGTTGTGCCTTGTTTTCTCTTTTTAAAAACTTGATTTATGTGGCTAAAAGTAGATCCCACTCATAGTGGAATTCCAATTCCACTGGAATTCATCCACTCGATCCTCTTTTTCAAGCATTGGATAAACTCAAAAGGATGGAATCCGAATCCTTTGAAATAAATTTAGAGCTTCTAAGTATGGGACCTACTCCAAGCTAAACGAATTTGGGTAAAATAGATTCTCTTAGTGCCCCCACCAATGTTGGCCAGATAGAAATTTAACAGTAGGGGACCTAATCACAATATTGACCGAAATCCTATATATGTAATCAAGAATTTTGGTAAAATATGGTGAGCCCCACTCTAATTTGACCGAAAATCCTTTTTTGGCGCTGAATTTTTCATAAAAAAAACCCCCTAGAGAGAATGGATAGAAGGTGAGGGAACATACCAGGAAAGTCAGAGAAGATATGGGAATGAAAGGATCATGGTAAAATATCTAGGAAAAATCGTTGGAATGCCCTTGAATGTTCTCAAGATTAAGAGACTAGGGAAATACTCTGGCAAGATGTAAAATGGACCCGAAACTGGAAAACACTAAAAAATTTGATGAAAAAACACTAACCTCTTTGTTGATCAAAGCGAAGCAAAATGGGGGTGACAACAACAACTCATGTTCTTGGTGTCACTGTTGATTATAAAGTAGAGTAATGTTCTAATTTCATGTTTGTATATGTTTGTCGTTGTGGAAGAATGTTTGTATAAGTCAGTGCCATTGATTACAATTCCTCACACGATGTTTTTAATGGTTGTTCTCCAATCGGAAGTCCGAAGGAACCTTCGGACTTCCAGACTTTCGATTGGAATCCTGATTTGAACCATGCTACTGGAGTCTAATCGGAAGTCCGACACGGAAGTCCGAAGGTTCCTTCGGACCCCCTATTGGAATCCATAATTCAACCATCCTACTTTTTCCTGCGTTTTATAAAAGATTTTTCTAAAATTGCTACGCCTCTAACAAACTTGTTAGCAAAAGATCAAAATTTTGAGTTTTCTAAAGAATGCTTCGATTTTTTTGAGTGTTTGAAAAATGAGTTAATTACGGCTCCTATCATTCAAGCACCCAATTGGACCGAACCATTTGAAATTATGTGTGATGCTTCCGACTTTACAATAGGCTCGTGTTGGGTCAAAGATTCAATAAATTACCGTATGTAATTGTGGACCTAATCCCAAGGACGAATTGGGCGACGAGGGACGCGAGATCCCGCGCCGATCCTCCAAGATCTCCACAATGTGCAGGAGAGCTCTACCAAGGAACTCTCGAAATGATGCCACTCACAGCATGGGTGGCGATACAAATGAGATACCTCTCGATTTTAAGGACTAGTCCGGAACCAAGATGTACCTATAACAAAAAAGAGTCGCCATCCAAGGAAGTAGGCCTTGGATCCCATGAAATACTCTGTTGCAACGGATAACCAGAGATACAAAAGTCCGTGCCTGATGACGAATGGGGAAGGTGTTAAGCGCCCCCAATTCGCCCAAGTGCGAGCACCTGGTCTCTTATGCCATTTTTAATTAATTTTGAAAAGTTTTGGGCTAAAATCATGTGAAATGGGAACGAGCACCCCCGAAGAAACGTCTATCTAAGCATGCATGACCCGAGGATAGGTAAAAGAAGATAAACATCCAAATCCTAACTCACCGCATCTACTCCTAACCCATCACATCTAGGAAAGCAATAACATCCGCATGCACAACTACAGCTAAGCAAGTAATAGCAGATATGATAAGCAGAAAAGCGGTAAATATCTACAGCTAAGCATATGATCATGATAAGTAAGCCAATAAATGTCACAGCTAAGCAAGTAAATAAGCAGGTGAAACTAAACGCACAAGGAACAAGCAAGCTGAAAGTAAACACACACGGAACCAAAGACAAACACATGATAAGCTAAAAGATGCGAGGAAAGAAAGGAATCAGAAAATAGACGGTATGCGCCAACCCAGGATGCCAGGGAAAAGAAAATGGGACATACGATAGACTCAGGGAGCGATTCTAAAGGAATCGAGCTCAGTGATCCTGATCCGCTAAAGATCGGATAAGTCTCACGATCGTCATAGCCTATCGTTGGGCTCAGCGAGGACAATCCCTGTGAAGGGGCCACGCTACGTCATCGCCCGTCTCAAAACCCGATAAAACGTCGAAAAACCGATAAGACCGGCAAACCACGATGAAAATCGGAAATGAAATGAAAAGAAGGCTCCGAGTGACCTGGCAATCACCATCCTTGCCCATTTTGGTTTTTTGTATTTTTGAGAAAAGCTTGAAAGATATTTTCAGATGCTGAAATGATTTTTTTGAAGGGTTTAAAGGATTTTATTGAAAAGTTTGAACGATTTTATTGAAAAGGTTTGACTGAACTTGGGATGACGATCCCAAGCTGCCTACGTACCCTGTGAAAAGGGATCAAGCCAACGTAGTTCGAAACAGCTTTTCGAAATACGCTTTTGTTGTTTTTTGATGTTTTTGTTGTTTTTTTGTTATTTGATTTTTATGAGTTTTTTTATCCCTTTTGATTGAAAGGGGCTATGGCTCAAGAGGTTGCCGTCCGTCATCACCTAAACCCGACAAAGCGTTCCCAAAATCGATGGGGATCCCGAAGCACAAAGAGTATCCCAGGAAAACAAAGAGGTTGCAGATTTGCAAGCCCAAGACATGCAACTAAATATTGAAGACCAGCTGAGATTATACACTAACCCAACATAGTTATACTGATAATATTCTCAAGAGAATGATGGAAAATAATAAAGGGTATCCCTAACCATGAAACCCCTTAACACATAGCAATTCCACATACCTGTGCTGGACGAAATCGCAGTCACCAAAGGCCCATTGGAGTATCGGTGTCACCAAATGCTCATTGGAGTATCGGTGCCGGTACCGGAAATGCCGGAAGAGGAGCTGATGGTGAAGCTTGAATTAAGAGGCCGGAGATGAAAGCTGAAATAATAGGAATTGAAATGGGTTTTGATGGGGTATTTGACGTGGGTATTAACGAGGCCAAAATGGGACCAATTGGGATTAAGAAATTGAAATTGAAGAGGGGAATTAGTGGGATAGAGGTGATGGCCTGAAATGGTGGCGCGACACAGCCGGATTCCGGCAAGATTGCCGGAATCAGTAGTGTTAGAAATGAGAAATGGTTTTGGGTTTTGGTAGATGAAGGGAGGAGTGGCTGTAAATGGAAGAAAACCCACGTGGGTTTAATGGATAAAAGAAAATGGTGGTGGGGGGAGTGGCCGGAGCAAACGGTTGGCAGGAATGAGGTTGGGGATGGTGATGATGAAGATGGAAGAGGGTTTTCGAAGGGTGGTGTTGGGGTGGAGATGGAGGTGGTGGATGATGGCCGTGGGTTGTGGAGGAGGATGGTGGAGAAAATGGGTTTCGGTTTTGGGTTTTGAAGAAGGGTTTGGGGTGGAGATGGGTTTCGATTTTGGAGGTGAGGGTTGGAGGAGATGAGGGTGGGAGAGGGTTTTCGAATGGGTGGTGGTGGTGGTGGTTCGGTGGAGGTGGGTTTCGGTTGTTGGAGTGGAGAAAATGGGTTTGGGTTTTGGGTTTTGAAGAAGGGTTTGGGGTGGAGATGGGTTTCGATTTTGGAGGTGAGGGTTGGAGGAGATGAGGGTGGGAGAGGGTTTTCGAATGGGTGGTGGTGGTGGTGGTTCGGTGGAGGTGGGTTTCGGCTGTTGGAGTGGAGGAAATGGGTTTGGGTTTTGGGGATTGAGGATGGTGGCTAGTGCGGTGGAGATGGAGGTGGTGGACGATGGGGGTGGTGGTGGTGGTTCGGTGGAGGTTGGTTTCAATGGAGGTTTGGGTGGTCGGATTCCGGCAAGCTTGCCGGAATCAATGGAGGTGGGCTTGCAGAAGGGGATAACGAAGAGGGTTTTGATGATGGGAACGGTGGAGGAGATGGTGGTGGGTTCTGATGGTGGAGATTGGTGGTGGATGACGGTGGTGTTGTTGCCTTGGCTCCCTCTCTTCTCTCTTCTCTGCTCCTTTCTTTTTTTTAGAAAATGGGGCTCTCCCCTTTTAAGCCCTAATCGACCCTCTTTAAAGGGGAAATGGCATTTTTGCCCCTACTCGTTCCATGGACACCCCCCTTCAAGTGTATTTATGACTACTATTTTTAACTACGAGGGGTGGTCTGGGTAGAAAATGGGGGTGGAACATTTAGCTCTTATTTGCTCGGCTTCGGGCTCGGATTTCGGGATTTATTCAAAACTTTTTGGGAAATTTGGGTCAGGTCAAAATGGGGTGTCTACAGTAATCTATTATGCAAGTAGGACTCTCAATGATACACAACTCAACTACACCACTACGGAAAAAAGAATTCTTAGCTGTTGTGTTTGCATTAGAGTTGTATTTGATTATCTTTTAATTATCTTTTAAACAAATATTGGTTTTAGTTGTCTTTTAATTCTCTGTTTCAAGTTTGATTTCAAATCTGGTCTTTCCATTTTAATGCTGTTAGTCAATTTTCGAAGCTAATTTTGGACAGGTAAACGACTAAATCAGGACAAAGGATAAACATAAAAGTTGTAGATCTTTCAAAATCTTTCGAAATGAGTACTTATGGCTTAAAATCCGAGTTCAGATGAGTAAGATATGATTGTTTTAGTAAACAGTATTTTTAATTCCAGATTCTAAAATTCATATTTTAGTTTTTGATTTTCTAATTATAATAGTTTTAATTTGTTTGTTAATTAGAACTGATTTATTTCATTAATTAGAACCGATCTTTCTTATTTAGTATGTACTTAATAGAATCATTAAATCTTTGGTTCACTTTGCCTAGATATAGGAAATAAAGTAATAATCAGATTAAAGTTAGTTTCGATCTTTGTTTTGTTTAAGGATTAAATTTATAGTAAGTTGTTGGCTCCGAGGTAAATCCACGGAAATCCTGAGACCCATGCCAGGCAATAACTTATTATACTTTTATTTCTAAATAATATAAAAATAGAAAGTCTACATTCTCTTCCCTGAGTTCGACCCGTAACTACACGCGATCCGTGCACTTGCGGTTACTTTTTAAATCACAATAAAAGAATATAAGATCTTTTGGAATGAGACCATTGTCAATTGTGTTGTTTGTTTAAGTGCTAAACAGCCCACACCGGCTCGGTTAACAATTCAAATACCTGTATTTATTTCCAGTTTTGTATATTAACAATATACGAAATTTTTAATACCACATTTAGCATGGATTTTTATTGATAGTTTGGTCAACAACATCCTTATCTAAATGTTTTTATTATTTTCTGCAGGTATGGCTGCCAATTGTGGAGCTTGCAAGGTTCTTAAAAGGAAGCACTGCGAGGGTTGTAGATTTTATTTGTTTTTTCAACATTTAAAAGAAATGATTTTTGGTCGATCCATGAAATTTATGGATTGGCCAGCATAAATAAGCAGATGGATTATGTAGTTGGGACAAATCCTCAACAAACTCAACAGTTTTTTGATAACTTGAAACAACAAGCTCAACAAAGAATGGATGATCCAATAAGGGGCAGCTGTGGGAGGATTCTGGAATTGGAAGAAGAGAATCGGGGTTTGAGACAACAAATTCATGACTTGCAAAGACAAGTTCTGAGGTTGACTGACAAAGAACTTATGGGAAATCGTCAGCCTGAAGTGGTAGGTACTGAGGAGTTAACTGAGTATGCACAAACTTATCAGCAACTAATCCGTCAGCCTGAAGTGGTAGGTGCTGAGGAGTTAAATGAGGGCACGCAAACTTTTCAGCATCTAATCCATCAGAATGATCTAGGGCAACAAGATGCGGAAGATGATTTTGGAGATATCTTGAATCTGTTAGGACCTGCTGATTTTGGAGATATCGGGCATCTGTTAGGACCTGGTGTTATGGATGGGAGTATACCGCCATAATTCTTAGACTCGAAACAGTACAACAACCGATTGAGGATTGGTGGCAGCATTTGGAATTGATTTTGGCGTTGAATATAGTTGACCTTTTCTCTCTCTATTGACTCATTCTTTTGATTCCTTACACAGTAAAAGATTTTGGGGTGGTCGTTGTAATTCAAATAATGAGACACCTAAACTGAAAATGGATACTAAACCAGAGTATTAGAAATTTCCTTGTAGCCTCACAACTCTTTTCATACTACAGCTTCTTGCATTCTTTTCCATCATAGTTGTGCTTCCAAGCATTTTTGCTTTGCTACAATTTTGAGTTTTGTAGAAATATCTGTGACTTTTATGTTGGTTACTAAATGGTTCAAATCTGTCTTTTGCATCAGCCTCATCATTTTTTTTTGCAATGCCATGATAATTTGCTTAACTAACATTTGTTCTTACTGTTATGTATGCGATTTCTTACTATGGTCCTTCATGGTCCTTTTTTTTAATGGTGAGAAGAACTTTATTAAAATAAAGATAGGAGGTCGCGACTGAGGAGGTCTAAACAGAAGGAGAACAAAAAGTCAGAAAAACAAACGAAAACAATAAAGGCCAGGGAATGAATACAAACAAAAAACAATAAAGGCCCAGGGGGATCAAAGATCTGTCGAGTTTCTCTACCCGCCCAAGCTAATATATCCGCGTCATCTTAGCACGTGATGAAAACGAACACGAGAGTTTGCAAATTGCTCATGGATCTCATCTACCATAGTATCAAATTAACATAGAATCAAAGATCTCTAGAGTTTCTCTGCCCATCCCTGCCTAAGCTAATCTATCTGCGTCATCGTCGGCCGATCTTAGTTTTGACATTATCTTGATATGCCCACTGGCTTATCGGCTCAGATGAGCAGAGATGTCCGGTGATGGAAATTTTTAACATATTGGATTTGGTTCCCTGCAATAGTAATGCAGTATGTCAATTTTCTATCCTTCTATCTTCCAGTAAATTGGAGGCTTTATTGAATGCAGCTTTGCTAATGGAGCTTTCTTGCATGGGTGATCTAGTTATTACACATTTATCTTCTCTTGCAGAAGGTTGATGTTGCCTATCATTCAAGCACCCAATTGGACCGAATCATTTGAAACTATGTGTGATGCTTCCGTCTTTACAATAGGCTCGTGTTGGGTCAAAGATTTAATAAATTATCGCATGTAATTTATTATGCAAGTAGGACTCTCAATGATACACAACTCAACTACACCACTACGGAAAAAGAATTTTTAGCGGTTGTGTTTGCATTAGAGTTGTATTTAATTATCTTTTAATTGTCTTTTAAACAAATATTGGTTTTAGTTGTCTTTTAATTCTCTGTTTCAAGTTTGATTTCAAATCTGGTCTTTCCATTTTAATGTTGTTAGTCAATTTTCGAAGCTAATTTTGGACAGGTAAACGACTAAATCAGGAATGACATCTCTTTGTTTTCTCTGCTGGAGTCACTGTAGCAGTAGCATTAATTTTATTGTTCAGTAAAAGAAATGTACGTGATACAGAAATGCCGAGGGAATTATCACTTAGTGGAGAATTATCACTGAGTGGAGAAGTATTACCTGTTGGCCATGTGAAAGAAAAGGTTTGTCTACCGTCTTTTATGTCTCCTTAGCCATTTTATAATTTTGTTTTAATACAAATCAAGGCAAATATTGGAAGATGGAGTGTCCTAACATTATGTATTTGAATTTGTAGATACTGGCAGCAGGCATCAAAAGAATGATAGTGCCTAACTCGAAATTTAAAGACTTAAATGAAGTGCCAGATGATGTTCTTGATCAAATGGAGGTATGTTACGTCTTTTGAATAGTTTGCCGGTTCTTTATTTATTAGGATGGCCCTATGCCTTCTCATTGTCTCAATGTATTTGAAAAACAGATATTACTTGTTTCGCAAATGAAGGATGTTCTTGAACAAGCTTTTGAAGGTGGATTCCCTTAAGATGCAACACTAGAGGTTAATTGTCATATTGGCTCTGTATATTTTACTTTTTTTTAACAACCATCCCTTTTATAGGCCAACTGTGGGTAAATGCATTTGAAATTTGTTGTGTTCTACTGCTAAAACCAAGGAAGCAGGATTCTTCCCTGGGAGCCTTCGATTCCCGCTCTAGCAACCTTGGCTAAAACTAATATCATTGCCATTTAGCATTTCCTACTAACCAATGTTTTCAGTCTTTTTTTTTTTTTATCAGTTTGTGTGTGCACTTTGTAGATTTTGCTGTGCGAACAATGCAAGCCATGCTTCAGTAGAGGACACTGGCATTTTTTTTTGGACTCAATGTTCAACTGAAATTTGTTTTGTTTTTATTTTTGAACTCATTGTTGCAGTTCTTAGTTTGCTTTAGGAAGATAGGATGCTTTTGTCTTAAGAAGATGCATGTAGGGAGGTGGTTGTGGTTTTTGTGTAGTACGTACGAGTTTCAGGGAGAAACTATGTGAACATCTATATATGCTTCATGTTTAAGAAGTAGTTTCTCTAGTGCTATGATCGCTTGCTTTGCCACCGAATCAAATCTTTCTTGTTTTGTAGTTCATTGAGATTTGGGTGTTGGAGTGTACCTATTATCTTCTCTTACCATTATCTATTTTTAGTATCAGTGGGGCACTTGTTCAATGATCCAAACCACTTTTGACAGGCCTTGCTATGTATGGAACATGCTAAAATGCTCCCCCATTGAACAATTCTAACCCTGCAAGAATAGCCTCTAGGTAAATGGTTAGAGAATAAGTAACTGTCTAGATTCATCAAGAAAAACTCAACAGATCAAATGGGTTAGTGTAATTTAATGTGCATCATTTTGGTACATAGATAGTAAATTTGGATTATTTAACACGCGCCTTTCCTCACTTATTTTTTGCTTGGAAATTATGGACATGTATCAGATAAGAATTGTTGAGAGCAGTTGGATATAGAATCTCATTCCCTAGAGATTCATAATGAAATGTGTAACTCTTGTCTAAGATCAAATTTTGTTTTTATTTTGCAGAGAGACGAGATTAATTAATGGCTTTGTCAAGCAATAGTAATGCTGATACATCTGGGTTAAGACTTCATTCCAAGTATTGTTATTGTGGAAAGAAGGCAGCTCTGAAGATAACTGAGATGGATCAGAACAATAACAAAGGCCGCGTATTTTACACTTGATGGACGCGAAGGCAGTGGTGCTAAGAGTACGAGGGACCAAGACCGCTTGAAAGTAGTCCAGAATGAAATTCGGTGGATTAAAGTAGCAGGAGTTGTGAGGTTTTTCTTCTTTTTTTGTTTTGTTATATATATATATATATATATATATATATATATATATATATATATATATATATATATATATATATATATAGGAAATGGAGTTTCACTGTTCGTGAGCTCAAGCTCATATAAGCTTATATGGGCCCGAGTTCCCAAACTCATGGGTCCCACATTTTTTGTGGTGATCCAAACCATTCATTTGCAAGGCCCTTTATCATAGATAGGGTTAATGCCTTGAAGATCCAACCTAAGAGATCAAAGCCATCAAAACGAGGGAAATCCAGCCGCATTGTGCGAGTCTGGATTTGATGATTTGGGGGATTACTGTGAGATCCAGAAATCTGGGGGCTGACGGGGGCACTCACGTGAAATTCAGGTGAAGAAGGGGAGGTGAAACGGAGGGCTTGTTCCAATCGGCCATCCATTGCCGTGAGCCAGAGAACCAACTCGGACATGGATTTTTGTTGGTCGACGACGATGGATTGAAGAGAGTCCAGACGTTGCCCGTAACCCACCGAGGTTTCGCTTAGGAGCTTGACGGACTCATCGAGTTGTCGGAATCGAGTGCCGTCGGCCATGGCGGAAGGTCAATGAAACCACCAATGATGTGGGATCAAGCACTGAGAGATTGCAAATCACAACCCAAACAACAAGTAAACTCGATTTCACTGGGATTATACCCTTCTACACAACTGATAAGCTTCTGGTAATCCAATACAAAGAAGATTCTCATAAAAGAAAAGAAAAGATAGACTACTTCGAGGGTAGTGGCCTCCTAGAAGAAGAAGTAGAAGAAGGAGAAAGAAAAAACAGAGTATATATTTTTCTGCCTTCCTCCTGTCCATTCCACCTTTTAAGAGCAGCCCTAATTAATTCTGTTTTTCTTTTTGGGCTCACGTGTAATCCTCTAATGCGATGGGTCGTTTTTTTTGCCTCATGCTCTTTCGTATGGTTCTTATGCCAGGAGACTCTCTTGCCAGCTCATCTGTCCCAGTGGTCCCATCCTCACCCTTGCCGTGATACGTATCAACTTGGCATGCCGTGCGGCATAATGCATGTGACAACACTAAAATCCAAACCTATCTTCCTTCTAATCTGTCTCAACCATTGTTAGCAAAACGTGATTCAAATTGGAATCAAATATTGGTATCAAATGTGTATTATGTATAGACGGTGTGGTATAGAATTGAACAAAATATGATTCAGATTGCACCGTGTAAGGAATAATTAAGTGCAACTGCAGCTATAGACATGTTTAGAATAACTTGTTAAGATTAAACAATGATACATTGAACATCAGCAAAATCCTCTTGCTTCTTGCATTAAGAATCTGGGCTCGTCTTGGGCCTCCATTAATGCAGACAAGACCTCACTTGGCATTGAACTGATCACACCATAAGGCCAGCACCTCACTCAAGGGAAAAGGCCCGAGGCAACCAAATAGAAGCCCAACCACACAATCTCAACAAATTATCAAGTCAACAAAGCAACTCAAGCACAGGTATTACATTATCCCCGTGGTTTTAAATTTCCATCAAAACCAACATGAAACAACCAAAATGTTTCCGTTTCCATCTCCACCGAAATAGAAACCGAAACAACGAAAATAAATAAACCAAAATCGTAAGTGTACTAGCAGTATACTATATCAATATGTATTACGTAATTATATTTATATGATTTCCAAGCGAAATGTGATGCATGTATTATGCATAAATATTTATATGAATTACACATGGAATTTGGTATGTAGTAAATTATCATACATGTGCGCAACAGTACATGTCACTAGGTGTTCGATGTTTTAAACCATTACGCATCGTTATCTTGTTTATGTGATGGTTTCTAAGTGTGTATTTGTGCTTATTCTAGTATTTCCCTAAGTTTCATCTTTAAATTCTATCATTTGGATATGTTTCCATTATTTTACAAAATTTCCAACCGAAACCGAAACATTTCTGCTTCCGTGACGACTGAAACCGAAATTTAATACCAAATTCGGTCAGGTTTCGCTCAATGGGATGATTTTACCTGATGCCCTATATTTTTGGCAAATACCACATTTTATGGCTCTTACGTACTTGTGCCGCAATGATTATGCTGTTGAGGGGGGGAGGGGGTAAGCTTCTGCATTCTAGACGTTCAATTTAATAGATGACTGCCGGGACTAATGAATATGATTTGTTCTCACATTGTTTCAATGGTTGCTATATCCAGATTTAGGATGTTCTCTCCTGCTGATCCCTCTGGTCAGAGAACTGCCTTAGTGGCTTTGCGGAACTTTCTTTATCTGATTCCCTTGGGATTTTTAGCATATGATTGTGAGTTCTAATGTTTCAAAAAGCATGTTCTTTCTTTGAATTTCATTTTCGGGAGATGATATCTGCACTCTTTGTTTTTAAAAGGGGCACTCATCTCTTCTTTTTTTTGCCAGCATATTTTTCCAATTTCACTTTTTTTTTGTTTTCTTTGTTACATAACAGAGTCTTTGACCCTCTATAGGAACAATGTATTCTGTCTATTTTTTCTTTCAAAATGTTAAAATTTAAAAAAAAATAAAAATTGAAGAAGGAAGTTTGGAGAATGAGCTAACTTCAAGGGAAGAGAGGAGAAATAGGAAATAAAGGAAAGGAAATTCGTAGGGTTTTCAGAGTGCGTAGGGAGCCAATCGTGTGTACTTGGTGCATCTCAAAAAAAATATAAGATCTATAGACTGCTTCAGAACTGATCTATCAAGATGAACTTCTTAACTATAGTAAAAACAGTCATCATATACCACGTAGACGGGACATAGTCAGCAAAATGTGATTCGGCAGAAAAAGGGAAGGGAAAAATTCGAGTTTTATACGGTATTTGTTCAAGAAAACGGAAACATAAATAAATGCCTTTAAACTTTTGTCATTAACAAAATATAGTGAGCGTAAAGCTGGAAAATTGGCCAAAAAATGTGTTTAATACGTCTAAAATGTGTTTTAAACGTGTTTAGAACGTTTTCCTCAAAAAGAAAAAAATGGAGTTTTTTCTTTTCTTTCACTGTAAAAGTTTTAAACGGACAACCTCAAAAAAAAAAAAAAAGAGAGAAAAGAAAAAAACAGAGAACGATTTTTAAAACGGAGTTTTGCTAACTAAGAGACGGGAGAGAATGTTAATGTATAAAAGATTAAATAACGCTTTCTCTAACCGGTCAAGCTTATTAAAAAGTGCACATGAAATGGTCAGCCCAAAAAAGAAGGGCCACATGTGCCATGTGCAGGCCAAAGCCACACGTGAGGGGAAGTGTTAAAGTATAAAAGATTAAATAACACCTTCTACAACAACTTAAGCTTTTAGAGCAACTGGTTGTTTCTCAGTCGTTTCGTTTCAACGGAGAGGAAAAAGTGCTTTTTTTTTGCTTGGGATTGTTTAAGGATTCCTTGCAATTGGCATCCAAACAAAGCCTAATAAGTGCTCCTTGCTGGCCGAGGGTCGTGAGGGCCTCGGCGGGCTTTAGCCTTTGGACTTGGCAGTCAGATTGGCTGGTTCAGGCATGGGATCCTCCTGTCACATGTCGACATGCAATTGGCGGACTCAGTTTTACTACCAACAGGTGTAACTGACTTATGCCGTGTTCGTTTTAGATTTTAGTAACCAATTATCAGGCCCAATCCAAATTATTGGACCCAAAATTGAAACTAATTTTGAGTCCAATAATTGGTCTGGGGCTCACAATTATTTGTTGCCAGTCTCAAACGAACAGCTCCTTAAAGGGCTAACATTTTATGTTAAATTGAATATAACTCTAAATAAAAATTGAAGTGACGTGGTTTCAAGTGTAATAAAACAGTGTAAAAATAAGTAATTCCAAAAAACTTCCGTGGAAAAAAGTCAAAAACAGTTCCACGTACTATAAAATCATCAGAAATTTCGACAAACCAGAAAATGTAAAAAGATTTCTCTGCAGTCAATGGGGGAGCATCTCTCTTTCTTTTCCAATTTTTTTTACAAAAAAAATCTTTTTTAAGAGGGATGCTAAACTCACAAGCGCCCTTGCAGACATCAGTGACACGACCCTTGGATCCACGTCATTTTGCTTCTAATATTTTCATTGCCGATTTGACTCAGTAAACCATTTTCATAGGATGATCCTAGCTGTATGATATCCATAGGATGATCCTAGCTCTATGATCTATAGAGGAATTGCATATTTAGAAGCTATGTAGATCAGAGGTTGTAGACACCCCATTTTGACCCGACTCAATTTCTCAAAGTCGAATAAAGATCCCAAAATCGAGTAAAGTTCCCGAACCCCTGGATCCAAAAACCAATTCCCTAATGTCCTAAAACCGAGCCCTAACTTTAAAAATCGAAGAACCGATCCCAAAATGTAGAAGAACCCGAAAAATCCTCATTTGCTGATTATTGTTGAAGTCTTTGGAAGCTCAAATGATCCCCAGGTTCTCTGAAGGACCCTTCATTTAATCGCCTCAAATCTCTCTCTCATGTTTCCAAAATTTGCAAAAATGACAAAGTACTCCTGAGTTTTTGGTATTGGCACTCCTCTATTCGATCCCCGGGGCCCCAATGTATATCGATACGGTCCTATTTTGATATTTTCACTAACCCAATTTGTCTTGGGATTTAAAGAATTATCAAATAGCTTTTACATTTTCCCAAAGCACTCCACAAATGAGAAAAGATAAGCAGAGAGAGTGTAATTATCAAAATATGGATGTGCCAGTTTCATTTCCCTACGAAAAGATATAAGGGAAAAGTAATTCACTCTTCCCCTTTTCTTGCTTAGACCACCCTGTAGAAAATACTCTAAAGAGGGCTGTCCAAGGAAGAAAGAGGAGGCAAATATATCATTATCTTTTGTTCACTTCCCTGCCTTTTACTTGAACCCCCCTATAGGTTAAAAGAGTAGTCATAAATGCACCATAGGGGCTGTCCATGGAATAGAATGGGCGAAATGTATCATTTCCCATATAAAAGAAGGGTGGTTTATCAAATCATGGGTGTGGTCATACCAATTATCATGCACATCTAACCAAAGGGGAAAGGATGAAATGAATGGGTGTGTGTAATTATCAAAGCTTAGGGGTGCTAATATCAGCACAATCCCCCTCACGCCATAAAAGAAACCGAACTAGGGTTTGCTAAGCTGCAACAGAGAGCCGAATAGAGAAAAAGGGAGAGGGGGCTCTCATTTTCTAAAAGATATACAGAGAGAGAGAGAGAGAGAGAGAGAGAGAGAGAGAGGGAGAGGGAGGAGGCCGAAGGCTCCATTTTCTCTGGCCAACCTACCCCTTCCATCACACCTCTGCAAATCCGACCCACCTCAACAGCCAGAGAGAGAGAGAGAGAGAGAGGGAGGGAGGAGGCCGAAGGCTCCATTTTCTCTGGCCAACCTACCCCTTCCATCACCACCTCTGCAAATCCGACCCCCCTCAACAGCCACCACCTCTTCACTCACCCCTTTTCCATTTCCATTAACCCATTTCAGTCATCTTCTCCGGCCGACCTAGCCGGAATCCGGGAAGAGACCACCAATCTCCATCATCTCTACCCCTCCCATTTTCATCACCATCAAACCCACTTCCTCCTCTATCACCCTCATTACCTCATCAGACCCTCTTCTCCAATTCCATTGAAACCAAACCCCTTTTGCTTTGGCCCTGGATCCTTAGCCATGACCCTGTTTCTCCATCCAAATCTCCATTAATTTCAGCCATCGTCTTCCCCAACATACATCTCCAAAACCCAAGATCTATTTACCAATTTCTTACAAACCTTGCCTTCAACACCTCTATCTTATTTCTGCTGAAGCCCTACCATTTCAAAGTCCCTATCCTCGTTGTGGTTAATTTGAGAAGAAACGGAAGCTTGCGGGTCACCCGGATGTTGTCGAAAAGAGAGCGCGGCCGCAAATTCCCTATCAATTCTGGCCAATCTCACGGTCAGTTCTTGTCGCAACAAAAGCTAGGTACATCAACTTCTCTCTATTACTTTTTATTACCTCCAAAATGTGATGTGCTGTTCCTTTTTCCTCATTTTGTTTGTGATCACATCTGCAAGCTTTTGATTTATTTCTCTCTCTGAGAGTTTGATTTTTAATTCGCCATTTTACTCCCATCTCTGGTTGCTCCACCGAGGATCTAAACTTTATTTATTTTTTTCTTTTTTGGTTCCTATGGGAGGCCTAATCTTAGTTTACCTTACCCATTTAGGTTGATTTTCCTATTGATTTCCAATATCAACATTGCCCAGTCATCATAATTACACTAGGCCATTATGTCTCTTTTTATGACCAGATTATTAAGGTTCTTCTTGGAACTGTTAATAATTTTGGGAAGGCCATCTCGGCAATAAGAGACCAGAGGGTTTAATGTAGTCTTGGAAGACTCAGTTCCATTCTCAGAAGGTCGGTATCTTTACCACCATGTTTTAATAATGGAGTAAATCCGCTCGTCTTCTCTCTATAAGGCAAGCTGTCAAAGGCTATTGCAATTTTGAGAAAGCTCAATAGCTGATTAGGGAAGAGAAGACTAGCTTAATTCAGGCCAGTGTAAAAACATGGTACCATGTACACATTAGTAGCTTATTTGAGTTGCACTTTTTCCTTGTACTTTTGATTTCTGCTATCTCTGCCATCCATTTACCTTCCTTGAGAAATGGTGTTTATAGGTCTAGACAGTGATCAATGGTGGTAGTATAGTATATCTTTCTGTTTTAGGTTAATCACATAGCTGTTTTGTTTATGAAAACAACCTCCTCTTGCAAGGTATCTGGATTAGCCTCATTTTGATGGGCAATTTCAGAAGAGGGTAGTGTCTGCCTTAATGAAAAGACTCCTTGGTTTGTAAAGCAATTATTGAGTTTGGGAGGGCGTTGTGATTAGGTCCTTTCCGTTCGTTTGTGGTAGAAAGGCCTATATTAGGGGATGATATAATTTCACTTGTAAGTTCCTCGGGGCTTGCATGGCTTATATGACCCACTTTATCGGAGTTTCTTGGTAAGGTTAACCTTACCAATATCTTTCGGTACCAATATCTTTCGGAATGATCACACATAGGCATTTTGATCACAAACTTATGGGACAACCCTGCTTATCGACACTCCCCTTGGACTTGATAGTTGAGTTTGCGAGTTTTTAGAATAGCGTGTCTGTCTTAGGCATATAGAAAAGTAGCAGTCCCCTTTTTTTGGTTGAATCCCCTTTCATGTCGCGTCGATTCCCTTTTTCCAAAAACAACAAAAACAATAAAAATAACAAAAACACGAAAAATACAAAAACAAAAAAAATGGGCCAAGGATGGTGATTGCAAGGTCACTCAGAGCCCTATTTTCATTCCATTTCCGATTTTTATCGCGGTTTCCGTCTTGCATCGGTTTTCCGATGTTTTATCTGGTTTTGGGACGAGCGATGACGTAGCGTGATCCCCTCCTAGGGATTGTCCTCGTGAGCCCTTAGGGGATGACGTAGCGTGGCCCCTTCGCAGGGATTGTCCTCGTTGAGCCCAATGATAGGCTATAACGATCGCGAGACTGAGATTTTTTCCATCTTTAGAGGATAAGAATCACTGGGCTTGATTATTTTAGAATCGCCCCCTGAGCCTATCGTATGTCCCCTTTTCTTTTCCCTGGCATTTCTGGTCCTTGCACACAGTCTATTTCCCAATTTCTTTTCTTTCTTGCATCTTTTGACTTATTGTGTGTTTGTTTTTAGTTTCTTGTGTGTTTACTCTCAGCTTGCTTACTTTCCAGCATGTGATTGGTTACTGTTATCTTTTGCATAGGCTCGCATGCTAGGGTGTTTATTCTACTGCTTTGGTTGTTTACTGCTTTGCACTATCTTCTGCGTAGTTAGGTGCATGTTAGTGTGTTTACTTTCTTTGATTATTTGCTGCTTAGTCTTATCTCCTACTTAGTGATGCATGCTTGTGTGCTTACTTTACTGCTCTGATTGCTTATTGCTCAGAACTATCTCTTGCCTGATTGCATGTTTATCTTTATCAGCATGTGTTTGGTTACTACTTTCCTAGCATTATACTTGTTTAGCCGTAGTTGGAGACAGGTATTAGGGTCATGCAACGTTGGGGTTGCACGCGAGTTGATCAAAATGGGACCACTTTTTTTGTAGATAAATCGTTCGTTTGGAGATGGTTGTTACCATTTTACGCCTTTTCGCCTAAAATTCCTTAAAACTAATAAAAATGGCATTAGAGACCGAGTTTCTCAGGCGAATGGGGTGCCTAACACCTTCCCCATTCGTAACCAGGCTCGAACCCTTCACTTTGGAAACGTCGACATGCCTTCATTCAGTACAGAGTTTATGGGTTCTAGGCCTTAATCCTAGATGGCGACTCTTATCTTTATTCCCATCGGATTCCTTGGATCTGTATGGGGGACATTAATTTAGGTACGACTTGATTTCGGGTCATTTGATCCCAAATCCAGTGGTATCGCACGCCATTATTCTTAGATTGCGAGAGCAGCAACATTTAAAGAGCCGCACGGAGCCCTCCAACTCTTGTGGAGATCGAGAGGCCGCGGGGTTTCATCTCGCCGTTTCCTTCGAGGGTCCCACAGAGGGTTGGGATCATCCTATAGAAATGATTTTGGGGGCACAATGTATTTACATTGTGGCACATCAAATAGACGGTTTAGATCATCCAATGGTGTATGATGTACAATACTTTTTGGAAAATACCGGACTATGTGGGCTCACACCATATAAAATCTCTAAAATACCATCTCCCTTCTTATAACCACATTTTTTTATTGGTTGCAGGCTAACTAGCTATAAGGATCAGGTGATATAGGAAAAAAAAAGGTATGTGCATACTTTACTTCATTTCTTTTTCCTCTTTGAATGTTAATGCCTTGTCACATTTGGGAATTGAAACAGCCAATGAAGGATAACAAGCAGGGTATATAAAAAAAATCAGCTCCATACAAAAAAAAATTAAAACATATGTACAAGTATGAGAGAGAGCTGAATCTATGTTGCAGATCTATGCTATGATCAAAACCAAAACAAAATGCACGCCCTTCCAATAGGCATGATTATGGCTGTAACTTCAATTTATACATAAATAGACTGACAATTTATTCCAAGACAATAAAGACATCGCTTACACCTCCTTGTTCCCATATTATAGCCACTTAAACACCAAATTAAATGGAATAAAGATACTTTTTCTTTCTTGTTTTTTGGAGTTGAATTTTTGTGATCTAATTCACCCTATGTTGCATGGATTCGGATTCGCGTGTCGGGATCCGACACGGATTCGAGGTCTTGGATTCGGCAAGCCCCAAAAAGTAGGATTCGGATTCAGTATTTTTTAAATAAAATAAAATTTTCAAAATTAAAAATTTAAATATGAATATGTGTGTGTGTGTGTGCATATATATATATATATATATATATATATATATATATATATATATATATATATAGAGAGAGAGAGAGAGAGAGAGAGAGAGAGAGAGAGAGAGAGAGAGAGAGAGAGAAAACGGTTCCTACACATATGTGTAGATAAGTTATCTACACACTAGCTTAAAATACAGTGGGGGCCACATTGTTTGGGTGATCCAAGCCATCCATTTTAAAGGCCCTCACATAGATAGGGTGTCCACAAAAAATCAGATCCATAGGATCATCCTAACCATTCGAACTGTGGAGGCAAAAAATGGACTAATTTGTAAAGGTTTAAAGACATCCATTTTACCTCCACAAATCGTAGGGTTGGGATGATCCTATGGATCTGATTTTTTGTAGACACCCTATCTATGAGAGGGCCTTTAAAATGGATGGCTTGGATCACCCAAACAATGTGGGCCCCCACTGTATTTTAAGCTAGTGTGTAGAGAACTCTCTACACATATGTGTAGGAACCGTTTTCTCATATATATATATATATATTCATGAAAAATTTGAGGGTAGAGGGTTGTTGCGAGTTTTGTATTAAGAGAGTCAAAAGAGGAAGGGGTTGTGCTCTGGAGTTTTTATTGAAAGAGTGCGCGTTGTGCTTTCGTATAAAAAAAAAGTTAAGAAAACACATTTAAAGGGAAAATATACATGATTCGCATTTTAAAAGAGAAAACAATGAATCGGATTCTCCCGAAAAACAGGATTCTTATGGAAAAGAGACAACGATGAATCGGCCCCGGAAAAAAACAGGATTCGTGCGGGACACGGCTACGATAAGAATCCGGATGTGTCTCACGAGAATCCATGTCCAATTTGCATGTGGAGACGTGTCGACACGGATTCGGCATAGTGGGGTAAAGAATCCATGCAACATAGAATTTACCATCCTTCACTACACTCAACTGTCTATCCAAAACAAATATTGTAGAGGCATGTGAAGTTCATAAGTGCCTTAAAAATGATGAAACATCTTCTATAATCATAGTTGATTTTGATGAATAATGGTATAAACAAGCTGCAAGCAACAAAATTCATAAGCATCTCCGAGTTCAGATGAGTAAGATATGACTGTTTTAGTAAACAGTATTTTTAATTCCAGATTCTAAAATTTATATTTTAGTTTTTGATTTTCTAATTATAATAGTTTTAATTTGTTTGTTAATTAGAACTGATTTATTTCATTAATTAGAACCGATCTTTCTTATTTAGTATGTACTTAATAGAATCATTAAATCTTTGGTTCACTTTGCCTAGATATAGGAAATAAAGTAATAATCAGATTAAAGTTAGTTTCGATCTTTGTTTTGTTTAAGGATTAAATTTATAGTAAGTTGTTGGCTCCGAGGTAAATCCACGGAAATCCTGAGACCCATGCCAGGCAATAACTTATTATACTTTTATTTCTAAATAATATAAAAATAGAAAGTCTACATTCTCTTCCCTGAGTTCGACCCGTAACTACACGCGATCCGTGCACTTGCGGTTACTTTTTAAATCACAATAAAAGAATATAAGATCTTTTGGAATGATACCATTGTCAATTGTGTTGTTTGTTTAAGTGCTAAACAGCCCACACCGGCTCGGTTAACAATTCAAATACCTGTATTTGTTTCCAGTTTTGTATATTAACAATATACGAAATTTTTAATACCACATTTAGCATGGATTTTTATTGATAGTTTGGTCAACAACATCCTTATCTAAATGTTTTTATTATTTTCTGCAGGTATGGCTGCCAATTGTGGAGCTTGCAAGGTTCTTAAAAGGAAGCACTGCGAGGGTTGTAGTCTTTATTTGTTTTTTCAACATTTAAAAGAAATGATTTTTGGTCGATCCATGAAATTTATGGATTGGCCAGCATAAATAAGCAGATGGATTATGTAGTTGGGACAAATCCTCAACAAACTCAACAGTTTTTTGATAACTTGAAACAACAAGCTCAACAAAGAATGGATGATCCAATAAGGGGCAGCTGTGGGAGGATTCTGGAATTGGAAGAAGAGAATCGGGGTTTGAGACAACAAATTCATGACTTGCAAAGACAAGTTCTGAGGTTGACTGACAAAGAACTTATGGGAAATCGTCAGCCTGAAGTGGTAGGTACTGAGGAGTTAACTGAGTACGCACAAACTTATCAGCAATTAATCCGTCAGCCTGAAGTGGTAGGTGCTGAGGAGTTAAATGAGGGCACGCAAACTTTTCAGCATCTAATCCATCAGAATGATCTAGGGCAACAAGATGCGGAAGATGATTTTGGAGATATCTTGAATCTGTTAGGACCTGCTGATTTTGGAGATATCGGGCATCTGTTAGGACCTGGTGTTATGGATGGGAGTATACCGCCATAATTCTTAGACTCGAAACAGTACAACAACCGATTGAGGATTGGTGGCAGCATTTGGAATTGATTTTGGCGTTGAATATAGTTGACCTTTTCTCTCTCTATTGACTCATTCTTTTGATTCCTTACACAGTAAAAGATTTTGGGGTGGTCGTTGTAATTCAAATAATGAGACACCTAAACTGAAAATGGATACTAAACCAGAGTATTAGAAATTTCCTTGTAGCCTCACAACTCTTTTCATACTACAGCTTCTTGCATTCTTTTCCATCATAGTTGTGCTTCCAAGCATTTTTGCTTTGCTACAATTTTGAGTTTTGTAGAAATATCTGTGACTTCTATGTTGGTTACTAAATGGTTCAAATCTGTCTTTTGCATCAGCCTCATCATTTTTTTTTGCAATGCCATGATAATTTGCTTAACTAACATTTGTTCTTACTGTTATGTATGCGATTTCTTACTATGGTCCTTCATGGTCCTTTTTTTTAATGGTGAGAAGAACTTTATTAAAATAAAGATAGGAGGTCGCGACTGAGGAGGTCTAAACAGAAGGAGAACAAAAAGTCAGAAAAACAAACAAAAACAATAAAGGCCAGGGAATGAATACAAACAAAAAACAATAAAGGCCCAGGGGGATCAAAGATCTGTCGAGTTTCTCTACCCGCCCAAGCTAATATATCCGCGTCATCTTAGCACGTGATGAAAACGAACACGAGAGTTTGCAAATTGCTCATGGATCTCATCTACCATAGTATCAAATTAACATAGAATCAAAGATCTCTAGAGTTTCTCTGCCCATCCCTGCCTAAGCTAATCTATCTGCGTCATCGTCGGCCGATCTTAGTTTTGACATTATCTTGATATGCCCACTGGCTTATCGGCTCAGATGAGCAGAGATGTCCGGTGATGGAAATTTTTAACATATTGGATTTGGTTCCCTGCAATAGTAATGCAGTATGTCAATTTTCTATCCTTCTATCTTCCAGTAAATTGGAGACTTAATTGAATGCAGCTTTGCTAATGGAGCTTTCTTGCATGGGTGATCTAGTTATTACACATTTATCTTCTCTTGCAGAAGGTTGATGTTGCTCTGGACCTTCTTCATTTGCTTCTTTGAAAGATGTCTCCATGATGAAATGTTCTCATTGACAGAGTGTGGACTCACGAACCGTTGACCACACGAACCTCATGAAGTGTTGCTCACAATGTGAAACATGAAAACTTCATGAAGAGAAACTCGAGGAAGGATCTTAAAACAAAGAGTCAATGGATAGAGGGATAGGCGGCTTAGCGTTTGTGTACTGAAAGAGGGAGTCCTCTCCCTCCCCCCAAAATGCACAAGAAAGCCCGAACATCATCTTTATGTTCCTTCCTCAAGTTGCTCGTCTTAAAGTTTTCATAGTTCACATTGATATGTAGCTTTTCGTTAAAATTGTCAGCATTATACCTCAAATCTAGAATCAAATAAAAGATTGAGAATCTTAATCGATTTGATCTAGATAGACTACAACTGGAGGCCAAACCCCACAAAAATCTTGTAGAAAATTATTGTAGAGATCTTCAAAAAATGTTTTAACCAATAGGTGTTTTATTCCCTTAAAAATGTTTTTTTAAAATGTCTCTTCCCTTAAAAATGTTCAGTTCGGTGTATGTTGATGTCAAGGATGATATTCCATACAGTTAGACGTTGATAATGGCAACATAAGCATTTAACAGGCATCGAACAACACACACTGTAGATGTAGTTGGAGAATCTAAATAGAACCACATGTTATTCCTTAATGTTGTGTAGAAGCAAAAAAAACCCAGAAAGAGTGACATATCGTTCTGGATCGAGTCGAGGATTTGACATTTTTTCCTTGAGGCAAAGATTGTCCCCCTCTAGATCAATATCTTGGTGAAAGGGCTTTCTGGAAAGATGTCTCCTTGATGAAATGTTCTCATTGACAGAGTGTGGACTCACGAACCGTTGACCACACGAACCTCATGAAGTGTTGCTCACAATGTGAAACATGAAAACTTCATGAAGAGCAACTCGAGGAAGGCCGAAATTTCGGTTTCGGCTCAGTCCGAAACTGAAACCAATATTTAAAACCATGGTTATAAGTTATAACAACCTTTAGATGCTCTAACTTTCATGATCCATCATATCCTCAACGTCAATTTGAGGTTGTACCATAGTTACCAGGGTGGGAAACGGATTCGGGAAACGAAACGTGAAATGGAAACGGGAAACGGGAAACGCATGAAAAAAACAGGGGAAACGAGAAATGAGAAACAATAGAAAATCGTACGAGAAACATCTTAGGAAATGATGTGTTTTTTGTTTTTTCTAAAATGATTTTTGTAAGTTCCACGCATGTTTTCTAGATGTTTCATATGCGTTTTATACGAGTGTTGCATACATTTGTCACGCGTTTACACATGTTTTACATATGCTTTCCATATTTTCCCCATGTGTTTCAGAAACATTTCTCCAATTTTGTATCATATTTTGGAAACGTTTCCGAAACGTGTTTCCCTCATTTTAGGGGAAACGAGCCGCGATAAACGCGTTTTAGGGGAAACAGGTTTCCCACCCGCCCAAGGAGTTTCCGGCAACTATGGGTTGTATTACATCAAAACAACTTGAGAAAAACCCTCTACAAATGCTAAAGGGTTAAATTGGGAAAAGAAAATGGAAACATAGAGAGTGCCATGGATAGGGCCCACATGAGAAGCACATGTGCATGCAATTCACATGTGGATGCCAAGCCAAGCTCACACCCCAGGCCGGGTCTGCTCAGTGAAACCATTGCAAAAAAAAAAAACACCTGATGTTCCTCTCTCTCTCTTCTTAAAGTCTCTACCATATGGCAAACCAATTTTACTTATAAGGTATGCTGGATTTTCTCCTAACACAATTTTAGACTAAAGTTGCACTCCCAAATCAAAGGAACCTTAGTTTCCCTCATCATTTTTTGAAATGCAATAAAGCTTGTAAAAGCAATGCATATTTCACCAGCATGTATTAATGAAGGCGTGCTTTCCATTTGTCTGTTTCATCCATACACTGGTTTTTAGGACACTAAAATGACACATTTGCCCATTTACGAGCTACTAGGAGTTCTCTTCTTTTAGAAGTAGGGAAGGTTTGGTCTCAGTCTTTTCGGTTGGCTAATATAATTTTGATTCTCACAGTGTTCCTCATCTAAAGCCTGTAGTCCAGTTGCTTTCAAACATGGAAAGTTGCCAGCTTCACTCTGCTTCTCAAGCTCGTTCCCAAGAGGTAGCACTTTGATCGATATCTAATCTACTGTACTGCAGAATTGTTGTTTCCTTGTCACAATTCTTTTCATGCCCACTGTTTTATGTTTTAGAAGTCTTAAAATCCTTTCAAGTTTTTGAAATTTTTGAAAATACCCTATACGTTGTGAAATTCTCTAAGATCACCCTCTACAAATTAACTTTCTACAATTCTAGCTGCTCTCCACTAAGTTTAGGCGTTTCAAATCTATTCTGGTTCCAACTTGTTTTGTTTTCAATTTCTAGTTTTCCCATCTTTCTCATGTGTTTGGAAGAGATTTCAAGGACAATTAATTTCTACTTCGCTATCTTTTCTGAAAAGCCAAAGTTCAGTTTGCTCATCAGGTGGGTTCTTAGGAAATTTATACGATAAGTGTAATCTATACCATAAGTGTGTTGGAAATATAAGGGTCATATGGCAAGTTTAGTTATTTATTTCATTTTTTGCAGTGTAGTGATGCGTGATTTGTTTGAATGTGCTCTCTCTCTCTCTCTCTCTCTCTCTCTCTCTCTCTCTCTCTCTCTCTCCCCTAAATTGTTATTGTTATTTTTACCTTTAGGAAGCTGTGGAAACAAGCGAAAATGAACATTTGGAAACACCACGCTGAAGCGGGATTGGTAAATATCATTGCTTCGCCTGGATTTGTACAATTCAAAAACTCATTTACATTCTCCTGTATCTATCTGGTTGCTAATGAAAATAATAATTACAGAAGTCCTTTCAACTTGGATACACCCTCGTGTTTTCCCCCTTTCTTTCCAATCCGTTTTGTACTATTGTTGATTCTCCTTTTCAAAACTCAGCTTTAAAACAGTAAAGGTAAATCTGTTACCCTCTTTCATTTTTATTGAGAGGCACCCTCAATGGCCGTAGCATATAAACAATCTAGACATTGCTTCGTAATCATCAGTGTCCCTTCCCAGACCGAACAAATCAAGACTTGTGTTTCTATGCTGAGATTACGTGTGAGATGTGATCTCAACATCTTTGGATTGCTGATGATTTACAGATTAGGAGAAGTTTTATTGTTTTCACTGAAGTTGGGTATTTTTCTTTTCTCTGTTTAGGTAGCAGTTCATTTTGTTGATATGACAATGATGGGCTGCAATAAATATCCGATTGCGAACATGTTCTGAAATTTCTCTATTTCTAACAATATAGATGATATTTGTGGTTTGAGATGGATATTTTCTGACCTAATGAAAGCTTCCCTGAATCTTCAGAGAAGCTGAGGTTCACTTACAGGAATTTAGTGTATATGCAGGTTTTCAAAGTTCAATCTTTTTAGGTTTTATCTTGATGTAGATGATTGAGTCTTGCATTCGAGGTGAAATCGTAGGGTTTCAGATGCTTTGTAGTTTCAGAGAGCTTTGATGGTCTGTGGATTTGGAGTTTTTGTTTTGAAGAAGTTTTGGAGCGGGTTCTGTTAGTATCATGCTCCAGGACATCAGAGTCCTCTCTATTTTTTTTAATTCTTTGACCCTTTTTTTTGGCCCATTTTATGCCTCCATTTTAGTCTAAAGTAGGGGCTTCTACTTTTGCCACTGCAGATGTGGCTTTGATCACCATCTTCATTGCTGGGCCTTTTGGATGAATGGTCCAAATCATGCAAATGTCATGTGGGTGAACAAGCATAAGCAACTTTACGCACCATTATCATTCTCCACCGTTTTATGAAACCTGGTGCAGTAGAATAAGGATTACTCAAGTAGGTATATATATATATATATATATATATATATATATATATATATATATATATATCGGAAAAGTGTTCCTACTCGACCGATTAGATAAGCTTATCTACTCGGTCGGGTTAAAAACAGTGGGGGCCCACACTGTTTGGGTGATCCAAACCATTCATTTGAAAGGCCCTTACCTACATAGGGTGCCCACAGAAAATCAGATCCATAGGATCATCATAACCGATTCAAATGTGGAGGAAAATATGAGGAAAAATGGATAGACACAATTTGTCCACAAAACTACCCATTTTCCCTCCATTGTTGGATGGGTTAGGATGATCCTATGAGGCTGATTTTTTGTGGATACCCTATCTAGGTAAGGACCTTTCAAATGAATGGTTTGGATCACCCAAAAAATGTGGGCCCCCATTGTTTTTAGCCGACCGAGTAGATAAGCTTATCTACTCGACCGAGTACGCTCACTTTTCCCTATATATATATATATATATATATATATATATATATATATATATATATATATATATATATATATATATATATATATATATATAATTATTTTATTTTATTTTAAATTTTTGAATGGCACCCAAGTTGGTATTTTGCCCCCAATCTCTCCATTGTTCACATGGGTATCTTTATTTTGATTGAAAGAAATCACCTGTTAGGATCCACCAATGGTGGGGCTTCACAGAAAAGTCTTCCCAGTAGGATGTTCCTAACCATTTTAGTGGCTTACCAATGGATAGTTAGACATAAATAGCTAATGGTTCCCATCCAACTGAACAAAATTTCATTAATCCGATGCTTAAGTTCAGTGTAATCTTTGTACATTTGGCCATCTGTGGTAGGGTCTCATCCTTCTCCTCGAAGCCATTTTAGGAGCTTGTGTCTGTTTAGTTTGAGGATCTACTCTATCTGGACCGTGATCCTTACTGTGAATTGGGCCATGATATGAAGCCTGATTGTTGGGATTTTGAATGGATGATTGAAACTGAAATGGTCTGTAGATGGTTGCATTAGGATCATCTGATTAGTGATTAATTTGATTTTTGAACCACCATCCACCAGGGCCTTCCATTCCATATATGGATGGTTTGAATCCTTTAGGGGTATAAGTTGTGATGTGAGCTGAATCCTTCTCCGTTTTGTTGCAACTGTCTAGTGAATCAGTTTGGGAGCTCTGGATTGCTTTCCCTTGTTGGGAAAGTTGTATCAAGGGGCTAGGACAATGTGTAGAAAAACTAGGGGTGCAACTTGGGTTGGGTACTGGGCAGCCCGACCCAACCCGTAGCCCGACTTAATGTGGTTCTTTCATGGTCATTCCCCATGTTTGAGAATTAATTTTGAGTTTAAAATAGATTGTTGAATTCAGAATTAAGGCCCTGTTTGATTTGGTTTTGAGTGGAAAACTGATTATTAGATTAGAATTAAATGCCAAATGTTTCCCCAGTGAGATTTATATGAAAATGATTTTTTTGGAGTTCTTGAACACCATTTTATATGCCAAATGCTCCACCATTCCTGCCTCTCATCACGTGTGTTGTAAAACACTAAAATAGTGGAGCCTGTCTCAGCAGGTCAACCCACCCGACCCAACCCGACTTAGGAAATCAGGTTCGGGTTCGGGTCGGGTTAACCAAACCGGGTTAAGAAATAAGAAGATTTTATCAGTTGAATGTGGACAACTGGTCAATTGTTATTTAACCGTCAACTGTCTCAACTGGTTGGATGGATTTCTCCACCAGGCAATACAATGTTGGATCAGAGCACATCTGGCAAAAGGTATCCCGCAAAACAATGGATACAAAAATCTAATACAAAGACTCCTCCAAATGTCACACTCCGCTTTACTAAGCCGAAAGACTTAGACACTCACACCACCGCATTGAGGGACTATTTGCAAGGGTAAGACAGATCTAAGTTGATGATGCTTGCATGCAGTCACCACTGAATGATATTTCTTTGGGAATTTAACCTTTATATAGGGATATTATTGTCATTTTAAGAGCCTTTTTTCAAGTGTTTTCCTATAATTCAAGACCTGAATCCAACAATTCTGCAAATTTTATCAGAAAACATCCACTTTTATATCGTTTCTTTTTTAGGGCGTGTTTGGCTCGCAGGAGAGGTCTCTCCCTCGCCCAAGATAGGGACTTCCTAGGAAAGCCTTTTCCTTTCCATTCATTTTTTAGAAAGGCTTTGTAATTATTTGTCTGAATGAATACCAGAAGAGGGAACTCTTTCTTAGAAGATTATTATTTCCGTTAGGGATGCATGTCACGTGGGAAAGAAAAATGGGCACTTCATTTAAATAATATACCATGACCAATGACACATACATCAAAGCCTTTTCCTTTGGTCCACAAGTCTCACTCTTTCTTGGCATGTTACAAGAACACTTGGCATGCCGTGCGGCATAATGCATGTGACAACACTAAAATCCAAACCTATCTTCCTTCTAATCTGTCTCAACCATTGTTAGCAAAACGTGATTCAAATTGGAATCAAATATTGGTATCAAATGTGTATTATGTATAGACGGTGTGGTATAGAATTGAACAAAATATGATTCAGATTGCACCGTGTAAGGAATAATTAAGTGCAACTGCAGCTATAGACATGTTTAGAATAACTTGTTAAGATTAAACAATGATACATTGAACATCAGCAAAATCCTCTTGCTTCTTGCATTAAGAATCTGGGCTCGTCTTGGGCCTCCATTAATGCAGACAAGACCTCACTTGGCATTGAACTGATCACACCATAAGGCCAGCACCTCACTCAAGGGAAAAGGCCCGAGGCAACCAAATAGAAGCCCAACCATACAACACAATCTCAACAAATTATCAAGTCAACAAAGCAACTCAAGCACAGGTATTACATTATCCCCGTGGTTTTAAATTTCCATCAAAACCAACATGAAACAACCAAAATGTTTCCGTTTCCATCTCCACCGAAATAGAAACCGAAACAACGAAAATAAATAAACCAAAATCGTAAGTGTACTAGCAGTATACTATATCAATATGTATTACGTAATTATATTTATATGATTTCCAAGCGAAATGTGATGCATGTATTATGCATAAATATTTATATGAATTACACATGGAATTTGGTATGTAGTAAATTATCATACATGTGCGCAACAGTACATGTCACTAGGTGTTCGATGTTTTAAACCATTACGCATCGTTATCTTGTTTATGTGATGGTTTCTAAGTGTGTATTTGTGCTTATTCTAGTATTTCCCTAAGTTTCATCTTTAAATTCTATCATTTGGATATGTTTCCATTATTTTACAAAATTTCCAACCGAAACCGAAACATTTCTGCTTCCGTGACGACTGAAACCGAAATTTAATACCAAATTCGGTCAGGTTTCGCTCAATGGGATGATTTTACCTGATGCCCTATATTTTTGGCAAATACCACATTTTATGGCTCTTGCGTACTTGTGCCGCAATGATTATGCTGTTGAGGGGGGGATGGGGTAAGCTTCTGCATTCTAGACGTTCAATTTAATAGATGACTGCCGGGACTAATGAATATGATTTGTTCTCACATTGTTTCAATGGTTGCTATATCCAGATTTAGGATGTTCTCTCCTGCTGATCCCTCTGGTCAGAGAACTGCCTTAGTGGCTTTGCGGAACTTTCTTTATCTGATTCCCTTGGGATTTTTAGCATATGATTGTGAGTTCTAATGTTTCAAAAAGCATGTTCTTTCTTTGAATTTCATTTTCGGGAGATGATATCTGCACTCTTTGTTTTTAAAAGGGGCACTCATCTCTTCTTTTTTTTGCCAGCATATTTTTCCAATTTCACTTTTTTTTTGTTTTCTTTGTTACATAACAGAGTCTTTGACCCTCTATAGGAACAATGTATTCTGTCTATTTTTTCTTTCAAAATGTTAAAATTTAAAAAAAAATAAAAATTGAAGAAGGAAGTTTGGAGAATGAGCTAACTTCAAGGGAAGAGAGGAGAAATAGGAAATAAAGGAAAGGAAATTCGTAGGGTTTTCAGAGTGCGTAGGGAGCCAATCGTGTGTACTTGGTGCATCTCAAAAAAAATATAAGATCTATAGACTGCTTCAGAACTGATCTATCAAGATGAACTTCTTAACTATAGTAAAAACAGTCATCATATACCACGTAGACGGGACATAGTCAGCAAAATGTGATTCGGCAGAAAAAGGGAAGGGAAAAATTCGAGTTTTATACGGTATTTGTTCAAGAAAACGGAAACATAAATAAATGCCTTTAAACTTTTGTCATTAACAAAATATAGCGAGCGTAAAGCTGGAAAATTGGCCAAAAAATGTGTTTAATACGTCTAAAATGTGTTTTAAACGTGTTTAGAACGTTTTCCTCAAAAAGAAAAAAATGGAGTTTTTTCTTTTCTTTCACTGTAAAAGTTTTAAACGGACAACCTCAAAAAAAAAAAAAAGAGAGAAAAGAAAAAAACAGAGAACGATTTTTAAAACGGAGTTTTGCTAACTAAGAGACGGGAGAGAATGTTAATGTATAAAAGATTAAATAACGCTTTCTCTAACCGGTCAAGCTTATTAAAAAGTGCACATGAAATGGTCAGCCCAAAAAAGAAGGGCCACATGTGCCATGTGCAGGCCAAAGCCACACGTGAGGGGAAGTGTTAAAGTATAAAAGATTAAATAACACCTTCTACAACAACTTAAGCTTTTAGAGCAACTGGTTGTTTCTCAGTCGTTTCAACGGAGAGGAAAAAGTGCTTTTTTTTTGCTTGGGATTGTTTAAGGATTCCTTGCAATTGGCATCCAAACAAAGCCTAATAAGTGCTCCTTGCTGGCCGAGGGTCGTGAGGGCCTCGGCGGGCTTTAGCCTTTGGACTTGGCAGTCAGATTGGCTGGTTCAGGCAGACTTATGCCGTGTTCGTTTTAGATTTTAGTAACCAATTATCAGGCCCAATCCAAATTATTGGACCCAAAATTGAAACTAATTTTGAGTCCAATAATTGGTCTGGGGCTCACAATTATTTGTTGCCAGTCTCAAACGAACAGCTCCTTAAAGGGCTAACATTTTATGTTAAATTGAATATAACTCTAAATAAAAATTGAAGTGACGTGGTTTCAAGTGTAATAAAACAGTGTAAAAATAAGTAATTCCAAAAAACTTCCGTGGAAAAAAGTCAAAAACAGTTCCACGTACTATAAAATCATCAGAAATTTCGACAAACCAGAAAATGTAAAAAGATTTCTCTGCAGTCAATGGGGGAGCATCTCTCTTTCTTTTCCAATTTTTTTTACAAAAAAAATCTTTTTTAAGAGGGATGCTAAACTCACAAGCGCCCTTGCAGACATCAGTGACACGACCCTTGGATCCACGTCATTTTGCTTCTAATATTTTCATTGCCGATTTGACTCAGTAAACCATTTTCATAGGATGATCCTAGCTGTATGATATCCATAGGATGATCCTAGCTCTATGATCTATAGAGGAATTGCATATTTAGAAGCTATGTAGATCAGAGGTTGTAGACACCCCATTTTGACCCGACTCAATTTCTCAAAGTCGAATAAAGATCCCAAAATCGAGTAAAGTTCCCGAACCCCTGGATCCGAAAACCAATTCCCTAATGTCCTAAAACCGAGCCCTAACTTTAAAAATCGAAGAACCGATCCCAAAATGTAGAAGAACCCGAAAAATCCTCATTTGCTGATTATTGTTGAAGTCTTTGGAAGCTCAAATGATCCCCCAGGTTCTCTGAAGGACCCTTCATTTAATCGCCTCAAATCTCTCTCTCATGTTTCCAAAATTTGCAAAAATGACAAAGTACTCCTGAGTTTTTGGTATTGGCACTCCTCTATTCGATCCCCCGGGGCCCCAATGTATATCGATACGGTCCTATTTTGATATTTTCACTAACCCAATTTGTCTTGGGATTTAAAGAATTATCAAATAGCTTTTACATTTTCCCAAAGCACTCCACAAATGAGAAAAGATAAGCAGAGAGAGTGTAATTATCAAAATATGGATGTGCCAGTTTCATTTCCCTACGAAAAGATATAAGGGAAAAGTAATTCACTCTTCCCCTTTTCTTGCTTAGACCACCCTGTAGAAAATACGCTAAAGAGGGCTGTCCAAGGAAGAAAGAGGAGGCAAATATATCATTATCTTTTGTTCACTTCCCTGCCTTTTACTTGAACCCCCCTATAGGTTAAAAGAGTAGTCATAAATGCACCATAGGGGCTGTCCATGGAATAGAATGGGCGAAATATATCATTTCCCATATAAAAGAAGGGTGGTTTATCAAATCATGGGTGTGGTCATACCAATTATCATGCACATCTAACCAAAGGGGAAAGGATGAAATGAATGGGTGTGTGTAATTATCAAAGCTTAGGGGTGCTAATATCAGCACAATCCCCCTCACGCCATAAAAGAAACCGAACTAGGGTTTGCTAAGCCGCAACAGAGAGCCGAATAGAGAAAAAGGGAGAGGGGGCTCTCATTTTCTAAAAGATATACAGAGAGAGAGAGAGAGAGAGAGAGAGAGAGAGAGAGAGAGGGAGAGGGAGGAGGCCGAAGGCTCCATTTTCTCTGGCCAACCTACCCCTTCCATCACACCTCTGCAAATCCGACCCACCTCAACAGCCAGAGAGAGAGAGAGAGAGAGAGAGGGAGGGAGGAGGCCGAAGGCTCCATTTTCTCTGGCCAACCTACCCCTTCCATCACCACCTCTGCAAATCCGACCCCCCTCAACAGCCACCACCTCTTCACTCACCCCTTTTCCATTTCCATTAACCCATTTCAGTCATCTTCTCCGGCCGACCTAGCCGGAATCCGGGAAGAGACCACCAATCTCCATCATCTCTACCCCTCCCATTTTCATCACCATCAAACCCACTTCCTCCTCTATCACCCTCATTACCTCATCAGACCCTCTTCTCCAATTCCATTGAAACCAAACCCCTTTTGCTTTGGCCCTGGATCCTTAGCCATGACCCTGTTTCTCCATCCAAATCTCCATTAATTTCAGCCATCGTCTTCCCCAACATTCATCTCCAAAACCCAAGATCTATTTACCAATTTCTTACAAACCTTGCCTTCAACACCTCTATCTTATTTCTGCTGAAGCCCTACCATTTCAAAGTCCCTATCCTCGTTGTGGTTAATTTGAGAAGAAACGGAAGCTTGCGGGTCACCCGGATGTTGTCGAAAAGAGAGCGCGGCCGCAAATTCCCTATCAATTCTGGCCAATCTCACGGTCAGTTCTTGTCGCAACAAAAGCTAGGTACATCAACTTCTCTCTATTACTTTTTATTACCTCCAAAATGTGATGTGCTGTTCCTTTTTCCTCATTTTGTTTGTGATCACATCTGCAAGCTTTTGATTTATTTCTCTCTCTGAGAGTTTGATTTTTAATTCGCCATTTTACTCCCATCTCTGGTTGCTCCACCGAGGATCTAAACTTTATTTATTTTTTTCTTTTTTGGTTCCTATGGGAGGCCTAATCTTAGTTTACCTTACCCATTTAGGTTGATTTTCCTATTGATTTCCAATATCAACATTGCCCAGTCATCATAATTACACTAGGCCATTATGTCTCTTTTTATGACCAGATTATTAAGGTTCTTCTTGGAACTGTTAATAATTTTGGGAAGGCCATCTCGGCAATAAGAGACCAGAGGGTTTAATGTAGTCTTGGAAGACTCAGTTCCATTCTCAGAAGGTCGGTATCTTTACCACCATGTTTTAATAATGGAGTAAATCCGCTCGTCTTCTCTCTATACGGCAAGCTGTCAAAGGCTATTGCAATTTTGAGAAAGCTCAATAGCTGATTAGGGAAGAGAAGACTAGCTTAATTCAGGCCAGTGTAAAAACATGGTACCATGTACACATTAGTAGCTTATTTGAGTTGCACTTTTTCCTTGTACTTTTGATTTCTGCTATCTCTGCCATCCATTTACCTTCCTTGAGAAATGGTGTTTATAGGTCTAGACAGTGATCAATGGTGGTAGTATAGTATATCTTTCTGTTTTAGGTTAATCACATAGCTGTTTTGTTTATGAAAACAACCTCCTCTTGCAAGGTATCTGGATTAGCCTCATTTTGATGGGCAATTTCAGAAGAGGGTAGTGTCTGCCTTAATGAAAAGACTCCTTGGTTTGTAAAGCAATTATTGAGTTTGGGAGGGCGTTGTGATTAGGTCCTTTCCGTTCGTTTGTGGTAGAAAGGCCTATATCAGGGGATGATATAATTTCACTTGTAAGTTCCTCGGGGCTTGCATGGCTTATATGACCCACTTTATCGGAGTTTCTTGGTAAGGTTAACCTTACCAATATCTTTCGGTACCAATATCTTTCGGAATGATCACACATAGGCATTTTGATCACAAACTTATGGGACAACCCTGCTTATCGACACTCCCCTTGGACTTGATAGTTGAGTTTGCGAGTTTTTAGAATAGCGTGTCTGTCTTAGGCATATAGAAAAGTAGCAGTCCCCTTTTTTTGGTTGAATCCCCTTTCATGTCGCGTCGATTCCCTTTTTCCAAAAACAACAAAAACAATAAAAATAACAAAAACAAGAAAAACACGAAAAATACAAAAACAAAAAAAATGGGCCAAGGATGGTGATTGCAAGGTCACTCAGAGCCCTATTTTCATTCCATTTCCGATTTTTATCGCGGTTTCCGTCTTGCATCGGTTTTCCGATGTTTTATCTGGTTTTGGGACGAGCGATGACGTAGCGTGATCCCCTCCTAGGGATTGTCCTCGTGAGCCCTTAGGGGATGACGTAGCGTGGCCCCTTCGCAGGGATTGTCCTCGTTGAGCCCAATGATAGGCTATAACGATCGCGAGACTGAGATTTTTTCCATCTTTAGAGGATAAGAATCACTGGGCTTGATTATTTTAGAATCGCCCCCTGAGCCTATCGTATGTCCCCTTTTCTTTTCCCTGGCATTTCTGGTCCTTGCACACAGTCTATTTCCCAATTTCTTTTCTTTCTTGCATCTTTTGACTTATTGTGTGTTTGTTTTTAGTTTCTTGTGTGTTTACTCTCAGCTTGCTTACTTTCCAGCATGTGATTGGTTACTGTTATCTTTTGCATAGGCTCGCATGCTAGGGTGTTTATTCTACTGCTTTGGTTGTTTACTGCTTTGCATTATCTTCTGCGTAGTTAGGTGCATGTTAGTGTGTTTACTTTCTTTGATTATTTGCTGCTTAGTCTTATCTCCTACTTAGTGATGCATGCTTGAGTGCTTACTTTACTGCTCTGATTGCTTATTGCTCAGAACTATCTCTTGCTTGATTGCATGTTTATCTTTATCAGCATGTGTTTGGTTACTACTTTCCTAGCATTATACTTGTTTAGCCGTAGTTGGAGACAGGTATTAGGGTCATGCAACGTTGGGGTTGCACGCGAGTTGATCAAAATGGGACCACTTTTTTTGTAGATAAATCGTTCGTTTGGAGATGGTTGTTACCATTTTACGCCTTTTCGCCTAAAATTCCTTAAAACTAATAAAAATGGCATTAGAGACCGAGTTTCTCGGGCGAATGGGGTGCCTAACACCTTCCCCATTCGTAACCAGGCTCGAACCCTTCACTTTGGAAACGTCGACATGCCTTCATTCAGTACAGAGTTTATGGGTTCTAGGCCTTAATCCTAGATGGCGACTCTTATCTTTATTCCCATCGGATTCCTTGGATCTGTATGGGGGACATTAATTTAGGTACGACTTGATTTCGGGTCATTTGATCCCAAATCCAGTGGTATCGCACGCCATTATTCTTAGATTGCGAGAGCAGCAACATTTAAAGAGCCGCACGGAGCCCTCCAACTCTTGTGGAGATCGAGAGGCCGCGGGGTTTCATCTCGCCGTTTCCTTCGAGGGTCCCACAGAGGGTTGGGATCATCCTATAGAAATGATTTTGGGGGCACAATGTATTTACATTGTGGCACATCAAATAGACGGTTTAGATCATCCAATGGTGTATGATGTACAATACTTTTTGGAAAATACCGGACTATGTGGGCTCACACCATATAAAATCTCTAAAATACCATCTCCCTTCTTATAACCACATTTTTTTATTGGTTGCAGGCTAACTAGCTATAAGGATCAGGTGATATAGGAAAAAAAAAGGTATGTGCATACTTTACTTCATTTCTTTTTCCTCTTTGAATGTTAATGCCTTGTCACATTTGGGAATTGAAACAGCCAATGAAGGATAACAAGCAGGGTATATAAAAAAAATCAGCTCCATACAAAAAAAAATTAAAACATATGTACAAGTATGAGACAGAGCTGAATCTATGTTGCAGATCTATGCTATGATCAAAACCAAAACAAAATGCACGCCCTTCCAATAGGCATGATTATGGCTGTAACTTCAATTTATACATAAATAGACTGACAATTTATTCCAAGACAATAAAGACATCGCTTACACCTCCTTGTTCCCATATTATAGCCACTTAAACACCAAATTAAATGAAATAAAGATACTTTTTCTTTCTTGTTTTTTGGAGTTGAATTTTTGTGATCTAATTCACCCTATGTTGCATGGATTCGGCAAGCCCCAAAAAGTAGGATTCGGATTCAGTATTTTTTAAATAAAATAAAATTTTCAAAATTAAAAATTTAAATATGAATATGTGTGTGTGTGTGTGCATATATATATATATATATATATATATATATATATATATATATATATATATATATATATATATAATATATATTCATGAAAAATTTGAGGGTAGAGGGTTGTTGCGAGTTTTGTATTAAGAGAGTCAAAAGAGGAAGGGGTTGTGCTCTGGAGTTTTTATTGAAAGAGTGCGCGTTGTGCTTTCGTATAAAAAAAAAGTTAAGAAAACGCATTTAAAGGGAAAATATACATGATTCGCATTTTAAAAGAGAAAACAATGAATCGGATTCTCCCGAAAAACAGGATTCTTATGGAAAAGAGACAACGATGAATCGGCCCCGGAAAAAAACAGGATTCGTGCGGGACACGGCTACGATAAGAATCCGGATGTGTCTCACGAGAATCCATGTCCAATTTGCATGTGGAGACGTGTCGACACGGATTCGGCATAGTGGGGTAAAGAATCCATGCAACATAGAATTTACCATCCTTCACTACACTCAACTGTCTATCCAAAATAAATATTGTAGAGGCATGTGAAGTTCATAAGTGCCTTAAAAATGATGAAACATCTTCTATAATCATAGTTGATTTTGATGAATAATGGTATAAACAAGCTGCAAGCAACAAAATTCATAAGCATCTCCGAGTTCAGATGAGTAAGATATGACTGTTTTAGTAAACAGTATTTTTAATTCCAGATTCTAAAATTCATATTTTAGTTTTTGATTTTCTAATTATAATAGTTTTAATTTGTTTGTTAATTAGAACTGATTTATTTCATTAATTAGAACCGATCTTTCTTATTTAGTATGTACTTAATAGAATCATTAAATCTTTGGTTCACTTTGCCTAGATATAGGAAATAAAGTAATAATCAGATTAAAGTTAGTTTCGATCTTTGTTTTGTTTAAGGATTAAATTTATAGTAAGTTGTTGGCTCCGAGGTAAATCCACGGAAATCCTGAGACCCATGCCAGGCAATAACTTATTATACTTTTATTTCTAAATAATATAAAAATAGAAAGTCTACATTCTCTTCCCTGAGTTCGACCCGTAACTACACGCGATCCGTGCACTTGCGGTTACTTTTTAAATCACAATAAAAGAATATAAGATCTTTTGGAATGATACCATTGTCAATTGTGTTGTTTGTTTAAGTGCTAAACAGCCCACACCGGCTCGGTTAACAATTCAAATACCTGTATTTGTTTCCAGTTTTGTATATTAACAATATACGAAATTTTTAATACCACATTTAGCATGGATTTTTATTGATAGTTTGGTCAACAACATCCTTATCTAAATGTTTTTATTATTTTCTGCAGGTATGGCTGCCAATTGTGGAGCTTGCAAGGTTCTTAAAAGGAAGCACTGCGAGGGTTGTAGATTTTATTTGTTTTTTTCAGCATTTAAAAGAAATGATTTTTGGTCGATCCATGAAATTTATGGATTGGCCAGCATAAATAAGCAGATGGATTATGTAGTTGGGACAAATCCTCAACAAACTCAACAGTTTTTTGATAACTTGAAACAACAAGCTCAACAAAGAATGGATGATCCAATAAGGGGCAGCTGTGGGAGGATTCTGGAATTGGAAGAAGAGAATCGGGGTTTGAGACAACAAATTCATGACTTGCAAAGACAAGTTCTGAGGTTGACTGACAAAGAACTTATGGGAAATCGTCAGCCTGAAGTGGTAGGTACTGAGGAGTTAACTGAGTACGCACAAACTTATCAGCAACTAATCAGTCAGCCTGAAGTGGTAGGTGCTGAGGAGTTAAATGAGGGCACGCAAACTTTTCAGCATCTAATCCATCAGAATGATCTAGGGCAACAAGATGCGGAAGATGATTTTGGAGATATCTTGAATCTGTTAGGACCTGCTGATTTTGGAGATATCGGGCATCTGTTAGGACCTGGTGTTATGGATGGGAGTATACCGCCATAATTCTTAGACTCGAAACAGTACAACAACCGATTGAGGATTGGTGGCAGCATTTGGAATTGATTTTGGCGTTGAATATAGTTGACCTTTTTCTCTCTCTATTGACTCATTCTTTTGATTCCTTACACAGTAAAAGATTTTGGGGTGGTCGTTGTAATTCAAATAATGAGACACCTAAACTGAAAATGGATACTAAACCAGAGTATTAGAAATTTCCTTGTAGCCTCACAATTCTTTTCATACTACAGCTTCTTGCATTCTTTTCCATCATAGTTGTGCTTCCAAGCATTTTTGCTTTGCTACAATTTTGAGTTTTGTAGAAATATCTGTGACTTCTATGTTGGTTACTAAATGGTTCAAATCTGTCTTTTGCATCAGCCTCATCATTTTTTTTTGCAATGCCATGATAATTTGCTTAACTAACATTTGTTCTTACTGTTATGTATGCGATTTCTTACTATGGTCCTTCATGGTCCTTTTTTTTAATGGTGAGAAGAACTTTATTAAAATAAAGATAGGAGGTCGCGACTGAGGAGGTCTAAACAGAAGGAGAACAAAAGGTCAGAAAAACAAACAAAAACAATAAAGGCCAGGGAATGAATACAAACAAAAAACAATAAAGGCCCAGGGGGATCAAAGATCTGTCGAGTTTCTCTACCCGCCCAAGCTAATATATCCGCGTCATCTTAGCACGTGATGAAAACGAACACGAGAGTTTGCAAATTGCTCATGGATCTCATCTACCATAGTATCAAATTAACATAGAATCAAATATCTCTAGAGTTTCTCTGCCCATCCCTGCCTAAGCTAATCTATCTGCGTCATCGTCGGCCGATCTTAGTTTTGACATTATCTTGATATGCCCACTGGCTTATCGGCTCAGATGAGCAGAGATGTCCGGTGATGGAAATTTTTAACATATTGGATTTGGTTCCCTGCAATAGTAATGCAGTATGTCAATTTTCTATCCTTCTATCTTCCAGTAAATTGGAGACTTTATTGAATGCAGCTTTGCTAATGGAGCTTTCTTGCATGGGTGATCTAGTTATTACACATTTATCTTCTCTTGCAGAAGGTTGATGTTGCTCTGGACCTTCTTCATTTGCTTCTTTGAATGCCATAATTATTCAGAGAGACTGTATTAGGGTCATGCAAATGGTTACCCTAAACTTTTATTTTAGGGTACCTAATCCACTATCAATACACTAATGATCACTTTTACAACGTATGAACCCCTATTTACAATCTTGGAACCATAATTTACACTCTTGGAACCACTATTTATACTCTCGGAACCACGTCTACACAATTGTTCCGATTGTTTACATATGAGTACCTAAGCCACTATTAATACACTCATGATCACTTTTGCAACATGCCAAACCATTAAATTGTGGTTCCGATAATGGTTCTGATTGTATACATACTGAGTATGAGTACCTAAACCACTATCAATACACTCATGATCACTTTTACAATGTATGAACCCCTATTTACACTCTTAGAACTATAATTTACACTCTTGGAACCACTATTTACACTCTTGGAATCGTTAAATTGTGGTTCCGAGGTCTACATAATGGTTCTGATTGTATACATACTGATTATGAGCACCTAAGCCACTATTAATACACTCATGATCACTTTTACAATGTATGAACCCCTATTTACACTCTTGGAACCAAAATTTACACTCTTAGAACCACTAAATTGTGGTTCCGAGGTCTATATAATGGTTCCGATTGTATACATACTGATTATGAGTACCTAAGCCACTATTAATACGCTTATGATCACTTTTGCAACCTTCCAAACCACTAAATTGTGATTCCGATAATGGTTCTGATTGTATACATACTGAGTATGAGTACCTAAACCACTATCAATACACTCATGATCACTTTTACAATGTATGAACTCCTATTTACACTCTTGGAACCACTAAATTATGGTTCCGATGTCTACATAATGGTTCCCAGTGTATACATACTGATTATGAGTACCTAAACCACTATTAATACACTCATGATTACTTTTACAATTATGAGCCCCTATTTACAATCTTAGAACCATAATTTACACTCTTGAAACCACTATTTAATCAATTGGAACCACTAAATTGTGGTCCGAGGTCTACATAATGGTTCCAACTGTATAAATGGGTTGTTCTTAGTGTCTAAATAGAGTAACCAAATGGGTTTGATAATGTTTACAACCATTAAACCATTTAGAACTTTAGAACCATTCAACCATTGAGAGAGAGAGGTCAAAACATACATGCAACCAAACAAAGACACCACTATAGAGATGATGAAAATAAACCAAATCACTAAAAAACATGAAAACAACATGTAGAACCTAAGCAAGTGGAGGAGAGTAGACATACCAGAGCACCCAAAGAAAACTCAAGAGAACTAGTGGAGTTTTTTTTCCATAAGGCAATGGAAATGGAGCTTAGAACGTGTGGCAATGGCAAGCTTCCATGGAGTTTCATGGAGTTTCTCACGTTTGGGAAGGCTTGGGGAAGAAGAAAGTAAAAGGTAGAGGGAAAATGCGAAAAGGTAGGTGAAAAGTGCATGGGGATTAGAGCTAAAAAGGTGGAGGAAAAGGAGGAATGAGGGTATTCTTGTCCTAAGCACTTTCTAAATGTACCTGACCGCCCCTCTTTTACAAAATTTCAAAAGGTACCCTTGATTGACAACATCACCAAATGTTTGCAATTTTTTAAAAAAAATCCCTTTTTTTATTACATTTAACTTGGGTAGGGTTTGTATTCCAAAAATTTTGTTGGAAAGCTTGGAAAGATATTTCTAAAATTTCCTACTTTTTTTAGACATGGAAAAGATTACTCGAACCAACCAATATAAATTTTTATATAAAAGGGCATTCAATTCACGATAATATCCCTGTTAATTAGCCATAATCATGTCATTTCCCTTTAAATTATGGAAAGAAAAAAATTTCCCAAGAAAATTTTTGTCCTCCAAAAATATTTTTTTCGCCATGTAAATAAATAGTATAGGGCCTTAGTTTTAAAAGAAAGGAAACAAAACTATCTCCCACCTCTCTCTTCCTTCCGTGTATAGTTTCCCTTCGATTTGTAAAACCTCTCCCAAGAAAACCTAAATTTCAGCTCTCCTGACTGTCCCTTCATTTACTCTAATTCAAGTATGATTCTTTTTTTTTTCTCCGTCCATTTTCTCCATTCTCCATTCTTTTTAGAATCTTTTTTTTTTCTATTTAGTTTAAGGGTTTTCTGGTTACTGTGATTAAGGCATATTTCCTAATCTGCGACTTAGTCGTTTATAATGTTTGTTGTTTTGATGTTAATGAATGAACTAGGTTTGTCCATGGATCGTTTGTGGTTAAGGCATATTTCTTACGCGTTGTTCTTGGTGAGTATGAGAATCTCTCTCTGTGTACTATAGATTCGCGTTGAGATTAATTGAAATCGCTTGAATGCATTTCTATGTTCGGTGATTCTTTCCATTTCTTAAAACCTCCTTGAATCTAACATTTTTGTTGCTCTTTCTCTTAAAACCTTTCTTCTTTAATCTTTTACTCAGTTTTCAAGTTATTTTGACAGTTCAACATAGAGATCTATTTGGAGCTAATTCAATCTTTTTTTTTGAATCCATCATTTTCATGAATACTTTTCTCTGTTAATGTAAGTTCATGTTCTTGCTTTTTCTCTAAAAGCCGTTTTTTCTTGAATCCATGAATCTTTTACCCACAAACGTTTCAATGTCATTTTTAGATCTTTTGCCTTGCACAATTGCTTGATTGGGCTTCGAAGTTCTTGCTCGGTAAATGATCTTTCAACCTTTTAGTAACTTTTGTCGAATCTTTTTCTCATTAATATTTTCATGTTATTTCGACAGTTTAAAACATCAAGATCTTTTCCACATTTCTTATTTTTCTTTAAAAGGTATGTCAGCTTCTCTTCTCTTATGTTTGTTAATGATTATTGTAACCTTCAGCAATCTCTCTCTCTCTATAGGTAAATGATATCAGCACAACCATATTTTGATATTTTCATGAACTCATCTTGTCTTCTAGTATTTAAAGGGCTGCTAAAAGGTTATTACATTCCCCAAAAGGCTCTCACAAGCCAATTAAAAAAGAAACGACGACGGCTGGGTTTGTGCAAATATCAAAATATGGACGTGCTTGTGTGTGTGTGTGGGGGGGGGGGGGGGGGGGGGATTTGCTATGCCATTTCGTGGAAAGCCATTTCGTGGCTGACATATGCATAAAAAACTGCCACACATGCTCAATTTTCAGCAGGTTGACTTATTAATCTGAGGAGGCTTTTCTCTCTTGCAAAAGTCAGCTGCCAAATGGCTTTCGGCGAAATTGCCTCCAAATCCAATATATATACTTTATTTATCGGGTCTGTCAGCCAGAAACACAGTGGGGCCACATTGTTTGGGTGATCCAAATCATTCATTTGATGTGCCCTGACACAGATAGCGTAAGCTCAAAAAATCAGCTCCATAAGATCATCCTAGCCCTTCAATTTGTGGAGGTTAAATGGATATTCCCGTCCATTTAACCTCCGCAAATCGAAGGGTTAGGATGATCCACTAGAGCTGATTTTTTGGGCACACCTTATCTATGCTAGGGCCCATCAAATGAAAGGTTGCCTCACCCAAACAACGTGTACTCCACTCTATTTCTGGTTGAGTAACCAGATAACTTATCTGGTTGATCGACCAGAAACAGTTTTCCCATTATATATATATATATAGAGAGAGAGAGAAGAGAGAGAGAGTATGAGAAAAGATTTTCTACACCATGGTGTAGATAGCTTATCTACACACTAGCTTAAAATACAGTTGGGCCTGTAGACACCGCATTTTGACCGTGCCTTAAACCTCTTTGTGTAAATAGAAAACCCTTCAAATCAAGGAATTAGGGCCCCAAATTTCACCCTATGATAGGTTAGGGTCCCAACTATATCCTTGCAAAATTTCATCAAAATCCGAGCAAAAATGCGTAATAAGACGAGCCGAATTAGAATTGTAGTGCGAAAGGGGAGTGAAATATCCTGTAAGGCAGCCAGTTTTTACACTAGAGCAGAAAGGGGGGTGCGTTATCCCTGTAATGTCGCCCATGAAGAGTTTTATTTGAAAATACCCCTCATTTAGTTAAAATATAACATATACATGAATAAGGGGTTGTCCAAGGTAACTTAAGGGGCGAAAAATTTCTTTTAGTTAATTTTTTATTAAATTTTTTTCCAAATGGCCACCTTTTTGCAACCAAGATCAAAGCAATTTTTTTTAAAATGGTTGTCCTATAAACTAATGGGGGACAAAAATTAAGGAAAAACTCTATAAATAGAGCATTTGAGCTCTCATTTGAAAAAATTAGGGCTCTTAATCTAATTTTAAAGAGAGGGAGAGAGAGAGCTTTCTAGAGAGAGAAATAAGGAGATCTAGAAAGAGAGGAGATAGATCTAAAGAAAAAAAAAAGAGATCTAGAGAAAGATAAGCTTTCAATGAGAGATCCAAGATAAGAGCACAATGTTAGTAGATTTTGAGTTTTCTTTGAAAATCTAGCATAAAATGGGAAATCAAAGTAGAAAATGCTTAAAAATTGTTAGATCTAGCAACCTAGAGCTAAAATCTACCAAAATATGTTTAAAAACATGTCTCATATGAAAAATCTAAAGCAATTCACCTTGGATTTTGAGTTCTAGTTGAATTTCGATGTGAAAATGACAAAATAAAGTGCTGTCCAGGTTCTTTTTTGCTATTCTTTTATCAATTTTTGGTTGGATTTAGTGGTAATTTCCCACTCGAAATGTGTAGTAATCGTTGAGATCTTCGATTTGGCGTATAAAGGCCCAAAATTAGCAAAGAAACGAAGAAGTTATGGCCGTTTTAAGATTTCAGCTCAAATTCGGCGCAAAATGGTGAATCTATGTGTGTTGTTGTGAAAATTCCTAAAAGATCTTCAAAACTGAAACTAACATGGTCAGATTTAAGCCTAATCAGCATGAATTATCATATATTTGTGTCAAATTCCCATAGATCTTATGTTTGAATGAAGTTTTGATGTGAAATGTCATGAAATTGTGTTGAATTACATCATATCCAGATTTTATTTTTAAATTTTTACTAAAATACGGTTAGATCTAGCAAAAGTAATACACACAGAAGTTGTATATTTTTCCGAGATCTTCGATTTAACAGCTTTCGGGCCAAGTAAAGATGAAAAATGAAAAAGTTATTGTACTTTTAAGATATCAGCCAAAAACCCTACATTTCCAGATTTGGACTTGATCAGAAATGGCCATTTTCCGGCCACTTCCGGCAAGATCCAGACGAAATTGTCAACAGAGAAAAGTTTATCAGATCAATTTACGAAAAATTTTCAGTTGAACACTTTTCTTGAAAATGTATGTTTGATCCTTTGTTTTGTAAAACCAAATCAGAACTTTTGAAAAGTAAAACTGCATAAATGAAATATGAAAGCAGCCCAAAGATGATCGTTTTCCGGACACTTCCGGCAAGATCCAGCCAAAATTGTCAACGGAGAAAATTTTATTTGATAAATTTTCTACAACTTTATAGTTGAACACTTTTCTTGAAAATGTATGTTTGATACTCTGTTTTGCAAAATCAAATCAGAACTTCTGAAAACAAAACTGCAGAATTGAAATATGAAAGTTTCCCGGAGATGGTCATTTTCCGGCCCCTTCCGGCGAGAACCGGCTGAAGTGCATGACTGATACAATTTGTCTTGATGTGTCCCCTACAACTGTTATGTGTATCACTTTTGCTAGTTTTGCCATTTGAATAGTGTAATGTTAAATTCAAATGTTCAGCTTCCATACAGAATGCAAATATGTGCTTTTGATGCTTGATTCATGCTTAGCCTAGTGGACGATGAAGGTGTTAGCCCAAGCCCATCCTTTAGGGAGACTTAGTTAGTCTCAATAGCATTTTCCTCTCTCTTTAGAGACCTTTTTTTAGTCATTTAAGTATCAATCATTGCCCTTATCATTGCAAGGGCGATGAAGGCGTTAGCCCAAGTCCATCCTTAGGAGACTTACCTAGTCTTGATAGCATTTCTCTCTTTCCTTTAGAAGACTCTCTAAGTCTTTTAGACATGTATCTTAGATATTTTGATCTTATCATTCATAGCATGGGCAATGAAAAGAGCCATTTAGAGCCCCCATTTAGAGAGATAAGATATGTCTCAACAGAAAAATCAAACCCCTTTTAGGAAACAAGCTATGTCTTATGTAAAAATATCACACCCTTTAGAGATACATGCTTTGTCTCATAGAAAGTCACACCCTTTAGAGAGACATGTTTTGTCTCATAGAGATTCACTTCCATATGAGACTATCCAAGTCTCACAACAAGTTGTCTCCCCTACTAGTAGAAGACTAACTTAGTCTCTTAGTCGCCTAACCCCCATTTAGGGCAATGATAAGGTTACTTTGAGCCATTTTCTGTGTCTAGGGGACTTGCATTGTCTCGCTAGCACCTTTGTTTGTCTCTCTTTCTTCTAGGAGACTTGCCCAGTCTCATTAGCACCCCTCTCTTAGAGTTACTAGTCTAGGAGTCAGTTCTTTAGCATTGGAGTCAGTCCTTAGTTAAAGAGCCAGTCTATAGCATAGGAGTTAGTCCTTCAGTTTAGGAGTCAGTCTTATCATCATAGGGGCTAGGATTCTATCCAACCTCTCATCAAGTCACGTGATTCTGACCAACCCTTGCAGAGCCGAGAAGTCTTATGCAATCCTCAACTTCACAGCACTTAGGTGTCTCTCCAAAGCTTGAACACCAAGTCTGCCTACGAAGCTCTAATGGACAAGGGACCTGACTTGCTTGAGAAAACTAAAAGAAACCTTTTTGAAAAACTTTAATTGGAATCATTCAATAGAACTTTGAAAGAGAACCCACGAGAGCACATAAGAGAATGCCAAATGAGGCTTGAGGGTGTGTTATTTATAGAGTTCTAAAGGTGCCTTGGTTATTAAGGAACTTTGAATTTTTTAGTTAAGGATGAGTTAAGTTAACATGGCTTAATGTGGGTTTATTAATGAGAGAATCAACCATGCACATTGTTCATGTATGCAATAAGAGCATACGTTGAACCAAAAATCCAACATGTGCATTACATATTCATGTATGCAATAAGTGTATACATTGAACATGAAATGCATTCCGTGGTTCACATGTGCACAATACTCCCAAAATAAATACCATCAACCATTTACCTTATCACCCTTGACTTTTGTCATTTATGCACCTTCTCTTGATTCCAATTCCCAAGTTTGCCCTCTTCATTAATTTTTAACAAATTCAAGCATGTTTGACTTTAAGAATATTATAATTATATATACCATGGTTCTAATCTTATATACTTAATATATATATATATATATATATATATATATATATATATATAAAATCTTTTATATGAGGGCAACCTTAGGATAAAATAAACATTTTTAAAATCAAATATTTGTTCAAAAATACGACTTTCATAACCATGGTCCCGGGACTTTTCAAGCTTGTCAGGTCCTATCCCAAAGTTCTTCATCATGTCTTGCTCATAGCGTGCACAGGGGTGCATCAGAAGCATGAGAGCATCCTGATTCACACACAGGCTGCACTGACCTGTCACTATCCACTAAGGGAGTTAACCCTATCATTCCCATAGGCCTGAGCTTATTTAGGACCACGCCTAGTGTGTCCACACTTTGCCCTAGGATCTCTATCCTAGTGTGGTAGGTGGTCCAAGGGTAAGTAGCATACACACTTGCTACCAATGGCTATATTGTCATCAAGCATTTTCATGCTTGGTTAGAACATGTTCTTTAAATGCCACAAAAATTAAATTGCCAAAATATTATTTTATTAATAAGAGCAAGTAAGGCCACCAAATCTTACAATCTCCCACCTGGCCTTACATTATATGAGTCTCAGTCCCAAGTTGTTCATGTGAGTATAAAATACTCCAGCAGGTAGTGCCTTAGTGAATGGATCAGCCAGATTCTCTTTTGTAGGAACCCAATTAACTTCAACAAACTTCTTCTGGATCACATCTCGAATGTAGTTGAATCTCCCCTCAATGTGCTTAGCTTTAGAAAATGATTTAGGGTTCAGAGAAATAGAGATGGCCGCATTATTATCACACGGTACCTTAATCGGTCTCTCAACGCAATCCACAACGGCTAACTGACTAAGAAACTGCTTCAGATAAACAGCTTCCTTAGCGGCCGAATTCACTGCAACATACTCAGCTTCCATGGTTGACTGTGCCACACAGTCATGCTTCTTACTCTTCCATGATATAGCTCCGTTACATAGAACAAATATGAAACCAGAAGTAGATTTGGAAGTGTCGGGACAACCTTGGTAATCTGAATCGGAATATCCTACAAGATCTAAATGATCAGACTAATAGGTCAATGTGCTGTGTTTGGTTCTCTTGAGATACCTAAGAGCCCATTGGATTCCCCTCCAATGCTCAAATCCTGGATTTGATTGGTATTGTAGACACCCCCATTTTGCTCCGCTTTAATCAGCGAAGAAGTTAGTGTTTTTCTATCGGTTCTTCGGTGTTTTCCATCCCTGTGCCCGTCTCCTATAGTTTCTCGATCTTTTCAATTGTTTCTACCATGTTTCGCATTTTTCCGTCAAGTGTCGAGAAGAGTTATTCGGAAAAATCCAAACCAGAGAGAATTGGGACCCGTTTGGTGGGCCCGCATTGAGCATTTGGATTAAATTTGGATCGAGAAAGTGGGCCCATATAAGAAATATTCAAGTTATCTGTAAAGTTTATCATGGATGTCAAACGATCAAATTTTATAAGAATAAGTGTGCCCAGCATGGAGTGGAGTTCACTAAGTTGAAGCAAGCGGACCCGCCTAAAATTTCGATGAATGGATCTCATGAAAAATTCGGCCAAGGAATAGGCCTAGCATTTGGTTGAGGGATTTAAAATGGAGTGGCCCACTAAATATGCGTGGGGCCCACCCAAGGTAATTCAATCTTATTCTTCGGGGTCCGTATTGAAATCTAACGGAAAAGATTTGTGGGCCACCAATTAAATAATATGGAGTGATTTAAGAGGTGGTGTAACCGATCCACATTGCAGCCTATCAATTGGACGGCCAAGATCAGCTTGCGACAATGAATTAGAAGAGTGAATCATTTATACGGTAGCCCATTGAAATGGATGGTTTGGATCATCCTATGAATGATCTATAAGAAATGATTTATTGAGCATATCCCATTAATGACTTGTTAATCGGGTGGTTCAGATTATCCTATGGAGTGGGCCCCATCATGTTCTTAAAATGATAGTAATAACAAGGCAAGATGTAGAAATTAGCCATACAACAGGGGACCCACTTGGGGTTGATGCCGAATCCGAGGAAATAAATTCCCATTAAATCTTGAGGGCATGAAAGGAAAGCGTATATATTTTATAAGCTTTTTTTTGTCTATCTTCTTCTTTAAGAAAGACCATAAGTGGAAAATTTACGTGAGGTAATTCTCGAGATTTCCTTTTGGGGAGGAGGCGACATAAGGAATAAAAGAAAAAAAAAGGAAACAAAGGAGGGGAAGGGAATCTGTTTTAAGGCAAGAGATGTATAGTGTGTAGAAAGAAGGAAAGATCTCTCGGCAACTTTTCCTCTAGAGAGGCTTGTTATAAAAAAAAAAAAAAAAAAGAAAGGAGAGAGGAGAGGTAACTGGGTTTTCGACTCTTTGAAGGGGAACCTCTCTCTGTTTTTGAAAAGGATCCCGATCTCTCATCTGAATCACTGGGGATTCTCGACGCAAAAGGAGAATTTTTTTTCTCTCTCTCTGGTTTCTCTGTAATATGAAAAAATAAAACGTGGCTCTGTTTTTTTGAGAAATGGCAGCTATGTCGTAAAAGAAAAAAAGAAGCTCGGGTCTCTATTGGAGGTGGAGAAAAATCTTGATTCGGGTATTCTCTGTCTCTCTGTTCCTTTCTTTCTCACACTCTCTTTCTCATGCTCTCTCTGCTCTCTCTCCCCACTCTTTCGCGTTTAACGGCCATCTCGTCTCTCCCTAGCTCAAAAAAGAACAAAAACAGAGCATCCCTCCCTCTGTTTCTCATCTCACGGTCATCTTTCAATCCCTCCCTCTGTGTTTCCCATATTCCCACCACCTCCCATCTCCTCTACAATGTCCAAACGAGAACTTTGTTAAGACAAAAACTACGTACGTAAAAAACAGAGTAACCTCTCCCCATTGGTTTTCATTTTCCACACCACCCTCTCTCTCTCTCTCTCTCTCTCTCTCTCTCTCTCTCTCTCTCTCTCTCTCTCTCTCTCTCTCTCTCTCTCTCTCTCCATCACCTCTCCCTCACTCTCCCACTCGGTTCTCTCCCTCAACCTCTCGCCACCCTCTGTTTCACGATCTCTCCTCACCATCTCTCACTCTATCCCTCGGTCTCTCTGTAACTCTCTCTCTTGATATATCTCTATCCCTCGGTCTCTCTGTAACCCTCTCTCTCGAACTCTCTCTCAACTCTTTATCTTACTCTCTCTCTCGGCCTCTCTTGCTCTCTCTCGGCCTCTCTCTCATCCACCCCATCCACAGCAGAAAGAAAAAAGAAAAAAAAAGAGAAAGAAAGAAAGCGAGTGGATTGCCCGTCGGCGTGATTTTCAGAGTTTTCGGCTCTCGGATTCGGCGAGGATCTCCATCGCAGGTTAGTACACTATTCTCAGATTTTTCTCGGATGATTTGGTATTTTTCTAGATTTTTGCATGATTTTTAAACATTTAATTGAATTTAATTGAATATTAAATGTGTGTGCTTAAAATCATGATCTGCATGAGCGTTTCAAATCCGTTTCGTCCCAAAATTTAATACGATGTTCTACTTGAATAGAGTAAAATAACTATCGGATCGGATCGGACATTGAATCAACGGTTTTTTAGAATTTGAGTGAAGAGTAGAATTTTATTTAAAATATGGGTCGAGTAATTACGAAATTCGAAAAAATAGCCATCTCAGGATGATCTATTTTTTGGAATTTTAAATTTTTCTTGTGTTCATCACATCAGAACAAGGTTGGAGGACATTTTCCCGAGTCGTAATTTTCTCGAGAATCGTGTTTTAAAAAATAGAAAACTCTTCAAAAATATCTTTTTGACGAAGAAAAATAGATTATATACTAAAAAGATTCGAAAATTAATGAAATTTCGTGGGAAAAATAATATGATACTGGTACATTCTACCATGAATTTTTGAGAATTTATTGAATCTGTTTGGTATATTATTTTATGCTTTCTTTGAAAATTATCAGATTTTGGGAGAATTTTTACTGATATCAGATCACAGATAAAATTTCCAAAAGTTTTACATTAGCCTTATATTCCATATTTCTAGTTACTGTAAAAGTTTCAAGTGCTTTAGATCTTTTTTCATATGGGATGTAGTGTTAATTCATAATCTAGGCTGAAAATTGAAAAATCCGAAATTGACAGTAAATGGTTTCTAAAATTCATGAAAATCTCACAACATGCTATATTTACTCATATCTTATTTCTGTAGAAATTTCATTGAATTGAGATTTCTATTTCTAGTGGTTTCTGTGTTATTTTGGCAATCTGATCAATTAATTGATAAATCAAAATTAAATATGAGCTTAATGTAAAAATCTGTAAAAGTCTTTCAGTAAGCTATATTTCATCATATCTTGTTGCTGTAGAAGTTTCAACTCATTTTGAATTCGTTCGCAACAGTTTCACTTGTAAAATCACTCATATGTTTAAAATTGATAAAATTCATTGAAAATTCGAAATCAATCGAAAATCATCTGAAAATCTCTAAAGAACCTTAAATCTCTGTCACATATTAACTCCTTAATCCATTGAAACAGAAATCTTAGGATCTTTAGATTTCCCTGGAAAAACGGCCAGCGCATCCATAATCGTATCCTTATTGCACTCGATCTCTGACAATTTGAATATTTAAGCTATAGCACGTTGTTGGCTCCGAGGTTACTGTCCACGGAAATCCTGAGATATGCCAGGCAATAAGGTGCTATAACCTAAGTATTAAATTGCGCAAGAAAAGAGCGCACGATTCCCTTCCTTGGATGTTATCCTGGGCCGAAATTGGTGAACCCTAGAACCATTGGTAATCCTTGAATGTACAGAAACCGAAAATCCTTGAAATCTGAAATTAATTAACTTCAAGAACTGAAATCTATTCATCTCGTGTCTCTCGGAACCATTGGATTATGGTTTCCGTCGTAAGAACCATTAGAGCCCAATTTAGGAACACTGGTGTCGTGTCGTGTCGTGTCCTAAGTTTTAGGGAGTCTTAGGTTTTAGGGAGTCCTAGAGTTAGGAGTCCAGCCTCATCACGGACGCTTGCTATGTATAGCAACCGTGCCATAGGTCTAGTTACACTAGTCACCCAATCTTTCCCTAGGACAAGCCTAGCAAACTAGGATGTAGGCTAACCTGCATTAGTCTAAGGAACAACTTGCATTTGGATAAGAATCATATAGAATCTTAGATGAAATATTAGGATAATAAAATACTCAACTTGAATTAAATAACTCCTCTTAAAACTGTTGAAACAGTCAAATCAGTCTAGATCGGTGTCTTAGTTGAGTTAGGCATAAGTAGCTTAGCTTAGGTGCACCGAACTACGTCGACTCTGATCCCAGTGAGGCTTGGGTACGTAAGCAGCTTGGATACTTGATGGCATACCAACCGCGAGTCGGCACTACAACAAATTGTGGTGTTTTGTATATTAATTTTCTCGTAAATGCTTAATCAAATCATTTAGGATTTTCCATGAAATTAGAATTTTAGGAGAACTTTCACTTAGATTGAATTCAAACAAATAAAGTAATCAAGATACACACTTAGGATCTACATTGAAATTAGATCATAGGATGCATGTCACATAGTTCGCACATTAACAGAGAGTTGAATGAGCCATTTAAAATAAATTTAAAAGAGTTAGCTTTTAGAATCGAAGACCGATTATCGGGCAGGAATGGTGCATGTGGTGGATAACTCCCCATACCTTCCATTCTCGTAACCAGGTAGCGAGTCTAGATTTCTGGTTAATTTCGGGTCCTAGATCCCACATCTAAGTGGCGACTCTGTCAATCTCTTTTGTGTGGAATTCGGATTGCCTTAGTGATCCCAAGTTCACAGAAAAGATGAGTTAAAATCAATAATAAAAGAGCACACGCCAATCGCGTGGGTACGAGAGACCAAAAGAGAGACCGTGGCGGCTCGCGCCCCACCCCTCTCGCGGGATCGGGTCCCACAGGTATCTACTCAACATGCCCACAATGTTTGCTAGATCTGGTCTAGTGCAAAGCATTGCATACATAATACTACCAATCGCTGAAGCATAAGGAAATTTAGTTGGGTCAAGCACTTCACTTGGACATTTAGGAGAATCTTCAGAAGTGAATTTTCTCTTTGAATCATAAGGCAACGTGTTCTCAAAACTGTTTTGAAGACCATAACGTGTAAGAACCGTATCGATGTATCTTTCTTGAGAAAGGCTTAGTTTTTTTATACTTCTGTCTTTGACAATTTTCATCCCAAGTATGAAGGCAGGTTCCTCTAAGTCTTTCATGTCAAATGATTTGAACAACCAGGATTTGGTTTCCATGAGAAGACCGGTGTCATTTCCTTCTAATAGAATGTCGTCAACATATAAGACCAAAATAGCTACTTTAGCTCCCACCTTCTTCAAGTAAACACAGTGATCTTGTGCATTCTGGATTAAGCCTATTTGACCTATGGTTTCATGGAACCTGATGCTCCATTGCCTAGATGCTTGCTTAAGACCATATATGGACCTAAGGAGTTTGCAGACTTTTCTTTCATTTGTTTCATATCCCTCGGGTCGCATCATGTAAATCTCTTCTTCTAGACTTCCATTCAGAAATGTTGTTTTCACATCCATCTGATAAAGTTCAAAGTCATTGTAGGAAACTAATACAAGAAAAGCTCTGATATTCTGAATTCTAGCAACAGGTGAGAATGTCTCATCATAGTTAACACCCAGTTCTTGTGTGTAACCCTTGGCTACAAGACGAGCCTTACACTTTTCTATCTTTCCCTCAGAATTCCATTTACGTTTAAATATTCATTTACAACCTACGGGCTTGACTCCTGGTGAGGATGGTTCTGGCATGGCTAATGGTTGGGTATTGATCATTGTTTGGGTATCAGTTAGATCTTCTAAGGCTTCTTTTTCACCAACAATTTCTTCATGTCTATCGAATCTCTCTTCAAGAAACTTGACATTTCTACTTTTGATTATGACCTTATCTTTAGGATCGTAGAGCGTATATGCTTTAGAGTTCTCAGCGTAGCCGGTGAAGATGCATCTACGAGACCTAGGTGACAACTTATTTCTTGAAGGATCTTGGTCAATGACAAAAGCAACACATCCCCAAACTTTGATGTATGATAAACTTGGTTTTCGGCCATAGAAGATCTCATAGGGTGTTAAAGCTAAGGATTTGGAAAGAAGACGGTTAAGGATGTGGACGGTTGTGAAAAAGAGCTTCACTCCAAAAGATTGTGGGTAGGTTTGCAACAGACATCATGGATCTGATCATATCCATAAGAGTTCGATTCCTTCTCTCAGCTATTCCATTTTGCTCGGGAGTCCTAAGAGTAGTGGTTTGGTGGGTTATTCCATTCTCTTCACAGAAGGCATGGAATAGGTCAGAACAATATTCACCCCGTCTATCGGTTCTCAGAATTTTGATTTTATTCTCTAAACGGTTTTTCACCCAAGATTTGTACTTCTTAAATATTTCTAGCGCTTCAGACTTCTTATGTAATAGGTACACCTTCTCATATCGAGATTTATCATCTATAAAAGTGATAAAGTACTCTTCTCCACTTCTAATTCTTTTACTCAGAGGACCACAAATATCTGAGTGAATCAATTCCAATACTTCTTCACTTCTTTAGGCTTTGGAAAAAGGGAAGTTTGGTCATTTCCCTGATAGGCAATCTTCACAATCTGGGAAGTTCTCTAGACTTAGATCTTTCAAAATTCTCATCTTGATTAGCCTATCCAATCTCTCTTTGCTTGGGTGTCCTAGTCTAAGGTGCCAGAGTTGGGTTGGGTTAACTAAGGATTTTTCTACTTGAAAATTTTGATCCCCATTCAATTTGATTTTGTACATGTCATTTAGTCTAAATCCAGTCAACACACTTTTTCTATTTTTCCACATAAGAGACTTTCCATTGCCAAAATAAAACTCAAAACCATGCTTTTCTAATTTCGAAACAGATAAAAGATTCATTCGGATCGAAGGAGAATACCAACAGTTATTTAATATAAACTCTTCATTACCATCTAACTTTAAGACAGTCTCCAATCCCCTTGACAACAGCTTTATCGTCGTTACCCATAAGGATGAAACTATCCTCGCTATCAACATCTCTAAGGTTTTGGAACCCCTGTTGATCAAAGTACACATGAACCATAGCACCAGAGTCAGCCCACCAAGAGTTAGGTTTTACGTAAATGGAATTTATCACATGTAAAGGAATTTCTAAGGGTTTACCTTGAGGTGTTGAGTTGGAACCATTATTCTGACAATATTTTGCAATGTGACCCAATTGGTGACAATTGAAGCATATGACTTGTTGGACATTTTTCCCTTGACCTTGTTGATTCATCTGACTTCTGTACTGTCTAGAAAACTTCTTTTGTGAATTTTCTTTGTTAGGAAATGGTTGGTACTTCTTCTTGAATTTTTTGGCAAGAGGACGAAACTTCTTCTTTTTCTTGTCTTTCTTAGAGGACGAGGCTTGTTTAGGAGGTTCAACAACTAACTGGAGAACAATGCCCAAAAGGGCAAGTCGATCAACTTCTACATCCATCTTTTGTATGAAGGTTTCAATATCCCAATTGAAGCCTGACATGAAATATATTCTTCCAATTTCATCAAATGACTTTGGTAGAGAACTTAGAATGGTGGAAATGATAGTCTCATTATCAAGTTGTTTCCCCAGAACCCGCAGTTCATGAGCTGAGTTAATCATCTTTTGGATATGCTCTTTAACATCGCCACCCTCTTCTAAGTTAGTATGGATAAATGATTGCCACAGAGAATTAATATGAGAGATGGACTTTTTGCCAAAACGATAATCCAAATTGTCTACACCATCTTTAGTGGTCTTAAATCTTAGTAGAAACGCTAGAGTTCATTGTTCATGGAACCTTGCATGAACAACAAAGATGACTCATTGGCAGTATGCCAGTTTTGTGAAATGACACGGTCTCAGGCTAATGATTCAGGACCAGGCGGAGGTGGAGCAACCTCACTCAAAACAAACTTATATTTGTTGAAGGAAAGGACCATGATGATCCTACGACGCCAATCCTCATAATTCTTTCCATTCAACACACAGTATTTGAGAATCATGGCATAGGCACTAGAAACACTAGGCGCAGGGTTTGCTCCCTGGAGACGTGTGAGCGAATCCCACCCGGGCTTACCCGATGAGCGTGTTTTACGGGCTATTGAACGCATCCGTAGGGAATAGTCCTACTTCCAAAGGGGGTGTGGACACCCTACGTCACCAAAAAAAAAAAACTAGGCGCAGGCAATACTTGAACATCTGTATCATATAAAAATGAACTTATTAGGTAGGATTTTAATCTTCGCTCTTATAAGTGGCAAGACAATTCCATAAATTTTTTTTTCTCAAAACACTGTGTTAAAAATATCTATGCCTACGGGCATCCAATATTTTTATGCCACAAACTTCCTAAAATACTTTTCAATGTGTATGTAATCTCAACCCCTATGCTTACGAGCATCCGACGTTTAAGAAAACAACACATATCCGGTAAATTAGGGAAACTTCCTTTTTATATATATTTATTTAATCATATGACATAAAGTAGCATGTGCTAAAATAATCTATTTTGTCATCAATGATTTTCATAGAGCATGGCAACCCTCCAACGCGACAACCTTTTACCCCTCTAGAGAGACGACTCTATTGAAAAATCATTGTTGCTAAAAAAGATAATTCATCACACTTTTGCTTAGGTTTCCAAATTAACAAATATCCATGTTCCAACATACATGGATATGTAAAGAAAAGAATCATGAGCATTAGATCAAATCTAAACGATATAAACAAACATATATATATATATATATATATATATATATCGGACCTCTAAACTTGCTCTGGATTCTAATAGTAGCTCTGACCTATCCCTGGTCGTATTTTTAATGGAGCTACTACCGCAACGAATCTCTGATTCAGAACATGGGGACCCTAGAAACAGGATCTCGCTTGTGTTTGTTGGAAACAATCCATGTTCTGGATAAATTCGTTGCTATATTTATTAATGTTTAAATGAAAAACAAGAAAGGACACGGTTCCACTATGTCATGAGTACAAGATTACAACTTTCTCTCATCTCTCTTTTCACTCTCTTAATTCTAGCTCCTATCTAAATGAATCATAAAAATAATAATGGAAATTCATCAACTTGTAAATATCTCCTGTTGTTCTTCGAATACCTCCAATGTTCACTTACGTTGCTTCGGCTCCATGATTCTGACCATCAAGAACATGTTCATTGCCAAGGGATATAGAAGAAGAGATGGGATCTCTAGAAGGATCCATTAGCACAAGTATATATGTAATAAACTGAAACAAAAGAATAAAACAAGATTAAATGATAACATGAAAATGTCTTTAATCAAATAGAGCCATTCACCAAACCAAAGATGCAAGAAAGCACCCTCTACGAATCCTCCACAAGCGATTCACCTGCTCCGCTGACTTTGGAAGAGCTTGTGTAGGCGTCGCCGGTGAGACACGTAGGAGAGGACTAGAAGTCTTCTGCAATCCTCAACTTCACAGCACTTGGGTGTCTCTTCAAAGCTTGAACACCAAGTTTGCCTACGAAGCTCTAATGGACAAGGGACCTGACTTGCTTGAGAAAACTAAAAGAAACCTTTTTGAAAAACTTTAATTGGGATCATTGAATAGAACTTTGAAAGAGAACCCACGAGAGCAAATAAGAGAATGCCAAATGAGGCTTGAGGCTGTGTTATTTATAGAGTTCTAAAGGTGCCTTGGTTATTAAGGAACTTTAAATTTTTTAGTTAAGGATGAGTTGAGTTAACATGGTTTAATGTGGGTTTATTAATGAGAGAATGAACCATGCACATTGTTCATGTATGCAATAAGAGCATATGTTGAACCAAAAATCTCACATGTGCATTACATATTCATGTATGCAATTAGTGTATACATTGAACATGAAATGCATTCCATGGTTCACATGTGCACAATACTCCCAAAATAAATACCATCAACCATTTACCTTATCACCCTTGACTTATTTCATTGATGCCTCTTCTCTTGATTCCAATTCCCAAGTTTGCTCTCTTCATTAATTTTTAACAAATTCAAACATGTTTGACTTTAAGAATATTATAATTATATATATCATAGTTCTAATCTTATATACTTAATATATATATATATATATATATATATATATATATATATATATGTGTGTGTGTGTGTGTGTGTGTGTGTGTGTGTGTGTGTGTGTAATCTTTTATATGAGGGCAACTTAGGATAAAATAAACATTTTTGAAATCAAATATTTGTTCAAAAATACGACTTTCATAACCATGGTCCCGGGACTTTTCAAGCTTGTCAGGTCCTATCCCAAAGTTCTTCATCATGTCTTGCTCATAGCGTGCACAGGGGTGCATCAGAAGCATGACAGCATCCTGATTCACACACAGGCTGCACTGACCTGTCACTATCCACTAAGGGAGTTAACCCTATCATTCCCATAGGCCTGAGCTTATTTAGGACCACGCCTAGTGTGTCCACACTTTGCCCTAGGATCTCTATCCTAGTGTGGTAGGTGGTCCAAGGGTAAGTAGCTTACACACTTACTACCAATGGCTCTATTATCATCTAGCATTTTCGTGCTTGGTTAGAACATGTTCTTTAAATGCCACAAAAATTGAATTGCCAAAATATTATTTTATTAATAAGAGCAAGTAAGGCCGCCAAATCTTACGAAAGCTACAATAAATTAGGAGTTTTTATATGTCTGCATTTAGTTGTGGGTATTTTAAAAACCATAATGGGCCTGCCTTATTTGAATATCTAAACCATTCATTTATTGGGCCCAACATAAATAAGCTGTGCCCCCAAAATCATCGCCCGTAGCCAGGATGATCTTAACCCTTCAATATGTGGAGGTTTCTATATGTGCCATTCCTCTGCAGATCGGAGGGTTAGGGTCATCCTATGGTGATTATTTTGGGGCCACAACCTATTTATGTTGGGCCCACCTTGTATGAATATCTAATGGGAAGCAATATATTTGCCACCCCCTCAAGCGTATTTAGTATTACTCTTTTACATTACAAAGTGTGGACAGGAGAAGAAAAGGTAGTGAATATATAATTTCCCATATCCAAACCATTCATTTATTGGTCTCCAACGTTGATAGGTTGTGCCCCAAAATGTCATCTAACCCTCCGATCTGTACAGGTTTCTATAATGTGCCATCCCTCCACAGATTGGAGGGCTAGGATCATCCTGTAGTAATAATTTTTGGGCACAACCTATTTCCCTTGTGGCTCAACAACTGCATGGTTTGGATCTTCGGACAAGTAGACCCACTTTATTTTTATTTTTTTCAAATGCACAAAGCTACACGCAGACAACATGTAGAAGCTCAAATAAATCCCATATGAGGATTTTGCTAGAAAATTTCGCGGAAAGCCACTTCGCGGGTCGCGGCTAGCTTTTGCAAGTGAGAACAGCCAGCTTAGATGAATTAAATGAATCAGACAAAATCTGGCAAAAAGTCTTATGACTACACACATATGATCTTAGAAAAAAAAACAGTTCTTGAAATTCTGAATATTGGCCTTTTCATCTGAGGTGGTTGTTCTCACACGCAAAAGCTAGCTGCGAAATAGCTGTCCACGAAATTGGCTAATATGTGTGGTAAATGGAGAAAAACATGCATTTCTTTCTATTTTTTCGAAACATATCTTGAAATTCCTAATATTGTCCTCTGTAGCTTATTTCAGGATCAGTTCCTCCTATTAGGTTTGTTGTTCTAGTTGGATATTTATGATGGAAACCAGGGGCAAATATCAAATTAATTTTGGGGATGGGAAATGATATTTCCACCATGTTTGTTTGCCTTTTCTACGCCATGTTTAAACTGCCAGAAAAAAAATTCCTTCTCAATAGTTTAGAGGGAAATAATATGGTTATGGCATATTGTTAGGGGTAAAATCTGCCACTTCCCTTTGATGAACCACACGTGGCATGAGTCCCGATATGGAAAGAAATCCTTGTCTTCTAGAAGAAAGATATGAGGAATATCTCATATCCTGCCCATATAACTTCTCCAAGGTCGGCGAGCCTTTAATAGGACCCCCACGCTCGGAGGTATGCTAAACTGTTGTGAACTGCAACTCTATAAAAGGACCTCACGCTCAGAGGTATGCATCTCACAATCTCTAGCAAGAGTTACTCATGTTCTTTAGTTCCCTTATTGCTTGGTTTCCTCCTGTTGCGTTGATTTTTGACTTGTGCGTCAGAGTGGTCCCCCCGGAGCCAAAACTCCAGGACCCTTAACGCTTTCTCTGTGAGCGCAAGACAGCACGGACTGGGGCTCTACCAACCGTCGATCACGACAACCAGATTTCTGCATCATCACATATGTATAGATATCATCATAAATTACAAGTCCTTCTAAATATAACTTGAACCGTCCTAGTTCAAGTTATATTTTATTTAATCAAACAATGGAAAAGCAGCGAAGGGAAAGTTTCTCCTTTTCAAATTAACTTTCCAGTAAATTCATGCAATCCAAGCAGGGCAATGATTTTTTTTTTCAGGAGAGACAAACAAATGATGATGGAAATTGAGCCATTAGGCAAACAAATGGAGATGGAAATTGAGCCACGGAATGATAATTCCACCTCTATTGTTCAAACAAAGATTTTATATGATGTATGGCCCGTATTTTTCGAAAAGTACGGTAGGATCCCTATCATAGGATGATCGAAACCGTCCATTTGTTGAGCCACAACGTAAATATGTTTGCCCAAAAATCATTTCCATAGGATCATCTTAAATCAACAAATGGACGATTTTGATCATCCCATGATGTGGCCCCTACTGTACTTTTTGAAAATACCATTTTGTGGCTGATTTCTAAGTATGAACGAGAATTTTGATTTTAAATATCCCCCTGAATTAGCATTATTCACTGCTTGAATGTGAAGTGCACGGTGTGGTGAGAGCAAATGGCGAGTACAGGATTGTGTTTGTTCTGTCAGATAGTTCGTTCTTCCACTTCTATCACTCTTCTCTGCAAGGTTATATCAACCCTTCTGCATTTAAGTGGGATTGTCTGAAGCGAACTGACCAGGCGGACAATGGTGCTATGAATATTGTGGTGACAGTAAAGAATGAGCAGAGCGAAGAGGCAATCACACTTCTCCTTGTGATGAGTGGATTTTAGATTCAGGGTGCTATGTTTATGTATGCTCCAGGATAGAATATTTTGACACGTTCCAGGAGACAAGGGTTGGTTTTGTGTCTTTGGGTGACGAGTCTACTTGTATGACGTTACGGGAGTTAGGATAGTGAAGATCAAGATGTTTGATAGAGTGGTTCGTACTTTGGGTGGTGTGACGTATGTCCCAATGATACGAAGGAATATGGTGTCACTTGGCAGGTTGGACTCCAGGGGTTGTAGGTTTTCAGCTATATGAGGAGCCATAAAAATCACACGCGGCTGTATGGTTCTTCTGAAAGAAGAGAAGTGTGACGGATTATATCGTCTAATCGGGGATACGATGACTAGTGTTCCTAAGATCTCGATGGTTAGTTAGAAACATAGTGGTATCACGTGCACACGTAGGGTCTCTTTCGCAGTTGGAGCACAGATGGATTTCCAGGTTGCAGAGGATGGTGAAAAGATGACAATACCTGCATTGGGGAGGATGCATAAAGATCCCTACACAAGGTTGACTAGGTGAGTCAACGGGTTGGAAACTACACACGTGCATTGGCCGTGTTGATTGAATCAGGAAGAGTCAGAACTATGATGATTCGATGGTGTATAACTGGTACTTCGGAAGGCCAATGGTGATTTGTGGTGACGACGGACCGGTGGCGACATCAATGTTTTCTTCAAGTGGTTGGGAAATAAGTCAAAGAGAGAGTTGCGGCAAGAGGCCGAGAGGTGTGTCGGCACCCGCGGGTCCACCCGGCCGGGCCCATTTTTGGCGTGACCCGTACGGGCCGGTGAAATTTCTACAGGTCAGTGATTTAGTGACCCGGATCCGGCCCGCCCGGCCGGGTGGACCCGCGGGTCCGGGTCACTTTTTGCCAGGTCTAGTTATATGACGCTTAAAGATCAAGGATCTATCATCTGATCAAGATGGGGTCAGTGGCGACGAGCCGAACTTATGTTTGCAGGCTGGATCGATAGAGCTAATCAAATTTCCCGTGGTATTTGCGGGTCCCAAAAATATTCACAAGTTAATATCCTAATAATTACTTTTTAATAAAAAAAAATTTTAAACAAGAAATGGCCTTGCAAAAAATCACTTTTACAATCAATGGTAAAAGACAAATTTTGTACCCTCCAATTAAGGATTCAACTCGAAAGAACCGCGAGTTGAATCCGTGTGCATATCAGAACAAGCGAGGGGTACAAATCAGGACGGGTTCAACTCGAAATTTTCGGGTTAGTTTTGAAGTTTGCCAACTCAGGTTTGGTTTGGGTTGGGATAGAAAGAACCGAATTTGCTAGGAACCATCAAAGAAGACATTTCGCGGAGCGGCTGTTGCTTTTGAGAGCACCCACCTCAGATGAATAATGTTTAAGACCGTGTGTAGCTGCTCTCGCATGCAACAGCTACCCGAAATGATTACCGCGATGGTCGGTAGCAAATCTCAACTTAGTTTTTAAAGACCTTCCCCCCTTCTTTCTCTCTCTCTTGATCTCTCTCTTGATCTCTCTCGATTCCTTTCTACAGATAAGGGCTACTCTCCCAGAAACCTTAAAATCTTTCTCTCTCCCTTACTCTCTAAGGCCAATCAATAAAAACCTAAATCTTGTATTCCATATTTTTTGCCGTTTGTTTTCTCCTATAGAAACCCTATCCTCTTCTTCATCCTTGAGCATACGGTTTCTTCGCTCTCTTCTTTGGATTTCTCCTTTCTTCTTCGGATCCTTCAAGGTATGTGTATTTTGGCCTTTAATATTCAATGTTCACATATGTTTTGCTGTTTCATGCGTAGATCTGTTTTCTTTGTTTTAGTTTCTTCCGATTAGAGGTTTTTTTTTATCCTGTTTTTTATTATTGGATTCATGGAGTTTTAGGGCATCGATATTGAATATCTTTATCTTTCTATGTTTGTTTTTCTTTTTCTTGCTATTCTATTAAGAGTTTTAGGTCATGCTTTTATAAGAGATGTTAAGAAGAAAATCCATTTAAAGGGAAAATATACATGATTCACATTTTAAAAGAGCACGATGTGTCAAATTTGTCCGAAAAAATTCATTTGACTCAAGTAAGTACCTCGTAACCACGGTCTGGTCCGAATTCGCATTTGCCCCCACGAAGTCAATCAAAATTCATTCGACTCAAATTAGTACTCAGCCGCGCCAACCGCGTCATGCCCTGCCGACTAGGATTTTCTTTGGCCGTGTTTTGACCCACATCCGTATTTTAAAACACTGGATAGACCGATAGAACCCTCCAAAAATAAAATCCAATATGTCCAACTTCACTTCAAGACGATGGAATAAGAAGAGAAAAAAGAAAAACATTAGGCTCCCAAGTCAATGATACCTATTTTTTTTCTTGTAAATATGAGTTCCTATTTTCTTCTGGCCGATGCAGGCAATAAAGATAGTGAAAGCTTTGGGAGTCAAGAATGACCCAAGCGCATGTGATAACACCCCCTCCCTCTTCGAACACAAACACAGCCAAACCTAAACTAGGATGAGAAAAAATCAAAATAATTGGGCTGTGTGTATAGAAAATATGAAAACCTTATCGGATCAGGTTGTGCGACTCCTAAAAAAGAAATAAGAAATTGATGTTTGTGCTTAAGAATGAAAAAGGATCCGTATAGAAGAGGTCTCCATCCATTTACTTGTGAATTTCTAATTGGCTATTGTAGAGATGAACATAAACAAAAATATTTGCCTTAGAGACGCTCTGAATATTTGATGCTCAAAGAAATCAAGAGCACAATCCTCCGGATCAAATAAACAAGTGACTATCATTCCCATTGATTCACCCGGTACTCTCCACCACTTGTGGATCCGAAGCCAGCCCACCTCATCTTCCCATCCATGGATCCAAGCCTTCAACTACGCGTGAACCTGGCTATCGATCGGAGGGATGATTTGGAACCAAGTTGTGGAAGGTGTTCGGGACCATGTGGACAATCACATTTTGATTGTGAGCAAGGTGTTGGGGCTCTCTTTTGAAGGCTTGGAGATGGTGGCTATGGAGTTGTTGATTAAGATGAAACTTTGAGATTGACATTTGAAATAGACGAGTCGGATAGAAATGAGGGATGCATGAGTCTGATTTGAGAATTGGCGTGTATTCTATCTAAAATGAATTATGTTGGTGGGTCCTCTAGTAGGAGGTAAATAAGTTTGGCTTAATGCTCGGACGATCGACTATGGGAGCTATCTTCTTGATTAGGCGGTTAATGGAGATATTTAGAGAAAACAAAAGGTACCTTCATATGGTTTTCATTGATTTGGAAAGCGTATGATAGGGTTCCCAGGAGTGTTATGTGGTGGGCCCTTGAGAGGAAAAAAGTGCCTACTAAATATGTTGATATGAATAAGGATATGTACGATGGAGCAGTAACTAGTAACTAGTGTCAGAACCATAGATGAAACGTCTAGTGAGTTTCCAATTACAATAGGACTGCACCGAGGATCAGCTCTAAGCCCTTATCTTGTTACGCTAGTTATGGATGAGCTTCCAGAGGGTATCCAGGATGAGGTGCCGTGGTGTATGTTATTTGCAGATGACATAGTGTTAATCGACGAAATCAAAGCAGTAGTAAATGCTAAATTAGAGTTATGGAGAACTACTTTGGAATCTAAAGGTTTTAGACTGAGTAGGACTAAGACAAAATATATAGAATGCAACTTTAGTAATGTAAGGAGGCGGGACGAGGATGTAGTAAATATGACTGGACAGGAGGTACCTAAGAGGGATATCTTTCGCCATCTTGGTTCAATTCTACATAAGGAAGGAGAGATTGAAGAGGATGTTAACCATAGAATAAGAGCAGGTTGGTTGAAGTGGAAGCTTGCCTCAGGAGTTCTGTGAGACCGTAAAATCCCTACCAAGTTGAAGGGAAAGTTTTATAAGACAGTTGTGAGGCCAGTTATGCTGTACGGCTCAGAATGTTGGGCCACCAAGAAGCAGCATGTGCATAAGATGAGTGTAGCGGAGATGCGAATGCTTAGATGGTTGTGCGGCCACACAAGGTTAGATAGAATTAAAAATGATGACATTCGTAAAAAGGTGAGGGTGGCACCAATTGAGGAGAAGATGAGAGAGCACCGCTTAAGGTGGTTTGGACATATGCAACGTAGGCCTTTGGATGCTCCGGTGAGAAGAGGCGACTCGTGCCAAATTGAGGGAGTAAAAAGAGGTAGGGGTAGACCGAAAATAACTTGGGTAGAAACAGTGAGGACAGACTTGATAGCTAGGAACATAACAGAGGACATAACCTTGGATATAATAGAATGGAAGAAAATGATCCACGTAGAAGAACCCAACTAGAACCAGGATTAGAGCCGGGTAGATTCCTTTTACCTTCTTCATGAATTTTTTCTAAAGGATTCATTTAGCCGACCCCAACTACTTTGGGACAAAGGCTTTGTTGAGTTGAGTTGAGTTGGTCCTCTAGTAGGAGGTCTGGGAGCTCCAAGGACAGAATTGGCGAGTGCATGAATGAGGACGGAGGCCTTCATCTTGCAGCTATTCAAGGATGATTATAAGTTGGAATGTGGGGAGCCTAGGCTCCCCAGAGAAGTTAGCGAATGTGAAGGAGATTATTCGGGCCAACAACCCTCAAATTTTCAGCTCACAAGAAACGCAGTTGTCGGACTTCTCCAGATCCTTTGCCTAAAGAAATCGGGTGTAGGCCTAGCTTCCACTTCTCAGCGGTTGATTCGGTGGGTCTCCTGGAGGGATTTTGGTGGCCCGGACTTGGTCTCATTTTGTTTTGGAGGAAGACTATTGGAACCTTTTCTGTGTTGATGTTGCTTCTGAAAGTGATTGATGGATCATTTGGGTCTCTTATGGAGTTTACGATCCGAAATTGGAAGCAACACTGTAGTTTTTGGGTGGGGTTATAGGTGATTAGAGGAAGGTGGCAGCTTCCTTGTGTGTGAGAGGAGACTTGAATGTCAAAAGGTTTATTGACCAATGTTTCAGCTGTATCAGAATTTTGCATGGCATGCCGGCCTTCTCAAAGTATGTTGATAGAAATGGTCTTGTTGATTTTCCTTTGTTCGGGGCACTTAAAGGAGAGCAGATTAGATCTCGCCTCCTCATTTGCCATGCTTGGTTGGGTCTGGTCTGGAACACTTGCTAGGTTGCCTTCGGCAAGCCAGTTTCTAATAAGTGCCCCATCCTATTGGAGACCCCGAGATGAATTTTTTGAGTTAGCTGGGAGGTTTTTTATTGGGACTTGGGAGAGACCCTTGTGGGCGAGGTGGAGGAGAGTCGCTCCAACCGCTTCTCCTTTTGTGCTCCTTGAAAACCATGTGTGTGCCATCATACACATCCATGAGAAAAGACACGAGTGACAACTCTCAACCAATATCCCGTATAATGATAGTGTTGCGGAGATATACTCTGGGCGTAAAAATCACGTGCATCAAATAATCATAACTGTTTAATGCTTCAATTCCATCGGGCCAGATTTGTGGTCCCCTGTTAATTGGACGGATCTGATGACATCCAGTGGCACGCACGCTCCCATTATTATACCTCATACCTTGTGTCCCATCTTTGATTGATCTTAACCGTCCATTTCGTAGGGCCTTGCTCTAGAGCCCCCTATGAACCTCCCACCCCCCCCCCCCCCCCCCCCCCCCCCCATCCCATACACACACACACACACACCAACATATGCACTCCATTTCAAAACAAAAAAAAAACGTCAATCAGCTATGTAATTGTAACATCTAATAATGTGTACTTTTTTTTTGGAAAATGATATGGAGACCTATAGTACCACCTAAAACGGGACCTGCAATGAGAATATGCCATGTGTGAAAGAAAAAAAATACTTTTTGGTGATTTCCCTTAACTTAAGGGATTTGTCACGTCATTAGTGATGTTGTGGCATGAAACAATTTGATCGGTCCCCTTTTAGGTCCTACTCTCGGTTTCCCTAGCATTACTCTTTTTTTTTTGTTTAACATTGACGGTCGCAAACTATATAGAATATGGTTCAAATTCAATGACTAAAAGAGAAAGAATAGGAAATGATTACCCAAAACCATTGGGGATCATAAAATAGATGACCAGACAATCTAGTGCAAAACACGGCTCATTGTTTCCTATTCAAATAAGGAAACTAAAAACTACTTTCAGCTCTTTCTCACTTGTATAGAAATAATCTCACTAAAACTGGAAGAAACTCTCAGTTGGAAAAAAATAAGCCAAACGATTTTGAGCAATCATTTCCTGTTCTTTCTATTTTATCTAACCCTCTATTTTTTCCCCTCTTGTTTCCTGGTTATCTTCGGATGGTTAAATGATTAGGTTGCTTTCCTATTTCTTAGCTATTTGATCTCCTTTACTATAAACCATGTTATCAAGCAAATCTAATATTGTTTTCCTTCTTTGTTGTGGAACACTGATGGTCGAAAACTATATAGAATATGGCTCAAATTCAATGACTAAAAGTACAGATCTCTTTTGAATGACAGGTGCCAGAGGCCAAGGTCGGTCAATATTGGGCGTACGGTTCATACTTTGTCCTAATACCTCAATCTTTTTCATTATGTCTAGCCTTGGTTCTACCCAACCAATTGTCCCGGTTTTTACCGGTGAGCATTATGATTTTTGGAGCATCACGATGAGAACATATCTGCTGTCCCAAGACTTATGGGACATTGTCAATACTGGGTTCACTATTCCAGAAGATGCCTCGAGTAAGTCCACTCAACAGCAGGAGCTCTCGAAAGAGGATAAGCAGAAGGATGCGAAGGCTCTTTGTTACATCCATCAAACAGTAGCTGACTCCATTTTTCCAAGAATTATGGGAGCTACAACAGCGAAGGATGCGTGGAATACTCTAAAGGAGGAGTTCCAAGGCAACACTAAGGTACGAACGTCTAACTACAGACTCTAAGAAGAGATTTATGGCATGTTTGGGGCCGGTGAAGTGGCTAAAAATCAGGACACGAAAAACAGGAAACTAGTGTTTCCAAGTGTGAGAAGTGGCTGTAAATCAGGAAACAGCCACTTCTCACTCTTGGAGACACCAGTTTCCTGTTTTTTGTATCCTGTTTTTTAGCCACTTCACCTGTCTCTCACTACTTGGGAGACACCTATTTATCACGGGGAAAAAAAATCTTGCTGCCAGACATGCCCTTAGAAAATATGATTAAAATGCAGGATTCTGAGACCGCTGAAGATTACTACTCCAGACTAAAGGAGATTGTTAATCAGTTAAGAGCCTATGGAGAAGATATTTTGATTTCCGTGATTTTTGAGCCATAGGTCGTCCCAAGTAAAGAATATCAGACGGACAGTTCAGATAGCTCAAAGATAGGACTCACTTTACTTTTTCTTTTCTTTTTTAAATTGGTCTGAGGCTTCATTGGCAATTCAATGAGAAATTTCCTCCAATTGAAGGGTTGGGGTTGTTTCCTATGCAAATAAGGAAATTTTTTGAAACTAATACCATCTCTTTCTGACCTTTTAAAGTGGTTAGAGATCATCTCTCTCTAAAACTGGAAGGAATCTATGTTGAAAATAACCCAAACGATTTTGAGTTACCCTTTCCTATTCTGTCTCTTTTATCTCACCCTTTATTTATTTATTTCTCTTTCATGCTTCCTATTATCTTTAAATAGGTAAATGATTAGGTTGCTTTCCTATCTCTTAGCTATTTGATTTTATCTCCTTTCCCTGATGAATCAAATCTAATTTTCTGTTTCTGAATTCCAGAGAATGGATGCTTTGCATGCGGAAAGGGCTGAGAAGATGCTTAAGCTGCATAAGATTGTGGGTAAGCTCCAGTTGGTGGTCTTACAGTTTCTAACGGACTCTGATGAGTTAAGGAAGGAGAAGCATGATTTGTTCATATCTCAACTGTATGCATCATTGGATGCCACATTTGATGCCACTGAAGAGCAGACGGAGGGTCAAATTGAGTCTGTTGAGGGCATGAAGGAGAAGGCTAATGCATCATCACCTAATGAGCAGATGGAGGTTCAAATGGAGTCTATTAATGTATCAATGGATGCCGCTGAAGAGCAGATGGAGGGTGAAATTGAGTCTATTGAGGGCATGAAGGAGAAGGCTAATGCATCATCACCTAAAGAGGAGTGCATGGAGGAGAAGACTATCTTGTCCTTATACGGACTGAAGGCACCATTGCCTAAAGAGCAGAAGGCTCTCTTCCAAAGGAGGTTGCGTCTCAACGAACGCAAGAAGGCTCTGGGCCAAAGGACAACTGCTGTGCTCCAGAAGATAACTGCTGTGCAATGGCTAATTGCTCCTTCTCTAAGTAGCCAAGGACATGTTGAAACGAAGTTGGAGGGCGGAAAGGAAAGTGAAACGGAGTTGGCTCATCTTGAAACGCAGTTGGCTCGTCTTAAAACGCAGTTGGAGGGCGTAAAGGAAAGTGCTCGTCTTGAAACGGAGCCGGAGGTTGGAAAGGAAAGTGCTCATGTTAGAACAGAGTTGGAGGATGAAAAGGGAAATGCTCCTATTGAAACAGAGATGGGGAGCAGGAAAAGAAAGAGTTTGGAGTAGGTCCATAAGCTACTATGGATTTTTTGGGTCTGAAGTGGCTGTCTCTGCCTGTCTCCAAGTTGAAGGTGAAATCAAATAAGTGCATCTTGGCATGGTACTCCCATAGGTGGTGTCTGGTGAACATTTAGTTTGTTATTTTAGTAGTTCCTTTTGGGTTGGTTTACTGTTTGGACTGTTCTTGTTGGTTGTGAGGATGTTTTTTTCTCTGTGGAATCTTGTTGGTTGTGATATATTGTAGATTACCAGGCGATGTGTACGGTTGTCAAGAGACTCCACCAGCCGATTTTTTTTATGATTTTTTTTTCTCGGAGCTGATTGCTTCAAGCCTTTTGATGAATGATTTACTTTCTCTATTCAGATTTCAGCTTATCGCTTCACGCTGATCAGGAAGACCAAACTATGTATCTTAGCAGCAAGTGGTAAGTTGTGAGGAGGAAGGGAAGGGCTGATGTTAGGTGGGTCTTTGGTTTGAACCGGTGGGAGAAAAGTAGGGGTGTTTAAGTAATATCTTCTGGTTAATTGTGAAGGTAGCCCTAAAGAGAGGAGCTTAATCTATCAGGATAAAATATGAGTGATATAAAAAAAAGAGAGTGTAATACATCATGATAAAGTACCAATTAGGATAAATAAAAGGGTGATTATATTTTCTCCCCCTTGGGTTACTTGCCCGCTCTCCTTATAACGAGATTTGACCTAAAGTTGCCCACTTTTCACATCAAATAAGGTTACAAGGGGAGCGTGCATGTAATGCGGGGGGGGGGGATATCATCTCCCTAAATAAAATTATGCTAAACTCATAGGAGCCCTTGTAGAAAAGGACTACAAGGGCAGCACTATTGGAGCCGCATCACTGTGAGTTTAGAATTTCTCATAAAATATTAGGGTTATCCTATCGAGGTAGAGAGCTAAAAATGAGACTAATTATGTTAGTATAAATTAAGTGAAATAACGACTAATCTTATCAAGATGAAGTGTGTAATATATCATAGGAGGGAGAGAGAGAGAGAGAGAGAGGCTTATGTGTTCACATGAGAGTTGGAACATTGACTGATTGCGAGGGCAAATGAGGATCCTAAGTGTGGCCGAGATTAAAACGAGTCCTATAGGAAAGTACAAGTGGGACCCACATGAGAGGACTGTCTCCTTATTCTCTATAGGTCACCTATGATTGGGAGTCATACCTATGAGGCTATGATTGAGAGTCCTATAGGGGTGTGTACGTGAGATCAAGATAGGGTGCAACTCAGTTCGGGGTGAACCCGAACCCGTTGGGGTCAACCCGGAATTTTCACTGGTTGGTCTTGAATTTTGCCAAATCAGTTTTGGTTCCAGTTGGGATAAAAGAACCAGAAGTACTTTCCGGTCCGATTAGAGTTGAGGCGTGAGGAAAAACCGGCTCTTAATAAAATCCATTTTTTTTTATTGCATTTAACTTGGGTTGGGTTCGGTTCGGATTCCAGAAAAATATTTCTAAAGGGAGATGATATTTTCACTCCACCTAGATTACATGCACGCTCCCCTTTTAACCTGTTTTGACATAAAGTTGCCCACTTTTCACGTCAAATCAGGTTATAAGGGGAACGTGCATGTAATGCAGGGGGTGAAAATATCATCACCCTTTCTAAGATATTTTAAAACCCTGGTAAAGCCAAGCAGGGTCCCTGCTTGGATGCTAAGCTTTGGTAGAGAGAGAGAGGATTACCAAAGAAATTTCTTCTTTTTTGGGTTATTTCATATTTTTCATATGGAAAGATATGTGATGTCACGTCACCAGATAAGCAATTATCTTGTCCGGTAGTTCTTAACAATTTCGATGCTACATTCGCAACAGAGCACCGTAAAGTTGAAAAGAGTGATTTTTTTTGCTTGGAAATTGCCTCAGAATGCCTTGCATGTTAGGAAATTTGGGGAAATATTTGGGAACCCATAATAATTTCCACTCTCTAATAGTCTCCTGCCATAATTATTCAGATTTCATTCTATGTTTAAGCACACTTTGGGTTGATTGTAATCATCCAAGATTTAGGCCATGTTTGGCAACCATGAAAAATTATTTCGTGTAATATTAGATGGCTCAACTATGTGAGTGTTGTGTGAGAGTGCTGAGAAGGAAGGAGAGGGAGAGAATTGAGGAGGGAGGAGAGATGGCATAAAAAGTCACTAAAGACTACTTAAGACAAAATATAGATTTAGAATTGGTTTTTTGTTTTACTTTCCCTATCTTGTAGGAGCTTTTCATGCCCTCCATACTCCCACCCTCTCAATTCTCTCCATCTCCCGCCCATCTCTCACAACTGTCCCCACAAATATTTCCATGGAATATTTTTTCATGGTTGCGAAACATGACCTCTCAGTGAAAATGTCATTCCTGTCAAAAACCCTTATTCTCTCTCCTTCATGGTGGCCAAACATGACTTCTCAGTGAAAATGTCATTCTGTCAAAAACCCTTATTTTTTCTCCTTTATTTTTAATATTCATTATCACTTGTGTGAAAATGATCTATCATTTGATATTTAAAATTATTTTAAATCATATAAATTTCAAAAAATATATAAAAAAAAAGGTTTCTAAAAGAACATGTGCTAGGTCAGGAATATAAGGTGGCATGGTTGGATTACAACTGCAGCTCATGTATTCCAAGCATTTAGGATAGGAATTAAGAACCCGTGTTTTGATTAGCTCACTCATTATAATCAAAGGGCAGCAATGGCAGACTGGCAGTGAGGAAGGTTACTCTTTTCTTCAAATCTCCTCTTTATGATAAAAAAAAATGACTTCTTTTTCTTGGCTGAAGAAAATATACAGTGGAGTCATTGAATTCAACACTTCAATGTACAGAAACAGCAAATATCACAGAAGACTACTATTACACTGAATCTGAAACCATAAGCAGAAAAATAACAAGCTGGGCTTGCTATTTTCTTGCATTCTCTCTTTTTACCTTGCAAGTTCTATTTCGGATCAGGCGCACACGCATCATTTCTCCTCGATCTCAATATCAATAATGTTAGGCCCAGAATTTGAAGAGGGGGGACGAGTACCTCTCGGAGAGTCATCTCTTGGCTGCCATACAATGTTTCGGCAGCTCGTGCAACGGATAACTTGGTTCCGATACCCCATGAATCGCTGCTTGCAAGCCGGGCAGGCACCCTGCAAATTAATTCAGTAGACACACATCAATCACATAAAGAAGAGGCCAGAATTGTATTGGACTCCCTGCACTACGCAATGTGTTGACTTGATGCTAAAGAACATCACTAAAATGAAGGTGCACACCGAAACTATTGAGAAGGCAATGCAAGTCAGAAAGTTTATACATGGGCATCCACAGGTTTTTTTTTTTTTTTTTTTGAAAAGACTTATTTCATTAATATTAAGATAGCATTCGGGACCACGAATCCCATCCTGCTTTACAAAATATTAAAGATTAAAGGCACGGACATACTCGAGGCCATTTCAAAGATGCCGAAATAAAGAAGAGTACAATATCCAAGACCATACCTTTCTTCCTTTCAGCAGCCGGGAATGGGCTTACAAAAAGGAAGGTATTTCTATTTCTTCCCTTTGGGCTCCAGCCTTTGCTAGGCGACTAGGCTATCAGCTACCTCATTCGCCGATCGCCTACGATGTTCAATCCTAGGTTCGAGTACCCGAATCATATCCAATATTTAGCAACCAATTCCTGTAGTTTCCAGGGTCCCTTTGAGAAACCAGAGGCCCAGGCTACGGCATTGTTAGAGTGACTAGAGTCACCTTCGACGATTAAGGGACGTTGATTGTTCTCGAAAGCCCACCGCAACCCGAATAGGAGACCCTGATTTCTGCTTCGTTTGCATCACAGATACCAGCCGGTCCAGAAAAAGCCATAAACATTGATGCACTAGAATTTCTAGTGACTCCCCCTGGGCCTCCATGGGTTCTTAGCATGATAAGAACTCATACAAGGAATCGCACACCAGTTACTAGATTTTCCACCGTCAAATGTCACATTGCAGAGCATATATAGGCATAAGCAATCCCTCATATCGTAGTTTTCCTTCGAAGCTTATACCATCAGTTCTTATGCCAAGAAGGCTGATGGCTTAAATGCATGCTCAGTTGTATTGTTTGATCCTGGCTTTTGGTCACATGTAGCATATAGCATTAATACTTTAGTCGCATTAGTTAGTACGTTTAGAGAGGTGAGCTCGAATGTCAAGCTCGTTATGGGCTTGATTTATGAGCGGATGGATTCAGCTAAGTGTAGGGTGAACAAAAGAAACTATCCTTCTATTTGGAGGAAGATTGATGAGAGATGGATGGACCAATTACACTCTCCTCTACATACAGGTAGCCACTACTTAATTCCCCGTCTAAGCAACTCACATAATAGCGACTGTGTTCCCACCATTGATATTTACACTCTTTGTACATATGCTATAGCAAGTCACGGGCCATAGGCCATGCGAACAACGCTAGACGAAATGGCCCTGTGACACAATACTACCTCTATTGAGGGGGAGCATCCTAGTACCCACCACACTACTGAAGGAAGTCCAAAGATCGTCCCAAGGGACCAGACTATCAAGAAACTCGGTCAACAACTTGCTGCCCTCAAAGTCTCTTTTAGCACATTATCTACCAAGGATACACCATGTACATCTACACATGCATCTGTTAATCATACTTCCTCCCAGTCAAACATCTCTTCTTCCTGGATCATTGATTCCAGAGCCACAAACAGCATAATGGTTTTTTTTCATTTTTTTTCTTCTTCTGTGGTAATGTCAGATTTGTATATAGATCCTTTTTCTAAATATTCTAGGAAAGGAGGCTATCAATTTTCCTCTTTTTTATCATTAATTTTTGTTATTCATGTCCTTACTTTTCCTTCAATTCTGGCCTCCACTAGTAGTCTCACAAACTAATTAAATTGTCCTGTGACCTACTTCCTTTCTTATTGTATCTTTTAGATCTGAAAATGAAGAAGATGATTGGTTGTGGCCATGAGGATAACCGGTTGTACTTGTTGGATACGAAGACTAACTGTCGTATCACTCATCATTCAGCGTCCATGGATTCTTCTGGTTACTTTATTTGTCATTCTTGTGGTTTCTGCTTTTAGTATTAATTACTTTATTTCTTTCATTGATGATTGTTCAAGAGGAAATTGGATATATTTAATGAAACATTGTGATGAGGTAACCCATATAGTTAAGATTTTATAAAAAATGGTGCAGACTCAGATTGGTGGAAAGGTTTGTGCCTTTCGATCAGGACAAGGACATGATTATATAAATCATGGCCTAAAAGAATGCTTCCTTGAAAATGGTATAGAAACTCAACTTTCGTGTGCTTACACACCACAACAAAATGGTGTGGCTGAGTGAAAGAACCGACAACTATTGGAAGTAACTTGAATTTTTCTTATTGGGATGAAGGTTTCAAATATCTATTAGGATAAAAAAAAATAACTACATCCTATATGATTAATAGAATGCCTCCAATCTTGGAAGGATATATCCTTATCAAATTCTTACACTTGATAATCCACCATTTTCACTCCAAGTGTAATTTTTTGTACATGTTCCTAGTCCAACTAGAAATAAGTAGTATACTCAGTCAGTCAAATATGTCTTCTTGGGATACTTTAGTCTACATAAAGGATACAAACACTATTGTTCAGCTACACGAAAGCAGTTTGTGTCTGAAGATGTCACTTTCAAAGATGTTCCCTATTTTTATCTATAGGTGACAATTATTCGTACATTCTTGGAGTCACCTATGCCTCCTCCAATTATTATTGATAATCCACCCGTAAATCATTCAGTCTCTCAAGTCCCTCTTAGGGCCCGTTCGGTTGGGATTATATATAATAGATTATAGATATAATCGATTTTACAATCGATTATGGATAAATGTGTGTTTGGATTGCTTATATAATAATCAATTGTAAGTTACAATCCGATTATAAGATTATGATGAAATATATGTCCAGCTATAATCATGAAAACTGGTGATTATAAACTGATTGGGCACGTTTGGAGGAAGCGATTTACAAAATTCTGACCATGCTTTCCAAATATAACCTCATATATTTTCCAATATGACAACTTTACCCGCACAGAAAAGCATTTGTTCTCTCCTCCCGTAACTCTAATTCGATCGTCTCTCTCTGCAAACTCTCGACGAACGACGAACCTAATCTCGCTCTCGAGGAACTTGAAGAACCCTACGACTTTAAGAACTTTTGATTTCCTTCAAGCTCTCGACGAAACTCTAATCTATATCTTCAAGCTCTCAACGAACCTTAATCTCTCTCACGACGAACCCTAATCTCTCTCGAGGAATCCGATGAACCCTAGCTCTCAAGGAACTTCTGATTTCCTTCAAGCTCTCAAGTTCTCGTGAAGATCTTTCAGGTGGTGCTTTTTCTTTGATTTGGTTCTTTTTCATTTGATTCTCTTGTCCCTCTTTCTCTCTCTCTCTCTCTGTAACTTTTTGGTAAATTAGGGTTTGTTCTTTGTGCTGTATTTGGTTTCTTGTAGGTATTTATGTCTTTTGTTACTGCATTAGTGAAAGACTTTATTCAATTTAATCGACATTGTGGTGCTTTTTCTCTTTGATTCGGTTCTTTTTCATTCGATTCTCTTGTTCCTCTCTCTCTCTGTAACTTTTTGGTAAATTAGGGTTTGTTCTGTGTGATGTATTTGGTTTCTTGTAGGTATTTATGTCTTTTGTTACTGTATTAGTGAAAGACTTCGTTCAATTTATTCGACATTGTGGTGCTTTTTCTCTTTGATTCGATTATTTTTCATTCGATTCTCTTGTTCTTCTTTCTCTCTCTCACTCTCGGTGACTTTTTGGTAAATTAGGGTTTGTTCTTTGTGATGTATTTGGTTTCTTGTAGGTATTTATGTCTTTTGTTACTGCATTAGTGAAAGATTTCGTTCAATTTATTCAAAGTTGTTTCTAGAAATTAGGTTTTGGTGATTTGAGCTCTGGCTTTTGTAGAACTCAATTTTTATGATGAATATTTGTGTTCTTATTATTATTTCTATGTTTCTTTCTAAAATTATTTGCATTTGTCTCTATTTGGAGTAAGATAGAACGGTTTGATTTTGTTAAATTGTTTTTTTTTTTTTTTGTGTTTTATGGTTTTTACTTTCGATTCTTAGATTTTGATAGATGGAAGCTTGGAATTTTGTGATTTGGTGGTGAACTTTTAGGCTTTTGGTATATGTGGGTTTGGGGATGGCTATGAGGGATGAGGGAAATTTGATATACCAAAAACCTAAAAATTCACCAAATCACAAAATTCCAAGCTTCCATCTATCAAAATCTAAGAACAGAAAGTAAAAACCATAAAACACACACACACACACACACACACACACACACACAAAAAGGCAATTTAACAAAATCAAACCAATCTATCTTACTCCAAATAGAGACAAATGCAAATAATTTCAGAAAAAACATAGAAATAGTAATAAGAACAACAGTATTCATCATAAAAATTGAGTTCTACAAAAGAGAGAGCTCAAATCACCAAAACCTAATTTCTAGAAACAATGTCGAATAAATTGAACGAAATCTTTCACTAATGCAACAACAAAAGACATAAATACCTACAAGAAACCAAATACATCACAAAGAACAAACCCTAATTTACCAAAAAGTTAAAAAGAGTGAGAGAGAAAGAAGAACAAGAGAATCGAATGAAAAAGAACCGAATCAAAGAGAAAAAGCACCACCTGAAAGATCTTCATGAGATCTCGAAAGCTTGAAAGAAATCAGAAGTTCCTTAAGAGCTAGGGTTCATCGGATTCCGAGAGAGAGAGAGAGAGAGAGAGAGAGATTAGGGTTCTTCATGAGAGAGATTAAGGTTCGTCAAAGGCTTGAAGAGATAGATTAAGGTTTCGTCGAGAGATTGAAGGAAATTAAAAGTTCTTAAAGACGTAGGGTTCCTCGGGTTCCTAGAGAGCGAGATTATGTTCGTTGTTCGTCAAGAGTTTGCAGAGAGAAACGATCGAATTAGGGTTACGGGAGGAGAGAACGAATGCTTTTTTGTGGGGGTAAAGTTGTCTTATTGGAAAATATATGAGGTTATATTTGGAAAACATAGTCGGAATTTTGTAAATCTCCGCCTCCAAACGCACCCAATCGGTTTATAATCACCAATTTTCATGATTATATCTGGACATATATTTCATCATAATCTTATAATCGAATTGTAACTTACAATCGATTATTATATAAGCAAACTAAACACACATTTATCCCTAATCGATTGTAGAATCGATTATATCTGATAATCTATAATATATAATCCCAATCGAACGGGCCCTTAACAAGCCTTTGCAAGTCTATACTCGAAATAAGTCTCAAATCCAACAAACAGGACAATTCGAAGAACACCCACAAACATCTAATTCGCCAGGAATTCCTCCATCTTTTGACTTTCCAATTGCCCTTCGAAAAGATGCCCACCGGGCTCATCCTAAATGGAAAGAGGTTATATGATTGACGAGATGATAGCTCTTGAAGAGAAAAAAACTTGGGATCTAATCGAACTTCCTACAGAGAAGCATGTGGTAGGGTGCAGGTGAGTTTATACAGTAAAATATAAACTAGATTGGAGCATTGAGAGATATAAGGCTTGTCTGGTAGCAGAAGATTTCACATAGTTGAGTAGCATTGACTGTCATGAGACATTCTCTCCCGTGGTAAAGCTAAACTCTATGAGAACTATTCTCTCTGATGCTGCTGCTGCGTGCTCATGGGATTTGCATCAACTAGATGTGAAGAATGTATTTCAAGGTGAATGGTTTGAGCCACCTCAAGTGTGGTTTGAACGGTTCTGTTTTTTGGGCGGCAGCTCTTTTCTTCTAAGGAAGTCGACTCAGCATAATTCTTTCTGAATATAAGTTTCAAAGGAGTACTTATGACCACTAAAACTTCAACGGAAAAAAAATATGGGACTATCACCATATTGATTGTGTATGTAGATGATATTGTGCCCATTGAGAACAGTTGGGAAGGGATTAAAAAGGTTAAACAATACTTGCAACATGCTTTTGATATCAAGGACTTGGGATTTCTCAAATACTTCCAAGGATTGAAGTTGCTCGTTCCAAGATCTTCATTTCTCCACGCAAGTATGTTTAGACCTCCTCAGTTCTCACGGACACAGGTTTCTTTGGAGCAAAATTGATTCATAGCCCTCCTGAAGTTAACCACCAGCTCTTCAGCAAGACTAAAACTCCTCCCCGAGATCCTTCCAAATATCAGCACTTAGCTAGCAAGCTAATATACTTGATCATCACATGTCCAAACATTGCATATTGTGAGTTAAAAAGTCAATTCATCCATTCTCCCTGCTTTCATCATTGGGAAGCTGTTCTCCACACAGTTAGCTATCTCAAAGAGCCACCGGGAAAATGTCTACTATATAAGAATCATGAAGAACGGGAGATCATGAGATAATGTGATGCTGATTGGGCAGTATCTCCAACTGGCAGGAAATCAATCGGTGGCTAGTGTACATTTGTTAGAGGTAATCTAGTAAAGTGGAGAAGCAAGAAACAATCAATAAAGGCTTGTCCATCGACGGAAGTTGAGTATAGATCCATGGTTCATGCATGTAGTGAGCTAATATGGTTGTTTTCCTTATAGACATGGGTGTTGAGGTTTCTAAATTGAGGCAAGCAAGCTCCTATTCACACTGCCTCTAACCTAGTATTTCGTGAAAAGACAAAGCATATGATTGTCATTTTGTCCGGGATCATGTAACTTCCAAGCTCATTGCTACCCCATTTGTTCATTCTACCTCACAATTGGCTGATATCTTCACAAAAGTGATAATTCAAGCAACCTTTCATGATGTCTTGGGCAAGCTAGGCATACATGATATATATATGCACTAGTTTGAGAGGAAAATTAGAGGGGCCCATCATCTGTACAGTTTATTTCATGCTAGTTTACATTTTATGGGGTTTTATTGGGTTTTTATATGTAAAAGGGTGGTATGGGGATTTTCCCTTTCAATATGTATCTTTCTCACTTAAGTCACTTTAGTAACACAGGTTTTTTCATCTGCGAAGTAATAAAAACATGTTTGTGGTTCCCGTTTTCCTCTCTTTCCCCCTTATCTTGTTCTTCTTTCACTATGACTGATTCTTTCACTACAATCTTTCAACCACTTTAGAACCCCTGTATGGTGTAGATTGTGACACACATGATTCATGTACAAAACTTGCTAAAATAAGATTTAAGTTGAATCCTAGTAATTTTTCACAGGATCCAACTCAAGTGTAATGATTTTTGTCAAATAGGATTCAAGTTTTAAGTCTAAACCATTTCCTACAGGACCCAACTGAATTTTTTTTTTATGGGAAATTGGGAACCAGCTCCAATTGCAGGATAATCCTATGACTAGACTTGCCAGCCCAATGGCCATGTAATTGCCAAAATACATAAAACAGATTCCAATATGACAACTTGATGCATATTAAAGGCTGGTATATGTACAAACTCACTCATGTATGGCGAGAGCGGAACAAGGCAGCTGACTTCTTATCAAAATATCATTGTCCTTGTAAGCGAATCAGCATTCCTCTTGCTGATTTCCTTGATGATCTGAATGTAATTTTAGATGAAGACTCCTCTGGAGTCCCTTATTTACTCCTGTAAATTTTCTTTCTTCTTTCAATATATCTGGTAGGGGTCTGCCTAACGCCAAATTACCCCACAAAAAAAAAAACAAACTCACTCATGTTAATCGCTTTAAATGATATACCAACACCCTGAATTGCATCAATAAGATGAGAGAGAGAGAGAGAGAGAGAGAGAGAGAGAGAGAGATGTACACTCCTGCCCATTTCCATCCATACATAGATAAACTCACACATGGACATCTGCAGGCAAACATATACACATATGGCCACAAACTAGAAATAGCACGTACGGTAATAGAAGGTGTTCTGCCAAACAGAAAAGCAAACAAATGAAGCAAATGAGGTACTCATTATAGAGGTACAAATCTTGCATGTCCTCACCCCAAACAAATCCTAACAAAAAATATAATTGAACATGGATGTGGAAAATCAGAAAATAGAAACGCCCGCACAAGTGAGGAAAAGTTGAGCAGTACAATTATGAATCATTACAGAAATTACGACATTGGGAAGTAAACTAGTAAAATTACCTCAATCACGAAATTCTTTGCAACTGTCCCGATGAGAAGAGGAGCAGCAAATGGAAGTACCCATGTTGCTAAAATCAAAACCCTAAACAACCATCCGGATAGTGCAAACCAGAGGAAGAAGATTGTCTACACAAAAGCAAAGAGAAGTACAAAGCACCTGATGAGTACAAAAAACTAGGCCATAAATGAGTGCAAAGACAAAATATAAGTCGAGAGAAGTTTGCAGGAACTTGTACAAGCTGAGATATAACTAAAAGAAATGAAGCAAATGGTAACATCCTATCATTTCCAAGATCTGAGAGCTTCATTAATATTGCATTCATGCTTGGATTAACTTAAACAATTCATCCGATGGTAGACAACAATAAATTGAATGGTTTTTAGAATACCCTATCTTCGTACCATTCTCAACTCAACTCAACTAAGCCTTTGTCCCAAACTAGCTGGGGTCGGCTAAGAGAATACCCTATCTTCGTCATACGTATTCAAACACTCACATTCTAACTTTTTTTAGCGCTAACAGGAACATGTTCATTCACATTCAAAATTTGTGTAGCCTAGGAATATGCAGATGATGGATGCTTCCATGGTGTTTATCCTACTTTGTGTAGTCTTAGACTATGCCGATGATGGATGTTTCCATGATGTCTAACCTTAACAGATGGGGAACAGATGGTGAGGTCCTACTATGTCATTTGTATAGCTAGGCATCTCGAGGTTTGCATAACATGCGAGTGAAATAGCTCAGGTGAATCCCTCTGACTTTGAAGAGAAGCTACAACTGCGACCACAGAACTCCTTATTTGGAGTATGATCAGATCTGGGCGACTGTATTTGGTGTTACTCTTCCTGACAATGATAATAAAACAGGGGGAGTGATAAATCGACTCCCATATATCTTAAATCGACCCCCCATGTGTCTTTCTCTCTCCTCTGGGTTAGAGAGAGAAAGAGGAGAGAGAAAGACACATGGGGGGTTGATTTAAGATATTTGGGAGTCGATTTATCACTGCCCTAAAACAGATGCAAAATGGTCAGAGTTTCACTTTAGGTCATAATCCCTCCTTACAACAGTAGTTTGACCTCAACCTGTATTCTTATGTAGTGATATATAGTCAATGAAGAAAGTATATGTTTGGATAAAACCCTTCAAAATCCTAAACTATTTTCTCTTTTAGAAGGAATAATTATTAATTTGAAAATAGAAAAGAGAAGGGGCAATGTTATCAGACCATTTTGGAACATATAAATATTTTGTGTATTTATAATTGGTTATATTTTTAACTTATAAAAAACCATGAAGATAATATCGCAACAATTTTGCAATAAAACAAATAAAAAATCTCAAGATAATTCATTCTGCTACCAATTGGAGTGATCAATATAAACTTTGATGGATTACTTCTATTAAAGTACTTCTCGCTTTTGGAGGGAGTTTTCTCGATTTAAGGGTGCGGGTCTTATGTCAAACTTGGTGAGAGGGAGTCAATAGTATGTCAAACTTGGTGAGAGGGACTCAATAGTCGCTTGGGCCAAGGCACTTCACGTGAGAATAAAATGTTCATACAACATGAAGTGTGGAGTAAGCATGCGACCCCCGAATCCCCCATTTACTACAGTAGGGTGATGATTCCTTTGCTGAAATCCTTGACATCCTAAAAGAACTAGAGGGTATTCAAGTTGTGCACATCCCAAGGTAGAGAAGCCCATTGACTGCAATGTACCAAATATTGGTGACAAGAGACATACAACCTATGGATAGATTCTAGGTACCGTTTGTTTTCCATTTGCAACAAATTATAATATAAATGTCTGTGTGGCCACAATAACTTCCCCTTTGTTAGAAAACTGTCACTTGAACATCTGGAAAAGTATATCAGGATTATAAATTTACAAAAAATTAAAGTAGCAAACATGATCAGGAGAAAGGGCAATGAAGAAATAATCTTATCCTGAGCGCTAACAATCCAGTAAACCGAGAAAACATCCTTGGAACAATAAATACTTGATAATAAAGTTGGCCAGACAATACTCACAGAAATACTTTTTCCTAGTGGCGATTCCAGAAAAGCACTCAACTCTTTCCTGTACTGCAAGCACAAAGGGATAAATGAATTCACACTTTTGACATCTAAGAAACATAAAATATAGCGAACTTGCTTTAACTGTTAAAGCATGAGCTAATAATTAAAAGATGACAAAATCCAACGACAAGCAAGAGACTAAACGGATAAATTTTTCATTCGAATGTGCAAGGTAACTCCTTTTTGTACAAAATAGGTAATTAGAGTATAAATGATGTTTGCAACAGGTTTTTACCTCTGTGCACTTTCCTAGCAACATAAAATTTCAACTCCTCGAGTATTCTAGCTTGATAGCTTACAGGTCCCAAACTAATTAAAATTATATGAAGGCTAGTTAAATGATCCAGAGTCAGAGGGAGAAATCTCCATTCTAACAAGGAGAAACCTAAAGGGCCAAGACATGCTATCTTCAGAACGAGATGCATCTAACAACACAACCAGGCAAAAAGCACACAATCCAATTGGAAATGGAAAAATTCACCTACAACTCCATGAAATAATTCAGTGGATCCAATCAACAAGTTTTGAATCATAACATTTCCAGATACAAGTTTATCTTTCTTTAACTACAGAAATTTCATTTAAAAAAAAAAAAAAAAGCGCACAATATTGAAACCTATCTATTTCCCTAATAAACTGACAAAACATCGTTGAACTGTTTCGAGAAAGTAAAATCTCCATCCAAACACCCAATGTCCTTGTCTTTCCTTTTGAGAAGATTGGACTCAAGAAACACATGAGTTGAGGTAAAATGGTGATTCAGAAGAGCACTTTGATCAGTTAAAACAATACAGGCAGTTCCCATTGTATTTTTTCCATAGAAAGGGAACCATAAGATAGTCTTAAGAAACTAACAAAATGGAAACAAGATCAATTAAAGTTTGGAAAAGCAAGAGACGGGAACACTAAGGGACTATTCTAACGACATATGAACATTGCAAGGGACGACAAAAGTCAGGTCGAATCTGTAAAATGTAATAGGAAATGTGCATATCACTTCTATTGAAAATGACATACATGCTAGCTCATAATCATGGTTTAAAATTTCTACCCAAATCGACATGAAACGACCGAAATGTTTCCATTTCCATTCGCACCAAAACCAAACCAAAACTGAAATGCATGCTAAAACCAAATTTGTAAATGTTTAGTGGTATACTATATCAGTATGTATTACATAGTTACATTTATATTAATTGCATGTGAAATGTGGTGTATGTATTATGCAAAAATACTTAGAATAATTATATGTGAAATGTGGCATAAGCTACATTCGTGATATCGCATGTCACTAGGTGTTTGATGTAACTAAAACATTATGGATGGTTGTCTTGCATATGTGATGGTTGCTGAGCGTGTATTTGTGCTCATTCTAGCATTTCCTAAAGTTTCATCTTAAAAGTCTATCAATTGCATGCATTTCTGTATGTTTATGTGATTTTACAAGATTTCCAATGAAATTTCCAACCGAAACCCAATTCCTTCCATTTCTGAGACGATCGAAACATAAATCAAAATCAAAATTTAAAACCTTGCCCAAAATAGTAGGTCACGTACGAAATATAGAATAGCAAAACAGTTCTAGGCAGATGCCACAGAATCTGACCTCCACTAAGCACTCCAAAGGAGCAACAACAGTAGTCACAGACATGTCATTCTTAGCAAAGATAGTGCCCTTGCCATGTGAAGTTTCAGGGAAAACCAAATGAATTAATATATTCCACCATTCAAAAGAAAAAGAAAGAAAAAAGAATTGATATATTCTATAAGGCTACAAGTGGGTTAAATGAGGTATGCTAGCTAGATTAGGCAGCTGGATTAAATTATTAATTAGGTTAGATTAGAATATTATATTCAATATTTAGCATGTAAGTGCTCTATATAAGCACCAATTGATTCTCTTAAAATATTCTAATATATCCAAAAATTAGAGAAAATCCCTAATTTTATCAGAAGTAACACTGACCCTAGGCCAATTCCTGCCGAAATCGACGGAAAAAGCTCGCCATCGGCGGAGAATCCCAAGTTCGCGGTCGAGCTCGCGAGCGCGATCGGAGGCAGATCGAGCGAGGGAGTCGAGCCGGCGAGAGACGGAGAACCGTCGATCGAATCGCTCGGCGGCCTTCTGGACGTCATAGAGGAGCTGCTCAAAACCATCGTTGGCGTTGCGCCACGCGTCCCTCAAGGCCTCGCCTGAGGTCACGCGATTTGCAAAGCCGTCGAAGTCGCTGCGACGGAAGGCTTGGATTGCTGCCACGTGGCGGGTTGGGATGGCTTGGATGGAGTGGTGGTGGGAGGAGGAGAGAGTGTGGTGGTGGGAAGAGAAAAAGGGGTGCCATGGTGAACTTGTCGTCATGGCGAGAGAGAGAGAGAGAGGGAGAGAGATGACTTTGCAAGTAGGGGGGGTCGTGGTGGGGGATTTGTAAAGCCGCGTGAACTATCGCGTCGTGACTGTACAGGGACTCCTGTGGATTTTACAAGACTCGCGGGACTTCGAGCAGCACTGGCAAAATACCAATATTATCCCATAAAAATGGTAAAATATATTACAGAGGAAACCTAAGGGGGCGTGCAAAAATGAGGTAGAGCCTAGAAGGGTGCTTCCATTGCAACAAATTTCACCGAAGAGCATTTATAATAGCGCAGAAGGATATAAAATTTGAGGAACCTGTGCTTAAGTGGTTTATACCGCCTTCCATTGGTTCGTACAGCGAGTTCCCCCCTTGAAACATATAGCAGGTCCACAAGAAAGGAACCAATGGGAGGCGGTATAAACCACTTAAGCGCAGATAAACGCTTTTCACGTTTAAGGAATAATAAATTGCACTGTGATTTCGTTTGTGTGGCTCCCCAGCATTCCTAATAACTCCCAATGCTTGTCTTTTTTGACATTCAAATACATCCTTGAGGCAGGCTTGGGTATGTATCTTCTCCACCGTAGGGTGCATGCTTGGATGAAAGGGAGAGCTTTCTTCCAAATCTGAAGGTGAAAAAATGCCAACAAGATGAGCAATGGTAGCAGTTTATAGCTACTTACTGGCTCCGTTTGGTTGCCATAAAAATTTTTGTCCTCGGAAGTTTTAGTAAAATTTTGGTCTCATCCCATGTTTGGTTGCCTTTTAGCACTAGAATTTTTTTAATCTCACTCTTGTAACGATTGCTTGTGTGGTGAATTTTTTTAATCCCACTTTTGTAATAATTACCTTTTCATCCCATCTCAAAATAATCCCAGGAACAAAAAGTAAGCTTGAGAAGAATTATTTTCTTCCCAACAGTTCAAACAACCAAACAAAGGCTTTTTTTTTTTTTTTTTTCCCACCATATTTTGGTCAACCAAACATGAGATTTTTATTTTACCGGGATACTTCTAGGACTCTTTTTTCCCCACCTCCTTGGATTATTTTTTTTCCCACATAAATCCCAGGAACCAAAAAAAAACCCGGTAACCAAACAGCATTTTTTGTAGCATAGGCTTTATTCGAATGATCCAAGCCTCTGCTCTACGGTGTGTCTGGCTACCATGATTTTTTTTAATGATAAATCGGTGTCTCCGAGTGGAGATGAGGGTGAGGTTAAAAATAAGGAAATAAAAAACAGGAAACTAGTGTTTCCGGTGAATGAATGTGGCAAAAAATCAGGAAACAAATTTGATTTTGAGTAGAGTTTTTTGTTTCTTGATTTTTAGCCCCTTCTACCACTTAGAAACGCTATGTTTTGTTTCATGATTTTTAGCCACTGCACCCGCACAACCACTCTCTCACCACTTAGAGGTGCTAATTTATCATGAAAAAAAAATCTTGGTAGGCAAACGTGCCATTAGGGTTATGTTTTCAACAAGGGAAGCTGAATCATTGATCTTTGTCGGGCATGATATCAGGCATGGGATGCCAGCTCAACATAGGACTATGACCATGTAGATTGCTTCATGATGATTCATCATAATATCCATCAACGGTCTAGATTGCACTAATGTCCCATGTGGGGCCCAAGTTGGAACTTTAGGATTCAATCCTGGCAATGATCTATACATTCATAATCTCTCAATCGGACGATTAGGATAATCCAATCAACAATTTTGATGATATATTGGAGGTGCGACCCACCGAAAAATCGAAAGTTGGACATGTAGCAGAAGAACCAATTATGTAAAAGCAGGTCTGCCGCATCGTATTACTGTGGGCTCGCCAAGCATTCTTTCTACTTCATAGTTTATTATAATATAATCATCCAAAAGGAAGTAATATATTCTCCCCCTTTCTTCCCAGTGCCACCCTCTTTAGTGTATTCACTATTTATATCTACTATTTGTTATTTGTTAGGGGTGCAACTAGGGTCGGGTTGAGGCCAACCCGAACAACCATTTACTCAATCCGACCCGAGGAACCCCTCTTTCCAACTCGACCGGACCCAACACAAAATTTTAAGCTTAGAACATAAAAAAAATTATTAAAAATGTCGGGTTTCACTCGGGTCGGGTTGCCAAAGCCCTCAACCCGAACCCGACCCAAACTCAACCCAACCCGACTGTGTTTTTTGGGTTGAACCCGACCCGAATTGCACCCCTACAATTTGTATACACCAAGGAAGTGGCCAATCTATCATTTATCTAGTACAAAAAGTATTCACTAGAGTTAAAAGCGTCACGATTGGGAAGTGATATATTCGCCCCCTTTTGTTCCGCGGGTTCTAGTGTATTTATTACCAAGATTTTAAATTCCGGCCTAAATTTCGAATTTCGGTAAGGACCAAAACCGAAATTTACCATATTTCGGTCAAAATTCCAGTAATTTAGGCGAAATTTGGAATAAAATAGTAATTATTATTTTTCTCTACAAAATTTCAGCTGAAAATTTCCGACATTTTGAGCCCTTCTATCAAATTTGGGCCCAAATTTTCGGGATTTTGGCTGAAATTTCAGTTTCAATGACGACTAAAATTACCCCTGAAACCAAGGGTGGCAATGGTTCGGTTTCGGCTTAGTCTGACACCCAAACCTAAACTAAACCAAAATTTGAATCGGTTTAACCAAACCGAAAGCGAATTTTCGGTTTGGCCAATTTCACCACCCCTTACTCATAATCATTGGAAATCGAGGGCAACAGTTCGGCTTGAAATTTGAATCGGTTTGGTTCTACCGAACCAAAATTTGAATCAGTTTAACCAAACCTAAACTGAATTTTTTGTTTGGTTTCGGTTGGATTGCCACCCTTACCCCAAACCAAAATTTAAAACCTCGGCTATTTTTTTTATTTTTTATTTTGGTAACGAAGGGTGTCCCCACCCCCTTCGGGGGTAGGACTATTTCCCTACGGATGCGCACAATCACCCGGAAACCATGCGCATTAGGTAAGCAAGGGGGGATTCGAACGCCTGTCACTGGGAGCAAACCCATGACTTTACGCCAAAGAGCCACACCCTTCCGGGTTAAAAACCTTGTCTATGACTGATCCTTTTGCGGGGTCCCTAGGGAAGAAAAGGGAGTCTATATATCATTTGCCAAATTCATCGTTACGAGTCTTATTTAGAAGGGCCCACCGCTTTCCAACCCACCAACGTACATCGACATATCTAAATGGTGCACGTTAGATAACTTAACGAGTGCTTGTGAGTGTCCATACCGGCACACGTTAGCCGCGGCTAAAGCTACTTTAAAGGGAGAAAGCCTCTTCTTTCTAGGGTTTGTTTGTTCGTTTCGCTCGCGCATAAAGGTACCATCCATTCCTCTCTTCATCTGAATCTCATCTCTAATCTCTCTCTATAATTTTCTCTCCCTCTCTCTCTCTCTCTCAATTTTCATTTTTTGTGCCCTAATTTTTCTTCATCAGATCTCGTGAAAAGGTAGATGAAGAGGAATCTAAGGCGGCACAACTGTCGTGATCGTGAGTTCTATCCCAATTCCTGTTTTTCTTTTTTCTCCTCTCTTCCAATTTTTACTTGTTTATGCACTAGATTTTTTATTCTTCCTAAGTTCATCTCTCGTTCTTGTTGTCCGATTATTTGATTCTATTGTGGCAGAAGAATATCATATTCTTTTATAATTATCGTTGCCTTTATTGTTTTTTTTATTGAATCATGCCATGATATTTCTCTTTCTTAGATTCGTTGTAATTACCGTAGAATAACTGGTTTCTGGTTCGATCGAGTGAGGGGACAAGTTAAACCTAATCGTCTGTACAATAAAGTTCTGATTTTCCATCTCAGGATATTGTTTTTCCGTTGCTTATATTATTAATTTTTTTTTCTAACAACGTGGTTATGACTGTTCAATCCCTAATTGAGGATGTATTTAGGCACTGTTTGGATTGCAGGAATTTTTTGGAAAAGTTTGGAAAGATTTTTTCTCTCTAAAATTTACTATTTTTTTTTTTAAACATGAATTAGCAGGGCCTTCAATTTATGATGATATCCTTCTAAGTTAACCATAATTATATCATCCCCCCCCCCCCCCCCCCCCGCGCCCGCGCGGCGAAAATAAATAAATAAAAAATTATACCATTTCCCTCTAAATCGTAGAAAGAAAGAAGATTTCACAAGAATATTTTTTCCATAAGAATTGTTTTTCTTGCAATCTTAACTGGGCCTTAGGGTTTTGCGATGGGAAACCTTGTTGTGGGTCGCATGAGCCATACTGTACCGTGGCTCATGGTCTCTATAACCGTTGATCTGGTGGGCTACTCTGTGGATGTGCCAAGGTAAAAAAATAATAGAAATTGGAATATAACAACCATCCAATTAGTGTAAAATTTACCCATTTGATGTGGACTGTTGCTTGTTCCTGCTTCGATGTTTAATTTTTCCTTTTTTGTTAACTATCTATTTGGTGTCCATTGATTGAACTGCCAAGGTCATCCAGTTTGCTTTTTTTTTTTTTTTTTTTTGGGTTATGGCCTGTCCATGTATTGCCCTGCCACCAATCACCATGCACTTCTGTCACATTAATGGTGGATATTAGGATTGCAAATTGGGTAGGCTGGGTTTCAAGAACCCTATCGGATCCGATAAACTATATCGGGCCGGTTTGGGCTTTTTTTTTAAGGAAAACCCATGATTCATAAACCCTGCCCTACACGAGATGGTTTCTCGGGTTGGACCGGGTCAGGTTTTTCCACATTGTCGGATTGTGCTTCATGCAAGACTATCTTTTTTATTCCGGCCTGTCAGAATTCACTCTGAACCTGATTTAAACGTGCTAATAAGATTACCATTAAAAACCGTGCTAATAAGATTATTCGAAACTTGCATTGCCTTTCTAAGTTAGATGATGCAAGATTGTAACAGAATCCTAAACCTGCTCATAAGACTATAAAAACCAGTCGATACACCTGCTTTTGTATTCTGTAAAAGAAGCGAAACAAATACCTTGATGACCTAAAAATCTAGAAATCTGAAGCTTCTTATTTTACCATTATTTTTTATGCAAGACTTTTCGACTATTTATTCACATCCATAAGAAAGAAAAAACAACAAAGCATGGAGATAGCCAAACCCATACCACTGTGCTTGTGAATGGTGTAGCAGATGGATCTCATTTTCACGGGCAAATGACATTAGATGCAGATCTGCCTCTCCAGATCCTCTTCCTTCTTGCCTACAAACACGATTCCAGAACTATGCCTAATCATGAATGGCAGCCCCTTTTTTTGAAGGATCCATTTTAAGTATGCTATCCAAGCATCCTAATGAGAGATCCTTGAATACTCCAGAATTTGAACAATTGGAGTATATTAATTGACTCCAAACAATACACTAATCATAAAACAGAGGAATACCTTTTCCCTTTGCAGTACCTCTAGAAGCCATCGATTCTTTTCTCTCTTCTCCTCACTGTGCTTTTCCATTTCTAAAAAGTAAAAACCTTACTCCCCTCTATTCCTTTTTTCTTCTCCTAGATTCTGCTTCTCTCATGAATACTTAGCCTGTCAGGGTTTCTTTTGGATAGAGGGAAAGGCGAGAGAGAGGCAGAGGTCATCGAATCGTCATATTAGCTTGTTAGGGTTTCTTTCAGGGAGGGAACGGCAAGAACGAAGAGAGAAAAGGTCGTCGGTTTCTTATCTTATTTTCCCCCTTTCTTTTGTTTTCGTTATTTTATATCATAAAATATAAAAAAAAAACCAAAAATAAAGGCGGGTCGGGTTCTTCCCTTTTAAACCCAAACCAACCTGAAACTAATTCGGGTTTTTAAAACCTAAACCCGACCCAGCCCTAGACCCTCCCTTTTGAACCCGACACTTGGTTTTTTCGGGTCGGTTTATTGCGGGTCGGGTAAAACTCGACCCAAGTTGCAACCCTAGTGGATATGGTGGGGATGGCAAACATTGTTGCATTATGGCAGTATTGTTCAGGGGAGCCATAGTCGAAACCCTGCAAAGTTTGTTAATTTTTTGTTCCATTTTCAATCATAATATTGAGGGTATGGAACATTCTGCTGTTCAATTTCATGGTCTTACGGTATATCTTGACCTTCTTGAACAGCTATCGAAGATGAATCATATAGTGCCTGGTGCTCTGTCTCTTATTCTTACAATAATTTATTAGTCGTTGTCAGAGTAGAATCAGCTTTTATAAAGCTCAACTAGCTGCTTTATGATAATGTTTTTCAAGTATGGTGGAAGGGAAGTGTTTCCATAGTTCTGATACGTTAATTTAGTCCAAGCTAGGTTCTTTCTCTATTTAGAGATTATCTTATCTGACCAAGGTGATTTTGTTGGATGTGGACCTCACAGTTTTTATGATACTATTTTCAGATATTCAATTTATGGTCATTAAACACAGTTCACGAGGTCCGCTTCAGTTCATTCGTCGTCCTCATTGGATTGACACTAGATGGAATTTTAGTGGGAATTCATTAAAATAAATACACATGTTTCTTCGATCCATCTAATAGTCTGGATTGCCTCTCCGGTATTGGGTATTTTTCTGGAGATTATTTTGTTGAATTTTCTGTGGCAGTTCACTTATTTGAATGATCTCTTGTATTTGTGGTTCCCAACACAGAAAATCATTGTGAGCTGCTGTTTGATATGGTTTTTGAGCTAATTGTCTGAGATTGTTTGCCCTGTTGCCCCTTTTCCATATTGATTTCTGCCGGACGGTCTTGCTAATTTATTATATATTGGTTTTAACTTTTCAAGATCCTATATATTGTGTTGTGAGAGCTTGAAGATGGAGTGTTTATAGGAGGAATTGGTTTTTGAGGATTCCAATAAAAAGGACGGCCAGGTCATGAGAATTGGTTCTTGATTGATGATGGAATAACAATATCTGTTTGTGCATCCGTTACAGGATAGGATTCCAAACAACCTGCATCCGAAACTTCTGAAAGATCATCAAGAACCTTGCAGGGGTAACACCGACGTGGCCCGCGAGAAATGGATCCTGGGCGCTATATTCTTCAGCAAGGATGGGAAACTAACAGCGTAATTGTAGTTTTCTCCTTAATCACCTCTCCCGGGATGCTATACAAGAAATTATGGCTCATGTGATTGTTCTACATATTTACTGGCATCTCATCCTGAACAATGAAAGAAAGCCCCGGGCCAATGAGGATATGGAATGGATTTTCCTACCCCTACCATGATTATTAGTTGCTGATTTGCTTATTCTGTTGAATCCACAGGCTTTGGACGAGTATGGTGCGGTCCATGAGCCTGAATTCAGGTGAGTGCTGTCTGCTCCTCATTGTTACATTGGTATTCTATTAGCAAACATACATTTAGCATTTTATGGTTTTTTCAGATGTTAGAGTTATTCACATCTGTAGGTATTGTGTGCAACATGCCACTTCCTTTGCTTGTACTGGTTACACACACATACGTGTGTGTGTGTGTGTGTGTGTGTCGCCTCATGGAGTCATTTAACACATTTTCACTAACTTGTGTATTTTTACTTTGAACCTTTTTATACACATTTAAGTGATATTATACACATTATTATATCACAATGTTTCTCTTCCCCCTACTTCACATGCTTCTGCAGGGTTGGTGGATCATATGGTGGTAGAAGGTTTGTGGACGAGGGATTCTCAAGGGACGGCATCTATTCAAGGAGTGCCTTTCATCGGGACCCACTTGAAAGAGATAGTTATCCTCCACCACCCCCTGTTACTGGCATTTGGCCTCAACAAAGAAGGAGAAGTTTTGACGAAGAATATGCACTCATTAGAGAATCTAGAAGACATGAAAAGCCATACCTTGATTCAATACGTGAGATAGATGGTTTTCGTGATGCCGACAAGTATCGCGAGATTGATACCTTCCAAGAAGTTGATAAGTTCCGTGATAACTATCGCAGTGTTGACAGCTATCGTGACGCGGATAGCTACCACGACTATGGATTCGATAGGCCAGCTCGGTTTGGTGGCCGTGGCCGTGATGACTTTGGTAGTGATGATTATGACTATCGACGCCGTATTCCCCATCAAAGCAGAGAGGATAGCCGTGAGAGAGATTGTGATATTGGGCGTTTTAATTATGATTCTGACTATGAGAGAGGTAGGAGGGATAGTAGTTGGGGAAGGCGTGACTCCCGTGATCGTGAACGGGATAAGAAAGGTTTGAGTAGGGAGAGAGATCGAAGTCCACATCGAAGCCAACATGAGCGTTCTCGATCTCGTGGGCACGACGATCGTCCTAGATCAAGATCTCCTCGAGGTCGCAGTCATGGCCGAAGCCATAGAGAGGACAGCTATGATGACAACCGATATGAGAGAGGTGAAAAACAAAGGGATCGAGATGAAAAGCGACATTATGAGCATTCATCAGTGGTATGCTTAAGAGCATAATCTCATATGATGTGCATTATTCTTGCTGGTTTCTTGTATTTTAGAGGTCCTTAATGCACATGGTTTGTCTGTAGGCCCCATCGGCCACACTTGTCGTGAAGGGCCTGTCACAAAAGACGGCGGAGGAAGATCTGTATCAAATTCTTGTATATGTCCCAACTTAATTGTCTTTGTTTTTTTTTTCAATATATATTTTTAGTTTGTTTGTTTTTTTGTGTTTTTTTGTTTCATTTATGAATCTTATTTCTGTATAACTATATTTGGCAGTCTGAATGGGGACCCCTCCGTCATGTGCGTGTAATTAAAGAAAGAAACTCTGGCATCTCACGTGGATTTGCTTTTATTGATTTCCCTTCTGTGGTATCCATCCTGGCACAACTATGTACTCTTTGATATTTTTATTTGCCTGAAATTGTTTACTAGAGAACATACTTTTTGTCATGTAGGGAGCTGCCCGTAGTATGATGGATGGAATTGGAGATGATGGTTTAGTTGTTGATGGCAGGAAGCTTTTTTTCGAGTATAGGTAGATACTTATTCCTTTAAATTTTAAACATTCATAACACAAAAAATAGTCTGGCAGTATAACTCAAAATAAGGGCCATTCCTTTTTCTTTTTTCTTTTTTCTTTTCACATGAATGATCTGTTTGAATTCATTCTGGTAATTCCTTTTTATCACTTCTTGCTGGTATCTGTTTTTGCTGACGAATTGTTATTACAGACTGGAGAGTAATCTTAGTGTATATACCGCTACTAGTTTAATGCATTTTGGTAGTATTTTACAGGGACAGAATAAAGTCTTGTTTTGTTCTGTTTTTCTTTTCTCTTTTTTACATTCGGTGTAAATCCTTCTGTTTTTAGGAGATGAGATATTAGAGATGTTTTTCCTTTTCATATCATGCCCACAGTTGATGAAAATATCAAGGAATTATTTACTTGCCTTGTTTAAAAGGAATATCAATTATCAAGTAATTTCTTGAAGAACTCATTGGGCGGGCCAAATCTGGTCATAGTCAATATCGGTTCAACTGGTTTTCAATGTTTTTAGAGATGTCTACCAACGTTACATCAGTTATTTTTGAACTTTTAGAGATATTTTGCCTTTTCATATCATGCCCCACAGAAGGAAAAATCTCTACAGTTGATGAAAATATCAAGGAATTTTTTACCTGCCTTGTTTAAAAGGAATATCAATTATCAAGTAATTTCTTGAAGAGCTCAATGGACAGGCCAAGTCTGGTCATAGTCAATGTCGGTTCAGCTGGTTTTCAATGTTTTAAGTGATGTCTGCCAACATTACATCAGTTATTTTTGAACTTTTATATCAGTATTTTTGGTTTTTGTTTGCTTGAGTATCTGTTGGACATATTTTGCCTTGGACATTGCTGCTTGTAAGCATCTTGGGCCCTTGTACTGATAATTGTCTTGTGCTGCAGTAGCAAGCCAACTGGTGGGGTAGGAGCACCTTCTTTAGGGCAAGAGAATGCAGTAAAATCTACCTATGGGAACAGTAAAAGTGGTGTTGTACCATCTGATTGGATGTGCACTATGTGTGGCTGTGTAAATTTTGCACGCCGGACTTCTTGTTTTCAGGTTTGTTTCTCTGTTCAATCCAGTGCGTACTACTCGAGAAAACCTCTTTTTCTCTCTATCTGTCTTTCAACGTGGCTGCTTATTTGCAGAATATCAGTCAGGAAGTATGATTGGAAGCTTTCCTGTCATATGTTGAAAAACTGTTCAACATGTGTCTAGCTAGTTACCATTAAAAAAAAAGTGTATAGCTAGTTGGTATATGGTTGGTTTGTTTTTCTCTGCTATTAAGTCACAATTCTAGTAATTCTTAGTTTATTTGAAAAGTGTAGAAACTAGAAACTTAGAAAGTATACTTGGTATGTCATGGGAGCTATGGTTTGAGTAATGACATCACACTACCAAAAACAAAAAGAGAAGATTCTAGAATGAGGCTTATATCTTAAGTTTCTCATGTGATGTTGTGGTCTTGTGTATCTATGTGTTTGGGTTGAATTGTCCCACACATCCTTTTTTTCCATGTTGAAAACTATACTAACATGATTTGGCTTATATTATAGCAAATGGTATATTATGGATATCATGCAGGTGATTGGTTTCTTAGGGCAGAATTTTAATTTAGGAACATTGTATGGTCGAAATTGCTGAGGTCATCACTATATGAATATCGGTCAAAGAAAAAAAATATAATCAGTATCTAGAAATAGAAATAACAGACAGGAGGATTTGCATATCTCCTTCAGACATATGAGATTTGACATCCCTGCAATTCTTGGCATAAATTCTTCTTATATCAAATCTCAACCTGTTGGTCTTTTCTCACATGGTGCTGAATAGAATGAGCCCTTTTTAGTGTTACTATAATTTTAAAATGAAAATGTAAATTCCCGTCAAAAGAAGTAAATACTAATTATACCTGAAGCATATAAAATTCAACTAAAAGATTCCAAAAAAAGATGCAGTTAATTCTGTTGTGGAATGGAACAAGTAATAATAATTGATAAAATTCCAAAAAAAGATGCAGTGAATTCTGTTGTGGAATGGAAACAAGTAATAATAATTGTTACAATCATTTCAAAATAATAATAATAGAAATAATAATAGTAATAATAATTGTTACAATAGATGATTGTTCTATTGACAGTATAGATCCAGATCCACGTGTCTTCTTCTTCATCATCCTTTTGAATGGCAAAAGATTTGATTGATCAGTAAAACATAACAGGGGCCCAATCGAGGTGATCGGGCCACAAAGAAATAGAACAACAGTGAGCTGACACAATACAAACAATGGCTGTTATGGCTAAATATAAAAACTAAAAACACTGCTATGGTATTCCTACTCAGGCGTATGATCTCCAATGATTGGGTGAGGACACGATACTCCTTCATTTGCTAATCTATGACCCTCTCTGTCGGCATCTCTTTTCATGTGATAAAAGTGAATTCGGTGACTCTCTAATCCTTCAGGAACCTCTTAAAAACCATCCGATGAATCACCTTCAACAAATGATTCCTCACTTAAAAAAAGGATTCGAAAATCTGATTCCTTGCAATGCTACTGCCCCAGTGGACTTTCTTTCTCCCACTGGAGCAGTAAAGGTAAGCGTAACAACACCATTCCTATAACATTTACCAAAATGTTTGTACTTTGTAGTTTGTACCAATCTTTAAAAACTCTCCGATTCAATCACCTTGGCCTTACCGTGTCAATCAGAAAATCCTTGGACATGCTTGAGTCAATAAAAAAAAAGGGCAGCGGCAATCACTTAGTTGCCTGAGAAAACTCAGTTTTACTTTAAGAAAGTTCTTGTTCGAATGGGAGTTTTAAACACAGCTTTCTTCCTATTTTGTGGTGCAATATGTTTTCGACATGTGTGCAATGACCCGACTAAAGCATCATGCTGGCTTAAGGATAACCAAAAGTGTTTATATTCTGGACCTATTTCTTGGTGTAATATGTGTGAGCAACATTGCCCTAGGCAATTGGGGTGGGGATACCCTATGTCATCCAAAAATAAAATAAAAAATTGCCAAAGGCATCATGTTAGATGTGTGGCAATTAACAAACATCATATGATGTGGAGGCTGGATATCTGGATCTATTTCTTGGGGCAATATGTGTGAGCAACATTGCCTGAGGCAATTGGAGTGGGGATACCCTATGTCATCCAAAAAAAAAAATTGCCCAAGGCATCATGTTAGATATGTGGCAATTAACAAACATCATATGATGTGGAGGCTGGATACACTTCGTGTATCATCTATGTTCGGATTGTTTTATGTTAGTGCATTAAGACTCCCTTGTTTTTGCAAGTACAGTGCACTGAAGGGCGGACTGATGATGCTCCAGCTGCAGATGTATCCACATCCAATCCAACACTGGTGGGGAAAAAGGGATCAGAGGCAGGTAATACTTTTGCTTATTTTTAGGTTTCTCCTTTCTATATGGTATTCCATAATCTGATGAACTAAATTAGTTGTATTACAGGCCCTACTCATGTATTAGTTGTCCGTGGATTGGATGAGAATGCTGATGAAGAAATGCTCCGCTATGAGTTCTCCAAGCATGCGCCGATTAAGGTATTAATTACTTTTCGACTTACCTGTATGAGCTTTGTTCTGTAATCTCAGAAACTTACTAATGGATCTACAGGATCTCCGTCTTGTTAGGGACAAGTTTACTCATGTTTCCAGGGGATTTGCATTCGTTCATTTCCATTCGGTAGGCAGATACTTACATTCAGATTGTCTCATTGATGCTTTATCATTTGTATTGTCAATACTATTTTTCTTTTATTATTTATCGTCAGATTTTAATATACTTTCTTGCCCATTTAGGTGGATGATGCTACAAAAAGTCTGGAAGCAACAAATGGAACAACCCTTGAGAAAAATGGTCAGATATTACGTGTAGCTTATGCAAAAAACATTCACGGACCTGGTCCTGGACCCTCGCAGTCAAGCAGCCTCGCTGCTGCTGCAATTGAAGCAGGAACATTTGCCCAACAGGTTTATTTTATTTTTTGCACATTGAGCGTATATTTTATTCAGCTGGTTCTGTCAGTTTTTATCCCTTTTTCCCTTGCTTTCCTTTTCATCCTCTCATCACTTAAATATTCCGAGTGCTGTACCTGCTCATTTATATTGGGCAGCTAGAATATGTAGCTGTAGGGGTAGAATATGTAGGGCAATTCTAGTATTTTTAGTGTAGAGCAGCACAGATTCTTATTGTTAAGATTTTATTACCCTTGCTTCTATTAAAGATTTATACACTCGTTGCCTGCCAGACTATAACAGCCTGATACTTCAAAATGGGTAGTATACCCATGATGCTCTGAATATTATATCAACTCTAAGGGCACATTTGGCTACCATGATTTTTTTTTTCATGATAAATTGGTGTCTCCAAGTGAGATGAGGGTGAAGTCGCTAAAAATCAGGAAACAAAATCCCGCAAACTAGTGTCTCCGGTGATGCTATGTGGCTAAAAATCAGGAAACAAAAAACTCTTCTCAAAAGTCAAAACCGGATCGATTCTTTTTCCGATTTTTAGCCACATCTCATCAATTTCACCACTTTTGGACTTAAAATGAGAGAGTTATGGAGGTTTTAATTTTAGGCGACGTTTCGCACAATCTTTAGAAAACAGACCAGAACTCTCTCATCCCTTTGACATTTTTGGTGTCGTTTGTTGGATTTGAAAGGAAACTTTGACACGAGCAGATAGGGACAGATTTCACTTGATTTGGTTTTAAAGTGAGAGAGTTATTGATGCTTTTCTAAATACCTCCCTATTAATCCAAAAATTACGTTTTATTGCTGTTTAGGGTAAAAATACCATAACTCACTGATCCCATTGAATTTTTTCATGAATTTTTTTTTTCGTTGAAAGAGAATTTGAAGACCTCGGATTGGTAGTAATTTCATTACTTTCGGACTTAAAATGAGAGAGTTATGGAGGTTTTAATTTTATGTGACGTTTTGCACAATCTTTAGGAAACGGACCAGAATTCTCTCATCCCTTTGGAAACAAAGTCCCACAAACTAGTGTCTCCGGCAATGCGATGTGGCTAAAAATCAGGAAACAAAAAACTCTACTCAAAAGTCAAAACCGGATCGATCTTTTCCCGATTTTTAGCCCCATCTCATCACCGGAGACACTAGTTTCCTAGATCTTATTTCTTGATTTTTAGCAACTTCACCCTCATCTCCACTTGGAGTCACCGATTTATCATGAAAAAAATTTCTTGGCGGCCAGACATGGCCTAAAAGTCATGCTTGAGCCATATTTTTATCATTGCTGCTTTTGTTTTAGTAAACCTTTGCCATTTAAAAAAGGGAAATGATATATTCACCCCCTCCTTTTTTACATGAGACAGCCCGCTCTAGTGTATTTATGACTACTCTTTTACACTAGAGGGGGCTGTCCCATGGGGTGAATATGTCACTTCCCTAAAAAAAAGACCATATATGTCCTGTCACTATATCTCTATATCATAGGTCACAGAGTCCTCTGCAATTAGTTTTTGATAAATAAAAACTAAAAAGTGCATGTGTTTCACTTTGTTGTCCTTTTAGTATGATGCAGTTGGATGGGCACCCAAAGAATACAATCCCGATGACAAACAGTTTGCCGGTGGGCCTGAGCAAAGCAGCAATGAAAATACTGAAAGTAATAAAGGTGGTGCTCCCCAATCTGGATTTGTATGGGATGAGGCATCTGGCTATTACTATGATGCTGCTTCTGGCTTCTACTATGATGCAAACTCAGGTTCGCATCTTGTTTGCTGCACATCCCAATGCTTATCTTTGTATAAAATATAAAGCATCAATGAGATTGTTCTTGTTTAGGTACAGTGACTTCTTGTAGTGTGTAACTGTGTACCATGGTTTTAAATTTCGACCGAAATCCGAAATTTCGGATTCCGGTGGGGACCGAAACCGAAATTTTCCGAAATTCAATTTTTCGCCATTTACGAAATTTCGATTTAGTGACATTATTTATTTTTAAAAAAAAGTGCTACAAAATTTCGGAATTTTGGTCCGACGGCGAAATCCGAAATTTCGGTTTTTGGTAGGGTCCGAAACGGTTACCGAAACCGAAATTTTAAACCATGGTGTGTACTGTGTACTGAGTAGGTATCTAGGTTGCTCTCATAATTATTTTCTCGTGATTGTAATGTGTTTTGAATCTTATGATTTGTAAATCATGTACGTTGAGTCGTACGTTTATAACTCGAGCCTTTGTGATTTAGGACATGACGATGTGACATGTCCCTTGTTATGATGTAGCTTGTGATTTGATTTCCCCATTTTCTTGCATTTGATCTTACTGCGAAAGAATATTATATCATAGCACACTTTATTTTGCATATTATAGATAAAAAATAAATATAAATACTGATTATTGTCTCTTTTAGTTGGTTTGGCTTGATGGAAGGAGTCTTTTTTTGAGGGACAATCTCTACCCCTTCGTGTAAATATGTTTTCCTGTTTCCTTTCTGCTTTTTTCTAGTAAAATATCCACCTTTTGAAAAAGTTCATATAGATTCAACTAAACATTAATGAATTGCCATCTTATAAATTGCATATAAATATAGTCTTGACTCTTGAGTCATGATGATGCATGTCCAAAACACGTTCTATCTACAGGGCATATTTTAACGGATGAACTGATGAAATGTTCTTGTTAAATTGATCACATGTTCCATATACCTTTCATACTCCGTAGTAATGTTTAGCTTTGAAGTCCCATTTCAAGAGATTATTTTTGCATGACTTATTCCAATGCAGACTGGTATTCATTTTCTTTTTCTGCAACCGTTTTCCAGTTGGGTTTTGCTAACGAATAAGGGCACTCGTTAAGGTGCATTGGGAAGGAATTTTGCACATGTTCTGATAAAAATGACTCAAATCATTTGTAAAATTCTCAAACAATGTGAAAAATGATTGGAAATTTTTTTTCCCAATGCACCTTAACGAGTGCCCTTAACCCTTTCAGTTTTAGGTATTGGGAGCTGTGTGCTTTGTGTTCGTATGTCTATCCAAGTTGCCCGTTCACTTTGTGCTAATTTTTTTTACCCAATCCAGGTCTTTATTATGATGGTAACAATGGAACCTGGTATTCTTATGATCACCAAACTCAGCAGTATGTCCCTATTGATCAGACCCAGAGTGATAAGACATCCGGAAAATCCACCACCGAACCTTCCAAAACGTCAGATAGCACAAATAACAGAAAAGTAGTAATATCTGCACCTGCTGCTACGATAACAACAAGTGAGAAGGCCTCATTACCAGATGCTGTTCAGGCTGCTGCCATGGCAGCGTTAGCAGCTGAAAAGAAAGAGAAGGAGAAACTGAAAGAAATAAGGTTGGCATCGAAGAGCAGTATTTTAGCTAGTAAGAAGAAAATGAGCAATGTCCTAACAAAGTGGAAACAAAGGAATCATGAAGGTCAAGCTTCCCGTGTAGTCCTTGATGACAATCAGCCATCGGCTTCAACAGATGATAGACCCGCCAATTCTTTCAATGCTACTAAAAATAAGATGAAGTCTGATGCTGTGACCCCAAAAGAGAATACTACAAGCACGCCTGGATTTGGACCCGCATCTGTAGTTCGTGGAGCCAGTAATAACCTGACTACACCCGTTGCTCCTCAAGCGGCAGCTGTGGATCCTCAGGTTAAGCCAAGACCCGTTAGTAACAGCTTAGGAGGTACTCTAATGGGTGTCATTAGAGGCTCTGGGAGAGGGGTAGTTAAGTCAGATACATTATTTTCAGGGTCTTCAGGTAGTGGTGTTGGTATTTCAACCTCTACCACTGCAATTGCAGGCAGTGCAGGGACATCAACTACTTCTGAAATGCCCACCATTTCGACTCCCTTCAAAACGGATGTGTCAGTACTTGGTTCATACACACCTCCCATGGCTACTGGAAGTGGAAGACGGAGGTTTTCTGAGATGCCGCAGCAACCAGCTACTTACAGGGAACAACCTCACCCTCAGACAACAACATATAGGGACCGCGCAGCTGAGAGGAGGAGTCTGTATGGATCATCGTCATCATTTATTAGGGACGATTTGTCGGACCTTGGACTTGGTGATCCAAGTAAGCATTAACGATTTCCATTAGGGATCATTATACATCATTTTCCTGTGATAATTGTCTATATTTTTAGGATTAGTAGGTGGTATGTTTGATTTGTTCACTCTAGAAATGAGCAAAGAGTACCAAACCAGACACTACTTTGATACAAAATTTCTCAGAAAGAACATAAACATCATAAAGCATGAGTGTACCTTATAGGGCACCATTGAGTTCTCAAGTTGAAAATCATTAGTTTGTTGCCTAATTGCATCTTCCCGTCAGCCAAATTCATGGGTTTTGGTTGTTGATCTCATTCAAGATTTATTAACCTATGAGAAATGCCTTGTTTACTACTACTTGTTTGTCAAGATCGGGACCTGCAATTCCGAAAGGGTTCTTTGTCAGACACGGGGGCGATGCCATTTCCTCCAGGAGTTGGTGGTGGACGGATTGAAGCAAATAACAATGAGACGAATTATGAGTTGATTACGCCTGATAAAGCCATTGACGAGAACAATGTCGGTAACCGGATGCTTCGCAACATGGGCTGGCAAGAAGGCTTGGTATCTTTCCCTCTTACTTCCCCCTTAAATTTTTTTTTTAAAATTCACGGACACAAAACAGAAATTCATACATTCTTCCACACCAAATGGATAAGGCAGACAACCACCCTATTTTCAGAATTGACTTAACCCCCACCCTCCACTGTTGCTCACCTTTTGGAAAGGTGTAGCAACAATCCTCATTCAGGGAGTGATGGTTGATTATGGCTGGTATTTTGCTACTTCAGAAAACTCTGGGTGGTTTCCTCCAATTTGATTTGAAAATAGTAAGGGCAAATTGCCCAAGAAATCTCCTTCGGTGTCGTTGTAGCACATTGAAGGCTTGCCCTTAAAATCTTTCACTGTAAAACTGCAAAGTGGATATTGTAGATACTGGGTACTAAATTCTGACATGCTCGGGATTGGGGGGCTGTTTTTTTTTTTTTTTTTTCTAATGACACATTCAGGGACTCGGGAAGGACGGCAGTGGTATCATAGAGCCGGTCCAAGCAAAGGGCATGGAAGATAGAGCGGGTCTTGGAAGCCAACAAAGGAAGGTGGATCCACAATTAGAGGTGCAAGCAGGGGATACCTATCGAACACTCATACAAAAGAAGGCGCAAGCGAGGTTCCGGGAGATGGCTTGAGGTAAAAAGATACCTGGGTAAATTTAGGGTCATCCTGTGAAGATGTTGATTGTCCTTTTGTTTTCTTTCAGATCTGAACATTCTAACCTTTTATTAATTCAAGTTATTTAAAGCTATGCAATATCTGGTTTTAGCCAAACAAACATGGGTTCTTATCCCTTACATAAATATACTTCTCTTTTTCGAAAAAGATGACGATATATTATTAATGCAATCGCAGACAGTATACATAAATGAAAGTACATAAATATACTTTCATTTGGTTAGGCGTATGAATTGGTAGATTGCCAATCATAGCTAAGCATAATTTCGTGCAGAAAGATGAAAACTTATCTGAATGTTTTTACTTTTCTGAGTTGAACTGACCTGACATTAACTAGTGATGTCTAAAGAATGGCAGGCTGAGTTTCGCCTCTGGGTTTCTTCTGGGTTGACTCAGTAATTACCAGGTTGATAAAACCAAGCCAGGTTTTTCATATTTCTGGGTGTTTTGTTCAATTTTATTTCATTTGTTTAAGCTTTTAGCAGTGCCATTCTTTAGTGATGTCTAAAGAATGGCAGGCTGAGTTTCGCCTCTGGGTTTCTTCTGGGTTGACTCTGTAATTACCAGGTCGATAAAACTGAGCCAGGTTTTTCATTTTTTTTGGGCGTTTTGTTCAATTTTATCTCATTTGTTTGAGCTTTTAGCAGTGCCATTCTTTAGTGATGTCTAAAGAATGGCAGGTTGAGTTTGGCCTCTGGGTTTCTTCTGGGTTGACTCTTGTAATTACCAGGTCGATAAAACCGAGCCAGGTTTTTCATTTTTTTGGGCGTTTTGTTCAATTTTTATCTCATTTGTTTGAGCTTTTAGCAGTCTGTGCAGTAAAAACTAATTTATCTTACCTATTGGTTAACCCACCGAGTCAATTGGTTGACTCAATCTTTTGTCTGCCGAGTCTCTTCTGTACCATATTTTTAGGGTGATGATTTTCAGTGCTGCAATGTTTTTGTAATTTCGGCACAAGTTTCTCTTGTCTTTTAGTATTTAAAGGGCTTGTGAGAGCTTTTGGGTACTGTAGTAACCTTTTGACAGCCCTTAAAATACTTAGGCCACGTTTGGCTACTAGGAATTTGTTTTCTACTCAAATTTGGTTAACCTTTTCCCCTTTCCTGATTTTTAGTAACTTTGCCCTAGTCTCCACTTGGACTACCAATTTATCATAAAAGCAAATTCCTGGCCACTAGACATGGCCTAAAACACAAGAAACTTGCGCAGAAACATAGAAACCTTGCAGCGCTGATATCATTTACCTTTTAAAAAACCCTCTTAGAATTTCCAGAAGGCCATCTATTCTTTGTTAGTAAGTGCCATTTGGGAATTGAGGGTATTTACGTAGTAGAGTAGTGGTGTAAGTAGTGGAGGCGATAAAGTGTTGGATTTACCTGGAACTTGCTTGTCTTGTAGAATGGTGATAAGTAGTGTTTGGTTGTCAATCTCATAGAGTAGTGGTAGGAAATGTCATTAACAAATCTGTTAGACATACAATGATTAACCACGAGACATCACATCCCCTGTAGTCTCTCGGGGATTTCACAAAAAAGGGTTTTCATTTACATCGCACCCAAATGGCAAGCATAACTCATAAGCGATCCTGGCTTTCGTGACTGATGTTTTTATTGAAGACAAATTTAGGGAAATGATTTCAGCGCTCCAATGTTTTGATAAACATGCGCTCCACATGTTTGTCGTGCTCTGACAACCCTGTAAATACTACACGATAAAAATTGAAGTGCGTGTTTATCAAAACACTGGAGAGCAGAAATCATTTCCCCAAATTTATCTTGACATTATGAAATGATAAAAACACCATGTTAAACAAAAATTTATTTATTTAGGAGACTGATATCAGCACTTTCATATTTTGATAATGACATTACTCACTTTATTTTACATTTTTTAAGTGGACTGATATATGCACGACATGTCTTCGTGACGGGAAGAATCTTCTTGTTTTATACTTCTAAATTGGCTGATGAGAGATTTTTGGGAATTATAATTCCTTTGGATAACTATTATAATTCAAAAAAAAGGTGTAAAATGAGGAGATTCATCTCAATAGGAAGCTATAAACATGAAGGAAAACTAGTTGTCTTTAACGATTTCTCCTTAAATAGTCTGCAACTCTCAGTTTATGTAGAAATCCAAATCCTGTGGATAACGTTGTAAGCAAGCTTGTCTGTGTAATTGATATGGATGTTGTGACTTGAACAATTGGCCTGACAATAAGGGCTTACAAGGGCACCCTTGTGTTTAGTACTGGGACCCACTTCATAGGAAGATCCAAACCGTTGTTTTCTTGAACCGCAATGTGTAATCCATATCGTTGATTTTGTATTAGACATGGTCTGACATCGTTTATTTAGCTTTTTCTCGACGAAACCATAAACTAAGTGCTATGAATCAAGCGGTTAAGATCATCTGATCAAAGTGGGGCCAATGGCAATGGACTAGATTTTTGCTTGCTGATCAGATCGACGTAGCGATCACATCCAAGTGGCACATGGGGCCAAAAGTTTGGAGCATATTCCAACAAAATGAACTTAATGCAACAAAATAGCAGTTCTGCATAAATGGATAGAGAATGAAGTAGAGACAACGAAGGACTACTGAAAAAGAAGGGAGACCCTGGCAAAATAAATAGAATGAACAATGGCAAAATTCCAGATCTCACAACAAGCTGTAGTCATCTTCATTGTTCATTCTAAGGTAGTTAATAATTGACAATACAAATACAAGAAAGGATGAGAGTTCCATTACTAGAGCTCCCAAACCAATAACATCTGCATGCTTCAAGATAGCTGGTATTGCAATGCTTCCTACTGCCGAAGCTCCAGTTAAGAACTTTGTAGCATCCACCCAGCTGTTAACAAAAGCATTGTCAAAAGCAAGAAGCGAAAACAAATAAAAGATGAGAATCATTCCTAGTAGAAACTTTTGTCAAAAAAAAAAGTAGAAACTTCTCTTGTTTTTTTTATTTTTCCCTTTTTTCAGCTAGTATTAGGGGCCGTTTGGGTGCCACTGATTTTAGAATCCAGGTTTTTAGTTTAAAAACAGTTTAACAGAGGGTTCATGATCAAGCTGTTGTATGCTGACAGCGTTTCTTGGATTTTAAGAGTGAAAATCAGGTTTTAAAAATCTCTCTTGCATCCTAAGAACCCTCTGTTAAAACGATGGCTGGTCTGCTTCTTCCTGTCTCTTAGCTACAATTTTGAAGAAATCCCGAATTCTAAAATCCGCGTATCCAATTGGCCCCTTAGTGTTGTGTATATGCTTTGTATTCTGGCAGTGATAAAGAACCCTAACGGACTACTGTGCGCGACGAACATGCAAGTCGAGCCGGAAGTGCATTGGGCAGCACCCCCTGCTAGAAAGTTTAATTTTCGGTTTTGCGCTAATTTTATGTAGCGGCATTGATATATAAGCCACGTATTAGGATTATGGGTAGTGAGATTTTCTCTGAGTTTTCTTAGCCGAGAGAAAAGGAGACTTTTGTAACCCTAAACCAAAATAGTACCCTTGACATAGGCACACTATTGAATCACATAAATCTTGTGTTCTTGTTTTGTGTGTGGTTGTATTTCTTACATCACTTCTTGACATTTGATGCACATCATGTTTGATCATATTTTTGTGAGATTAAAGGTCTCTCAGTTTCTTTACAATTAGAAAGCTGACATTAGCAATGGAAATAGCATATCATTCAAAATTAGTTAAAAAAGCACTAACCTGTCTCCACCACTAGAAATTAGAGAGGAACTGTCGGATCCCGCAAAAAAACAAGAGCGGCATGGGAAGAAGTACATACATTAATACTGCAGTAAGATCAATTCCAATATTTACACAATAGAGTCGGATATCTTATAAAAGATAACAAAGAATCCTATCTAAAATATGAATGAGGAACCTAAGACAAAAAAGATGGACTGTTCAACTACATGGCCGCACATACAGCTATGTCACAGATATCATTCTCGGGAATTTATCACAACGGAAAACCTTGAGATATATTAATTTATTTTTTAATTTTTTGGGGTTTATATCGGGAGAAAAAGAATACAAAGAAAATTATTTGAAAATATAAATATATAAATTTAAGAAAATAAAATAAAATAAAAATATCGTCAAAATATTGAGAAAATATTGTGATAATATAGCAAAGTTTTATAATAAAAATGAAAATATCGCTATATTTTTAAAATCTCAGGATTATTTTGGGATTTTGTTGTTTTATCAAAATGTCGTGATAAAAACGCTCTATTTTGAAAATGTCAGAGATATTTGTGACAAAGACATACAAACACACACACAAAAAAAAGAAGATAAATGGAAATATACTGACCAAAACTTGCAATACGATTCCAGCAGAGACCTCTTCCTACCATTTTCTAAATTTCCTGCTACCACATACAGGTTTGAAGATAGAAAGAGCCGATTAGCCACAACCTACTATGTTAGATTTAATGGAGCAGAGTTCCCTAAGCATTACCATTCAAAGGAAGTATGTTGAAAAAAAAAGAATAATGGAAGGCACGCCAATCATACATAATTAGCGGAGTAGAGTGCACAATTTTGATGACATTGGATAAAAAAAATAAAAATATAATATGGTTTGGTGCTTGATAAATCATAACAGAAAATATAGTCTTCCGTAGAATAGAACGGGAAAGTACAGTAACAATAGATCTTACAAAAAATCGAGAGTTGCTCAGTGGTTGGAAAGATAGATTGAAAGTTAATACTTACATGGCAAATATTCAAAGCAAGGGTTTAAATTTCAGTTTCATTTTTGGTCGCCACAGAAACAGAAACGGAAATGTTTCGGTTTTGGTTGGAAATTTCAGTGTAAGTCCTATAAAATCACATAACATATGGAAACATAAGCAAATAATAGAATTTAAAGATGAAACTTTAGGAAATGATAGATTAAACACATATATACACTTAGAAAATATCGCATGAGCATGACAATCATCCATAATAGTTTAAAAATATCAAACACCCAGTGACGTACACTGTTGCGCGTGTCTGATAATTTAGCACGTACCAAATTTCACATGTAATTCATGTAAATACATACATACACACACATGATACGTGCAGCACATTTCATTCAATTTATATAAATATAATTATGTAATACCTACAAATATAATATACCACTATTACACTTACGATTTTGATTTATGCATTTCGGTCATTTCGGTTTCTGTTTCGGTTTTGGTGGGGATGAAAACGGAACATTTCAATCACTTCCGGTGGAACTTTAAAACCATGATTCAAAGAATTTGACACAGATTGAATACGCAGTGAACCGGCTTAAATGTGGAAAGTGTGACTTGCATGGTCATATTTTAAGGTATGCCATGAAAAAAACACCATGGGCATGAACACCAAAGATGGTTAAGGAAGCCTAAATATGATGGGCACCCATTACTGTGAGGTCTAGATTGTGAGAAACTGTTATGTGAGAGAATTTGGAAGTAAATATGAAGCAATTGTTATATATAAGAAGGAATCATATTGAATAATGAGATGTCATAAACATAACATACTAATAAGAACACGATGGATTAGACAATTTCTAACAATAATGGACCTCAACCATGCCTATCGAATGCCTCATGTCTCCTCTAAATGTCTCATCTCTCCTCTGAATATGACCATTTTAGTAATTGATGAACATTGCTACCTATATGACGCTAACAGACCTCTCAAGTGAGGTATGACCAGCCATTAAATGAGGAAGAAACCCACATCGGTTTGCTGCTTCTCATCCTTGCTTTGCTCTCTATGGATTGTGCTGAGCTTTCTTTTATACCTCTACCACATTAAATGACACTCTTCCTTCTGCAAGCTGGATCGTGCACCTACCAAGTACCTCTTTTCCATAAATTCTTCTTAAGGCCTGTTCATAAATTCTTCTTAAAACCCTAATTATAAGATTTTGGAGCTTTCTTGAACGGTGAGCTCAGAGCAGAAAAAAATAAATTGAGAGGATAAGAGTATCGGAGATGTACCAGTGATATTGGGCATTTTGCGGACCGGCTGTTGCATGAGTGAGTAGCCACATAGGTACACTTTTCCAACAGATTTTGTCTTATTGATTTAATTCATTGAGGTGTCTGGTCTTATGCCTACTGCGATTGTCCCTAGCATCCGGAGGTGTTAATGGGCCTTGATGATTTAGGCCCAACGTTGTAATGGATCCACTGGATACATATTCTAAGGCCCAGTTCTTTCAGAATTTTGAGAATTAATTTTGAGTCCGAAACGGATTATTGGACTCAAAATTAATTCTGAATATTCAAAACGAACATGTAATTGGGGTTTTGAGAATGGATGTGAAAACCGATTATTGGGCTCAAAATCAAATTCAATTACGAAAAAGTGTCTCAACTTCATCTAGAATTTGGAAGGCTCCAACTATCTTAAAGAAGCAACTTGGGCAGCACACATCGAAGCTAAGACTCAATGTTAAAAATTAATCATTGCACAAGCTTTGTTTGCCACATCTTCCAACCCACTATGAACATGATCTATCCCTCCTTCACCCGACGATCTGCCGCCATGTTGCCCTCCCTGTAAATGTGAGAAATCAATCTTTTGAATTGGAGGGAAATCAAAACCCTAGCCCAACCCTGGATCCCATTATCCTGGCCCTGACCCTGACCCTGAGTCAGGGCTGAAAAACCTCAACCCATTGCCCGCTCTACAGGGCTCAACGCGGCCCTGGCCAACCCTGATTGGTCCTGATTGGGTCGGGTTGGGCAGGGTTGGCCCTGATTGACCCTAGTGCAAATACCTGTTAAGAGTGCCAAAAATAAAGCAACCACATATCATATAGAACAAATTGATCAATAAACAGAGAAATGGAACAAAATAAGACAATATGAATTCAACAACATGACGGGCAGCAGAGACAATTAATAATAATAATCTAAAGAAACATCAATCTAAATAATAGAAAACATTAGCAAAAGAAACATGCACATGTGATTCAATTCTATAATAGAAAACTTAAGATCGGGCTGACCCGAGGTTTTAACCCTGAACCCGACCCGGCCCTGAGTAAGGGCCTAAAAAATGAACCCTGACCCGCCCTCAGGGTTGGAAATTCCAGCCCAGACCCTGTTCGGGCTCAGGGCTGACAGGGCCAAACTTGCACCCCTAGAAGCATGAGATTACCCAAACAAGGTTTTAAATTTCGGTTTCGGTTTCAATTGCCACAGTAAGAAAAACATTTTGGCCCTAGAAAAAACACAATCACAACCTAAATAGTCGATCAAGTAAAAAACTCACATAACCAACGGTCCACATTCAATAATGAAAATTACATTTTCGTCATTCCATTCATAGGCCGTTGATCAAGTGACTCTCATTCTAACGTTGTTTCTACTTTCTAGAACCTTTGATGATACACATGTGGCACATCCACGGTCCCAAAAAGCTACAAAAAAGAAAAAGAAAAGAGGGGTGGCAATACAAATAGTTACTCTTTGTATTTACTTCACCTGATGCTTCGAACAGGAAAGGAAGTTCACAAAAACCAGAAAGAGAAATGTCTTCCCCCACCAAAAAACGCCCTAAATCAAAACATAGAAACCCTCCTCCTTCGTTTCCATTCCTAAAAGAACCCTCTCCTGGTTTTTTTCCTTCAGGGGCAGAGATTCTAAAGCTCTTCGCGGTAGTCGGAATTGCAGTCTCCGTTGCACTGGTCTGCAATTTCGTTGTCACCGTTCTCAATCGCCCACCCAAACCTTTCTGCGACACTGATGATCCTATTTCAGGTGAGTTTCGTCTCTATCTCAATCCAAATTTCCACTTCGAACATCTATTGCCAAATCTTGATAGAAAAATTGTAATTTTGCTGTTATAAATATATAATCCTTAGGGCTTATCATGATCATTTTACATGATTCAGCAATCCTTACACGATTAATGCTCACAATCAGAAAGATCAAACCTAAGAGTGCAATCTATGTCTAACTAAACCTTGTTCCACTTTCCACACGTATTTGCTCTTCTTTTCTTTTTTCTCCTCTTTTACATGAGGCGTAACCTAGCTTATGTAGATCAAACCCAAATCCCAAGTTTGTCTATGAAGAGCTGATCTAATTGTATTAGTCTCTATAATTGATTTCTTCTGTGTGACACTAATTGATAGGGCCTCATTGGTAAGTGCTACAAGATCTCGTGCATTGGAACCCATGTACTTAGGTTTACTATACCCCCCCCCCCCCCCCTCTCTCTCTCTCTCCACCTCTACTTGGGTGGAAACAATAGACCGTGCCCCACAACTTTTCAAACCATCTCTCTCTCTCTCTCTCTCTCTCTCTCTCTCTCTCTCTCCCTCTCTCTCCCTCTCTCTCTCACACACACACACACACACACATAAACCCATTAGGAAACTCCAAAGAGAAACACACCCAACAATTTCCACCTTGGTTTATTTTCTAGCCACCCTTAAGATTTTTCGTTAGCATATCAGCCTATTTTTTTTGTCGCTGCAAACATCCATTGGTTTTTTGAGAACCACCAGCTACTTATGTCATCGAATCAACTTGGTTTTGGCTCTACCTGATTCAATCGACACGGCTAATGTATGCGTGTAGCTCGCCCCTAATCAACTCATCTAGTCAACTCTGGAGAGAGACCTTCTCACCATTGTCTTCAACCTGACCTCCTCCTCATCGCCTGTAGTCTGGAAACCTGTCTCGGTGTCAATTGTGATAGAGACCCTATGCGTGTGCACACTACTCCATGTTCGATCATCCATTGAGATTTTAGGAACACCATCCGTCATTGTGTTCCCCACCAGATGGATGCGGACCGTCATACTTCTCTCCTTTCATCAAAATCACGCAGTCACATGTGATTTTTGCCATTTTCATGGCTCTACTTGTAGTTGAATTCTTGCAACCGTTGGAGTCCAATTGGCCATAAAATACTATATTCCTCGTCACTTTCAAGACATACGTCCCAACACCCAAAATGTGTACCAATCCATCTAACATTCAGATCTTTAGTGCCTCGAAAACCATGACATCACAAGTTGTCCCATCACCGAAAGACACTGCACCTACCCTTCTTCCATGAAACATATCAAAATAACATACCCTGGAACCGGACACTCTGAATCTATAATCCTTTCTTCGTAAGAAGTGTTACCTATGGAGACGGTGATGACATCTCCATCCATTTGTTTTGTCACCCATTACCCTACCACTATATTTCTAGCACCATTGCTCAACTAGTTATCTTGCTTCGGCCGATCGGCCGATCCCCTTGATGTGACCATAACATTTACAATGAGGACATCGCACACGTTTCTCATTGATTTTGGATCTTGACCTGCTATTTTTTTTACCCTTGTGTCAGATGACCTTCCTTTACGATTCTCACCATGACCTTCATATAAATTAGGAAGAGAAGTAAGAATCAATAATATCCCGACTTCTCCCGTCATCTTTTCATCAAACTTCTAGAGTTGATTCACAAGCCAATTGAACATTGTCATGTGTTTCAGAAGAGTTTTGTCTTCTTGCATCTTCAGCCTATACAATTATCGCTTCAGATCTGCTTGGTTGGTAAGTTCTTCGACTTATAAAGCTTCTTCAATTCCTATCATAATTTCAGCACATATTCTTTCCCATGCCGTTAAACATAGTGTTATTTGCAAGAAAATCGAATAGTGCTAACAACCTTAACTCATCATCTTCTCACTCTCCAATCATCATCATTTCCGGCTTCCCATCATTTCTCTACAACACATTAGCAAGACCATGTTTAACTAGGAAGTCCTTCACTCTCCTTTATCATAGAGTGGAACTACATTTTTTCGTCAAAAGTATCAATCTCAAATTTCGAGGTCGAGTCATTTGACTCCATTACAGCTCAACCATGGGTCACTTTACACATTTGGAAAGCAAACAATTCAATTTTGGTTTTGGTCGTCCGATTGAACTATCACTCAATTGATTGGATAGGGCACGGCTGATTGGTCTGTAGTTGACTGATGAAAGTATCAATCAACTGATATGCTAGGGTATGACTGATCGGTTAGATGTTGTGCTGATTGGCTAGACAAAGAATTCCATTTTTTTTAAAATCCAAGCGGATTTCACTCATCTTCTTTTCCAATCGATTTGAACCTCCTTCTATCTATTGTCAAACCTCTAAAATCAAACTAAACCCCACACATATCTCAAACAAAGCTACCTCATGATGAAACTAATTGACTGTCTCATTAGAATCTCACTCAAACTTTAAAAATTCCACCGTTCTTATCTTCTTTCTTCGACTGTCGCTCCAACGATGACTCTTATATCACATTGAAAAAGGTAATCTGCTGGGCTTACCACAGTCTACACAACGCAACTACAACAAAAATAGTGAACGATAGTACAATACACAAGTCACAAGATGCACACAAATGTTTTATCTGGTTCACCAATGTTGCCTACGTCCAAGGGAGTTAAACCCTATTTTACTATGAACATTAATCATCAATTCTTTAACCCAAGAGTGCTCTCAACTTCCAAGTGACCTCTCTCTCTCTCTCTATGTCTCTCTCTCTCTCTCTCTCCGCTACATAATATTTACCCAACATTATATAACTAAGGTTTACTAAATGTAAGTCTCCTTCAGTCTCCCTCTCTCTCTCTCTCTCATCCAAGTTGGATGCACCAAGAGCACCTCCACTTGCATGTAAACAAGAGACCTAGCCCCATGGTTTTCTAAACCATTCAAATCTCTCTATCTCTCTCACTTCTAAACCTATTAGTAAATGCTGATAGTCCCATGTGTAGAAACAAGACAATGATCCCAACATTTACCAATCTTTCCATCGCATAAAAATCAAAGATCTTGAATTCTGTCTGATATCTATAACGTTTCTTGCACCATTTCAAAAAATATATCTATAACTTTTCTTAAATTTTAGTACATTTGTTGTATGTTCTAATACTCTCCTAGTGTTGTGAAGGTATCGTAGTACTTGTTTTTCTAACTTTTATCCTTGGCCTTTTCAAATGCTATTAGCTATTTTTATGCATTATTTTATTTACCAATCAAACTAATTCTTTCCCTTTAACATGTGAATTGTTCTGAAGTTTTTGATAGAGCAATCTGCAATGTTTTATCTAGTATTTGCAACCATTGGATGCATTCCAATGAACACCCGAATGCAATTTCAGTTCAATTTGGGGCTTCCTAGATTTGTTGCCTTCATATACATCCAAATTTCAGTAAAATGTACTCAAATTTCAATTTGGGTGTACAAGAAAACATGCCAGTTTGCTGGTTGTACTGGTCATAGTCAATTCATTTTGCTAGTTTTGCAGAATTGTGCAATGGTTCCTTTTTTACTTAGGCATATAATGACAGATTTTTGCGATCCTTGTCCGAACAACGGGAAGTGTTCTAAAGGCAGCTGGGAGTGTCTGCATGGATTTAGAAAGCTTGGGAGGTTATGTGTGGAAGATGGAGAAATTAATCAAACCGCTAAGAAACTGGTGTGTCCTTAACGGTCTTATTAATTCCTGACATGTAGCATTTGCAATTTATTAAAATATTTTATATGCACCTTTTTGCTTTTGTAATGATTATATTATGACAATGCAGTCTGAGTGGGTAGAACATCATGCCTGTGAAGCTTATGCTCGATTTTTGTGCGATGGAACCGGTACAGTTTGGGTTCGTTATCATGGCCATCCTCTGACTTTCATGATCATATATAGAATTTTTTAAATGGAGACTATGCGCATAGATCTGTGATGGCCAATTAGTGGTAACAATGTCATAATAACGGTTTATTTCATCGAAACTTGGAAATATCTGTAGCTCTAAGCATGGATTTAAATTTCAGTTTATTTCAATTTGTCGAAATTTCGGCTGAAATTTTGGATTTCGGGAAATTGCGGTTTTGGTCCCAACTGAAATTCAAAATTTCAGATTTCGGCCGAAATTTAAAGCCATGGCTCTAAGCATGCACGCACTTCTTTTTCAGTTTCAGGAGGCAGACATATCAAAGAAGCTTGATGAATACATGTTAAACGAAACTTTTGCCTCAAGCAATGACATTTTTATGTTCACAAAACAAAAGGCAATGAATACAGTAAAAAGCACCTTGGAGATGAGGACAGTTTCTGATGGGTATTGTTGCATTTATCTTAACTAGTACAAATATTCGATCCACAAATTGGATGTGTCATCAGCTCTCTTTGTTCTTTTCGTTCAATGCAGGGTTACGGAGTTAAAGTGCCCAGACTGGCTGGTAGAGAACTATAAATCACTTACCTGTATCATCCGACAATGGATCTACAAGCATGCTTTCATTTTAGTGCCAGTTTCTGCCTTGGTATGTCAATGTAAAATGGCATCTTCCAAGACTTTCTTTTTTCGTGTCAATAACCCACAGTTTACTGACAATGATTTGAGATTTTCAGCTTATCGGATGCATGAGGTTTTTCTGGAGAGTCCGTCAGAGTCGATATATGGCAACAAGAGCTGAACAGCTTTACGAGCAGGTAAACATGATTCTGTTGTTTCTCCCGTATCATAATAACAATTTCTGTGAAGACTTTAGGGAAATGAACCTCTCTCCCAAGGCACTAAAAATCCAAGCCTTTAAATAAATTGGGTAGTAACTAGTTGCTATACCAAATAAACCCAACCTACTGGAGTCAACCATCCATTGTCCCATTCATTGTGAAACATGATTATCTATGCATGTTAGCGGTGATATGGGTAGGCACACTCCTTTTTAACGCCCATTAACCTTGGCCGGGTTCTTGTTGGAGTCTGAGCTTTACCCTACCAAGTCAATAAAAAACTCCTTCGACTTGACCAAGCTATATAGGCTTTAATACTAATTTCAATTGGGAAAGACCTATATACCCTTGGCCTTACAAGAGTACGGACAATACCTACTATATAGATGCTAATGCTAATAGAGTAATAGGCTTGAATACATTCATACTTGCATATTAACATCCATGTACAACCATCCATAGAATACATAAGATTTCTTTAATATATTCTTTTCGTCTTTATTTTGAAATTGTCAACCTAGTTTAATGTTATATCTATTGATTGAAATTCAATTCAGCGATGCAAATCTGATAGGTTTGTGACATACTTGAAGAAAATGCCATGATGGTGAATAGTACGTGTGGTGAAGGTGTACCTTGGGTCATTGCATCTCAGTTAAGAGATCATCTACTTCTGCCAAAGGAAAGGAAGAACACCATGTTATGGAAGAAGGTATTTTTGTTTCTTGGGGGTTCTGACTATTTTGATTGACAAAAGCATGTTGCTATCTTTTTTGGAAGACGTTTTTGAATAATATTAACTAATATTTTAAGAGGCAATTCCAATCTCTAGATTTTCTGATATTTTATCATCTCTTGGTAGCATATATGTTTGTGTGGGTGGATGGGTGGCTTATCTTCTTTCTAGGATGAGACTCATGATCCTGAGTTCCATGCCATTGAAGACAACTCAAATTTCAACATTTCTGTTAGGAAGAATCTTTTTTTCTTGAAAAAAATAAGAATAATAAAATTTGTAGCAGTAGGTTTTAACTATCATATGCATCTTATGGTTGAGGCCTGTTACAACTTAGGTTAGTTTGACTGCAATCTCTATTGGATATCAAGATCATGAAGCTATAGAACAGTTTTTGAAAGGACCTACATACATCCAGTCATATCCTCATTATAGATTTAGCAGTGCTTTTCACCCTCTTACAGTGTTGGGGAAGAAGGGAAATGGGCCAGGCAAAGACAAGCACGCCTGAAAACTTCTTCTGTTTATGATTGTGGTTATCTTGACGGGCTCCACCTTGGAGATGCAAACTCTTCCCCATCTGTCGGTCTTGGCAGGATCTATTAAGTTGTCAACAGAGTTGTACTCACCACATTTTCACACCTAATGTCTACTATGAAAAACAAATCTTGTTTCTTCCAGATCAGCAGTCATTCATGACAGAGATCTAATTAGTTGTTGTTGTACAAGGACAACGTGCATATTTTCTTAGTCATTCGTTGGGAAAAGGCATCTTAATATTTTGGTAGGGAGGAGATACTCATTGCCCTTTAGAAACCCAGCAATAGCAAAGGTCATCTTCTAAAGTCAATACTACCACTATCACACAGATATTAATTAACATGTATCTCTTGAAGGTATGGGTAAGCTTATGTTAAGTTTTTTCCTTTTTTTTTTCTTTTCTTTTTTGGTGTGTGTTTTGGACACAGTATACACCTCAGTTGACAAAGTGTATGTTTGGCCTTTTTTTAACATTTAATCATGCTTTATTTACATGTAGTGATCACATCTTTGCATTTCAATTACAGGGCAATGTATGACTGTTTAATTTTACAGCAAATGAATATTCAGTTCAATATGCTGAAACAAACATGAAAAATGAAACTTGAAAAGAGCTCTATACTTCTCATAGATTGCCATGGATTGGTAAACATGAAACATCCTTTCATTGAAAGGATATAAGGGACAGACATTGTAGAAGGCAGAATAGATGGAACAGCTCTCTAGTTCCCTTGACTCTTCCCTTTTACATCCCTCTCTCACGGCTGTGAACTGAGCTGCCAAATCATCGTAGTCTGGCAGCTTAGGATGCACGTGCCTGCCATTTATATCAGGTTGAAAGCAGCATCATGAATGGGTCCCCTGGAACCTCCTCAGTAGCCGTTAGCTTGGGTGGGAGTGACACAGCTATAATTGGAGGAAGAGCTGATTCTGGTTTTAAGCAGGGTTCATCTTGGATCCTCTCTTGTCTTGATATGACATCAATATCTTCTAGATCTAGAATTCCCAAACTTCAATTGTTGAGCAATATACACAGGTTATCGCCTACACTCTTGCACATCCTCATCTCCATGAACATCTCAATCTATGATCTCGTAGTCTCCAGCTAGAAAGTTGAAAATTCACCAAATTATGATATTTGATATGTTTGACAGATCAAAATGGCTCTGATACCAAACTGATCTAGGCTGAAAGATTGCAGCCTTTGATTTCAGCAGAAAAGATAAGTTGAACCAAAAATTAAACAAGAGATTACCTGCTCAAGCAGTGAAACAGCTAGAATTAACTCGAAACCTAAAAATCTCATATTCACCAAACAAAAGTTTACATCTCATATAGGTCTCCTACTTATAACTATACTCATCTATCAAATTTAGGCACATTGTTGTTGGAATCATAAAAAAGAAAGAAAAAATCCCAAAACAAGGAAAACAATTTCACCCTTCTAAAATAACTCCTAAGTTGCAGTAAAAATCACCATAGATTTCCTAAGAAGGGCCCATATTGTTAGTGTCATGCGGCTTCAACTCTGCTTCCCTGTAGCCTGAATTGTTGAATTCGGTGTATGCTTGGCATTAAACATACCAGTTAACTGCAGGAATGGTTATGACTCTGCTATTATTCCCACACCAAGGAAACTTCTAGTATCCTAACATAACACTTCACTTTAGGTTTACGGCAACTACATTACTTTCAAGATTCTTACATTTTGGGTAATGAAAATTTTCACATCCTTGGTCTACTTAAAACAGTAAAAAAATCACATATTATATCCTAATTACATCTCCTATGGTTTTATGATGCTCTTGACATGCTTCTTTTGGTTGAAGATTGTACTCTAAAGTGTAATCTTATATTGAGAAAAGTGTGTAAGTGTTTTTTCTATGTTCATATATCAAGTTAAAGAGATTGTTATGGGTTGGTTTTTTAATATAGGTTGAAGAATTGGTCCAAGAAGATTCCCGCGCAGATCAGTACCCAAAGTTGGTGAAGGGCGAATCAAAAATTGTGTGGGAATGGCAAGGTAAGAACTACATTTTACTGACAAATTCAGTGCAAATCAATTAACACTTTATTTGCCTATTCTTTAAGGTTCATAATCTTGTCTTACCAGTTGAAGGTTCTCTGAGCTCGAAGAGGAGAACGAAGGGAGCAGCGAACAAGATGATATCCAGTGAGCGCAAGTACCAGATTACTCCTCCACAACAAAGGAAACTGCAAATGGGTGAAGTTCTTAACAGTTAATTTGTTTTCACCCATCCTTCATGCAACATTTGTAAATGTATCATCATATCAGTGAAGGGCTGAATGGACCATACATCTGTTTTATGTTGTTTACTTTGAAGTAGTTTTATGAGCAGAATATGAATGATTATTTTCCGAATTTGATATCTGTTATGGAGTTTTTTGCCACGTATGCATTTACTATTTTGGAAAAATATTTTCATGAAAAATGAATAAGTCAATTGCCGGAAAACTTTCTATTAAGGCCGTGTTTGGCAATTATAAAAAATTATTCCATAGAATATTCATGGGCCCACTGTGTGAATGGCTGAGAAAGGAGAGGGAGAGAATTGAGTGGGCAATAGTAGTGATGGCATCGAAAATTCCTAAAAACTAGGGAAAAGAAAATACATATTTAGAAATGGTATTTTTGTTTTTTTGTGTATCTAGGAGATTTTTTTGGTTGGTTTTGCTATGATTGTAATTCTGTTTCTTAATTTTAATTCTGATTCTTGATTCTGTTTTTTATCCTGCTAGCATTTGCGGTTGGATTGCCGGAATCAAGAATTGGTATGGGAATCAAATTCCATTTCCATACCATTTCCTTCTGTAAAGGGAATGACAATTCTGTTTCTAATGTTTGGATAGTTTTTTAGAATCAGGGAATCGTATTGACATCTCTCTCTCCTCTCCTCTCTCAAAGGACCCAAACCCACTTCTCTCTCCCAAATGATTTCTCAAGCTTCTCACAAACCCACCTTAGCTCTTCTGCTAGGAATCATTTTGGTCGATCAAAAACCACGACCAAGAGAAAGATCCAAATCCTAACCCTAAGGAAGAGATAACAATCCTAACCCTGATTACAACCTCTTGTAGTAGGGATCCGACGATGCTTAAGCATTTTTTGGGTAAGTACTCACCATGGAGGTGGCATGATTTTAAATGTCTAGTAAAGCAAAGTAAAAGGCAAGTAAACTTCCTATTTGAATGCAAAGTTAACCAGAGAGAAGGGAGGAAGAGATAGAAGGACAGAAAGTTAGAGAGAGAGGAGGGAGGATTACCTAAAATTCTCTAAAAAATCTTTTCCTTTTTTGAGATATTTCATATGGAAAGAGAAGTGATGCCACTTCACTGGACATCCATTAATTGCACCTTTTTTCTTCTATAGCAATCTCTAAGGATAAGGGTGTTACTTTGGCAAACAAACACTACAAGTAAGCAACAAGGGCGTATTTTGATCATTTTCTGTGAGATGAATGGTATTTTTTTTATTTCCTACAAAAATGTGTTTAGGATTTTTAAAAAAAAATTATTTTTAAGATTTGCTTCAAAAAATCACTTCTTGTGTTTTTGTCACACGCTATAAACAACTTTTTTTTTGTTTCATTTTGGGTGTTTCTGGAGTTGAAGAAACCAGCAAAAACAAACCTTTAAAATGTTATGAAAAATACAAAATGTTTATCCTGATTTTTTTTATTTTTTTTAAATCATGAAAAACACAAATACATTTTTCTGGAACGTATCCAAACACATTATTTCATGCTCTCACAAATATTCGATGGAATTTTTTTCACTGTGGCCGAACACGGTGAAGATTTTTTTATCCGATGGAGAAGATTTTTCGGGTTATTGGTTAGATCATCGGAACAGATAGGGGAAATGATAAATGCACCCCTTTTCATCACTAGGGACACCCAGCTACAGTGTACCTATGACTGAAAGGTGCTGGAGTACTTCACACTTGAAGGAATGAACTGACCTGATTGCCACGTACAATGCAGCTGGGTGTCCCAAGTGATGAAAATGAGTGCATTTATCATTTCCCAATAGGCAGGCGAGAAGTTACTCGCCTACGGCGTAAGAAGTTTATTTTTGGGTAGGGAAATGATAAATTCATCCCTTTCTTTACCTGGGACTGCCAGCTCCATTGTACACTTGAGCGGACTGTCCTAAGTATAAAAAAGAGGCGGATATATCACTTCCCTTATTATATGGTGCCCGGGTGCACCTTAGCTGCGCTGCCATTGATATTTGATCGAAAGGCAGTTGACTTTATAAAGTTGCTGTCGTTGGATTAAATATCAAGGGCAGCAGCTTCGCGGTAAATGTGTAGAACACTAAATAATTTCACCCTTATAAGAACCACTGGCATTCTTGGCCCATGCTATCACGGGTGTAAAATAATGGGCACAAGCCCATCAAAACATGAGGTTGTAAATAGTGGGCTCCCAAGAGATGCATAGATTGGGGGGAATTCTTAGCACATGCTATGCATGGTTGTAAAATAATGGGCCCAAACCCATCAAAACATGAAGTTGTAAAGATGGTGGATTTTAGGCAGTTGGGCTTTTTTGTAGTAGACACTTCGTGGGCCCCAGCACACACCGGGCAGATGTTACTAGATCCGTTGATCTGACCTTGAACCCACCTTGATGGAACGATCCTATGCCATTTGATCTAATGGACTCTAAATCATTGATTTTTGTCTTTTGGATGAGGCCGGGATCTTGTAGGTTGCATTGTAATGGTCTACAATATCAACAGACTGGATGTGTCCAGACGTGGGATCCAAAAATTGATGGTTAAGATTAATCCACATGTTCGGACTCGTGGTAAATAATTAAATATCATTTGTTAAAGATTATGAATCAATAACGTTGAAGACTCGAGAGAGTCCGATAAAACTACTCTTCTCACCGTTTTTCTTCCCGGAACTTTTTTTTTCACGTGTAAAAAACAAGGGCAAGGATAAATTCACCCCCTTCTACGATGAATTCACCCCGTATTTTTCAAAAATGGACGGTACAGCTCACACCATAGGATGATCCAAACCGTCCATTTGATGGGCCACAACATAAATAGGTTACGCCCCAAAAAATCATTACCATAGGATGATTCTAATCCTCAGATTTAAAGAGGGACTCACATTATGGAAGCTTCTATAGATCGGAGGGCTTGGATCATCATATGGAAATGATTTTTAAGGCACAACCTATTTACGATGTTGTCCATCAAATGAACGGTTTGGATCATCTATGGTGTAGGCTGTACCGTCCATTTTGAAAAATAGGAGGTTAATTCATCATACGAGGGGGTGAATTTATCCCCGACCTCAAACAATGGCAAAGCATAAAATTTTGGAAAAGCTTTTCCTTTCCAAACGTTTCGAGAGAATTCCTGCTTTCCAAACAAGGCCTTAAAATGCGCCCAATGTCAGTTCTTTTTTGGCGGGAAAATAAAAAATCTCTCTTCCTCTACCTCTCTCCCTCCTCAATATCTCTCATTTTACTATTCTCCCAAACCAACAAAACCCTAGAAAACCATGTCACCAAAACCCTAGCTTTTATGGCTCCAAGGAAGAAATCTTCTTCTTCTTCTTCATCCAAGAAATCAAACCAGAACCAAAATTCCCAACCTTCCAAGTTCGGAATCCAGCATTTCTTCGAGCGCCATACTCAAGCTGCTAATTCCACTCCTCCAAACCCTCAAAATGTTCCTAATTCCCAACCCTCAGATCCTATAAACCCTACCCCGAACACAGATACTTCAAATCCGCAGAAAATCACCCCTACTCAGAACACAGATACTTCAAATCTGCAGAAAATCGCTCCCAATGCTGCACCTGATGCCGCACAAAATCTGTCTGAAATCTCGCCGGAAATCACCAAGTCGGTGTCCCTCAAGCGCTTTAAGTTCTCGCCTGGAATGGTGAGCTTCTCATCTTATCGACTCGTTCTAGAAATCTGATCTGTTTTGGTGAGGGATTTCTGGTGTATGTGATGTGAAACAACCAATTACTCCATAAGCTTAAGCTGTTAGAGTCGGTGTTATTTAATCATTGGGTTTTGCTAATGAGTAAGGGCACTTGTTAAGGTGGGTTGGAAACTTAATTTTACACATGTTTTGAGACCTTTTTTTAAAAATCAAAACACGTGTAAAAGTCTCAAAACATGTGTAAACTGATTGCAAAATTAAGTTTCCAATGCAACTTAATGACACCTTCTTGTCTTGCCCTAGAAATTCGATCGGTTTCGGTGAGTGATTTATGGTGTATGTGATGTGAAACAACCAATAATTCCCAAAGCTTAAGCTGTTAGAGTTGGTGTTGTTTAGTCAGTGGGTTTTGCTAATGAGTGCCGGGCACTTGTTAAGGCGCATTGGAAACTTAATTTTACACCTGTTTTGAGACCTTTTTTCTAATCTAAACATGTGTAAACTGATTGCAAAATTAAGTTTCCAATGAACCTTAATGAATGCCCTTATGTTAACAAAACCCTTAATCATTTATGCTTCAACACTCTCCCTCACGTGTGGTGCCTCTGTTTTTTTTTTGGTGACTTGCCATGAGTCAATCGCTTTGATACCATTTGAAACAACCAATTATTCCAAAAGCTTAAGCTGTTAGAGATGGTGCTATTTAATCATTTACGCTTCAAAATGTGACAGCTGATAAAGCAGAGCCAGGACGACGGAGGAGATGAGGTCACATGGAAGATTTCTCCAGTGAATGAGCGGCGGCTTCGGTCGGTTGCGAAGAATCTGCCCGAGATGATGAGAGTCTTATCCGATGCTTCAAAGTTGAATGCTTCGAAGTTGAATGTCTGTTCACAGAAACAGGCATGACATTCTTTGTCCTTTTCTTTTCAATTTCCTTATTTTTTTTTGTCATTTCCATTGTATGTTGTTTATTATTTTACTTTTTTTTGCTTAAAAAATATGCACTTCTTGGTATGACTGCTTCGAATGCTCAGGATGATTCTGTTTTCTTATCTAGTCAAAATGCATGGGTTTCTTGTTTACTCTGATAATTCCATTCTTTATATTTTCTTTGGATATTAGAGGAAATTCTCTATGGACTTATCTATCTTTATCTTCTGTAGAATATCAGCTCGCCTTTGTTGGAAAGTTGCATACTCAAAGAAAGTAATAGCCTACATTTTGAATAAATAGGAGATTAAACAATTGCTAAGTATTTTATGATGAAAAAGGATTCTGAAGTTTGAAAAACTGATCCTGGGATGTTGAAATCGATGGTTATGAAAGATAGACTGAAGCCTTAATTTAGTCTCGATAGGTTCCGTTCTTTCCTGAATTATGCCTATGCACTCACTATTTGAGTATTCCATGTTTTACTTTAATCGATTTTTTTCATTTTTTTTGGGGCTTGCGAGTCCTAAAAGATCAAGTTGTATGGGTGCTTGCTCCCCTTTTATTTTCCATCTGTTTGGGTCTGATGCTGTTGTTGTTGTATCACTATTTCTTCATTTTCAATAAAATTTCTGCTTGCCCATAAAAACAGAAGGGTGCTTTCCATCCAACCTTTTTATTGCCTTATTTATTTTTTGTTCTGTTCTGGCACTTGAAACTGGTAATGTTGCCTCTACAAGTGATTAGCTCCAGAATAAAAAGGAGCTGTGATCAGAGAATTTATTGCATATTAAAAATTTTAAGTTGTGATTTTTTGTAGTCTTTTAAATTCATGCTATATTACCGAGAGATGAATGGAACAATGATGGATGGTACAGAGTTCTCCTTGTTCGGTAGGAAAGCTGGAGAAGTGGCTTTCTTCTCCAACTCTAAAAGCCCCTGAAAGATCTTTGGTCTTCTCAAAAAGGGTCTCTTCTCAAGAAATTGATCCAGAAAATGGGATGGAGTTATGCGATGGTCGTGGAAGTGGGGGTGATATGAGCACCATTAGTACAGCGAACCTTCAGAATCCATTTCTGACTCCACCATCTGTATCATATTGCCCTGCTGAGGTACAATGTCTCTAAGCACTAATAGATGTTAGATCAAGCTTGTAATGCATTCGTTCAATTTGTAGCTGTAGATTTATTGAACTGCCTCTACTCTCACTTTCCTGACCACCTAGTCTATTATTGGGATGCAGTCTGTTGATGGTGTGGCCTGTAAAGGACCGCTTGACCAGCCAAGTTCACGGCAGCACAGGAAGGTTTATTGAAGCTCACCCTTAAGAGTGCCTCTAAATTTTCTATAACTCAGTTACTTGACTTTCTGTTTGTTTTTCCATTGTTTTTAGACTTCGTATTTGATGCCATTTTCTTCGTACCCTTCTCATAGTGACTTGTCTTAGAATTCCATCTACTCAATGGCTGTACACGTTGAACCTTTTTCATTTTCTTGCGATGAAAAATAATTCTGCTGATGCCTCAAATGCTGACACCTATTTTTCCTTTTCTCGTAGACATTGCTTGACCTTTTAGATCAAGTGGAAGATGTCATTGCTGTTGAAGATTCAGTCATTAATAACCCGAGGGCATATTTATTGGAGGACCAGAATAAAATTGGTCCTAAAGTGTCTGAGGGAACTAATTCTCTGGAGGAAACATCAACAAAAGTTCCGTTAGAAAGGGTGTATTGTGGTCCTTCTAATCTTGATTTTCTTGTATTGGAGGTCTGCTACTTCTCTTGTGTTTATGATTCTTTCAAGGAAAGCTCACTAAATCTTCTTTGAGATTTCACTTTCTTTTGCCCTAAACTTTGCTACAGGTCTCTGAGAAGCGTAAAACTGGTGACTCCTCATGCCCCCGATGCCCTTTTAAGGTGTTTCTTGGACTTCCATTATGACCATTTTTAGTGCTTGGAATAGTTTTGACAAAGTAACTAAGATGTTTGTGTTCTTAGGTTCTTCGGTTATTGAATGAACACAGTGGGGAAGAGAGAGTTCTGCATTTGTATGATGAATGGTAAATACGTTTGGATGCTCTTCATTTGAAACTAACTGTTTCTCCCTGCTATTCAGTTTGAACTAGTAACTTGTGATGGAAAATTTAATGGCTTATGATCAATTATCATGTTGAAAATCATGTATCCTGCCACCGTGAGGGTTGCCAAGACATCAGCACGATGAGTTTTCTGCTATGTATTCTTGGGTTTGACCTTGTGATCAATTATCATGTTGAAAATGGTGTATCCTGCCACCGTGAGGGTTGCCAAGATGTCAGCACGATGAGCTTTCTGCTATGTATTCTTGGGTTTGACCTTGTTGTGTGGCTTCAAGGTTTCAACATTCCTAATAAGTAACTTAAACTTTTCCATATTTACTTTTATTTCATTTTTATCTGTCTGATGAGTTGAGTTTGAATCTGACCGCAGCCTTCCGACCCATGAGTCTTAGCTACTAATGATGAGCTGCGTTTGAATCTGATCAGCCTTCCGACCCATGAGTCTTACCTATTGATGATTGAAGCTTGACCTCACAATTCACAGATCAAATTGTGAATATCTAATGCAAACACACAAGGATAACACAAGAACTATATAGTTGAGTGGCTTCAATATGCAGATCAAGGTTTCATTTGTTGTTCCTAGGGCTTGCTACCAATATGATATAAAATACCTAGTCAAATCCAAATTATCTTCATCATTTCTTTTAGTGAGCTTGCAAAGAGTAGTTTAGGAATCTTGTATCTGTGCAATTTTTCAAAGAAGGGGTAGAAGTCCTAAGCCTTTTCTTTACCCAGACCAAAGAAGGGGCCTTGATAGAGGGTTTCAAAGTAAATATCACCTCTCCAAAGATATCATATCTTCAATTTGTGGATGCTTTAATAATTTTCATCAATGATAGGCAGGAAGAGGTTGCTTGTATCCGAACTATTATAAGATGGTTTGAAGCAATGTCGGGCCTTCGAGTAAATTAGGGAAAAGTTTGTTGTTGTGTATCAATGTAGGGGAGGTAAGATTTAAGGAACATGTACTAATAATGGAATGCAAAATGGACAAAATTCTAACCACTTACCTAGGACTCCACAAAATTCCAACTCCTTCAAGAAGCAGATGGTGTTACTAGATGAGCCTATTCTTGCGCATTGGGCCAGTCGGATGCCATCAATGTGGAACTGCAGGCTTTCTTGGACGGTATTCGATTAATCGAGGTTAATGAGTTAGACTGTCTAATTATCTAAGGAGGTTCTGTAAATGTGATCCGCTTGATGAGCAACAACAAGACCTACCCATAGAGATGTGCTGACGCGATTGAAGAGTTTTCTGACAGGGTAGTGGGGTGCCCAGTTAGCTCGTGTAGCGTGTTTGGCAGTATGTGAATACTGAGGTTGATCGTTTAGCTAGAGCCAGTGTTGATAGATCTGTTATGGAGATTTTCGATTATATTCCTCCTTGATCCTTTTTGTATTTTCATCTTCTTTTTTATTCGGCTTTTATCTACCATCTCGATCTTGCCTTTTCTAATAATAAATCGTCGCCATTCAAAAAAAAAAAAACTTTAATAAAGGCGTCCATCCAATCTACATATGTACTTTTTGTCATTGTTCAAAATTCCTTACAAAGTTGTTGTGAGACTTGAAAATTTGCAAAGAGACTTCATATGGGAAGGGAAAGTAGCTGAAAGCTTGAAATATTTGATCAAATGGAAAGGAGTTTGCAAACCATAATCTAAATGAAGCATTGGGATAGGAAAGTTCAAAATGAAGAACAAATCATTATTTTGTAAGTGGCTTTGGATTATCAGGGAAGGAAAAACAGCTTTTTGGTATTAAATCATTGTTCTTGATTATAGGAATGTAGGAGGAAAAACGTGCGGGAGTATGTCGGTCCATATGTGCATCTTTTGAATCTTTTTACCCTTTGACTAGGTTTAGGGTATGTGTGGGGTGGGGTTGGGGTGGGGGGATACAGTTTCTGTAGTTCTTTGGGTGGGAGAGTCAAGTCTTTGCCATACTTTTCCGACTCTATACTGTCTAGTGAACTTTAGAAAGTTAACTGTAAGGGAATGCTTTGAGTGGCCTTTTTTTTTTTTTAGGGGGGGGGGGGGTGACAGTCATGACATCCACAGCTCCTTCCCTTTGTAGGATCCTTGTAGAGGGATTTTATTGAATGGCTATCATGGAGATAAGTCCGCATCAATGAAATGCTGAAAAGGAATTATTCTGCTTTACAAGTAGATGCTCTTTTTGCCACATGGAAGAGGAATCCCTAATCACACTTATTAATTCATTGTTCGTCTTCTTCTTAAGTGTGGGGTGGGATCTTACCTTGCTTTGAAGCCCCTTGGGTGTTACTAAAAATATGGAGAAGTTGGAAGCTCAAAGCAAAGGTCTCGATCTGAAAGGTGCCCTTCTTTGGAGTGTGGTTCCATTTGCCATTATTTGGCACATTTGGGAGGAAAGACATGACAGGATTTGTATAGGTAAGAAGTGATTCATTAGTGGAATCATTGCAGACATTAAATTATCTTTAGTTCAGTGGGTTAGCTCAAAGGAGCCTTTTGGGTTTCCAAACAATCGCCATTCTTAGAAATAGAAGGAAATAGCTTACGATGGAGAACCAAGAACGAGAACAACTCTCAGATGGATCTTACATCCTGACACTCACTTTGATGGAAACTTGGGTGGTAACCCGAGCCCAGTTGCCTAGGCAGGGTGTTTAGGAATTCAAAGGGCGTGGTTGTCAAGGTTTTGGTCCAGCAGACCGACGGATGAAGCAGGAGTGAACTGCTGGCGTTGTTGGTGGGTCTTCATATCTTCAAGCAATATCTATCAGGAAATCTTCTAGTCAAAGGTGATTCTAGCAATGTGATAAGCTGGGTTAGAAGCCTAGAAGACTTTTCTTTACGCCTTGGATATTAGCAAGTTGACTGGTAGAGTTATATTTGTGCAGATCCATTCCAGTACTCTTCTACCATATTTGGCTATCTGCTAATGACATTGTGGACAGGCTTGCACTGGAGGGAGTGAAGTGCCCTTCACTGAGTGTTGGAAGCACCTTCCCCTTGTAGGTTCAGGGTTAACAGTTTCTTGCAACATTTTGGTTTTCTTTCTTCGGAGTAATGACAGTAGTTATCTGCTTGTTTGTGGGGAAGCTTCTTTCTGTATTTTTCTTTATTGGGACACCTTGTTCCAATACTTTGAGAATTCTATTTTCTAATGAAATACTGTTATCTTGAAAACAAATTACTTCATTTTATTTTGTTTTAAATTAGCAGTTTTAACAGAATGTTGGAAACCGCATATGCATGAGTTGTTGGATGGGTTCATACAAGACATTAAGGCCATGAAAACTTACTCATGTGAGCTCTGCCTCTAATAGCGACCTGCCCTTATGTTTGTTTAACATTTAAATAAATCTGTCACCATCAATTTATACTTGTGTTCATCGTGTTAATTGCCTATGCATGCTTGTTTGTTTCCAATCTTCATGTGGGCCTTATTTGAAATTTTGGGGTTACTTGAGCTCTTTTGGCTGTTTATTTTGCTGAAAGCCTGAAACCATTATGACAATCTCTAATTATTTTACTGAAAACATTATGGCAGTATCGTATATGATATATAAGGTTATTGTATACTGTACTTAGAAGTTAGAAGTATTTGGTAGAAATCCTTTATGTATTATTGCATGCAAATGTTCTTTAATATTTTATTTGGGTGTCATGTCAATTAAATGCTAATACATTGCTTTAGGTCCAACCATTTATCCTCTATGGGCACACGAGAGGGGGTATAGTCACTCATGCATGCTTTTGAGAACATTGCAATTTCACGTTATACAATGAGAACCGCTCTTGGGAACATTCTCATTGCATTTGCTATTTATGTGTTTCATAGCTCTGATGCACAGTTAGATGTTATGTGTCAACACCGGCTGCCGCTTGAACCATGATATCCGCACCGCCATATTTTGATAATGTGGCGAACTCACCTAGTATTACATTTTTTACACAGCTGTCTACATTTTTTAATTGGCTGTTGAGAGCTTTTTGGGAATTGTAGTAGTCTTTGACAGCTGGTTAAAAAAATGTAATACTAGGTGAGTTTGCCCCATTATCAAAATATGTTCGTGCGAATATCAGTAGCCTTTATCAACCCCGCAAAGGATCCATGTTATCAATGTCGTGGTTTTTTAATATTTTGTACGGGTAATAGGATTGTGCTCCAGTGCTCTCCAATTTCTCTCAAACAATTTAAGCTATCTTAGCTTTCATAGGTTGTGATCTGAACAAAAAGCCTTCATAGGTTGTCATCTGCACAAAGAGCATTCTAGTTCTTTTTGCAATTAAGCTATCTTTTCAACTATTTGTAGTATTTGTTTGGTCTTCCGTTGAGAACATTCTGCATAGGACTATGCTCCATTTTGAATCTTTTTTTTTTTTTGGTTTTATTAAGCATTTCTATAAGAAATCTTACTGGAGGGTCCTGCTCTGATCCTTTATTATCCTATTTTAGGTTTTATAGTCTCATTGGGCCTGGAGATACTATAAATGTCATTGGAGAATTTGATGACCAGGGAATATGTGTCATGGAGCGTGACAAAAATCTGGTTATTGTTCATCCAGACATACTTGTGTCTGGAACACGGGTAATTGTTGTCTATAGTTGCTTTGAATATCTTTTTAATGTTTCCATTCATGGTAAGATATATTCTGGTCTTGGTAACATCAATGCGGTTGTGTCATAAACTACTATGAAGATTAAATGTTTTTCCCTACTCCTGGTCTAATGGTAAATTTTAATTACTTTAAACATTTGTAGGTTGCTGCTAGTTTCACCTGCCCAAGACGTACTGTCCTCGATGAGAGGCTAAAGTGCAGTGAGCATTCCACTGCAGCATTACTTGGTACCTTGCTTCATCAGATTTTTCAGGTTTCATATTCACGAAATTTCCCTTCTTAGTTTCATCCAGAAGTCAATACTTATCTTACTAAGGCCCTGCTCGTTTGAGATTATGACAACTGATAGTGAGCCTCCAAACCGATTAATGAGCTCAAATTACATTAATTTTGACTCCAATAATCGGTATGGGGGCTCACCATCGGATATCGTAATCTCAAATGAACAGGGCCTAAATGGCCACGCAAGAATTTCGAAGTTCTGATTCTATGTAATCAACCAACTCGTTTCTTTTACAGGCTGGTCTACTTCAGGAGTTTCCGACAAGAGATTTCTTGGAGGAACAGGCACGAATAGTTCTCCAGAAAAACACTGAGAGCCTATATGCCTGCGGAGGTGGAAGTTTATTAATGCCCCATTTGTCATATTTATTTACTAGGCCATTCTGTAGCAGAATGAAATTCATTGTGCAACTGTCTCTTTTCTTAGAAAGCAACTGTGATAGCTAATAACTAAAATCCAAGTATTATGATTCCTGGATTTTAGGTTTTGAATCACCATCTGTTTTTGTGGTTTTGCAGTAAATGAGAATGATACATATGCAACATTGCTTGAGGCGATCCCTAGAATACTTAGTTGGCTCAGTTGTTTTAGGAATTCACAGGTAAAAATAATCGCCGGCCTGGTTTATCAGTTCATGTTGTATTATCATGATAGTAAGAGTAGTTAGTACCAATTTAAAGCCAACAATCATTACCATCCATTCTCTATGTTGTTTTGGTATGATGGCAATTTTATCTTCCCCATGATGATTGAAACTATTTATATTATTTGAAAGGCGCTTATTGATTGCTTTTCAAACTGATCTGTTCTTCATGTTGTAGCATCATGATAGCTTGGGTATAATGGTAAGAATTGTTTGTTTAATTTTGATGCCAACAATTATATCTATCTATTCTATATGTTATTATTGTTATGAATCATATTATGCCAATTTTATTTTCACCGTGATGATTGCATAATTTACTATTATTTGAAAGCCACTTACTCCACATGTTCAATACCTAATTGTTAAACTGATGAAGTAAAACTTTCAAATGTTCAAAAGTGCTACCGTTTTTTGAGAAGAAATGGTTCCTGTAGCTTTTAAATTTTATTTTTACATTATGAATAATGGCCATGTGGTAATCCATTTATATATCACGAAGATGATTTCAGTTTCCATATTGCTTGGTTGCTACTTTCTCTAAAAGCTGGAATACTTCTGAAATTTCAATAGTGTAAATATTCTACACTGAATCTAGATTTATAATTATTTATCATTTTTTGTCTGAATCTAGAGTTTTTTTTTTTTTTTTTGAATGATTTGAAGAAAAGGGAAGTAGAAGTAAAAGAAAAGAAAATAAGAGTTCTGGAGGAGAAACTTCATTGCATAGCATAAAAGAAAAGAGTCCCGAGACAACATATAAAAGAAAAGAAAGAGAACTAGAAAGTTCTAAAACCCTAAATAAAAGCTTAACACATTTGGGCTAAAATACCCTCTAAGCCCCACCTCTAAATTTTTCGTAATGCATGTGTGAAGCCTATTTAAAACACAAAGTGATTTTGATGGAAATAGACTCTACTACCCCTAAGTTAAAAAGACTTGAAAAATATCTAAAAGTCATTTAAAAATTAAAATGTGGGCCCTAGGATGGTCCTTTACTGCTTGAAAAGATTCGACCCCGACGAATCATGATTGGCATAATGGGTGAGAGTTTGTTGTCTTTGATCCTTCTCAACTCAAGTAAGCCTTTGCCCCAAACTGGTTGGGGTCGTCTCTGATCCTTCTACAATCTGCAAATGGTTGGCCCTTCCAGCGGACTAAGTATTTTCAACACTAGAAGCTTTGGGCAATTGTGGTGTCAGTTTGAAGTAGTGTAATTACAAGGTCTGCCTTCGATCTACGTCTTGTACCATGACAACTTAGGAAAAAAAACCTTCTTTCTTCTGTTTCCTTAGATCTGTAGCCGCTAGCTCATGTGCTCAAGATTAAGTGGTAAAAAATTGGTAGGGATCCAAACACTCCAATTTGTGACTTTGTTGTTGTGATCCGAAGCTTTGGCTGACTATGTCGAGTCACTTTCCTCTTCCATGCGCGCTGGATGACGCCTATACAATGCGTTGGTAAGTTTTAGGAATTTATAGTATTATAATTTTGACTTTTTAGTCATTTACGTTCAATGTTAAACCCTATTCCAAACTTACCCTTATGAGTTAGGTTTTGGAGAAAATTTTACAGGCATAATTTTAAACTTAACTTGAATTTTTTTTTAACGTTTCAAATAGATTCGTTTAGAGTGTATGCAGAAGGAGTAGTTCTAGTTTTAGAAAAAAAACTACTTTGGCATTACAAAAAGAGAACACTCTCTTCTAGAGAAAATAATAATAACCTAAACAGTACGCAAACTCTTAATTAAAAGGAAGATGAAAGCATGATGGAAGTTCACTTAAGGTAAATTTGGAAGCGATAACAATTTTGCTTGCGATGCAAGCTTTCGATCATATGAGGAAGGTTCTAGTAACTATGGTATATACCATAGTATCTAGAAACTCATTAGGCGGGTGGGAAACTCGTTTCCCCTAAAACGCATTTGAAAATGTTTTCGAAACTTCATGAAAAAAATAGCAAAAACATTTCCAAAATGCAGGGGAAACACATGGGAAACATATGAGAAACTTATGTGAAACATGTATTAAACGTGTGAAAAACGTATGGAAAACTCGTAGAAAACATATTGAAACCTGTGGGAAACATGCGTGAAACGTACTAAAATCGTTTTGGGAAAAACATACCAAAAATTGTGGAATAGATATTACAAAGGAAAATAATAGCATATATTATAAAAATAAATAAAAAATAGAAATATTCAAATAAAAACCTGAAATTAATAAATTTTAAATTTACAAAATCATATATTTCGTGTTTTGTCTTTTGTATATTTTCATTGAAGTTTCTCTGTTGTTTATGAAACGTTTCTAATGCATTTCCTAAGTTGTTTCCTAATGCGTTTCTATTACGATTTTGTATCGTTTTTCTGTTTCTCGTTTCCCCTGTATTTTTTCCTTCGTTTCCCGTTTCCCATTTCACGTTTCGCTTCCTAAATTCGTTTCCCACCCTAGTAACTATGGTATATACAATAAAACTGTTTTAATATGTTGGCTGATTTGCCTTGTTCTTTTCATGAGGCATGCCCAATTCCTATTTGAATGATTTAGTGAAGTTTTCTATTCCTCTTTATTGATTTCTCTAAACTCATTTCTATATTTCAATCATGGTTTTAAATTTTGACCGAAATCCAAAATTTCGGTGAGGACTGAAACCGAAACGTACCGAAACCGAAATTCCCGAAATTTACCAAATTTCGTTCTATATTTCGGAAATTTTGTAAATTTCGAGAATTTCGTCGAAATTTATAATAAAATATTAATTTTTTATTCCGTTAAAGAATTTCGATCGAAATTACCGAAATTTCGTCCAAAAAAACCGGGATTTCACTCGTTACGGTTTCAGATAAGTCTGAAATTTTAGCTGAAACCGAAATTTAAAACCATGATTTCAATACACGCCAGTTCTTCTCTCTTTTACACTCGTTGTATAATCTTTTCAAGAAGTTGCTTTCCAATAGTCCATGAAATGAGGTTTAGACATTCTGCTATCTATAATCAGACTCCTAATGACCTTTATCATTTTATATTTGCCTAGTATTTGCATTACAGATTAGCAGCAATACAGTCATCTTGACACCCAGAAGTAACCACCACCACCTCCCCGTTCTATTATTATAAACGAACCCTTTTGGTTTTTTCATATTGTGTCCTTTCAATACTTGTTAATTCACAACGTTCATGGTCATGCACTGATGGTGATGCCAACCTCACTGCTTTTAATACATTATTTGTGCATAACTAGCATTTAACCAAGTATATAGAATCACATTCTTAGTAATCACATCTTTTGCTGAAAGAAGTTCTTGTGCACCAGGCTAATAATCCTGTCAAAATTGGCAGGAATTGAGAATCACTTCTGTGGATTTTGGATCAAGTGGACAGAAAGATGTTAACATAATTGAGGTAAGGCCGGTCAATTGGATTGAGACATATTATTATAATCTTACTTCCAATGTTACCATTTTCAAACATGCATACACACTATGCATGCATTCCCAATTTCATGCAAATGCAGGACACACTTGTGTATTAGGAATATGAACATTCATCAATGGAGATGTAGAGAACTAGATTATATTGATGAATGCTTGTTTTATACTTTGTTGCTTAATCCTATGATTTATTGGTTTTAAATGAGTATGCATTAATCTTGTTGCAAATTATGATTGATAATCAATAATTTTGTATGTATGTGCCTGTATGGGTCCATGGACATGTCCCCATTTCTAAAGTTTTAGGGCTTGCCATGTTGGTGCTCGACACCCGAATCTATGTCCACATATCATGGTTGTTTTTTTTTTTTTCAATATATCTATATTTATAATTATGTCCCTAATTCGATCCCATCTATAGTTTATTCCACCAACAATAACAATATGGGCCCAACGGGACATCGAGGTTTTTTAGCCAACCCCGGCAGGGGGATTGGGGTCTGCTCCCCTGTAGCATCCAATAGCGGTTTTTTGTCATGTAAAAATCACATATTTTCGTGTTTGAATAAAACTTGTGTACTGGGATTAGGATTGAGGTATTATATGAGGTTTTGGTTGTAGACTTTGATGTAACTTTGTAATCTTTGCACAATGAGGTCTTATATAAGGGCTTGGTTGCAGACTGTTACTTGTAGAAAGAATAAAAATAAAAATAAAAATAAATGCATGCCTGAAGTTTGAATTCGAACCCTCATTTGTTAGGCATTTCAGTCAAAATGTCAACATGCCAACCCGTGTATTGGAATTTTTATTCTGCCAGCCTAGAGTTTCAGTTGCTATGACCAAAACGCCACCGACATATGATTGACATAGCCGAAATTTCTAATGAAATTTTGAAATGATGTTACTTCCTTGCAATGTCGTTTAGGTGGGGACCATAACTGAAATATGTTGACAGAAATTTGATACCATGGATTTATTTATTGTTTTTGAGTATGTGGCGTCTCTATGCAATATGTGCTTCCTTGCAAAAATCCAAATTACTGATATCCTTAGTTCCTTACATGAGATTTATTTGAGATTGCAGGTTATAGATATTGAGGAGATGGCATGGGCCCCAAGATATGGACTGAAAGGAATGATTGATGCTTCCGTTAGGGTAAAAATGCATTCAAACATTGGAAGTACTAGCGAGAAAATTATTCCTTTAGAGTTTAAAACTGGAAAAGCAACCAGTGGTCAGGCAAGTTCACTGTTTCTAAAACTATGCCTTCAGAAGTTGCATTCTTAAATGATTATTCATATTATATCTGATTCAAGGGTTTGATCAATTGATTCGTACAACATATGAGCTAAGCTTTTACTTGTTTGTTTGCTTCTCATCCGCCCATGGAAAATGTTCCAGCTCACCTGTATACTGTCAGTTGTTAAGCTCTAGATTAAAACTAATATAACATGTATTCTTAGTGATTAAAACTAATATAACATGTATTCTTAGTGATTAAAACTAATATAACTTGCTTATTTTGTCAGTGCCACTCATATATATCATTTGTGCAGTCTGCTATGGAACACTCTGCTCAGGTGATCTTATACACACTTCTAATGTCTGACCGGTGCGTTTTATCTGCTTATTTTGACTCGGTACTGCTTATTATGTTCTTTCTAAATTCCTTTATAGACTGAGCTACCCATAATTGACACTGTGAAACTACCAATTACTCCAAAAGCTTAAGCTGTTGGAGATGGTGTTATTTAATCTTTTATACTTTAACACCCGCCCTCACTTGTGTCCCCTTTTTTTTAGGGTTGGCCTATACGTGGCACATGTGGCCCCTCTTTAGGGTTTGGCCATTGCATGTGGATTTTTTTGCTATCAAGGAGGTTTGAACTCAGGACCTTTGGTTCTGATACCATGTGAAACTACCAACTTCTCCAAAAGTTTAAGCTGTTGGAGATGGCGTTATTTAATCTTTTATACTTTAACAGACACAAGGTGTGTTAAAGTATAAAAGATAAATAACGCCTCTCTCCAATAGCTTAAGCTTTTGGAGAAGTTGGTAAGTTAACATGGTATCAGAGCCAAAGGTCTTGAGTTCAAACCTCCTGGATAGCAAATATCCACATGCGATGGTCGGCCCAAAGTGGGACCACATGTGCCACGTGTTTGCCAAGTGGGCCACACGTGCGGGGGAGTGTTAAAGTATAAAAGATAAATAACGCCTTTCTCCAATAGCTTAAGCTTTTGGAGAAGTTGGTAAGTTAACAAGGTGCAATCTTTAGTTTGCCTTGTTTATGCTTATTGGTAGCCAACATTGTTTTTCAGATACTTGAAGGATATTGACCATGGTCTTCTTTACTATCTCCATACAGATCAGACACGGGTAAGGTCGAGTATGTTTTGAATAAATCATGCTTCTTCAACTACTTGAAGGTTAACATGTTATGATGTGTAGGGGATTGCGGTTCAAAGATCTGACTTGGTTGGGCTAATCATGCGCCGTAATGAACTTGCAACTGACATTTTAAAGGCATCAACGATGCAGCTTCTTCCTCCAATGTTACGGGTATGCACATTCCCGTACAGTTAGTCTTGCATTTCTCTGGATAATATTTAACTGAATCACATTTTTTTGTTTGTTGCGTCTTTTCTTGTAGAATCCAAACATGTGCAAAGGTTGCCGTCACCTTAATGTTTGTACCATCTATCATAAGGTAAAAATGGATTCATATACATATTTTAAAGATTTGAATATTGTTTCTCTAGAGGAATGCTAATTGGTCCTGGATTCCCAAATGATATATTCACCCCCCGTTTTTACTCAGGACATCACCCTCTAGTGTAAAAGAGTGTTGACTTACCAACTTCTCCGAAAGCTTAAGCTGTTGGAGAAAGGAGTTATTTATCTTTTATACTTTAACACTCCCCCGCACGTGTGGCCCACTTGGCAAACACGTGGCACATGTGGACCCACTTTGGGTTGACCATCGCATGTGGATTTTTGCTATCTGGGAGGTTTGAACTTGAGACCTTTGCTTTAATACCATGTTGAATTATGATATTTTACTAATTTCTGAATGTATTACAATGAATCTCAAAGTGTGCTTATATAGAGCACATAAAGATAAACATAGAAATAAATCAAGACAACTATGGAAAGATATAACACTAGAATATTCTAATCTAACCTAATCAAATCTACTTTCCTAATCTCTCTTGCTTGCCTCTTCTAATCCACTTGGCTAATTTATCTAGTTGCTTCATTTAGCCAACTTACCCAATCTACCTCCAAGATGATCCAACGGTGGGATCTTAACCCAATCTAACTGTTGGATCCCACATATTCTAACAAAGAGTAATCATAATACACTAGAAAAGGTTGTCCCACATAAAAAAGAGGGGCGACTATATCACCTCCCTTTTCATTTTTGCTCCTATATGACTTGGTTTGCTTGCCTTCTTTTCCTCTAACCTAATCCTGCTGCTGTCAAACATGCTTACTGGCTCGTAAAGAGTCTATAACAGCTTCTTTGCATGAGACTAACTTTTAGAGGCTTGAGAATTATTTTTTATCATCTGATAGCTGTTGCCTAAGGGTTTGAGTTGTGATGAAGTTTACCATGTCGTATAACAATATTATACGTAAAATTTTCTCCCTTAGTCTTTTTTCCTCGTGGTCTTTTGTTGGAATGTTTTGAATGCCTTAGGCACACGGAGGCAGCACGGAGAGCAGTGGCCTTGGTGATATATTTAATTCACATGTTGGACACTTAACCAGTGCTCATTATGATTTCCTTCGGCAATGGGATCGAGTAATTGATTTGGAAGCTAAAGAAACCCAGGTATTCTTTTTCAAACCACAATGCAAATTGCATTCCGCATTAGTGCACACTTGCTAATATTGTTTTCAATCTCAGGATGCTAAGAAGGAGATATGGCGTTCGTCTAGATCAAGGAGAGATCATAGCAACACAGGACTTTCTTCCATTATTCTTGATGTTTCAAACGAATACTTACCAATTAGGCCTTCTAAAGATGGCCAATTCGTTTATCGTTTTGTGCGTCAAGAGCTGCCTCCTTTGCATGATCCAGAAATGCAAAATGAAAACAGACTAGATGCTGCCTCACCTGTAATGAACAACTTGGACAGCACGCTCAGACGTGGAGACTATGTGGTATTGTTCTTTGTCATTTGCTTAACAATGCTTTCTTGTTAATTTCTCTAACAGCTTACTAGCGACATTGTTGGAAGTTCTAACATGCACAAGTTTGTCATAAAACTTTGGTGACTTCTATCAGCATCTCATTGTTCTTTATGGAAAAATATTCTTTTGTACACAGTTTATGCATTTTTGTTGAATTACCTTAGGAGGAATCTAATTCTCCGTCGATGCAATTCTATTGGATTATCATACAATTACAACCTAGCTGAGATCGATCTCCATAATTTTGGATATGGGTGTATGATGCTGATGCATCTGTTCAGATCGGTCATATCGATGTTCAAATGCATCGGATTGACGATCATATGGATCAGATAGATTGATGATTGGACTGTTGATTTTTCTCTGATTGATGAGTGGATCGTTAAAATTGCCCAGATCGAAGATTAGATGGTTCGGATCAGCGACCGGGCCTTGGAATTAGCCAAGAGCTATCATCCAAAGACGGTTCATCCAAAGACTCTCAGGAGGTCTAAACACCATTTTTTTAAATAGCAGCCAAACATCATTCGTTCAGCCATTGGTCTCTAGTTCAAACGTGAACTGCATCCCCTTATTTCTCACGGTCCTTGCATGAGCAATCCGCTCCAGCGACTCCCATCAAGTGGTATCAGAGTGATTCTCCTCTGCACAGGTTCACATTATTTGGCATTAGACTACGGTTGTGCAGGAGTCCCATCTATTGCAGATCAGGAAAGAGATTGGGTTCCAAAAGCACAATTTCGTGTTATGTCCGTTAGTTCCATAATTATCGTATCAACGGCAATCGATATAACTTTTTGCTGGAATATCCAATTCATGCAATTCCAATTGGAGAATTCTCTGATTTTTCTCTAGTTTCTCTGAATAAAATTTACTAATTAGATTCAAAGAATTTGACAATGCGATATCCAATGCATTGACAAGAGCTTTTCTTGTCTTGTAAACCGTAATCGACTATCAACGAGAACGATATACTTTTCAGAGCTTATTGCAAAAGAATTCCTGTATTTTGCCGAACTTGGCCACCGAGACAACAGACATAGTACAGGTATTACTCCCCAATGAGTTTCATAGACGGACATAGACACCGAGTTTCTTTAGAAGTTAGGATGACGGTTGTAAGCCATAACACAACAGGTAAACGATCTAAGTGCACATAATGCAGAACCTCTTCCGATGTACCCATCCCATTTTCAAGAAGGGAAGCAACTGTATCTTTACCCATGGATGCAGAGAAGACATCTTTGCCTCTGGAAAAACTTCAGTCAGCTGATCTTTGATTTGGAATGGCTCCTAAGCGAAGTATTAATGTTGGACAAAGCATTGACGTTATGCAGATTTCCCGACACAAGCTCTTCATGGCTGAAATTAACACGAGGCAAAAGAAATTCAAGGAAGTCCATGCAGAGCGGCGAAAACAACGGGCGGAAACTCACCGACCACAGGGGCAAATAGACTTTACTTACTGAGCAGAAGTTTTTTTTATGTTATTATCATCTTGCCATTGATTTGCTTTAAAGCTGAAATCCAAAAATTTGGTACTTGGGAAACATGGTTTAACACGTTCAAATTCAAGCGTTTAGTTGAAAGTAATTTGTACATATCTCTTGCACTATTATCACTGATTTATCTCTTCATTCCCAGAAACGTTCTAGACTTTCTTGAATATATATATACCTCTGTGATTATGTTTAGGTATCTGAAACATAAAATTTGCATCATTTCTATCAGCACACATTTTTCATGTGCACGACTTATACCTCTGTGATTATTTCTTTACATACTCTCCCATTTCGTTTTCAGATACTTAGTACGAAATCTGGGCACGTAGCAGTTGCAAATGGAGTCATAGCTGACATCAGCCAATTTCATATTTCAGTAAGAAACTGATATCCTGTATGGTATCTTGTATCTGCTTGTTTTATATTTATTTATTGTAAAGGAACTGTCCAGTGAGGTGTAACCGCATTATAATTCGTTGAGGCACTCATATTCAGTGTAGATAGGCCTGACCTTTTGCCTATTCAGTTGTCCACTTATTTCTTGGAAGTCGACAGATGTCAGTCGAAAGCGACATATGCTGGTCGAAGTATAAACCATCAAGGCGTGGTCCACCTATCTAACATAAGCCTGCTTCACTGCATTATGATTTGTTCACGCTTTACTAGATAATCCTTGGTTGTGTACCTTTCTGATAGGCTCTTAAGCTCAACCACTAGCTTATCAAATTTTGTTATGTTATTACCTCTGCACGTTAAAATATAAGATAATAACTAGGGATTGTTGTAATTTGTGGCTTCCATATTATTATTAGGTTTATCGCCCTTTGTTACTTTAAATTTGTATTCATTGTAAATTATTTTTATCCTAGGTCTCGTTTACTCGTCGCTTAAGGCTTCCAGCGAGCAACTCTTCTTCAGAGGCTGCAGATCTCAAACAGGAGGTTTGGCGGATTGACAAGGATGAAGTTGCTTCCTCATATGCAATTATGAGGTATTTTCTGCATCACAACTATGACTTTTTTGCCCTTTTGAAGATTACCATAGCCGCATAACATACTTGGTTTATGAAAGAACTGTTTTGACATGAACAAACTGCATTTACTGCATGTCTTTGTTTACATGAAGATTCAACCTCATACAACTGTTTCTACAAACTCCGCAAAGTTCCCATCTTAGGAAGATGATTGTTGATCTGGAGGTGAATATAAATAAGCCTGTATATACAGTTCTCTCAATTCCATTGTTTATATGTGACAAATCTTACCAAGATCCGAAATTTTTAACAGGTACCCCGGTTTGATAGTGGGGGCATATTCAGCCAAGATCCAGCCCTATCATATGTTCGTTCAGAGAAGAATTTGAATGACGATCAACGTAGAGCTGTCCACAAGGTTCATTATGACTAATGAGTTTTCCATTCTTCATGCAGTGCTTCAATATCTCCCGTTTGTTTCTTCCTATTTTATTTCCAATGGCATTAGTGTGAGCTATTCTTAGTGGCCAGTGAGATGAAGTATTCATCTACCCCAAATACTTGGTGTCCCTTATCACACAATTTGATATTTCAGATTCTTACAGCGAAGGATTACACCCTTATTCTAGGTATGCCTGGAACAGGCAAGACATCCACTATGGTGCATGCTGTAAAGGCATTGTTGATTAGGGGCGCTTCTATTCTGCTTACATCCTACACAAATTCAGCTGTTGATAATTTACTAATCAAATTGAAATCTCAGGTTATCTCTATTCCAGATGTATAACTATGCCAGCTTGTTATGCAATCTCCAAGATTTCTTCTATCTCTTGACGTTTCACATCTTTTTTTACTTATTTATTTTTGAAAATGACATTTTTTTTATAATAGTGGTGCTGTACCAAACTTGCTTCTATGCTCTGAACAATTCGGTACTTGGACATTCTGTTTGTTTATTCAGCTAGTTTTTACGTGTAGCAGCTGACCTATAAAAATTTTAGACAATGCCTTCTTTAAAGCAACATATATGTCATTACAATCATAATTGAAAAGATAGATGGTTAGTTTACTTGTAGACTTGAAATAATCTTCTTTCACTGATATCATATTTTTTCCAAATGTTTAGTGTTCTTCAATTTTGCCGACCCCAACTAGTTTGGGACAGAGGCTTAGTTGAGTTGAGTTGAGTTGAGTTTAGTGTTCTTCAATTTTGACGAATTTATTCAATCATTCTATAATATTCTTTTTGAGCAAACTTCCCGGAATGATTCTTTCATTTTTTTATGTGGGAAATGCAACACCGGCTATATAATACATATTGTTGAGTTGGGTGTCTTGAATTCAAACCCGTTTGGGGTTCGAAATATTGTGTGCGACCCGGATATAGGCCCAGCCGTTTTATGTGTTTTCGGCCTGATAAAACTAACTTATGGTCCGCTTTATATAAAGGGAATTTAGGGCTTATTTCGTATTCTTGTCTTGGAAAGAGGGTTGAGAGCTCAAAAAGGGGGGAAAAGGGTGTGCTAGGGTTTCTAGTGGGTTTTGGTGAGAGAGAAACACTGATCTTCTTGTGTAATCTCTGAATCTCGTAGTGGATTTTTTCTCGTTGCATCTGCCGTGGAGTAGGCTTTGCCGAACCACGTAAATCTTTGTGTCTTTTGTGTGATTTCTTGTATTTGCTGTTTTGTTTTGCTTTGCCACTGAAATTTCAGATATAATAAGAAGAGGGGTTTTCATAATGTGCGCGTGCGCGCACACACACAGATATATATATATATATATATATATATATATATATATATATATATATATATATATATATATATATATAGAGAGAGAGAGAGAGAGAGAGAGAGAGAGAGAGCAGCTGCACATACTTTATTTTCTCATATATATATTGTAAGGGGGCGAAGTTCGTGAGCTAGAGCTCAACCTGCGCTAGAGCTGAAAATACTTCATCTATTGTAAATAGGTGAAGAAGTAGAGGAAGATAAGAGAGGGAAATGAGGGAGGATGAGAAGAGAGGCCCTTTGGTTTCAAAAGTAAAAACCCGCGACCCCTCTCTACTTTATATATGCACTAACACGATTTACACAAATGCCCCCATCACATTACACTGTTCTAACACTCCACCTCAATCTAGATTATCAATTTTTCTCCCATTGTCCATTACAATTTCCAAAAAACTATTAACAAATGACAAGAAATCAAAGGAGTTTTGAAAGAGAGGCGTGCCAATAGTAAAACAAGTATTTAAAATTTTGTTTCAGAACATCAACTAATTATATGAAAAGGCAAATAACAGTGTATGATCATATATTCTTCATTGTAATATAGTTTTGAATCTTGCATCCTCTTTATGTTTATTAGATGCTCGTGCCTTTGTCTTTCCAAGACTTGCATTTTTATTAAACTATAGTTGTTATAGGACATAGATTTTGTACGCATTGGAAGAGATCAAGCCGTGCATGCTGAGATTCGTGGGCATTGCTTTTCAGGTCAGGTGACTTGCTTTATTAGTAATCTTTTTCCTTATTTCAGATTCATTATTTATGTTCTTACTTTGTACTTAATGTTCTCTTATGACAGCAATGGACAAGCATAGTGTAGAAGACATAAAAATAAGAATGAATCAAGTAAAAGTTGTTGGAGTAACTTGTTTGGGAATAAATCATCCTTTGCTTGCGAACAAAAAGTTTGACATATGCATAATGGATGAAGCTGGACAAACAACCTTACCTGTATGTGTACTCTTTTCTCACTATTATGCTTTCCTTTTGAACATCATTGTTGTCCGTGAACCCTTCTGAACAATATTACATTATTTTAATCGCAGTTTCCGTGTTTGTTTAAGCGGGATGCCACAAACTTGAGTTATTCATCACTAAATAAGTTGCAGTTTCCGTGTTTGTTTAAGTGGGATACCACAAACTTGAGTTCTTGATCATCTGATTATCTCTTTCACCAACTTTCGATTTAATCATGATTCTCAAACTTTTATTTTTGAGAACTGTAGACAATGCTTGGCTCAATTGTTATAGAATCAAATACTCACGTAATATGCTTGTGATGTGGTCGTGAATGAGCATAGTTTCTTACAAGTTATAGACAATGATTTTTTTAGCTGTTGAATCATAATTGTTAACGGGAGATGATATTTTCACCCCTTCTGCAGGACGCATTCGCGCCCCTTATAACGTGAACATTGGGCAACTTTAACGCTTTTTGACGTCAAATCACGTTAAAAGAGGGGCGAATGCCTACTGCAGGGGGGGTGGGGTGAAAATATCATCGCCCTTGTTAACTCCTTTCCATCTCAAGTTGAAAACTAATATCTCTAGGGTTTGGAAAAGAAAAGAGGAAAGGAAGAATGAAAATTGTATAGAAAAGGAAACGTGATTAGTTGTTCTCACTTCCCTTAGTTTTATTATTAGGGCAATATAATATTAATGAAAACACAAATATACCCTCAGCTACATGAGCAACGGCTTAGGTTTCAAATTCTCACTACATATCAACACTTCCCCATTAACCATTAAAAAAAAATTAACACTTCCCTTAAGTTGGTGCAAAGGTATCAACTAAAGCCCAACTTTCCAAGATGTATGGTGGCACATGAACCTTAACAAAAACAGGAGCAGACCTCCCTTCACAACATGTTTACCCTAAAAAGAGGCCCCACGACGAGCGAGAAAAGTGACAAAGTCATGAAAAGTAACTTCCATGGACAGACGAGGCCACCACCGAGCAGGGTGATAATGATACCTTTTCTAAGAAGCAGAATGTCCAAGCAAGACACATTTGAGAGTAGGAGGTGCCAATCATCAGCTTGGTTTTCCATTTTGATCAATGTTTCTTCTCATGACTTCTCTGCGACTTCAAGGGACCTTCGCTAGGGTGACCGAATATCCCCTTTCAAGTTCACCTTCGTAGCCGATTCTCTCAGCAGGATGCTGGACATGTGTATGACAAACAGATTATTAGAGGGTTTCAAATTGGGAAACCCAGTGGTAGAGATTTCCCACTTCCAATATGCTGACTGTTTTGGTAATCTTAGATCTCAGGAACTGCAAGATTTAAACCGATGAAGGCAGTTCGAACATAAGTTCTGGGAACTGTGTTCAACAGCTTCAGTTTGACAGTATTCTCTGCTTAGATCACAAACAGACAATGAATTGGACTGTCTGTTGTAGTTATGCTAGGATATGACGAGAGGAAATAGAGTGAATTTTTTTATTTGGGAAAACAACAGAATGCAAGCTTAAAATCTTTTTTGTAATTTGGGAAAGCAACAGCATGCAAGCTTAAAATCTTTGAATTCTAAAGACAGATTTTTGTATTATGAATGAAAATCCAACTTCAGCTCTGAAGTTTGATGAATTACATTCAAATTGAAAATTCTTGCACTACCACAAGATCGAATAACAAATCAAAGATAAAGTTTCAGGTCACTTACTCCAAGGACCATGCATTCATCAATGGAGAAACTCCTAAACACAAAGGTTTTAAAGTTCGGTTTCGGTTTCTATTTTGGTCACGACTGAAACAAAAACGTTTCGGTTTCGTTTGGAAATTTCGGTGGTTATTATTTCTTGTGATATAACAATGCCTTCTATAAGCAGAGAGAAAATATATGAGGCACTCATCTGTTTTTATAAGAAGAATGTCAGGAACAATTTGAGAAAAAATTCTCCATGTAAATCTATGGGTGCTGTTTCAACCCTTCTATTTTTTCTGATAGTAGAGATGTTACAAATAATAGACATAATGTGTTGAAAGTACTTTTTTTTTTAAATTAAAAATTACTACTAAAGGCTGTATTTGTCACTAGGGTGATAGGTTGGAACTCAGCGTCGACGAGTATTGCAGCAATTTTGTTTCCTCTTTTCCATTGACTGTGCAGTGCCTTACATCTCTTTTTTTTCAACTTTTTGTTTTGTTTTTTACTATGATTTAGCCGACACTTTGAATTTTCAGCAGTCAACACCGACACGTGTGTTAACACTATCCACCCTCCCCTAAACCTAAAACACTTCTTCGAATATTATATTCATTGTATCTTACTGATCTCTCTTTCTCGATGCATATTCGAGACTGAAGATAATTAGATTAGATTGGTGAATGCATTGTTATTTAATTATCTCATATTTCTTTGAGACTTAAAGTTGCTTCATCCTAAGATTTATTTGTTTGTTAAATGAATATCATATTTATTTTGTTGTAAATTATGAATAGTATCAGTAATTTTATATGCAAGTATGTGTATGGGTGTGCCACCGTTTCTAGATTCTAGGGTTCTGTGTCGAACACCATTGTATCCTTGTCAACACTCGACACACAAGTCCGTGCCCACAGATCATACGTTTTTTTGAAATCCATCTTGCAAATTTTCACTTTCTGTAAGCATCAACTGCCGACTGTTACATCCAAAATTTCAAGTAAATATTTATACGATTGCCTTTCAAAGCAGGAAAATCCAAACTCAGTGGTGCTGCTTTGTGTTGAAAATTTATAAGTTCTATACAAAATGATTTAGATTTTTATTTCAACATTTCCTTTCATATTATCCCAAATCAGATTTTGGTTTATATTGTGCGTGTTTGTTAGGTACGATCCATGAGGGAATGGATGAATTCTGGAGCCAATCTAGATCACAGAGCCTAGCTCCTCTACACTCATTCACTTTTTTTTGGTGATTGATTTTCCATATGCAGGTATCTTTAGGTCCCTTGATGTTTGCTTCGACATTTGTGCTTGTTGGAGACCATTACCAGCTACCGCCACTTGTCCGGGTATGCATCCTATGTTAGTTCTTGAAATCTTTATCTTGAAAACCTCTGCCACTTTACACTTATAATTTATTGATCACTAGGCATATTTGTATTTCTTTTTTAGAGCACAGAGGCTCGGGAAAATGGAATGGGGATAAGCTTGTTTTGCAGGCTTTCTGAAGCACATCCTCAAGCAATTTCAGCCTTGCAATGCCAGGTTTTGCTGAATTATTGATTAGTTTTTGTACGATGCCCCGTCTTCTCTTTTTTTAATTTAATGAGTTAATGAAGTATTAGTATTTTGTAACATGCAGTACCGCATGTCTGCTGGTATTATGGAACTATCAAATGCTTTAATATATGGAAACAGACTGCGTTGTGGTTCATCAGAAATAGCAAATGCTAAGCTCAATTTTTTGGGTACAAAGCCTATTACATCATGGGTAAACAAGGTAAGTTAAGTATTTGCAGAAGGTTATGTTTTAATTTTTGTGTTTGCTAACATGTGTTTATATTTATGCATTATCAGTTGCATCCCAGTGGCATATTAAGTGTGGAATGATCAGAAACTAGTTTCTTTGTTTATGCTGGCAATGAAGTTATATATTGGTGCTAAATTAGACATTTGTAAAAGTGTGGAGTAATCAGAAATTATTTTGCTTGTTTATGCTGACGATTGAATCATGCACCTGTGCTAAACTATTTTATTATCAAATTTTTTTTTTTTGAAAGGAAAAAGTGACATTTTTGAAATTTTATTTATTTTCAATGTATGCATATTATTTGAAGAATGTTAACTACCATACTACGATTGAAAGTTTTTAGGGTTTGGGATCTGACATGGGTACTTCGCCAGTTCAGAAGAATCCGTATAACACGGCTCACTATTCAAGTTCATGTTACCTTGACAGTTAAAATCCTTAGCACATGCCTTAGCATCCTTGACAGTTTGGCTTTAAACATCAGATGTGTGTTAAATCATGAGTTGGATGCATTTATACATATGGATGCTTGTATATTTTTTTATAAACATGTACATCTATGGTCACGTGTTTAATGCAAGTTCATATATCTAGGCACGGGTCTATATTGTATGATTCGTTATTACTTATTCATTTGTCATTTTAATTTTCACTCATTTTCAGTTCCAAATTTCTGCAGGTCCTGGATCCACTCAGTTCGGTCATATTTATCAACACAGGTTTAAATTTTTCTTATTGTTTTCTATATACAATTCAATGCTTTTGGTATGTAGCTTGTACTTAATGAAATCCTTCGTAAAAAAATAGATTTGCTACCTGCTCTTGAGGCGAAAGAACAAAAGAATGTAAATAACCCAACAGAGGCATACATTGTTGCAGAGGTATGACCATCTCTCAGAATCCCATCGAGATAATAGTGCTTTTTTTTTGGAATGGTCATCGAGTTGACCTTTCCCTTTTGGATTTCTTTCTTTTATTGAGTGCAGAGTGAAATTAATTTCATTGGTAGGTAATCATATCTTTATTTTTTTACTCTTATAGATCATTGCAGAATTGGTGAATGGAGGCATTAACAGGGATGAGATTGGCATCATCACCCCATACAACTCACAGGCAAACCTCATCCAACGTTTAGTTGGCACAACTGTGGAGATACACACAATTGACAAATATCAGGTTACACTCACACATATTAGTTGGAAAAGATGTTAAACGACTTTTTACCATTAAAAAAAACAAATTTTTGTGCGCAATCCCATGGATTTTACAAAATGGCCAAGTGACCTTTGAATTTCAATTAGCTTAGATGTTCTTCAACTATGTTCCATAAAAATCCATTTTAGTTGACAAATACCAAGTTATACTGTGACACACATTAGTCTGAAAATATGCTTAAAAAACTTTTTATGCAAATGAGCTGCAATCCCATGGATTTTACAAACATGGCCAAAGTGCCCTTTGACTTTCGAATGCCTTAAATGTTCTTCAACTACCATAGGAATCCATTTTGTTAGCTGCACTTTTCCTATATCAAGTTTTGAACCCATTGTACTGAAAGAGTGTCATGCCATTGTTATCGATTTTTATTTATTTTTGTATGTGATTAAGTTCATGCCATTGTTGTCGAATTTTTTTTTGTATGTGATTTAGTTCATGCCATTGCTGTCAATTTTTTTAATGATCGTGATGTAGTTATTTTCTTGTAGATGGTTTTCTTTTTTCTTTTATTTTTAGTTGGAATTTTTTATAGGTCATAGCTACTTGAGCATAACATTTTGAACCAGTTATTTATTTATTTCTTTTTCTTCCTGAGCCAAGAGCAGGGAAGAGATAAGGATTGCATACTGGTGTCATTTGTAAGATCCAGTGAGAATCCAAGGACCTGCAATTCGACTTTGCTTGGAGATTGGCATAGAATTAATGTGGCTATCACACGTGCCAAGGTTAGCAACTATTTGTTATCCTGTTCTCTGTGAATTGTATTATAACTTCCTCAGCCGACCCCAACTAGTTTGGGACAAAGGCTAGTTGAGTTGAGTTGAGTATTATAACTTCCTTACATCTCTTGCCTGTGATCGCCCTTTAAAATATTTGGCTGTTATTGTAGCATATTTTGGATTTGAATAATGATATGGTAACCGAGTATGGAACCAACAAATAGCCCCTTCACATGTTAACAACTACATGGCTTTATCTTTTCTTTTTTTTGCTTTTTCATTAAAATGCAAAACTACCCCTCCCTATGCCATGTGTCGTATAGTGATTTGTTCGGTTCTACTATCGGTTAGGCAATTGGTTTCCGTAGCAGCACTCTTTGGATTTATAAACATTTTGATATTCTTTTGAGCATGCAAGGAACATGACCCTTATTGTTATGGTGTTGCAGAAAAAGTTGATCATGGTTGGGTCATGCCGAACCCTTTCCAAGGTTCCATTGTTGAGGCTATTGATTGAAAAAGTCGAAGAGCAGTCCGGCATTTTTCACATCTCCAAGAAGGATATTCTTCACTTGGGAGAGCTCAAAAAATGCTCTCAGATGAGTGTATAGTAAGTTTTTTTTTTTTTTTTCTCAATTTTCCGTCAATTTTGTCGTTGTGTTGTATTCCATTTAGAAATGTAAATTAAATGAATGAAAATCAACTCTATTTCTTTGGGCATAAAATAAAATTTACCCATGTTTAATCACTTAAAAATGGGTGTTAACTTTGTTTTACGCCCATTTTACGTCTAAGCGGAAGGAAAGATTTAGATGAGGAGGTTAATGGAGTTGAATTTTTAGAAAATGTCTATTTCCCATCTCTCATTTGTAGTTAGCATTTTAGTAGATGTTCAAAATACTGTTCTAGTGTACCTTACTAGTTACTAGTGCGCCTTGTGGATGACTACATACAATGCAAAAAATAAAGAATAGTCACCTGAACGTGGCCATGCTGCTATTTTTATCGGCCTTCTGGGATCCTGTGAGAACTAGAAGTCCATGTGGAAAACTCAACTGCAAAACTTATTCCAGAATTAGCTTGTATTCAACATTTGTTGAATGTCTAATCCAGGACAACTATCTGGGGTTAAGATTGTCTAGGATAAACAGAATGTCTACAAACAAGAAGTAAAACTAATTCCGGAAAAGCTATCCATGACAACATGCAGATCGAGGCAAGGTCTTATTCTATGTTTATCTATCCTTCAATCAGTGTCCACAAACTTTCTGTGGTAATCGTGAAAAATTATGATGTAGAGTTTTTTAGACTTTATAATCTCTCATTTCTTGACTAACGTAAGACTTCAAAGCACCAATTTCTTTTAAACCCCTACAGAAGTTCCTATATGAAGAGTCCTAGACATTCTAAGAGTGACCCACAGTCTGAGTTCCTAGGGATTTAAAATCCTGCACGACTAACTCCTCTTAGGATTCTCAAATGGTAAAAAATGAGAGAATCCAATCACAGTAGTGCTGGAGAAGGTAGTGGAATGGGTAATGATTCCCTAGACCCAGTTGACATAAAGTGCCATGCGCACTGTGAGCTAGGCCATGTTATTGAGAAAATGCTGATACAGCTGTGTTTTACTGGAGTTGCTCTATGAAAAATCAGGGAAGTATTCCTGAGGCCTCGTTTATTTTGGATTTTGAGAACCGATTGTGAGTCCAATAATCAATTTTTTACTCACAATGGAATCTCAAATCCCAAAACACGGCCTGAGTAAATTATCCGGAGTTCTAAACAATGGAATATTAAGGGTGGGTTAGCCATGGAAATACGTCTTCTTTAAAATATCAAGGCTAAAAGATGATTAACCCTGACAAATTCATCAACGGCTGTTAAATGGATACTTAAAGCAAATGTGCAATTGTCTCATACGCTGTCGGCTGAGTCCTGTCAGGATCATTTAGGTCTAGCATGTTGGACTTTGAAAGAAAATGTCATGTTATAATTAAAACTTGCACAGAACGTCCCCTTCTGTCTTTTAGTGCTGTTCCTATCAACTTCTCTTCATAGAAAATTTCAGTCCACCTCATGGGAAGGCTTGGGTTTTATAAAAGGTGATTGGATTTGGAGAAGAAGTCTTTACCACACGCACTCAGCCGACTCAGTCCTTAGGTCCTGTTTATTTTTTATTTTGAGAACAGATTGTGAGTCCAAAACTGAGTTTTCGACTCAAAATGTAAGTCCAATAATCAGTTTTGGATTCATAATCCGTTCTCAAAATCCAAAACAACATGGCCTTGATGGTTGGTTAGAAAAGTTAATGTTTTGCTTGAGGTTTAAGCAACGCAATTTGGGTGTAAACACGAGTCTCTTCAAAAAAAAAAATAAAGTTTTCACCACTAGGAAGGCACAATCTGGAGAAAATAAAAAGCATAGAAGTGCTGCAGACTCATCTAAATTGCTATCTTAGAGAAGCATTTTACATTGCCATTTCAAACGAATTTCATTGGAAATATCTTGTGAATGCAAAGACCAGATGATTTGATAATTGGGTTCTGATGAATAATGGCATCCCCATCATCAGTATTGCAATCAAAATCGATTCTCAATATCCAAAACGATTCTTCTCACGTTCTTACCATGTACGACGGTGGGCATCTGAGTGATACAGCTCTCAATCATTCAACATTGCAATAAAACATGGCCCCACTCATTTATTGACTCCTCTGAATAAAACGTTAGGCGCCACTCCTTATTTATTCATTCCTTTCCTCTCCATTTAATTTGCAGTCCCTTTCTTTTAGCTGGTTCTCTAATAAATTCTTATCCATCTAACAAAAACAAAGGAAAGTGATATAATCAACCCCTTTTATTCCCTGACCCAGCCCCATTAGTGCATATATGACGACCCTTTTAGACAACAAGCGGGTGACCCAAGGAAGAAAAGGAGGATTATATCATTTACCAACAAAAAAAGGTCCATACCTAATAATTTCGGAAAATTACATTTACACCTCATCTAGTTTCTGACATATTCATCTCTAACCCGACTTTCAAAACGTGACAAGTACACCCCTCTGTGGTCCATCAGTTTAACCTGACAGAAAGACTGCAACTAATATGGTTAATATTTTGAGGACAAAAATACCCTCATTTGCAGAGAGATTAGGTTTATGCCATTTCCCACCGTCGTCGCACCTCCGGCCACCACCTCCGTAGCCATCTCCGGCCACCGCCGCCGTCGCCATCTCCGGCCACCGCCGTCACCTCCACCACAAACAATGAAACTTCACCCCATGGCTACATCAAACTCACATTTCAAGAAAAAAATATTTATAAAAACAAAAAAAGCCCTAAAATATTAGGGTTTATGTGCAAATCATGATGATGGTGTGAATGAAGACAGATAAAACTCCTAAATCAAGGGTTTATGTTGATAAATAAACAAGGGTTTCAATCAAATCCTAATTTTCAATTTTCAAGTCTGAATATCCTAATTTTCAGTGGAGGAAGAAGAGGGCATTTTGGTCATTTCCGCCTCGCCGTCTACTCTACTCTGTCACGTTAAAAAAAACTCCGGGGCGTACTTGTTACGTTTTGAAAGTCAAGGTTAGTACGTTTTCCCTAATAATTTTGAAAGTCAAGGTTGGTGAGAAACTAGATGGGGGTGTATTGTACTTTTCCCTAATAATTTTGAATGTGGTCACATCTCTCTCTCACTGTGTAAGTACATCTGTACATGCATAAGTTTTATTTTAACTTCATTTGCCGACAAATAGTACAGGTTGAGGACACCTAAAATTCGATAATCTAAACCGTTCGTATATAGTAGAAGGGCAGTGTTTTTTTGCAAGTGATTGTTTTAATAAGTGATGATTAGCATAATCGGTTGCCATAATCAACATCACTTGTTCCATAATCCCAAACCAACAGGTCCTAGGTGTCCTCCATGGTTCGGCATCTCTCTCGTAAGGCCCTGTTCGTTTCAGATTGTGAGAACCGATGGTGAGGACCCAACCGATTATTGGCCCAAAATTTGCAATCATCTGATTTATGGAGACATCCTCTGACTAATGTAAGCCCTTCTTTATTTTGCTAGCCCTATATTTAAATCTCACACATTCAAGGGGTATGGATCTCTTTCAATGTGGGGTTTTGGGTCCCAGCAGGTGAATAATTGTGGCTATTCTTCATTAGGATAGCAAGTCAGGGTTTATTTTATACTCGGATAGACTTGTCATGCTCAGCGTTCACGGTCAACCTCTGTTTTCACATAAAATATTACCATAACAACATTGGCGAACAAAGGACAGAGCAATTTAAGATAAAATTATCCTGATTCCAACAAGATTACGGAAGAAGTGGGTCCCACTCATCCACTTCTCCCCCTACGTAAGCACTTCATATTTAACAAATCAACATGTGTCTGCTTAGAATAAGCCCCTTCACACTTACTAGAAGTCGAATTATTATAAAATAAGTTCAATTGATCCATTAACCTACACAGTTGATTTTTTGCTGATCTTATTTTACCCATGATGTCTCTTTCCATATGGATCATCTCATGATGTTTTACTACAAGATCAACTGTCTTGATCTCTTATACATGGCCCACATGTCACCCCTTGTAGGACCCAAAAACTGTCTTTTATGAACTATGATAAAAGGCAATTTTTGGGGTCCTTAAAAGGGGTATATGGGTTGTATATGTGAAATCGAGACCATAGAACAACAGAAGGCGATTCATGGTCTTGGTCCCATCCCGGCATCACATGCATAGGGTAAAAATTACGGAAATCAACAGTTTATCTTTTCTTGGTGGGAATTTATTTTCATGATAAGTCAGTGTCTCTAAGTGATGAGATCGAGGTAGGCGGGTTGGAGAAAGAGAGAGATTTGACAGGGCACAATATGATAAGTGGCTAAAAATTAAGAAAAAGTTAATCCTATTTTGAGTAGAGTTTTTTGTTCCCTTGATTTTTAACCATTTCTCGTCACTTGGAGACACTAGTTTCCTGATTTTTAGCCACTTCACCTGCCCTACCCTTCTCTCACTCACTACTTAGAGACTCTAGTTTATTACGAAAAAAAATAAAAAAAATTCATGGTAGCAAACGGATCAGGGTCTTGGGATCATCCTATTAGTGTAGGTTTGGCTTGTCGGAATCAAACACTGGAATTGGTAACTGATTCCAATTCCGATGGAAATGACACAAGGCCGGAATCTATTTTCCACCCCTGTTTGAATTAAAATTTTAATTTAAAAAGTTTTTTTAATACATTTTTAAGGGATAATCCAATTCCTGATTCCTGATTGGAATTCTCAAGTGGATCAAGGTATATCGTATATACTGGTCCTTCTCAAATGATGTTGAGTAGGGGTGTAAATGGATATTCGAAAATTCGATTACCGTCTGCATCCGAATCCGTTTAAAGCGAATATTATCCGGATCTGTTTCAAGCGGATATTATCCGAATCCGTTTATGAGATATCCGGCTCTTAGCAGATGCGAATCTGGTAAATGGTATATCCGATCCGTTTAACATCCGAATCCGAGAAGTAAATCCATTTTATTTATTATTAATAATATCATTAATATTTATTTTTAGTAATGACACACTATCTTTTGTTTCTAAAAGAAAAGTGAAATTTCTTTTCAGAAAAAAACAAAAACAAAAAGTGTTTTGGGCAGGAAATGAAGTAATCTCTCATTTTAAGGGCATTCTTGAAATTTGACATGGTTTCTTTATGAAGCAACAAATGTGGGTTGTAGGATGAAAGAGACAAATGGATGATGGTAATTGAATGAAGATGTCATAGTTTCTAAAGAATTCCAGAATAAAAAGGCCATAGTCATTGATGGTAAATGGACGACTGTAGAAAGATAAAGTGCTGTAATACAATGTTCAAATTTACCGGATAAACGGATGCGGATAATATCCGAATTCGAACAATATCCGACGGATACGAATTCGGTAATAGATATTAAATATCCGTCAAATTCGAATCTGAATCCGAATTCTGATAGTGTATACTGTAATCGAATTCGGATATAGCCATATCCGATTCGAATTCTATCCGTTTACACCCCTAATGTTGAGTGGGGGCGGGCTAAACAAATCACATTTTTTTGGTAGAGCCGAAAAAACACTACTGTTATCAGATAAGCTTTCGGAGTAAAACTAGGGAAGCGATATATTCGCCCCCTTTTACCTTCCCTATCAAAACGAACATGTAGAAAAGCTTTCAAGGTTCCATTCCCTCGATTGTCTGTACGGCTGGGACGGTACGTTGTCGTTAGTAAACACTACTTTTCTAGTGTTTTTTATGCGGGGAGAGAGAGAGAGAGAGGCTTAAATGCCAACAAAGAGACACTTTCCCCTCTCTGCTAGATTCTCAAGGAGTGGCGAGAAACCCTAGAAAGTGGAGATTTTGCAGTCTCAAAAGGCAAATTGCCTTGTAACAGGTTTGCGATCTTCCTCACCACTTCTCATTTTTCGTTAACATCGAACACTGTTTTTGTTCTCTCACTCATGGAATTTTCAGAAATTTCTATCCATATTTCATGCTTGTTTTAATTTTTTTTTCCTCATTGATTTTTCACTGAGTCTTTCTTTGATCTGTGGTTGAAAATCTTGTTTAGGCACGCATGCTATCAGACTGATTTTTTGTTCTGCCTAATTTTGTTTCAACCTTTTTTTTAATGGTTAGTTGAACTAGGAGAATAAGAAGTCTGTTGTCTTCATTAAAAATTGCAAATTTGGCAGATTGACACTGCTACTTGTCAATTTAACGGATTTGAGATTTGACACTTATTGATTTTTTTTTTTTTTCCAACGATGGCGCTGAATTGATATTTGGAATAAAAGAAATGCCTAGTAGATCATAACTTATGCTTATCCTCACTATGGAGTAGACTGTTGTGTGGAGCTTTGATTTAGATAAGATCATCTAATGTGCCTTTATCATTTCCTTCTAATAAAATTGTTCTTCTTTTCTTTTCCTTTGTTTGATTCATTCTATAAAAGAAATTCTTGAGATCGACTCAAGTAAGAATACCTGAAAATAATGGAACAAATTGGATCAACTATTTGAAGCAGCAATCCAAACTGGGTTTTTTTTTTGGCTGGTGAAATCCTTATTTGAAAGACTTTCTTGATAAAGAGCATATTAATCACTATTTGAACCAACATATATCCTAATTGAATTTTGGGGCAAGGGCACAGAGAGTTGTAAAATCATAAATTAGGTGACCTGAAACTCGCACAATTTGTGGGCTTTATTAAATCTTACAAGGGCTTGAGCAGTAGTGGAAAAAGGAATAGAACAGAGAAAGGGAAAACTACCAAACCCCCCTTTACTAAAGTTTATCGACAATAATCTCCCTTGAGTATGATTTTTTCCCCCAAAATCGCCAGTCATTTACCTAAAATGGAAACAACAGTCAATTTGGAGCCAATAAATTCCATTGATCTGGCTAACATTTTGACAACTACCTTAGTTCCACGTATTTAACATAACAAGTAAATGGAAATTGAGTGTTTATTCTCGCACATTCATCGTGAAGGAAATAGGCAGGTTGAAGACTGTACTTTGATTCATGCTGTTGTATGGTTGTTGGCTTCAGTGTTTCGATGCCAGGCTAGTAGCTTATACCATAGGTCAGATTGGTTATTTTTTCTACTCTTTATTTACTATCATCTGTCACTCATAGTGCCCTCATTGTAGCTTTAATTTTTCCTGCAACGTTGTTCTGTATTGAGAATCGGCTGACATTAGATTGCTTATAATTTTATTATATTCAAACTACAGCAAACTGGGAAGTATTCCAAGTGCACCATGGGATCAAAAGTGAACTCGGGTAGGACTCGGAGCTCATTATCCATATTCATTGTGGTTGTCCTGTGTTGTTTCTTCTACATAATGGGTGCATGGCAGAAGAGTGGTTTTGGCAAAGGAGATAGCATAGCGTTGAAGATTAACAGGCAGACTGACTGCAGTATCTTGTCGAATTTGAATTTTGAGACCCATCACAATGATTTTGATGGTAACATTGACCCTTCTGAACCTAAAGCTGAGGTGTTTGAGCCATGTGATGATCAGTATACAGAGTATACCCCTTGCCAAGATCAAAATCGCGCAATGACCTTTCCAAGAAACAATATGATATACAGAGAAAGACATTGCGCCACAGAGGATGAAAAACTGCGTTGTCTTATCCCAGCACCCAAAGGATATGTGACTCCATTTCCCTGGCCGAAGAGTCGTGACTATGTACCCTATGCAAATGTTCCTCACAAGAGTCTGACTGTTGAGAAGGCTATCCAGAACTGGGTTCAGTTTGAGGGTAATGTGTTCAAATTTCCGGGTGGGGGGACAATGTTTCCTCAAGGGGCAGATGCTTATATTGACGAGCTCGCATCAGTAATCCCTATTGCAGATGGGACGGTTAGAACTGCATTGGATACAGGTTGTGGGGTATGTTGAAAAATTCAAATTTTAGCTTTGTTCTTCTGAATACATGGTTAATACAGCAACATTTTATATCTAACTTGTCAGTGCCAGACTCATCTTTCTCAACCACATTTAATTGGTCTCCACTTGCCTTCCTTTTGAGGCATTACCCTTCAATCCATTTTTAGGCATGTATCAGTGCTACAAATTGGAAGGATTTGCAAGCACTTTGAGCTATCCAAAACCTACAGTATGAAGGCCAGGGAAATGATTAAGCTTATGCCCCCTGCATTTTTTTTAAAATTTTTTCTAATCCTGTTTTGTGTATGCAGTTCTGTTTGATTATTTTTCCTTGGTGTCATTTTATAGAGATATTTTAATTTTGTGGATTCTTGTCAGTACTTCCTAAGAATAGATGGTTCTAATTTGCACATTCTCAGTCGGTGGAAGTCCTCTTATTCATTATTATTAGGTGAATGATTACAAAAAACATGGTCTAGGTTGCAAGCTGGGGTGCTTACCTGTTGAAAAGAAATGTACTGGCTATGTCCTTTGCTCCAAGGGACTCGCATGAAGCACAGGTGCAGTTTGCTTTGGAACGAGGTGTACCTGCAATTATTGGTGTGCTTGGAACGATACAGCTTCCCTACCCGTCTAGAGCCTTTGACATGGCCCAGTGCTCACGGTGCTTAATCTCATGGACAGAAAATGGTGAGTTTTAAGATTTCATCATAAAAAATAAATTACTTGAATGACCAAATTCTGAATGATGTTACCCTCCAATGTTGTGTTACTCCTCTGGTTTAGGGTTTAGGGTTTAGGGTTTAGGGTTTAGGGATACAAAGTAGCAGCTTTTGGTTGTAGTGACACACTCATCACATCATTAAGAAACTTCTTCTGTCTGCAGATGGGATGTACATGATGGAAGTAGATCGAGTTCTCAGACCTGGTGGCTATTGGATACTCTCTGGTCCTCCCATCAATTGGAAGACCTACTATAAAGTATGGAAGCGGCCAAAGGAGGAGCTCGAGGCGGAACAAGAAAAGATTGAGAGCATGGCTGAACAACTTTGCTGGGAGAAGAAGTATGAGAAGGGAGATATTGCTATCTGGAGAAAGAAAAAGAATGCCCACTCCTGCCATGAGAGACGAGATATTTCTACTAATTTTTGTGAATTGGCAAATGCTGATGATGTCTGGTAAGTTTCTATATGTTCCCATATTGTTTGAATTTGTTTCAATTGTTCTTCAAAGCATGGGTTCCTTTTCTGGTTCCTCGGTATAAAAGATGGAGATCTTGTAAACAGTAATTCTGATCCTTTATCATATCTCTATATCTACACATTATATCTTTATCACTACACATTTTGAATTAGTATGTACCATCTCTACAAATGAGCGACATCTATGTTTACACCTTGTTCAATCCAACCCACGACTGACAATGATGGAGTCCTGTATTTAAATGTTCAATAGGGATTACCATGGATGGATTTGATGCCACAGGTACTTTGCCTTTGTTGCAGAGGGATTGTATATGTATGTTGAAGATAACAGTCAATTTAATAAGATTATCTTATTCATCAAAATTTGTCGGGTTATTCCTTTTTGTAGTTCCTGGCCTAGAGCTTTTGAAGTCACTTTTTTGCTTTTATAATACAATGCTCAGGCCTTTTGTCAAAATGGGTCATCTAGATTTTCTTATCCATGTGGGCAGTTGCATGATTTGGGTTGTTACGGGCATTGACGGAAGACCTATATGAGATGGGCATATCTCCATCATACGATATCAAATCAAGGTGATTCTTGCTTTGTTGGAAAGATCTTGTGGAGCAGTAGGATGTCAAGGAGTGGTGGTTCCCTTAGTGTTTATTTTTCGACCTACTATTTATAGTAAGTAGTACTCCTATTAGGAATTAGGAGTCTTACCCTAACTCGGAGTTAATGAAATCCTAATCCTATTTAAGGGAAGGTTTGTTACCCTAGTGGGGATCATCTCTTAGTGAAAAAAGAACATGTCCGTGGACATAGGCACATTTACCTAACCACGTGAATCCTTGTGGTTCTTTTGTGGATGCATGTGAATTTTTCAATTTTTTTCTGTGTTGTTTATAATTCACGTTCGTCGGATTAGAGAGAAAAATTTCTCCATGATCCGATCAAGTGGTATCTGAGCTAGGGTTTTCCTCTTTGCGGAGCCCTAAGGTATGGTTTCGACACGAATTCAAGATGGGGAACTTGACATGGAACCTTCATGATCTCCTCAATTCGAAATAAAATCCTGAGATGATGGCAGAGGGAGCAAATTGGAAGGATCAATTCGTTGAGAAGAGGATGAAATTTGATGCCTGGACGGAGGTTGTGGCTCTGCTAGTACCGAGATCAAAGGGTACTACTACTGATTACAGAATCCAGTTTGAGGGATGGGCTGTTTTCTAAAGGTGCACAAAATGGGTGCCAAGTGAAGCTGACAGGGAGGCTCATACTTCAAAGGTAATATAGGCCACTTTAGGGTTGAGAAGACACTATTGAATCATCCAGGTACATGTTCTTGGCGAAAATGCAACAGGATGTCTCTCGCTTTGCTAAGGGTTCTGTTTTTTGAAATGACTTGAAACCTTCCAATCAAAAGCTTGGATTATATATGCCGTTACCAGTAGTTAGTATACCTTGAGAGAGTATTTTGGTGGACTTTGTTGGGGGCTTGTTGAAGGTAAAGATGGGTCCATGACTATCTGTTTGTGGTAGTAGATAATGTTGGTAAGATCGTAAGTCTCATTTTCTTGTGGAAGATGGTGACAGGTGAAGAAGCAGCAAGCTTATTCTTTCAGCATGTTTTTATGAAATTCGGGCTTCCTTCGTCCATTATTTTTGATAGAGATACTAGTTTGGGACAAAGGCTTAGTTGAGTTAAGTTGAGTTGAGTATCCTTGTTTTTTTGAGTCACTTTTGGAAGGCGTTATGGGTGATGAGGGATACTGGGTTGTAGCGCAGTCAGATGGTCATACGGAGGTTGTGAGCAAGACAATGGTTCATCTCTTTCAAGCCTATAATTCCAAAATCTTGGGATGAAAGTCTTCCCTATCGTCAGGTTGCATTTGGTAGAGCCATCCACTGTGCCACCCAAAAATCTCCATTTGAGGTATGTTTGGATGATTTTCCATGGAGTCATTTTGACCTAAATTTCACTATTACTAGACAAGAGGTGGTGGGAAAATATTAACGAAGTTAAATCTTGATTATTTTTGGAAAAAATATAAGAAAAGCGCATGAGGAGGTAGAAGCTCAATTACATTAGTCACAACAGAAGTATAAAGAGTGGCCTGATCAACATTGTGTGATATGTGATTTCAAAGAAGGCAAACTTTGGCTACAACTAAGCAAGGAAAGAGTAAAAGGTGAAGGAAAGGTCAAACCTATTTGCTATTGCCTTTAAAAATTTTGAAGAAGATTGGAGAGAATACATTTCAACTTGATTTGAACACACTTTGCTATCTTCACTAGATGATCTCATTGTTGAGAATGAAGATCCTTTAGCAGAAGATTGCATCTTGGAAGACCATAGAAACGCGGAGGGAAACTTTGTGTCTTTTCGTGTTGGAAAGAAAGGTCAACTACGTAGTTGGGCAAAATGGTTTAGCAGGGAATGAGGGAGAGCATGACTTCCCCCATTTCAGATTCTGATTTGGCAGGACCTAAATTCCCTAAATAGAGACAGCCATGATCCAGGTAGATCGTGGCACGGTTTAGGTTGTTACAGGATATCCATGGATGACCTATATGAGGTGTTTGTCTTCAAACAGTCATATCTATATCATATGATATTGGATCGAGTTGATTATTGTTTTGTTGGAAAGACCTCGTAGAGCTTTTTTGTGGCAGTTCGAAGTTGGGAAGCCCTTCAAAATTGCGATTAATGATAAATTTACCATTTATAGAATTCTCAACCATTACCATCTTTTTATTGATTGGGCTTTTTCTAGTGTAGTGCTAAGATGCAATTTTGATGTACTTGTTATGTAGAGTATGGGTATGTCCATAATTAACCCATATTACAACGTTTAGTTTCAAATTCTCAAATTATAATAATTACTGCCGCTATTAGGAGTCCTGCTCTAATTCTAATTCCTATATTATAATGTTTATTTTCAGATTTTCAAATTATAATAAGTACGGCCGCTATTAGGAATTAGGAGTCCGACTCTAATTCGAAGTTAAATAAACCCTCATCCTATGTAATAACAGGCTTGTAACCCTAGAGGGATCATTTCTCATAGTGGAAAAGAACTCTCCCATGGGTGTAGGCACCAATGCCGAACCACATAAATTCTTTGTTTCTTTTTTGGATGTGTGTATAGTTTTTCTATTGTTGTCCGTATTGCTCTTTTTGTTTCTTTTTTGAATGGCTATTCTTGTCAGTATTGTTTATAATCCAAGTTCAGCGGATTAGAGGGAGAATCTCTCTTCTCTAAGATTGGATCAGATTTATCTATGGAACACCTGAGATTTATTTAATTTATATTGAGCCAAAACTTGGATTCATTATCCTTTTGATGGATGTGTGGTGGTAATGTATAAGATGTATTTCGGTGTTGAAGAATGCTATTTGTATTCAATTATAATGTGTAAGATGTATTTGGGTGTTAAAACAATTTGCATTCATTATTCACTGCAATCTTTACTAACAACCAGAGATAATGAGAGCGTGTTGTTCTTTGTTGCCTGGGTAGTTTATTTTGGAGGCTTTAGATGTACTCTTTCCTGAATAGAATGCTCACTCATATATTTATTTCTTAAATGCCTTTTAGTAAGAACAATTTTTTGCTCTTTAGGATCCATAAATAATCCTCCCCTCCCCTCCCCACCCCACGCCACCCCAACACACACACTCTCTCTCTCTCTCTCTCTCTCTCTCTCTCTCTCTCTCTCTTATGGGCTCAAAATCATTGTCTCAAATTTCTTCTTTGCTCTTAGTGTCAAGTTTGTGTTGGTGATGCTAATTCTCTTTATTTATTTGATTTTTCCCTGATTTTTCCCTTATTAGGTATAAGAAGATGACAACATGCATAACCCCATTCCCTGAGGTTAACAGTCCAGATGAAGTTGCTGGAGGGGAGTTGAAAAAGTTTCCAGATAGGCTCTATGCTGTCCCTCCAAGAATATCTCTTGGATATATTCCAGGGGTTACAGTGGCATCATATCAAGATGACAATAGATTGTGGAAGAAGCATGTGAATGCTTATAAGAAGATCAATAAATTAATCACCTCAGGGAGGTATCGTAATATCATGGATATGAATGCTGGTTTTGGAGGTTTTGCAGCCGCACTAGAATCTTCAAAATCATGGGTGATGAATGTTGTTCCTACTATATCTGAGAAGAATACCTTGGGTGTTATTTATGAGAGAGGTCTAATTGGAATCTATCATGACTGGTATGTTTCTCTGATATTTTATTTTTTCTGTCCATTGTCTTTGAAAGTCTTCAGTGCACAGAATTTCTTGTATATATAGAGTAAAGGGTTCTTGCGCTTAAGTGCAGGAAACAAGGGTGGGGCCACATTGTTGGGGTGATCCTAAGCATTCATTTGAAAGGCCCCATCATAGATGGGGTGTGTACCAAAAGTCAGCTTGATTGGATCATCATAGGGTGTCCATTTGTGGGGGTGAAAATGGACAGATACTGTTTGTCCACTAATCTGCCCATTTATTCACCCCACAAATGGACACCTTAAGATGATCCAATGGAGCTGATTTTTGGTGGACACCCTATCCATGAAAGGGCCTTCCAAATGAATGCTTTGGATCCCCCAACAATGTGGGCCCACACCTGTTTTTGCACTCGAGCGCATATAAGCTTATCTGCGCTCGAGCACAGAAACCCTTTACTCTCTCTCTCTCTCTCTCTCTCTCTATATATATATATATATATATATATATATATATAGAGAGAGAGAGAGAGAGAGAGAGAGAGAGAGAGAGAGAGAGAATAGTGTTCCTGCGCAGTTGCTCAGATAGCTTATCTGAGCAGCTGCTTCAAAAACTCATGTGGCCCACATTTTTGGGGTGATCCAAAGCATTCATTTGAAAGGCCCTTCCATGGATAGGGTGTGTACCAAAAATCAGCCCTATAGGATCATCCTAACCCAATCAAAGGTGGAGGGGAAAATGGACAGACACTGTTTCTGACCATTTTTCCCCTCCACAAATGGCAGGGTTAGGATGATCCTAAATGGCTCATTTTTGGTACACACCCTATCCATGGAAGGGCCTTCCAAATGAATGCTTTGGATCAGCCCAAAAATGTGGGGCTACATGAGTTTTTGAAGGAGCTGCTCAGATAAGCTATCTGAGCAGCTGCGCAGGGACACTTTGCTCATATATATATATATATATATATATATATATATATATAGGAATTCTATCGTCCATCGCAAAAGGCATTTCGATTCACAAGGTGGTTGGTCTGACATGCGACAGACCAGCTGCGATGCCTTTTGCGATGGACCCTAGCAAATCCCATATATTATATATATATATATATATATATATATATATAAGTTTTGATGAAATGAGTAATGGGCATGAAAAAATCAGTTTGTGGAATAAAAATCTATTTTCTGCAATAGCAAATAGGCTTCAAGTCTTTTCACATCGTGTGAGTGCCATCATGTAAAATGCATTTTCTATTTTTTCTGAATATTTGTATTGTGCATTTTTCTTATTTTTCCACAGGTGCGAAGCCTTTTCTACTTATCCTAGGACATATGACCTCATTCATGCTAATGGCGTCTTCAGCTTGTACCAAAACAAGTAAGCCTTTTTCTTTTGCCAAATGTCAACCTAATAATGCTAGCTTGTGTGTCTTAAAAATATCACAGTGAAATTGTTTTCATGACAGTTTTTTTTAGTGTGGACAGGTACAAAATCTTCTAAACATGCATTTTGAAACACTTCTATACCAATATTTATAATTAAATGAACTTTCTATTGTTTGGACTTTGCAGTTCCTTATTTACCATGGAAATGGCCCAGTTCCTAGTCCTTAGGACATAAGGAATATGGTGCAGATATCATGGGCCTGAACGCATATTACCTACATAAAAGACAAAAGGGAAATGCATTTGAGGACCTATTACTCATTTTTACCAAGACAAATAGAGGATCTGAGAAACCTGGGTCCGGCCGGAATTTAAGGGGGGGGGGGGGGGGGGGGGTTGCTGCTTAGAAATAAGCGAAGTCGTTTGGGCTTTTGCGGCCCAATTGGGATTACAGATGCCTCAGAAGCAGAGATTCAAGCAGCCCACCAAGGAATCAAATTACTGGCAATAAAGGGGGTGGATAATGTGGTGGTAGAAGGGGACTCCCTAAACGCCATCAAGTGGCTTCGAGGAGAGCCTAAAAGTCTGTGGGGGGTTGCTTAGAAATAAGCAAGGGCAAAGTTGTCTGGGCTTTTGCTGGCCCAATTGGGATGACAGATGCCTCAAAAGCAGAGGTTCAAGCAGCCCAGGCAATAAAGGGGGTGGATAATGTGGTGGTAGAAGGGGACTCCCTAAACGTCATCAAGTGGCTTCGAGGAGAGCCTAAAAATCCGTGGCAATTTGATAGATATTTTTACGAGGTGTTAAATTGCTCTAGATCTTTGCAACTAACTTTTAACCACGTTCGTCAATCAGCAAATTAGGTGGCGGATAGTCCAGCTAGATTGGGGGTGTCGAAAGAAGATTTGGCTCTCTTTGATTCTCTTCCTCCATAATCTTGTCTTCTTTGGATTTCTTTTTTCTATGTACTCTGACCATCTCGGTCCTCCTCTTTTTTCAACAAAATTTTTTGGCCATCATTCAGAAAAAAAAAAAAGAAGATGCGAGAAACAATTCTAGTTACTACATCTTAAGATTTTCTTCTACCCATGCTTTAGCTTTTTAGTTGGTCTTGTGCTCATGCTTTATCCAAAGAGCATACTCTTCTACTCTATATCACAAATATATCTCTGATATTTTCAAAATATCGGGTTTTTATCTCGACATTCTGATTAACGACAAAATCCTGAACTAATCCCGAGATTTTAAAAATATAGTGATATTTTCATTTTTATCATAAAATATTGAGATAATTTCGTGATATTATCTCGATATTTTAAGATATTTTTATTTTATATTTTTTCTTAAATTTTATGTTTTTTTATATATATTTTAAATAATTTTATTTTTACTGTTTTTTCTCGATATGAACCCGAAAAAAAAAAAAAAAAAAATATATCCCGAGATTTTCCCTAGCCGAGAAATTCCCGAGAACGATATTTGCGACATAACTTCTACGCATGCTTTAGCTTTATAATTGATTTTGCAGTAGCAGCGTAGTCAAATTACAACTTCAAAGGCTAAGCTTCTTATCCTATGGATTTAATTAACAGGTGCAAAAGGGAAGACATTCTTCTTGAGATGGATCGCATCTTACGCCCAGAAGGTGCCGTCATATTCCGTGACAATGTTGATGTTCTAAACAAGGTTAGAAAGGTTGTCAGTGGCATAAGATGGGACACTAAAATGCTCGATCACGAAGATGGTCCTCTTGTGCCAGAAAAGATATTGGTTGCTGTTAAAAGGTATTGGGTTGGGGGTGGAGGCAACAGTACATCTGACGAATGAGTGCCCAGATTGTTTGGGAGGGAAAAAAAAGCAGGATGAGCCGCATAAGGTATCAGAAATAGCGACTTTTGCTCATTCTATATGTCAGAATTGATTGACTCGGGTTTGTTCAAGCATGTTGATTCCTTCGTCTTTGCTAATATAATTTATTTTTCAAGCTATGTTATGTAGAATTTTAGCCGACCCCAACTAGTTTGGGACAAAGGCTTAATTGAGTTGTATGTTATGAAGAATTTAAGTTATAGCTTATGTCATTTATGAGTTGATGATAGGCTATTCTACTACATATCCAGACTTGGTCTGACAGTACTGTGAAATTCACAAGGGGTCTGTAAGTAGTATGTTCATATAAATTAAGGAGAAATTTTTTGGAGATAGCTTCTTTATTAGAATTCTCTCTGGTAAGCAAGATGGGTTTTTTACAACTTAGATTTGTCTGCAAGGCCTTTTCTTTCTAATTCTTGTTTCTTAATTAATTGCTGATAAGGATTCCTAGCAAGCATTGACTTCTTTTGGAGGCTTATTTTCTTGGGTTTCCAATTGGATTCTGAAACTTATAGCAATATTGTTATTACATCTGGTTTTAATGATAATATGATAGTATCAAAAAAAATTTCCCTAGAAAAATTATACAATGCTCGGTTCGATTGAAACTGTGATTTTGCTCGGGCTACCTACTGTTCAGGTGGGACACATCATTTGATGAATCAAACCAGAAAATTTTAATGGAACCCATCATCCGATGAATGAAACCGTTCATTTTAGTGGGACCTTTAGGATGTTTGGTGCCTTTGAATTTCCCTGTTGCTGATAATTAGAATCGACCAGTAGGATTTTCCCCTTTGAATGGGACCCATAGGATGTGTGGTGTCTTTTATTAATTTACCTTACCTTCATTAAAAAAAATGATAGCCATAAACTTACATCTATGACTCAGATTTTTTCCCCCTACAGTCGTTTCTGTTCCCTATTTGTGTCATATGCATGATCGGATCCATAGTTCTGATCTGCAAACAGAAGTCTGAACCGTTGTCATTGTCTTGTCTCTGATTCGAAGTTCCTAGCCCTTTGATCTATTGAGACTTGTTTAGGCTTCTGCCTTTTTTTTATAGATGGAATGACCCTTTGGGATCATGTGACCACCTTACATCATGATGGTCTACCAGATCAACGATCTTGATTATACACATGCCACCATGTGCAACTCACAGTTGATTGTTAGGATTAATCCCAAACGTTGATCACCCGCATAGTCAAACTCTTTCAGATTTATAGTTTATTTTTCTATCCTTTTTGTGTCATTCTTCTGAAAAAATATCAATAGTTGTAAATAAACAATGAGAATGCTAAAAAGGAAGTAAAGAAGCGCGTCTGGTTATTGATTGAGTGTTGAAGGCGTTATTTTTTTCCGTTTACAATGGATATATTGATACTTTGGTGCTCTAAGCACTGCCCTATATGTGGGTCGATTTAAGATGGGGTCGATTTATCACTGCCCTTTTTATATTGTATGTGAGAGAAGAGAGAAAAATGAAGAGGAGCTTGAATGTGTGGGAATCGAAAGGGGGTTTTCTTGGATGTTGGGCGCTCTTGGATTTGATCTCGTGATTGAGAGAATTTGGGTTTAATCCCATGGTTATCATTTTATATTTCTTTCATAGTGGAAGATTGTAGTTTCTCTCCCATGGATGTGGACAATCTTTTTCAACCAGACAAGGCACTTGTGTTATCTTGTGACTTTGAGATTTCTAAAACCTGGAAATATGGGAGGATCTGCTACTCTCTTGCAGACGAAAATAAGGGCGAGAAGTCAAAAAGAGTAAAAAACGACGGCCGGTGAGCTTCTTCTCTTGTCTTTTGGCTACAATTTTGAAGAAATCCCAGATTCTAAAATCCGCATATCCAAACGGGCCAAACGGCCCTGTGTTTATGATTTCATTGTGTACGTGCCTGTATAGACTGTGCTAGGCCCAACAACGGATTACCCATCTACCCTTTTTTCAGTATGTCCAATGGATGATAATGGTTATCTGATAAGATCCTCGTTCTTCAGACATCACCCATAGTAAAGAAATATTTTTGTTTGACAGCATTCATGTCCAGTGCAACAAATTGGTGATGAGGACCTAATCTGGTGAAGACAGACGTTACAAACTCATTTACTGATTTCCATGACAAAAGCATCATGTAAAGAGATTGAATAACAATTAAATTGCTAATTTGCATTAGAATGAACTGACCTATAGAGCAGTGTAAGAAGAACTCCCTGCATTGATCATTAACTTGCCCGTGCTGACTCCCATTTACCTTGGCCTAGTTCTTGTCCGCATTAGGTTCTTCCCTAAGTTAATCAGAACTCCTTTGACTTGCCCGAGTTAGTGTAAATCGTAAATCGACTGGGTTAATCATTGACTACCCAGAGTTGAGTCCCTTTTACCGTGGCTGAGTTTTCGTCTGAGTCCAAGTTTTGGAAATCTAGTTTTATGTTAGTCGAGTTCGCATCTGATTCTGACTTTTGGATCACTAGTTTCAACTTGCCCGAGTGCTATTCGGATCTCCTTTGTTCGACTGTTTGGGTGATTTCTCTGACTTCAATCCTTACTAGCGGGTATCTTGTGGAGACAATCAAGCGTTTATACTCCTATTCATAGGTGCGAAGTCGTTCAGGCCACATTACATATAGTAGAGTGGCCTGAAAGCTGTAGTTCTTTTGATTGTGCTTATCTGTCAGAGTTTGTTATTGATGATGATTATACGTTTAAAATCTCTTTATTCGGTTTTCTCCCAATTACGGGCCGCTACTCGACTCTCCGGCCCGGTGAATCCACATGATTCAGCCTATCAAGATCTGGTTTTTGGGTGGTTGGTGCACGAGTAGGTGCCTTTGGCAAAGCATCCGCCATCTGAAGCAGCGACTTACTAAATAGGGTCCTGTTCCAGGATTATTGTTTGGGGGACCAACTTGATTGAATCAATTAGTAAATCACCCAAATGATGATCTAAGGTTTTACCATGGTCCGAATTTGGAAATCCAAAGATTTTAAACACTAGTCTCTGCAGCCAAATCATTCTACTTGGACTAGAAGTCACCGACTGAGCAGGTTGTCTTCGTTACAGTGGAATGGGTCATAAAGAAAACAGTAAATTGTCTTTTCTTGGGGGACTCTATTTTGACTCCACTCGTAACCCTCCATAAACAACTAAACCAGACCACATGTTTCTACAGAAACAGAAGGTGAAAAGACATGAAAGTTACCCCCACCAACCAAATATGTCACAATGGGGATGCCAGTGGATAGTACTCATTCTACCATCTACTTTTGTACATTAAGACAGAGAGTTTATGAAATGGAAGAAAACTGGCCACCTGAACATTTAACTGAACCCAAAAAATGAGAAGATGCCAAGTTTGGAGAAAAGTCTAATCAAAATCAGCCCCAATTTATGAAAAGTGCAAAGCTTAATTATTTCTAAAAATGAAAGTCCCACAATGAAACCTACATTCTTCCCACCAATGACAGGATGAATCCACAAATATAGTTCGACATGGCTCGCGCGCCTGACCGTAAGCGTCACTTAGATTTCCATTTGATGCTATTTGAGTTGGGTAGACTTTTATGGTTTACAGTTTGGTAAATCAAAACATGTGGGAAAGTTTCACCCATTGTAGAATATGAATCAAGCTCACATACAAAAATGGTTAGGCATGGTGTCCTCATTAAAATGTGTAATTATATATGTAGCCAGACCTTGAGCATGAGAAGAATATAAGAGAAGTACTTCGATTAGTGAGAGATGGGTGTTTTGACTAAAGATCTATAAATTTGGTATGGGATTTGCTAGCGTCCATCGCAAAAGGCATTTCGCAGCGTAAGGCTCAATTTTCAGCAGATTTTGTCATCATTCACGAGGTGGCTGCTCTGACATGCGACAGAGCATCTGCGAAATGCCTTTTGCGATGGATGCTAGCAAATCCCAAATGGTATACCTTCAATTGGTGAAAGATGGGTGATTTTAATAAAACGAGGTGGGAGATTAAAATTAAATGAATGTAAGTAGAATAGTATGAATGGACAGCATATTGGTATTGCATTAGTCATCAAAATATAAGGCATGTAAATGGATTTGAACTCTTGTGTGGTTTGAAAGGACAAAGAAGTCACACATGCTTTGGAAAAAAAATGAGCTAGATGAAGGAGACAGATCTCAAAGAAGATATCAAGGGACACTTTCATGGGACCTTCCACTAGTAAAAAAGAGAGGGAGATAAACAGGGCCTGCCTAACTATATCAGCTCACTACTTGAATTTTCTGCAGTTTTGAAGTGGCAGGTAACAATTCAATATCAAGGGAAAAGAAAGAAAACGGACTGTTTCAGGGTTATAGAAATTATTAGCTCTTAAAATAGAAACAAATTCTTTTCTCAAAGAAATTCATCCTTGGATCGATATCTGCACGACCCGGTTTTGATAATGGGACGAACTCTCCTTATTTTACATTTTTAACCGTCAAAGGCTATTATAATTCCTAAAAATGCTCTCAGCAGCCAATCAGAGAAGTGTACAACAAAGTGAGTCGTCCCATTATCAATCATGGTTACATTCTTACATAATGTGTGACAAAGTTAACTTTTATGAAACTTTAAGAAAGTATTTTTCTTTCTATGAACAAATAATAATTACTCATTAAAAATGAAAATTCAAGCATGGATTAGAATCACATCTACCATCTGTACGTCCTTTCCACATATCATACTACACATTGCAGATAAGATAATAGGATTCTTCAACTTCCTGACTTGGCTTTGTACCCTTACTAGCTGGACATGCCCCACTAGGCATAAACTCAGCAATTTGTATCTCACAATCTGTGGCTATAGATGTGCGGTTAAAGCCTTTCGGTCACTTCAAAGCTCAACTTTTCAAACTTAGATTTTATCAAATCTTTTGCTTTTGTAATTCTATGTGCCACACAGCAAGTTGTTTTTATGTATTCTAATCTTGCTTAAGGACAAATGATGAAAACCACCATGAATATTTTTTTATAATTGATCAATCCCAATTGAAGTAAAGATGTTTCTACTGTTCTCAACATGAAGATATTTTATGACTTGTCGAGTTCCAACTCACCGGGTCGACTCAAACGAGTTTACAAACCATGGAATAACTGACTGCCAATTTCCTTTCAAGAAAGGAAGGGAAAGCAATAGAAACTTTCTCTATGATTTGGTTTGGGGACAATGTGTGAACCACCTTGGAGAAAGCTGAAAATGATAGCTCCCAAAGATAAGGAAGAAAATACTGTAGTATTGATGAGAAAGCTTCGAATCTTGCCTCGGCTCGGCTTTTTAAGCTCAACACCTGGGCTCGGGCTCGGCACCGCGAGCCTTACCAAGCTCGTTAATGGGCCAATTAGGCCCAAATTCCTACACATTTTGGGCTATTTTAGACCTGTCTTGTACAACAAATGATTCAAATTAATAATTACATAACAGGTAAGGGATTTAGGTTTATAACTTACAAAATTATATACATAATATATAATAAATTCTTAACGAGCCTTAACGGGCCGAGCCGAGCCGAGCATGGCCTAGCTTGGGCTCGGCTCGTTAAGGATTCGAGCCGAGCCCTTACCGAGCCGAGCTCGAGCGAGCTTATGAGCCAGAGCCCAAACTAGATATGGGTGGGGTTGGCAAGTTATTAAATGTGAGCTATCTGGTTAGAAAACCTCCAAGGCATTAAATTCAAGGGTCCTTCTTTCCTCTTTTTTGTCAGGCAAGCTAAGCTAGATAGGAACATAGGACCAAGCAAGAAAATATGAATATGTCTGTAGCTACATTGAATACATAAATATGGAAAAAATTTACATTTGATAAATGTCTAATAATGTAAATGTTTTCCCATTTTTGGTGGAGTCATGTTCCTGCATGTTTAAGTATCATGACAAAGTTTTGACTCTTTCTTGTATGGCTCTTTTTTAGTGAATACTTAAGCTTAAAGAGAAAGTAATGAAAAATATGAGTGGGTAGAAGTACATGTGGGCTTTGCTTATTCTATGATTAAAACCATTATTCTGTTAGGCCTTTGGTATGGATGAGCCATGCATCCAAACCCACTCACATCGGGCGAATCTAACCCTCTGATTGGTATTCATTGAATGGACGGTTAGAAAAACAAAGAAGCAACAATTTTGAATCTAATAATCAGTTTTGAACTCACAATCAGTTCTCAATATCCAAAACAAACGGGGCCTTACTTTAGGAGGGTATTTTCATCATTAAGGCCACTTCTATGATAAGGCATGGCATTTTCATTATTTATTACTCAAATCAACTCAACTCAACTCAGCTTAACTCAACAAAGCCTTTGTCCCAAGCTGGTCAGCTGAGTGAATCCTTTAGAAAAATTTAATTTTCGTTATTTATTAAAGGGAGATGATATTTTCACCCCTCTGCGGTACGCATTCGCCCCCTTTTAACGTGATTTGATGTCAAAAAAGTTAAAGTTGCCCACTGTTCACGTTATAAGGGGGCGAATGCGTATTGCAGAGGGGTGAAAATATCATCTCCCTTACTAAAAACTGGGGGCAACTTTATTACTGCCCTGCTTAATTTTCCCGTGACTTCTGCAGGGAGCCACATCTACAGCATCACATTATGTGGCCTTACGATGGTGGACGAGAAAAGTGAAAATAAGGGAATGATATATGGGGAATTCTAGACTGAATGGGAGCCCTTGCAAAATTGAGGTGAATGGGTTCCCCTATTGGCTACACATCACCCTAAGATGTAAAAGTCAGAGAGTGTTAAATGCACTATGGTGACGCGCAGCCAATGGGAGAGCACTTTCATCTCATTTTTGCAAGGGCTCTCTTCAGCCTAGCATTCCTCATGATATATTCGCCCCCCTTTATTCCCTAGGCCAACCTCGTGACACCATCAAAATTTCTCCAACTTCTTTTTGGGAAGTGATATATCAGCCCCTTTGGATTACTAGAGACACCCAGCAGCAGGGTATCAATGACTGCAGAGGGGCTGATGTACTCCACGTCAGAAGATTCAATGCGGCTGATTGCCACGTAAACTGTTGCGGGGTGTCCCAAGTAATCAAAAGGGGCCGATATATCACTTTCCTTTTTGGGGGTCTTGTCTTTATACAAGATTTTAAAGTACTGGTTTTTGTTATACCATAAGCAAGCATATGTAACGCAGGCAAGGATACGTAATTCTCAAAAGGGTGCTTTAGTCATAGAATAATCCCAAAAAGGGGGGTAAGTTGGGTTGGGTGATTTACAAACTTGCATGTTTCTATTATATATGAAGGATCTGAGTGTGTTTGTTTTCTCTCTTGTGGGAAGTGTATTTGGGCTTTCGTGTATCACTGTATATCATGTGGTCCATAGGAACCCACAGCACCACTGCATGAAAGCACCAGCATCTCTCTCTCTCTCTCTCTCTCTCTCCCTTTCTGCACTTTATTTGTTGCACCCAAAAGGTAGAGGTCATGTTCTGGTCTTGAGATGCATTTTTTTTCCTACCATCATTTCACTGAACTTAACATTTCTTTTGAATGTGTTTGGTGCTTCAATGCTTTTCATCTGGTTTTCTTTTAAAAATCTTTCTTAAGAGATTCAATAGAGTTAAATGGGTTTTTTGGACATTTTATTAATTTCATTCCATCTTTTGAGATTTGAAGTGGGTCTTTCAGAGCCTTTAAATGGCCTTTGCTAGTGAAACAGTAAAGAACTTTGTTGAAATCCTCACTTTTCAGAATTTAGTATTAAGCAAAAGAAATATTGATGGGTTTTTCGATTTGGGTCCATGCAGGATTAGTAAGATTTTGACTCTCTGAGTCTCACAGACAACCTAAAAAAGGATGTGAAAAAGTAACTATGGTTTGTTCTGGTGATGATCTGTTGGGGTGGAAGGATTTTCCTAAAGGCCTTAGGGTTCTTCTCCTTGACAAAGATAGCCTGTCGGCAGCAGAAATCAAATCAAAGCTCGAAAAGATGGACTATATTGGTAATCACCTTTAATTTTTTCCTGTCTTCATTTTACTTCATTTGGTTCTTCCCAAATTAAAAGTTTGGAGTGTTTTTTCTTTCTTAATTAAGTATTATTTTGGGCCTGTTCTGTTTTTGTCGTTGTCTTCAAAGTCGATTTTTATGGATTCTGTTAGATTTTTTCTTAGAATATAGACGTTTTGGACTGTAGTCATTTGCAGATTATGTTGAATGTGACACCTCTATGATTATCTGATTGAGCAAATTTTAGGTGATTAAGCTTGTTCTTGTAAACATGAAATACTATTTGGGATTTAAAAATGCCTTCTGAAAAAATGAGAAAAGAAAATTTTTTATACAATGATTTGAATGAAATTCTCAACAATCAGTCCTATTTATTGTAAGAAACTGATGAATACTAATGCTACAAAATACTCTTTATATTATTATGAAGAAAGAGATAAACAATTGGGAATTATATATTCATAGATATGAAACCCTATTCTTCTGATTTTTCCAGTGTTTCATATTCAATGAGGAATTATCAATTTTCAACCTCGTAATGTGCGTTAATATGATTTAATAAACAAAAATGGTATTTGATTATGATTAGTTGCAGCATAGGTGGTTCCAACTTCAGTAATAATTGCAAAATGTGTTTAAAACAGCCTTAGATTCATTAATCGTTGTATTTTACCAATATATCTAATTTTCTTGGGTTCGAACGATCAATAAGTAAACCTATATTCTATTTAATGATTTCTCTTCAGTTTTGGCTGCTTAGCGAAACTAAACAATGAATGATATCAGTAATTTTATCGTGGTATATTGATTTTGAAATCCCAATTTGCAATTTGTAACATTTGGTGTGTTCTTCTCAGTTTCTATGTTTTGCAATGAGACCGAGGCACTGGCAGCTATTTCAAACAAAGAAGACAGCTTCCACGTTGCTATTGTAGAGGTAATAAAACTTAATCTCTTTCTAAACTACATGAGCTTCAGATGTACTTATATTTTGTGATATTACTATGTCCATTCTTTGGGTCATCTATGATTTACAGGTGAGTACAGGCAATAACCGCGAGGGTTTCAAGTTTCTAGAGACTGCTAGGGACTTACCCACCATCAGTAAGTGGGAGCAGTTATCATTAACACTCCATATTAGAGAAGAAGATATCTTATTGTTGTACAAATTTTATTTCATAATAGGTTTTGGACTGACAATCGGTTTTCATAAACTAAAGTGAACAGGGCCTTAATGCCTATCATCATCTCCTTCTCTGTTATGTGTTTTTAGAACTTGGTTTGAAGATACACATAAATTTATGAGAAAATTATTGTTGTTTATTTCTAATACAGTAACGGTACTATTGAGTATTTCATTTCCTCTGAGCATAGCTCTTGTATGACTCTACGACACATGCGTTAGGGCCTCTTTGGATGCTACCAAAGTTGGTCCTTATTTGCAGATAAGATTATTGTAAATTAAACTTATGTGAAAATGGGATATTAATGCCTTTTTGGTAGCTATTTCATAAAACTATTGTAGCAATATTTTACTTCAAAACCATTTTATAATCCCAATACTTTTTAATGTATCTAAAGAGGCCCAATTCATGGCCTTCAAAACTAGCAGGGGTAGTGTCCTATATTTACAACCTTAATTATAATACTATTGAAAATGTCTGTTGCAGTGATTTCAAATGTCCATTGCTTAAGCACGATGATGAAATGCTTAGCGGTGAGTTTTGTCTTCTCGTTGTCCAGATATATACATGTATGTGTCCATATATACATGAATTTATGCATGTATGTGTTCATGTGTCTGCACTGATGTATGTGCGCATGTCTATGGTTTTTATTCTTATTGAAAGTTGATTTATGTAAAATTTTCAGCTAGGTGCAGCAGAGTTCCTTCAGAAACCACTATCTGAAGACAAACTCAGAAACATATGGCAGCATGTGGTTCATAAGGTGCTCTAACCTATGAAGTTTCTATTGCAAATTACCTTCTTTTCTTTTTGGGTTTGGGTTTGTCTCATTTCAGTGTCAAGATTGGATTTCTTTTTTCAGTTATTCTTTCTTTGATTTAGTCTCATTTCTGTGTTCGTTAGTCCTGAACAGGCCTTCAATGCAGGGGAAAGTGTCCTCTCCAAATCGCTGAAGCCCGTCAAAGAAACTGTAGTATCTATTCTTCAGCATCAATATGAAATAGCGGAGATCAAAAACCAAAATCCAAGTGAAACAGAAAATTTAGCACAAGCCCAAGAACATCAACAGGAGCAATCACAGGGAAGTGATAGGTATCCGGCACCTTCAACCCCACAATTGGAACGGGGAAGGTTATTGGGTGATGGAGTTTGTCAAAACCAACCCGACATTCCAATAAAGAAAGAGAGCACAGAGCACGATGGTGAGTCAACAGAATTGAGAAAATCGAGTTGCTCAGAGATTCAATCTGTCGAAAATACTATCAACCATTCGGTTGGTGTTATTAATCTTAAGGATGATTTGGCTTCAAACCCTGATGGGTCTTTAAATGAAGAGGAGGTTGATTCAGCCGATGGTTCTAAAACTGATGAATGCATTACTACTAAGATATCTTCCGATATCCAAAATGGAGACAATGTAGAATGTGGTGCTGAGGATGGTAAACAGAATAAGGCATCATTCCTTCCGAATTCACGTGGCACTAGGGCTAATAGAAAAAAGATGAAGGTAATTTAGACTATCAAATTTTCCTGTTTTCCCTCCCTTTCAGCTTCTTTTTTTCATTCAATTTTCCTTTGTGAATTGAAACAGTTCAATGTAATGATATTAAAATGATTTTTGTTTGGATTTGTTGACCTTTCAGGTGGACTGGACACCGGAACTGCACAGAAAATTCGTGCAGGCGGTGGAGCAATTGGGAATAGACCAAGCTATCCCTTCTAGGATTCTGGAGTTGATGAAAGTTGAGGGGTTGACAAGGCATAATATAGCAAGCCACCTGCAGGTTTGTATTGTGAATGTGCTTATTACAGCTGTGCTCGTATGTTTTTATGGGTGTGCTATAAAATTCTCTATACTTGCTAAGTAGCTATAACCACTCCAAATATTGAACATGGTAGATTTGTGCTCAAGATAAGAAATATACCCTTTAAGTATGAATTTTTTGAGGCAGTGAAGGTATTTTCAATAGTCTGTTATCTTATATTTTCATGGAATAGACATTCAATTATATACACCATATCTAGTAATTGATAGGGTTGGAATCCACCTTTTATGACCTAAGCCATACTTTGAAAAGTGAAAGGAATTAACATGAAATGCTGAATGAAGTGGTAGTTACACTACTAAGGAAAACTTTGCTGCAATGCGATTTTTCGGTAAGATCCTGTCAATTGACGAATACTTTTGATAGGTTTGTCCTATGAGCTGACTGGATCTTTGGCTTAAGCTTCTCAACTAGTGGAATCTAAGGTTAAATGGCTTTAACCATCAAGAGAGAGAGAGAGAGAGAGAGAGAGAGAGAGAGAGAGAGAGAGAGAGAGAGAGAGAGAGAGAGAGTACATTAAGAGCTAGATTGGAAAACAAAGGCAATGGGATCAAGTAGAACAAATCCTACCTCATTTTTGTCTATGAACACAGTATGTATATGTATATATAGTCTCCTTTGCAAAGAAAACAACTTGGACTTTACTACAGTTTTAGCCTATGCGGTATACATGACTTATCTAGGACTCCATTTCTTGTATCATAGATGATTACTGTAAATCTAGAGTTTTAGATGTTTTAACTTCTCATGGAAGTGATTCTTTGTTAGTGCAGAAGTATCGGATGCATAGAAGATACACCGCGCCGAAGGTAGACGAGATGGGATGGCCCATGAAAAAGAGCTACGCACATAGACCAATTGTGGCCTTCCCTCCATTCCATTCAGATTTTGGTCTTCCCACAAGTCAGATTTACCCTGTCTGGGGCCATCCTAGCTCTCACCCCTCGGGCGCCCAAATGTGGAGCCATGCTGGCCTTCCGGTGTGGCAGCCTCCAAAAAATTTGCTTTGGAAGACTTATCCTGGGGTAATGTATGGATTTATCATCAAAATTTTGTATGCATGCCCACGCAAGACACACACACAGATATATATATATATATATATATATATATATATATATATATATATATATATATATATAAACTCATTATCCTGAATGGAAAATGTACCAATAATATCCTGGGGGAAGTGATATCCCCACTCCCTTATTCCATAATTGCAGTCCTCACTTTATTGGACACTTTTTTATTGGCAGTTGATGACTTCTTAGGAATGAAAAAAACGGCTAGTGATCTCCACGTGACTATGTTTTGATAATAGGACTACTCACTTTGTTTTACTCTTCTCTGATTGGCTGCCGAGAGCATTTGGGGAATTGTAGTAGCCTTTAACAGCTGGTTAAAAAATGTGAAACAAGGTGAGTTTGTTCCATTAACAAAGCATGATTTTGCTGATATCTGTCCCCATTTTAAAGTCTTAAACAGTTATTAGAAAGGTATAAATAAAGGGAGGAGTGCCATTATTGTGGAAAGGAAGTTTATATATCATCTCCCTCTGGAACAATGCAGATAAATTAGCATGAATGAATTGTCATATACTGCTATTTAGTATATACAGCGTTTGATGTTCTTACATCTCTTGTTTCAGATGCATGCTGATACATGGGGTTGCCCTATTGTTCCACCCCAAGTCCCATTCTCCATGTTTCCCCAAGTGAGTATACATAACACATTCAGATTCTCTTGTTTGTATATGTATATGCATTTCTAGCTACTGATCTTTACACTCCCTTGTTTTGATTTCATATACCTCTTTATTCTACTATAGTTCATTGGCCATTACAGTGATGACTTGGATGAAGCATTGTAGTAGCCAATGAAGGACTTTAATTTAAGATAGGTGTATGATACCAATAGAAAGGGGATTTAAATAAGGGGCGGATATCTGTATTACCATATTTTGATGGTGGCACTACACACTTTGTTTTACACTTTCTTAATTAGTTTTTTTAAGGTTGTTACCATACTCGAAATGCTATCAACATCCATTCATAAAAGTGTAAAACAAAGTGAGTAGTTCCATTATCAAAATATGGTAGTGCCGATATCAGTCCCTTTTGAATATTATATTTGCACTTCCTCGTTGATGGCTTCTAGGGTACTGCAACAGCCTTAAACAGCTAATTACAAAAGTGTAAAATGAAGAGAGTGCCCTTATTAAGATTAGGGAGTGTGGATATCAATGCTCTCTATCTAATTATGTGTGCGTGATTGTGAATATCATTGCATCTTATAACAAGATCGATTGGCTTGCTTGAATAACTCAGAATAGCATGGGATTTCATGGCTTGGATAGCGACAAACTGTCAAAAAATTCATTCGATCTTCATACGGTGAGCCTCTGCTTCCACACTTTAGGAATGTACAGTTATGCAATTCACACCTCCCTATTTTACGTAATATATATTTTTAGATTATTGATATTTGCACTACCATGTTTTGATAATGAGACTAACCCACCTTATTTTTTTTCCTTTTTTTAATTGGCTGCCGATAGCTTTTTGTGAATTGTAATAGCTTTTGACAGCTGGTTAAATAATAAAAGACAAGGTGAGTTCGTTTAATTATCAAAACATGAGTGAGAAACTGGGAATAACTGCATATTTACATTGTTAATAAAATTATTGGAAGAGTTTATTTGAAATGGCAGGAGGAGGTGATAGACAAGGTGGTAAAAGAGGTGATGACTCAACCATGGCTACCACTGCCCTTGGGCCTTAACCCACCTTCCACAGAAAGCATTCTGACTGAGCTACACACACTTGGTATCTCCAACATCCCACCAGAACCCAACTCCTCCTAGTCCATGCTTCTCCTCTCAACTCAGCTCTCTTTGTTAGATTATGTGAGATCTCACTCTTGGATTAGGTTGAGTTCTCACTGTCGGATTGTTATGGTGGTAGATTAGGCAAGTTAAAATGGTGATATTTGGCGTGGCCTTCCACTGGTCATTGCCTTCTGCTAATCGTTTGCTCCTCTTGGTGGTAGATTAGGAAAGTAGAGACGGAAGAAGAAAATGAGGGAGAATGAGGCGAATGCAAAGAAGGCCGGTTCTGAGAGTCTAGATCTTAGAGAGTGGTTAAGTAAAATGAAAGGGATATGAATGACATGAAGGGGTTTAGGCTTGGACGGAGAGCCGCTGACCGCAACCCATATAGTGTTGTTCTTTGGTGGTTGACAGATCTAGCCGTCTGCCAGGTTCCAATTTGTCTCGTTGTGTTGCTCTTTCCAAACCCAAACTCCAACCCCTTCCATCTCAATCATATCTCTTCCATTTTATTTACCCACTCTCTTAGATCCAGTCTCTCAGAACGGGCCTTCTTTGCATTCGCCTCATTCTCCCTCGTTTTCTTATTTCGTCTCTGTCAATATCAGCGGAAATTCAATAATAGCATCAGTCACTATGATCAGGGGTTCTTCATCAGCGTGAATTAGATCAAAAGTTTTGAAGGAATTTCATTGTAACCAAATGCACGTTGATTTTTCAATCAAATTGTTGGGACCCGTGTTGAACTCACCCTTAAAAGCTAGCCGTTAAGGGGAGGTGGCCAAGTCATTATGAGCCCATCCACATCTATTCACTTTTTCCGTCGAAAGGTGAACGGGGATTTCCAAGATCTTTCCCGAGGGATTTTTTCCATGCCCCGGCTCTGATAACAATTCCAATTGTTAGGATCCGGTTAGAACCCCAACAATAATTGAAGAAACAATCCTAATCCAATCCACTTTCATAATCTCACTTATTTAGCTCTTCTAATCTACCACCACAACAATCCGAAAATGAGATCTCAGGCCCAATCCAACGGTGATCTGACAAGAAGGACTACAAGCACCTAACACCCTAGCAGTGGAAAAAGAGAAGAAAACAAGAAGAAATCCGGACGAATACAAACCCAATAATCGGTGGGGCATAATGAAGTGACTGAGACGAATATAAGGAAACGGCTGGAGAAAGGCCACGTTATGCGTCCTTTGAACGGGAGAGGGTGGAGCACGTGCTATTGTTGTGACTTTTGTCAGGGAGACACAGAAAGTTAGTTGGCTTTATGCCTTTATGGAGTGACATGGAAAGGGGTGATGTGCATGTGATGGCCTTTTCCGGCCATCTTCTTCCAAATTAAATGTTTCTCCTTTTCTGGTGCCTAAATTGATTGGTAGTTGCGTGCCTTCACGTATGTGTAGAATGATGGGTACACCTCCTCCAATTGTAGCGGGGTATTGAAAAAGGGGATCGATCCTCCATTGATTCCTCTAGATCCTAGGGCTAGGATCATCCTATTGTGAAACCACCAATCATTCCAAAAGCTTTAGCTATTGGAAGGGGTGTTGTTTAATTATTGAGAAATTATATCATGAAAGGCCGTATAGGCAGGTACTCATCATCCCTTCTTGATATTTAATCCGTAAAGCTCACTTTTTGAGGAGCTGCTGTTGGATCAAATATCAAGGGTGGTACTTCTATCATACCACGTTTTGGTGTTCATACGGCCTTTCATCATATAATTTCTAATCAGGAGATGATATTTTTTCACCCCCCTCCCCACAAAAAAAAAATAAAAATAAAAAATAAAAATAAAAAACGCATGCGTTCCCCTTATAAGGTGATTTGGTGTGAACAGTGTGCAACTTCCGCATTTCCCCTCCCGTGTATCCCTCTCTTGAGTTGGAGTGGATTTTTAATATGAAGGACTTGTTTGGTTTTGATTGAAGGACTTGCCTGAGGCAATAGCTCATGCATTACTCCAAAAGCTTAAGCTGCTAGAGTCATCTTTATAGCTTGGTACTCATGTGTGGCACCATTTTTTAGGACTAGTCATACATAGATTGATATGAAGGAGTTGTTGGATTTTGAACGTAGGGCCTGTTGTAGGTTATAGCTCTGGCACCACTTGTTGGGACCGGTAGAACCCACTCTTAAAAACTAGTCGTTAAGAGGAGGGTGCCCAAGCCCTCCCCTTCACGTGTTCTCCTCTCTTGGGTTGGCTGTAGACATGGATTTTTAATATCAAGGCATTGCTGGCGTACCTGATTTCTGATTTTTCTGGAAAAAACAGAAAATGAATGATTAGATGAAACCTCTTCGATGCGGCGAGATGAGGCACGGACTAGGTCGCTTTCTCTTTAAGGTGATTTTGCACCTCTGCGGAAAAACCTCTGGTGCAACAGATCCGAACGCAATCCATCAGGATACAACAGCCCGACGCACCGTCACTATCTATCTGAAGTGCACGATCAGACAGATCTGAACCAAGTAGCGAACACTCCGAATGCCCAGAAAATAGAATAAAACAGAGAAGAAATAAAACAACAGAACACTATGAAATATAGAGAGAAAATCGGTTCTGTCAATAAAAGAGAGAAAGTAAAGCACTGTTTTATCACAGACAGAAGAGTGCAACAGAACAGAAAAAGCTGTGTATACTTTTTAAAACCGGTGGTAAACATGGGTTTTTATAAGCAGAAACGTGTCTGTTAAAGATATCGTTTAAAAACAGTAAACGTGCCCTTTAGAAAACGTAAATGTACGTGCTCGGCGCGCGCGCGCGCGTTTTTAATTTGTTCTTGGTTCTCTTTGTAAAATTTCCAAGGCAACCAAATTGAATGCCCTTGAAAGGCTCAAGCCTTTGCTCAACAATCCCTCTTATATGCATATGTAGAAATCTTTCTTACTTTCCCATCTTGAACTATCTTTTCAAGTAGAAAAGAGAGCACACTACAAGAGTTTCAAAATTTTAAGTGGGAAAAGTACAAATGTGAAGATCAATTTGAAAACTTCATACTTTGGGTGGGAAGTTTCAAAATTAAAGGGAATCTTTCCAAAAGCAAAAGACTTTTTAATTTTAGTCTTAAAATACTAACATTATAAATTGTAAATCAGAATATCTTTCTATTTTTTTTTATCATTTCAACCATTTCAGTCAAATTTTATTACGTGGAATGAATCTATTGAGATTTTATTTTAGAGGGGGTAGAAACAAAAATTTTTTTGATCATTGTGCCACTACAAGAAAAGGGATATTCACCGACGGTCATGACCGGCGGTGTATATACCATGACCGTCGGTGAATATCCCGATGAATGTCGGTGTAACTTACACCGACACTTTTAGTGAACGTCACTGATGCTACCGTGGCTAAATGTATATACCGACGTTTAAAAAACTTTGGTGATACTATTTATACCGGCGGTTATGAACGTCGTTATGTGGACCCCGATCCGAGATAGGCGGCGAGGGAACGGGTCCCTAACACCATCCGGATCATCCACGTGTGAAGGAGAGCTCTACCAAGGAACTCTCAAAACGGATGCCACCCTCATAGCATAGCACGAGTGGCGATATAAAAGAAAGAGATATGACTCGATCCGGAACTGAGGTTCGAAACAGAGACATACCTGAAATAAACTCAGAGTCGCCATCCATGGATATGCCATGGAACCCTAAAATCAAATCCTCTGTACAATGGATAACCAGAAATATATATGGGTTCGTGCCTGGTTACGAATGAGGAAGGTCTGAGAGCACCCCCGATTCGTCCGAGTGCAAGCACTTGGTCTCTTATGCCATTTATTATTAACTCCAAAGAAGTTTGGGTAAAAATCATCTGAAATGGGAACAATCCTCAAGAATCGTCTACCTAAGCATGCATTTCCTGAGGATAAAGATAATAAACACATATAAAATAAAATGAAAGATGTGCCACCTAAGCATAGCTAGGTTATGAGTGACAAACCTAATGGGTGTCTAAGATCTGATGTGCAAACACATGCAAGCTACAGCAAAAGGTATATGATCAGTATGAGAAAGTAAGAAAACACATCAAAACATATAATAACAACATAATAAATCCTAAGACTCTAAATTATTAGCCCGAGTCCTCGGATGGTCTGGTATTCATCCAAAGAAGCCTACGTATCCCCGCCTCCACGAGAATCAAGGCAACGTAGTTCTTCGCGCCTATTCTAAGCTATGATGCCTAAGACACCTAGCCCTCTATCCTAAACTCGATCTAAAAGACCGGACCAATTATTAAAGTTTATTGTACGATTATTTAAATTCCAGTGAATTGTTAATTTTAGGACACCCTATATGCCCTAACTAAATGCAAATTAGCCCTAGGCTAATGCAGGTAGTTCCTACAACCTATGTGTAACTAAGCTGTATTTCCTAAGGAAAACCAAAGGTGGACTAGCGTATCCTATTCTAGTCATCACTCGGCGATGTGGATCGCCGACTGACCGGAAGGAGGCGCTCCTATAACTCTAGGACAAACCCCTAACTCTAAAACAAGCACACAACAAGCAAACAAACAAACAACCTATCAAAAGACACAACCTAACTCTAAAACTCTCTATCTAGGAGAAACTCCTAACTCTAGAGGAAGATCTTTTGAAAATGAAGGTTTTAAAGGTTGCTTATTTGAAAAGATTTAAAATGCTATCTACAAAAGTTTGGCTGGACTTGGGATATAAATCCCTAGCTGCACTACGTACCTCGTGGAAGAGGATCAAGCCAACGTAGTTCGAAATGAACTCTCTACCTATCAAACACTTACAGCAAATCAACTATTTTTTATGTTTTAAGTTTCTAATGTTTTTGAGATTTTTAATAATTTCAATGTTTATGGATTTTAAAATTTCTGATGTTTTCACCAATTCACCCTTTTGGTCAAAGACCGGAGGGAATATACAAGCAAAACCCTAGGGCCAAACCCTAGGATGAATAAGGGAAACTATGCTCTAATATCACCGTTATAAGAGCAAATGAGTCAAAGACTCTCTAATAAGAGTAACTGAAAACACTGAAAATGAGATAATGGAGTCAAAGACTCTCTAATGACTGCAAAAGGAAAGGCGAGTCAAAGACTCTCTAATAAATCCAACTGAAAGTACAAATGAGTCTAAGACTCTCTAAGAAAACTGCGAAAGAGATAAATGACTCAAAGACTCTCTAATAACACCACCAAAGGAATAAATGAACCAAAGATTCTCTGAAAGAAAAGGAAACACGATTCAAAGACTCTCTAAGAGAGAAGAAAACACGAGTCAAAGACTCCACTAGCAACAACTAAAGGATATACGAGTCAAAGACTCTCTAAGAGATGAAAACACGAGTCAAAGACTCCACTGACAACAACTAAAGGATATACGAGTCAAAGACTCTCTAAGAGATGGAAACACGAGTCAAAGACTCCAAAAACACCGATTAAAGGATAAATGAGTCAAAGACTCTCTAAAAGAGAAAGAACGGGTCAGAACTCTATAATAACAACACCTGAAAGACAAATGAGTCCAAGACTCTCCTACAACACTACTGAAAAGACAAATGAGTCAAAGACTCTCTAATCAAGGCTGACTCCTATGCGAATGGACTATCGACTAAGGAGAAGCTTACAAGCAAAAAGGAATAAGAGACCTTGTGCATATTTGGCAAAGGTAAAACACCCAACCGGGCCGGACAGCTACCTAGCCCTAGGGTGCAACAAATATGCAACCTGATACCCATAAGGGTAGGGGTATGAAGCCAAGCCGAGTAGGGTGTTCTCCCAAAACCAAACGACGCACAAAGAGGAGGTTTAGCAAGAGAATGAGACTGGGCAGGTCTAAAAAGGAATAAGAGACCTTGTGCATATTTGGCAAAGGTAAAACACCCAACCGGGCCGGACAGCTACCTAGCCCTAGGGTGCAACAAATGTGCAACCCAATACCCATAAGGGTAAGGGTATGAAGCCAAGCCGAGTAGGGTGTTCTCCCAAAATCAAAAAGCACACAAAGAGGACTAACGAGAGAATGAGACCGGGTGGGTCTCCCAAACACACATAAAGATGGGCTCCAAGTAACCTTATCATTGCCCCCAAGGGGTAATCAGGGCTAAGACAACTAATTGACCAAATTGGTCTCTAATTAACAAAGGAACAAACTGAGGTACAATCTCAGAGAGGATTCTACAAATGAGGCTTGCCTCCAAAGGAGGATTGCCTAACGAGACAGAGTATGTCTCCTAGTACAGGTTCTATTATCTAAAGAAGTCTAGAAGACTACGCTAGTCTATCCAAAGAGAGAAGAAAAAGGTAACTAAGTAAACTCAAATTTCATTCAATTATTATAAAAATAAATCAAATATCCGCAAAGTAAGATCTACAACTAAAGAGTGCACAACATGTAGCAATCATAAAATGATAAACAACATTAATTAGTCCAGACCAGCCGCTGGATAGCCTAATAAAGTAAAAACAATATCAAACACTTCTATGCCCAACCATAAGTACCACTGCCCCAATATGGGGGTGAAATCAGATGATGCTAAAGTAATCATCTGATATCACAAATACACAGGATAATATTTCTAAGCCCGCCTTGAGATCAGACAGTACTCATGTCGATAATATCGAATAGAGTAGTCATCTGATCTCCTTCTTTCCTAAAACAATTTATTTAAATAAAAGACAAGTTTATGAACCTCAAGAGAGTCTCACCTGAACACCATTTATTACCGTCTTCAAACCCTAACTCAAAGCTTAGTACAAGAGGAAAAATATTAAAATTTTTAACAGATTATACAAATGCATGCAATGATATTTCTGATTTTTATAAATTTAGATGCATAACAGGGGGCATATCTGAAAGGTTAAGTAGGCCTACTAAACAAAAGAGGGGAGCACTACTTAAATTAAGCGAGTCCCCTAAAGATGGGCTTGGGCTATCGCCTTCATCGCCCACTACCTTACCCTAGGCAATTATAAATAATTGTGTAAAAAAAAAAAATTCAATTGCAATGGGACATACAAGCTAATTTCATACCAACCGAAGGAAGAACGAAAATATCTACTGCATGCAACTTTTCACAAATGGGCTATTGCAAACAAGAATAACCACATCATGGGTAAAGGTACTAGTGCTCATAAAATGAATCTGTGGTTATCCTCATATATAACAACCCACTTGTGAGATGTCCTAACCAGAATTTGCCAAAATGATACTACAATTTTAAAGATACTCATTCAAGCCCATTAACAGAAAAATCAATTTGGAGCCATAGTCATATTGAATTTATCATTAACACTTAGCACCAATATAAAAAAGACAACTTACGATTCAGAGGTAAAGAATTATAAGCATGGCGAGATTGCCTTTTTAACACAGAGAAATATTTACAAAGATCTGTTGGAAATAATCCTTGAGAAACACATACCCTTAAAGCATACACAGTAGATTCTAAATGCTATGAATAATAGAAGATTCACATCCTTGAGGAAACTACATCAATAGTGAGACAAAATTCATCTGTATTATCTTGAATCCTCAGATCAATGGGCATAAGCATTCAGGCAAAATAATAATAATAATGATGATAGGATTGTTTAAAACGATATTGACCTAAGCTTATGAACATTTAAACATCCAAATCAATAGTAAGCAGGACAAATTTTAATTCCATTCCTTTACAATCTCAGTACAACCAAGCATAGGTTAAAGCCGCGATTAAAGCAAATCGATTATCTCCCTACTTTACAAGGCATAAAATCAAAAGGAATTCCATAGAAATCCAAACCATATAGAAGAATCTATTCGACTAAGCAAGATCATGAACAAGGTAATTATCTTAATACCAAATTGACATTAAAATAAAGAGAAGAAGTTACCAGAATTAATGAGAGCGATTGCAGGTAGTGAGAATGCTCGGATTTCGATCTGTCAGATCAGATTCCAGCAAGAATTGTTGGCGAAGATGACAGACTTCGGTCGGAATCTGGCTGGAGGGAATCAGAGAAGATGATGGAAAATAAAACCCTAACCTAACCTCCTTTCTTTATATCTACTGCTAAGATTTTCGTTTGGAAAATCAGAGGAAAGGAAATCCGATCTCCTGAACTTTTTGAGAATCTACAAAGGTAAAGAAAATTAGGAATAAATCTGAATAAAAATGTGCAGATCCGGAGTTTATGGAGGTGGAAAATGGGTTGGTGAAGAGGAATAGATCTCAGTTATAAGATCTGAGGATTAGAGCTGAAGGAAACGAAAAAATTATATAACGAAATGGACGATCGGAGCTTGGACTCCGGCCGGTAGATCTGCCGGAGAAGGAGATCGGAAGCCGTCTGTACCTTTTCTTCCTCTCAGATTTCTCGAAGTTTTTTTGACGAAGATGAAGAGAATCCTCTCTTCTCGGAGCTAGATCAGAGAAAGAAGATGAACTTACCGGAATCCATGGGGTTTGCCGGAGTTTTTTTTTTTTTACATATCTAATTTTCGGCCGGAGCTTGAACCGGAGAAACGATCAGAGAAGAGATTGTGGTGGCTGAGAAGATGATCGGAGTAATGGATGCGGCCGGAAGAAGAAGGATTGGCCGGAATCCTACGGATCTGGCCGGAGAAGAAGGATTGGATGGTGGATCCGGTGAATCTGCAGAGGAGGAGAATCGGTGGTGGAGATACCGGAGAAGAGGATCGAAAAAAATGGAGTTGCCGGAGGAGGAATTGGCCGGAATCCAACCGGATTCTTGCCGGAAAAAACGAAAAACCCAAATCTCTCTTTCTCACCGCGATCTCTCTCTCTCGGATTTTCACGAAAATGAACAGTCCTCTCGTTTCTGTTGATTTTTTTTTATAACAAAGTAAAAAAAACGATATTCGCACCCCTAATTGATAGAGCGCGCGAATTAATAAGCGCACTTCCGCCGCTTTGTCATATTAGCGAAAGACTAAATCGGAATTTCATAGTTCAAAGGTGCACCCCCTCTTCGGCTAATCCACCCCCCTTACAGGTTTACATTATGACACTGATTCATCTCGTTCGCTGATCAAACGAGCTCGGATTCCAACGAAATTTTACGGGGACCTATGAGGGACCCTAACCTAGCTTAGGGTGCAATCCGGGATCCTAGCTTGGTGATTGGATGGGGTTTTGCTCAAGCACCGCGAACTTGGGTCCGGTCAAAATGGGGTGTCTACACGTTATAAATCAAAATCAAACGTTGCTGTTAAGGTAATCGCCTTCTTAAACCGTCGGTGTATATAATATTACACCGACGGTCGTGACCGTCGTTAATTCCCAAGTGGCCTTTGGATACGTATATTTGCCATCGTTTTTTGGAGCGTCGGTTTCGGTAGAAATTTAAAACCATATTCATGACTACTCTTTTTACACTACAAGTCGTAGCCAGAAGAAGAAAATGGGCCGAATGTATCATTCCCTTCATCAAATTATGTGTATTCTTTGTTGTTGTACGTGGATGGTCAAAATCTGTATGGATAGCCAACAAATCATATTCAACGGCTAAAAATACACGTTGGATTCTTGGATTGCATCATTGACGTGAGTCTTGGACCATAGGAAATCCAATGTGAGACCTATCAGTTGGACAGTCCAAATTAGTCAACTGATAGGTGGGACACATGGTGCCGGGCCCCGTCCTAGTGAAGCATTCCTCACCTCTCACATTGTCTTATTAAAAACAAGAGTGTTGGGATCGATCCTAACAATCATATTTTAGGGCTTATGAGGTGCCATATGTGTGATCAAGACTGTCATAAGGGTAATGGGCCAGAATTGTAGTCGCTGGTTGGATCAATGGATCTGGTCACATCCACATTGCATTGGTGGGCCCAAAAAGTCGTTCTTTAGAAAGAGATTAACAACCAATCTTAATTTTGGAAGTTAAGCAAATGAGAGATATGGAGACCCACTACCCATCGCACATCGAAGTGCGATCAGAGCCCCTAAAATGAACACTGCGTCTGACAGGAGATGAAAGAGTTGCACTTGTTGGGCCTTTTCAACCTTTGCGGGCCTAAGACTGACATAAACTGGCCCAACTGACTATGTAAGCATGCAATTCCTTGAATGTAGGCTAATATGCTGCCTTTCTCACTTGTTATTATCTACAGTGCATCGATCGTGATTTCTAAATGTTCTCTTTGGCCAGAGAAAAGTTCCTAATGTCTTGAAGAAGGCTTATGTTATCTCTACAAAATTATTTACTAAATTTTATTAAACTTTAAGGCCATGTCTGGCAGGTAGGAATTTTTTTTCATAATACATTAATGTCTCCAACTAGTTTGGGACAAAGGCTTAGTTGAGTTGAGTTGAGTTGAGTATTAGTGTCTCCAATGTAACTCTGATTGGTGAGAGAGGAGTAGCGCAGGTGGGAGGAGATGCTTGAGAGGGCACAGAGGATTTGAGGGTGAGAATTAAGTGGCTAAAAAACAGGAAAAAGTCGGCTATATTCTGAGCTGGGTTTTTTTGTTTCCTGGTTTTTCAGGCTTTTCTTGCCCACTCCTCACTCATTCCCTCTCCCACCGTCCCTCACCATTAGGTAAGCTAATATTCCATGAAAAAACATTCATGGTAGCCATATATTGAAGATTTTCTGCCATCTCAATAGTAGTTGATTAGCTTTAATTTGATTAATCTTTAAATATTGAAGATTTCCCATCATATCAACAGTAGTTGATTAGCTTTTGAATAATAAGCCAAGTGAATCAAATCCACCTTTGCCTCGAATGGATCAATATTCCATACTCTATTTGTTGCTTATTGATCCTTTCTTTGCCATACGAAAGCTTATTGTGCCTAACCACCAGCTCTTGATAAAATGTATCTAGTTTTTGTCTTAAAGAGTTTGTGAAGACCTAATCATAACATGAGTAAAATGGCAAACCATATTATAGATTTAGAATGCATGCCAAAAGAATTTGTGGCAAGTGGAAACACAATGTCCCTCTATTCACTAAAGCATGATGTTCCAGGGGTCTTCTCCATAAGATCATGTTGTTATGCTCTTTTGTGTTTGAAGCTATTATTTTGATGTCCCGTTTCTCACTTTGTCAATAGGCAGCTCATTGTTTGAGTCGTGTAAAACATTACTATGTCCACTCAATTCCCTTCGTCTCCCAACCTCGTTGCCTCTCTCCCACCACTTGATAAACCATTATTCTGTGGAGAAAGCTTTCACGGCTGACAAACATGGCCTAAGATTAACTAATATTTTATGAAAAAAACTTCTTAAGATCTTGCAAATGTAAGTTTCTCTCTAGTTATTAAATATCTTATAAATCTAAATTCCTTTAATCTATATATTATTATATTACTATATAAACCCTAAATCCTTTATGAAATCCCTAAAACGATGAAATATTAGATATATAAAACGAAAACTGAAAACCCTAACTAGCTCCATTTAAAACCAAGTATAATTGGATGATCCTAGAACATTGATCAATTGAGGTGTGTTTAGGAGCCCATCAAAAGGTTAAACAGTTGATTGTAGGCCGTGGTGTTCTTACATAAGGATGTAACATGCAGCATGAGACCCGATACATAAATCAATGGTCTTGATGATCACACATGCATGCTATGTGGGTCCCAAAGTTGATCATTAAGATTAGGGAAATTATGTATTGTCAAAAGAGTAGTCATATATAATTACAATAAAGGGGGTGACCCAGGGAAGAGAAGGGACGAATACATTACTTCCCCTAGCTAACACTATGTCTTTGATAATATTGGTTGGGTAGTTGATGGAAGAGATTGTCTCACTAAATCTTGGTTGCTTTACGATGGGCCATGTCGAGAGTGTTTATAGACAACGTTCAAAGTGATAAATAAGAGGTAATGATAAGAGGAATGCTAAACTGAGGGGCACCCTTGCAAAAATGGGCTGAAGGGGCGCCTCTTATTCATAGAAGGTAATAAAGATTGAAATCTGAACGTAATAATTAATCCTCATCTAGCAACCAAGATGCCTCAAACATATGTGTGTTAAGAATTGACATATGATTGATTAAAATCGTATATGGTCATGTCTTACTAAAGCGAGTCAGGAAATGATAAATGTGCCACTTTTAATCTCTTGGGACACCCAGCTGCATTGTACATGGCAATCAGGTCACTTCATTGCTTCAAATGTGAAGTACATGGGGAGAAATTCCTATCTTTTTCTTGATAAGGACTCACAATTTACCCAACAGTTTAGTCGTATCCATTGTAACTAAAAATCCCTTGATATATGGGGCTGATTTCTTGTATACATACATTGATTAGGAATGAAAAGAATATACACTTTCTACAGTTCACTCAAAGTTATTATGGTATTAGAGCTATAGGTCATAGGGGCGTACTACAAGATTTGAAGCCTTTGATTTATTTCATCTTTCATTCATTCTATCCGATACAGTTCGACCTTCTCATCTTTCCTTTTTTTTACCATACTTGTTAAAGCTTTCTTGTCTCATTCATTCAATCCGGTAGAGTTCTACCTTCTCATCTTTCCTTTTTTTTGCCATACTTGTGAAAGCTTTAACATTTCACTTTTGTTGCCCTACTTCTGTTGATCCAGTACGACTTCTCTTTTCACATTTCACTTTTTTATTTATCATTTCTTAGTATTACTTGTTGGATCTGTCACATCTCTTCTTTCCTTGATAATTTCTTTTTTAAAAAAGGTCCCTTTCCTTTACAGGATTTCCTCTACTTTTGCTTCAACTTTTCAAGATATTTCTCCACAAGTAGGTAAAGTTGTTTTGTTCCTTGGGTTCTTGACAGTACCATTTGCATCATCATTTTCATTCGGATCTTGCTCATATCATGTAACTTCAAACGTCTCTCAAGTCGGTAATTCCTGTTCCATTAATGAATCTAATATTCATTCAGATCCCCTCTCTCTTTATCACTCTGACAGCCCTACAACCATCCTTGTTTCACCACCGTTGAATGGAGATAACTATTCAACTTGGTTTCGTGCCAAAAATAAATTAGGATTTGTAGATGGTTCCATTCCTAAACCGAGCTCTACATCTCCTGAACTTTCTAAATGGGAAAGAGTGAATGACATGGTTGCTTCATTGATACTTCACTCTATCTCTCCAAGTCTCACTTCCAGCCTTATATACTCAAAGACTGCTCAAGAAATTTGGGATAACTTGAAGGAGAGTTTCTCCTAGCCAAATGCCCCAAGAATTTATCAAATTAAATATATCATCTTTAAAACAAGAAAATTTGTCTGTTTCTGCGTACTATACCAAGTTGAAAACTCTGTGGGATGAACTGGCTTCTTACACCTCTCTCCCTGCCTGATCCTGTGGTGCTTCCAAAGCCGTGTTAGATTTTTTGCATCAAGACCAAGTAACGCAATTTCTGCAAGGATTACATGATTTCTATGCGCCTATTCGCAGTCAAATCCTGTTACAAGAGCCGTTGCCATCTGTTAACAAGGTATTCGCACTCATCTTACAAGAAGAGAAGTAGATTGTTAGAGTCAAGCAAGGTTGCTTGAAGCATTACACCCTAGGTTTCTAGTTTGGAATCCTTAGTTTGCTGCCTCCAGCCCCTATATATAGAGATACACAAGGGTTATTGACTGGTTAATGGACTCTAGCCCATGTAGGCCCACTACACCGGTCCATTATCTTATTGGGCTTGTATTAGAACATACATTAGCTGTATTATATACCCAACAATCTCCTCTTATGTTCTACATATATCACAATTCAATAGATAGATAATGTGATGTCCAAACAAAATTTTGAATCATCCATATCACCATATCAAAAAAGATCTGTAATCCAACTGAAAACAAGAATACTTTTAAGAATAACCAAGAGTTTTAGAAATAATATAAACTAAAACAAAAGCAGTTTCACATGTAAGTGAACTATTTATTCAACTGAAAAGAATATAATAGTCATCACTGCTCTATAAGGATTTACTCATCAAGTAAGTCATTTTCATCAAAATCCAAATCGAGAAAAGCTCCTCCATTTTCGCCAATCTCTGTAAATTACCAAATTTGAATTTCATGAAAATGAATCCAATCATTTGTGTAAAATACTAAAGAATCTAGTTCTACCAGAAGAACTTAGTACACTATCATATTGGCTGAAAAACAGTATCAATAAGCATCATTGTCAAGTTTCAATAAAGAACAAGACCTAAATAGTTTCTTATACAAAGAATCATTCTATGTTTCCATTTGGAATGTTACAGTCATCTTATCAAAATCCGAGTTAAGTTGTATCATCAAGTTTGGAATGAAACAACTTTTCCCAAAAAGGACATGTCATCAAAATGTGAAATGACACAAAACAACTGCAAACATCATTGAAACATATCAAATGCTTATCTTGACTAAAAGAGAGAGATTCGAAAATTCAAAATAACATAGATATAGGTTAATACCTGTCTATACAGTCTTTTTCCTTACACAATCTAACACCTACAGTAAGGAAGCCCCGTTCACGTCCCCATTGCACCCTTTGCAGTCATAGATACACTGTGGCTGGATACCCCTAATAATGAAAAGGGGCTCATTTATCATTTCCCTATTGAGTCCAATAATGTTCTGAGCTCGCAATCACACACCCACTATATTTGGCCCCTTTCCTTCCCCGGGGGCACACCCCGTAACTCATAAATACACCACAGGGGTGGCCTGGGGAAGAAAAGGGGACGAATAAATAACTTTCCTTATTTTGATCTGCATAACAAACAGGTCCCACAAGCAAGAAACATATAGAACTATAGCAGCTCCGAATTTTCATTCTCCTCCTCCCTGTTAAAACCAGAAAATTCCGTCTCCCGTGCTCAAAATTTTATCCTTTACGTCCTGTAAAAGCAATAAAAGAAGCCTAATAACTTGGCTAAAAGTCGCTGTTCTTGTTCTCTTGATTCCTTGCATATTGAAGTCGACAGAGTCCCGAAGAAAAAAAGGTGTATTTCGCTTTCTTTCCAATGTCGACCACTAGGCTTAGATGAATGGCTTTGAGTCCTCTGACCGGGAGGTAGGAACCAAGAAAAGAAAGGAGATTGATAAAAACCACCTTGTAAAGGCATTCAAACCAATTTTTGGCACGTTATGGAAGGAAGACCTTGCCATACAAAATATTAAAATAGAGATTTTATATGTGGGGCCACTTCGTAAGATGATCGAAACCGCTCATTTGTTTGGTCGCAAAGGAAATAGGAGGCTGTACCGCATAAATCATCTCCATAGGATTATCCTAACCCTCCAATCTATTAAGGTTTCCATAATGTAAAGTCCTTCTACAGATCGGAGGGTTATAATCATCCTACGGAAATGATTTTTGTAGTATAGCCTATTTAGGTTTTGGCCTAACAAACGAATGGTTTGTATTATAATATGAAATGGGCCCACTATACTTTTTGAAAAATGAGATCTTATATGGTATACGGACTTAAATTCCAAAATGATACTTGACCAACTTTGAGTGATTGGCCATTATAATGGGTCCAGCTGCTAACAAGTGGAATTATCCAATAGGCTGTCCCCACCTATTACTCTATGCCTCTATGGACTAATACAAGTGGACTTTGGGGTTAGGAAACCTAGCCGCAAAGTTAGGTTCAGGAAATGCCAGATAAGGTTCACTCAGGAGTTGACCTAATCGACTCAATATTTCTTGAGTTGAGTCAGAAACACTGTTAGGACCCAACCCATTTGAGTGAATCGTCAAAATTGACCTGCGGGTCGCCCAACCTGCCAAAACATGGGTTGGGTCGGGTGAACCCACAGGCATGGTTTTAAATTTCGTCTGAAATCCGATTTCGGTCAAGACCGAAACCGAAACGTTCAAAACCGAAATTGGCGAAACATACCAAATTTCGGTCAAAATTTCAGAAATTTCATCAATTTCGGCTAAATTTGAAAAAAGATATTAATTTTTTATTCCTTTCCCAAATTTCAGCCGAAATTACCTAAATTTTGGTAATTTCAGCCAAAAAAATCGACATTTCGTGCGTCTTTACCAAATTTCGGCCAAAATTTCGGGATTTCGGCTAGGTCCGAATTTATGTCGAAACCGAAATTTCAAACCATGCCCGCAGGCACCCGCATTTTGTTTTTTTAGTTTCTTTTTTTGTTTTTTTTGGTTCGAGTAGATATGGGGCCGCATTTCCTAACTCGCAATAAAATAGAGGATTTCTCTCTTTTGGAGAGTAATCCAGACATTTTGTGTTACTTCACTGAGAAGCCATCCATACGAACTGTGAGATCAAAGAAAAAGATAAATGGACTGTCTGGATTAAGAGGATGCAACCTAGTATAAAAGGGACAAGGGTTCGTTTGCAATGTGGGGCGGCGGGAGGGGGAGGGGGGTGTATTTCATTCTCATGTTTTAGGGTTTTGAGAGAAACTCGAGAGAGTGAGAGACAAGAGGAAAAGAGAGAGAGAGAGAGAGAGAGAGAGAGAGAGAGAGAGAGAGAGAGAGGCCGGCCGAACATGCTTCCCTCCATAAAAAAAATACTCTTAGGCAAAAAATTGTGGGTTATCCGCGGGTTGACCCAACCCACCTGCAGTGGGTGCGGGTCACCTAAATGCTGACCCGTAGCGATGCAGGTCATTTTTAACCCAAGCTGTTGAACCCGCACCCGCATGTTAACCCAATCCAACTGGCTCATTTGCCAGGTTTACCCCTGTATCAATGTATGGAGATTTTTAAAACTTGTCCTTGTATAACTTGGAGCATCCCATTTGACAATCCAAACCGTTCATATCTCAAGATATTATATAGTGTCCCCATATACTTGAGCATTTTTAAAAAAATTGTAGATGGGTCCACATGGTTCGATGATTCAAACAGCTCATTTGTTGGGCCCGCCTTAATTAGGCTGTGCTTCAAAAAATCATCTCTATAGGATGATCCTAAACCTCCGATCTATAGAGGTTTGCAACTCGTATGTATCTTTAAAGTACCAACATCTCATAGAAAATGACTAAGTAACCTTATCTCATAGAAAATGACCGAGATACCATTATCTCATGAAAATGACGAAAGACACCTACCTCTGACCCGGAAGGGTGTGGCTCTTTGGCGTAAAGTCATGGGTTTGCTCCCCAGTGACGAGCGTTCGAATCCCCCCTTGCTTACCCGATGCGCGTGGTTTCCGGATGATTGCGCGCATCCGTAGGGAAATAGTCCTACCCCCGAAGGGGGTGGGGACACCCTTCGTTACCGAAAAAAAAAAAAAAACTACCTCAAACTGACTAAAATACCCTTATCTCATAAAATCAGAACACCCAAATCTTATAAAAATGACCAAAATACATCCATTTCATATAATATTACTAAAATACACCTATCACATAGAAAATAACCAAAAAACCATCATCTTTCATCATCCATATACCATAAGTATCAGGAGTATGTTTGTATTTTTCTTACGAGATGGGAGTATTTTTACAATTCTCATTGAATAGTTATTTTGGTCATTTTCCATGAGATGGGGGCATGTTGATCATTTTATTTGAGAGGGGTATTTTCATTATTTTCTTATAAGGTAGAGTTGCATGAGCTGTAGGAGGTGTGTGAGACGTGGATCCAATAGGGGGCGCTCGTCGTTTGGCAGTTGCAAGGGCGTCCTTCACTTGATCATTTCTCTAGATAATTTATTCCATGATAGTTTAATATGGGCCTCGGGCTGCAGTTGGATCAAATATCAAGCGCGGTACTGTTCTTGATTAGTTTATCCAACAATCAAACTCTTAATATGGAACAAAAACAAAATTGACAAACGTTCTAAACAAGCTATCCATGACAACATAATACTATATTCAAGATTAGATTATCCAACAATCAAACAATAGAAATTCGCAGCGTCTTGTGACCCTAAATAATGGCTCCTCAATCAAACAATCATAGCTTGCAAATTAGTGTAACTTTCTATCGAGAGCTGCTAGGAAAACACGCTACTCTAAATGAGTCTCCTAATACCAATCTCTATTGTGAAAAAGTGGAGCTGCAAAAGTGCTTTTACAAAATTGATTAGATAATCCCATTTATAAAATAACAAACATATCCGTACTTAGGAACCCCTAGTAATATTAGGGGGTTTGCTAGGGACCCTTGCAGAAGGCATCTCTCACTGGCCGGCTGTTGCATGAGAGAAAAACCACACAGGCTCACTTTCAACAGATTTTGTCTTATTCACTGCAAGGGTGTCAATGGGAGGGCTCCGATGGACTATCCGAATCCAAAGTTAAATGGACAGGACCTAGATACACTGCTAGGATCCATGATCATATTTCGGATCCTGATCATAAAATCTGAAAAAAATAAATAACCGATCGGAACCAGACAACTAATAAAAGCCCGCGAGACAGTCCTAAATTCAATATTATTATATTATTTTATGAAGATACTCTCAATTGTTATAACATGAAGTATTATTATTTCAAGCTTATTTTAGTAAAAAGAAGCATTATCCATTTTTGAGCAATTTTTATTTTCAGTATTCTGTAATTCATCTGACTCAAGTCTTGAGTCACTCTCTTCTCTTCCTTCTCTAACCATTGACTTTAAGTCCCTAATCCTTTGTGTCGTCAGCCGCTACAACTCGCCCTCACCCTCTTTTGAGAATTTTAACCGTGTATAACGTAAGTGGGACCTACTAAGACACTCCGATGGTGGTCCAATTTGAAATGGATCGTGATTGTGACATGGAAGTAAGATCCGAATAACACTCCGAACCTGATCTGACCAATATGGGATTTGAATGGATCGTGATTGAGACATAGGTGGATCCAATCGGAAGTGGATCCATTGCGATGGTCCCTAGCAAATCCCTTTTTTTTCTTACTCAATAAACTACCCAATTATAGTAATCATAGGGTTATAATCATCCAATAGAGTAAATGATGTTTAGGAGATGATATCAGGTAGGGGTGCACCTTGGATCGGGCTCAACCCGAACCCGACGGGTTCAACCCAATTTTGGCTCGGGTTGGGTTGGGAAAAGCCAACCTGATTTAATTTCGGGTTGGGTTTGGGTTGAGGCCTTGGCAACCTGACCCAATCCGAACCCGACCTCCGTCCTCTAATTTTATCATGATTTTTCTTAGGATTATGTATTTTTTTGTTTGGCCCTATATGAAACTGAATCCAACTTGACTCAACCCGGCCCGATTTGGAGGCGGGTTGGGTTAGGGTTGACCATCCTCAACCCGACGCTCGGGTTAGCCGGATCCCCATGCTGATCGGATCCAAAATTTATCTTGTATTCGGGCTGTTCATTTTTTGGACAAACCCGTGATTGGCCTAGTCCCACAGGTCATCATGGGTGCATTACTCGTTTCCATTTCTATACTTCTTTCCGCCAAATGGAGAAGTATTCTAACAGCAATCTCCCATCTCCTAATTTTTCGCGCTAATAAACATTTCACATTTAAAACAAAATCCCAACAACATAAGGTACACAAATCGTACATTGCATCTCTCTCTACCTCTTACCCGTTAGATCCGGATAGAAATTGCTATAAAAAGGTCCACCTTCATTTCAATTTTCTGATTCTAATTCTCTGGCTCTCATCAAATTCAGTTTCAACATAGACCCAAAACTCTGCATTTAAATTCGTCATCCACTTAGTGCGCATGGACCACGTCCGAATTTGGGCTCTTCTGTATGTCCTTTACGAATAATTTGATGGGTTTTTTACCCTTTCTCTATCTCAGTTTTGTGATCTTCTTATCTATGAAAATTCAGATTCACCTCCCTCCATGTCACTCTCTCCACCTGCCCTACTTTGGACTTAAATTTTCTTTTTAGTTCTGTCATTACCCATTGACCAAAATATTTAATTTATGTAATGAACTGGTTTGTTTCTGAAAATGTACCTTGTTTCTGGCTTTTTGTACATGTGGGTCATGGAAATCTCAATGGAGACTATATGAACAGTGCTACAGATTCATTTATTAGGGTCTGTTACTTTTGCTGTTCCTAATCATTGTTTGAATTTCTTTGTTTTTTTATCTATCAGAATGAATAATTAACTTTGTGTTTGCTCCTTTTTTAAGGCTTTAAGCCTGACTAAGATTCGCGATTTCTGTAATACTAGGATGCTCTGGTTCCAATTTGGACATATGTGGGATGACGTAGTAATCCAACTTTTGTCTCTGAATGATCTTTCCCGAATCGTTGTTCTTTCTTAATAAGATAATTTAGTATTTTAGCTTCTATAAATTGAGTTTAATTCTCTATCGATGATCGAGTTTGAACGGAATTCGTTCTGTTAATGGTGTGGGTCTGCCAAAATTTTGTCTCTGATTGATCTTTCCCGAATCCGCGTTCGTTCTTAATAAGTTAATTTAGTCTTTTAGCTTCCATAAGATAATTTAGTCTTTTAGCTTCTATAAATTGATTTTAATTCTCTATCGATGATCGAGTTAGAACGGGATTCGTTCTGTTAATGGGTGAATGAAGATGTGATCTTCTTATTGTTTTAAGTGCTATCAATGGCTTATTCCGCTGAATAAGTGGCTGGTGGATTAGTTTAGATGCTGAGAGAGAGCCTTTGATTTTACATCAGGGTCTCCTTTGCTTGAGTCTATTTTCAACACCCAATATGGAGAAATACTGAGTAGTCTACAGCTGGGTCGGTGTTCAATTTGACCGTGCACATATCTGTCCTTTGTGTTGAATCCTACACCAAATCCTTCTGTTCTGGGAACCCTTGTATCTTCTTCCTTTGCTTTCAAATTAACCTGCCATCTACCTTCATGTCTTGTGAAGTTGTAATGGATGGAAAGTTTTACAAGACAATATAGAGATCATCCCATCTGAGTATAAAAAACAGCGGTGATTAGGTGTTTTTGCGTGCCTTTGTGATTGAGAGAAGCATTCTTCATTGCTGCTTTGTGGGTTTTTGGCATCGGTGTCTAGATTTTATTGGGATGCCATGAGAACCAGGAGAGAAAAGCATTCTGAGGTACACAGCCAGAGCCTTTTACTAGTTCTTGATTACTTGTTTTGCAATTTCATGGTTAAATTTAGGATATCTATTGATTTGGACATCATTATGTATATGCAGAACTTTTGGCCTTCCATTATGATGAAGAAATGGCTAAACATTAAGCCTAAGGTTCACGGCTTCAGCCAAGATGAGATTGATACTGAGACTGAGACTGAGACTGAGGACGATGGTACTGAGACTGAGGACGATGGTACGACAATAAACAGTCTTCTCTTTTGAGATGTTTTTACTGTCTAAGGTAAACAGTTTATTGTCTCTATGATTGATCTTATTGCCTTAACTTCTGTTATTTGTATCTGTTTGAAGAGGCAAAAAGGGTGGACCCAAATCTGTTCACCAGAACGCAAGGAAACCAATCTGCATGTCCAAGTGAAACTTCAGGTAACAGTAAATTAGTATCTCAGACACTTTTCCCTGTTAGGGTCACACATACTTTCTGAATTGCCATTTAACCTTGAAGTTGATATTATTTGATCTTGTCTTGGTATTCTGTTACAAGGTTTGACGTTGAAAAGTTCTCACTCGTGGCTCACACTTATCTGTAACATCATCTTAAAATGTTGGGAGTTGATTCACTACAACTTCAAGTATTTGCCTTATGACACAGTTTGGGTGAAAAAATGGATTTAGCAAGAACCAAGTCTGTTGTGTTCTAGATCCCTTATTTTATCCCCTGAAAGGCTAATTTTTGGGTTCCTTTAAGTTATTCTTGATAGACTAATTGCATTCCTTTCAGTTGGAGAATATACTGATTGATATTTAGATAAGGGGTTGCTAGTTTTGTTGCATCCAGTGAACTGAACTGTTTAACTGCATCATTTACCAACACTTATTTCATAAGATTCTTGAGAAGTTGATAAAACGGGCAAACAATATCACGTTGTTTCTTGCTTCGTCCGCCTAACCATTGGATCCATTGCCTTCTCTTTCGGGCATATGGTTTGAACATTGCATGGACTAGAGGGTTTCATTTCAGTTATAAGCATATTGACATATCAAATTGTTTCGTTTTTTTAATATTCTGAGCTTCATATATCATGGCTTTAATCCACCTAAATTTCTACACTTGAACTGTCCAGAAACTCCATCAGTGGGTTATTTGTTGAGGCGCAAGAGGGGGAAATCGGAAACTTTGCGTGTGCAGTATATAAGTACGAAGGATGTGAGGTTTGGATGTTAATTTTGCTACTAGAATTTGTTGATGAAAACCAAAACCTTTGTTTGTTTATATTTTTATTGCGATGTAGGATAACAATAGGCACATGGAATGTTGCTGGAAGAGTTCCTTATGACGATCTTCAGATTGACGAATGGCTCTGTACAAAAGAACCAGCAGATATGTACATTCTTGGGTGAGTACTTTCTTATTTTAGCCTTATGATTTAATTTTCTTTGAATCTCATGAACAATGATGTTCCATTACTGGCTGTATTAAAAATATCAATTTCAGAAGTTGAATACCAGTTATCTTGGCCCTTCTAGCGAGTATTAACACACACACACACACGGATTTGCTAGCGTCCATTGCAGAAGGCATTTCGCGGATGGGTCGTTGCATGTGAGAGCTGCCACTCAGGCTCATTTTTCAGCGGATTTTGTCTTCATTCATGAGGTGGCTGCTCTCACATGCAACAGCCCATCCGTGAAATGCCCCCACATAAATTCAGAAATGATACACTTATGCACTCACCATGCTTTGAGTTATATTCTGTAGTTTGCATTTTCGCTATGAATGTAGTTTGTATACAGTTTCAATGTCTTGAAGATGAGAAGTTTTAGGATGACATTGTGATTATATCATGGTTTCACAGTTTCCAAGAGGTAGTTCCTTTAAATGCTGGGAATGTACTGGGAGCGGAGGATACAAGGCCAGTCCCAAAATGGGAGGCAATCATTCGTAGAACACTTAACAAGTCATCGCAACCCCAAAAAAAATACAAATGTTACAGCGCCCCTCCCTCTCCAGTAATGAGGACATCTTCTACTGCTGATGCGCTTGCAGATGAGATTGGTGATGGTGATGTCTTTAAAAGAGAAGACTTATGTGAAGTGATCAATTTGGGAAACAAGTTTCAGATAAAGAGAATCTATGACATTGACAGTGACAGTAGAGTAGACTGGCCAGAACGTTCGTTAGATAAAGCGCCTAAAGTTTTGTCTTCTAGCACAAAGTTAAGGAGAGTCTTGAGCAGTTCTGGAAGAATTGGCTTTGATTGGATGGAAAAGCCCCTAAATCTCAATTCTCAAAGTTTAGCATTAGAAGGTGGATTGAAACGAGTGCACCACAGTTCAGGAAATCTTGGATTGATCTGGCCAGAGCAGCCGTCTGAACTGATTGATTCATTGTTTGATGCTTTTGGTGAGGAAGAGGATCCTTCTGAAAAAGCAGAAGGGAAATGTGAAAATAAAGACAGTAGAGGATGTGTGAAGGGTCATGCTAGATATGTACGTATTGTCAGCAAGCAGATGGTGGGGATCTATGTATCAGTTTGGGTTCGTAAAACATTGAGGAGTCATATAAACAACTTGAAGGTTTCTCCAGTTGGAGTCGGGCTTATGGGTTACATGGGAAACAAGGTCTTGTTCTCTTTTTCACACTGAATAATTCACCTGAATGTATGAACCAATTTATGAACACATTTAGCATGGATACTACTTTTTATCTAATTTATATCACCTGTTGTAATGCAGGGATCTGTTTCTGTTAGTATGACTCTTTTCCAAACATGGTTATGCTTTGTTTGCTCTCATCTTACATCTGGTCAAAAAGAGGGTGATCAACAGAGGCGTAACTCCGATGTTTATGAAATCTTACGACGAACACAATTCTCTTCAGTCATTGATACTGGTCAGCCACAGACAATTCCCTCACATGAGTAAGAATTTCCAAACCATCATCATTTCCATTTTATGTCAATTCTCAGTGCTAATGTTATGGTCAAGTGTGTTCTTAAAAGGCACGCCATTTACATGTTCATGTGATGATGATTTTTGTTTGAAAATGTTATCTGAACTTGCACAAATCATCAGGATATTTAAGATCGTTACGAGATGTTACAAGCAACTATTTGATGGTCACACCACCTAGCTGGAATCTAAATTGAAGCTCCTAGATGGTTATTATATAAGTTCAAGAATAATGAGAAACAATTTGATGATTCAAATATGTTGAGGAAAAATTTATAAATAACATATGGGAAAAAATTATAACCTAAAATGGTTTTGGTTTGGAAGTCATTTTAGTTGATGTAGGAACTCCCCACAAGCACCTTTGGCCTTTCTTTTTCCTATGTGTGCACTTTCGTGTGGAGTAAAATGTGATTGTCTTTCTCTGAATGTGAAACAGTCAGATTTTTTGGTTTGGGGATTTGAATTATCGTCTCAATATGTTGGACACTGACATAAGGAAGCTTGTTGGTGGGAAACAATGGGATGAACTTATAAACAGTGATCAGGTAAGGTTTCCGCTACTTAAAGAATAACATAAGTGTTTGTGTTGGGTGTAAGCAATCACTTTGTTTTCCAACATTTATGTGCTAACATTGTTAGTACTAGCAATAATAAAAATGTTGGATTGTATAATGAGGAATGTCACAGCTATGCGTAGAGCTTCGACGTGGGCGTGTATTTGATGGTTGGAAGGAAGGGGTGATTGAATTTCCTCCCACTTACAAGTATGAATTCGGCTCGGATAGATATGTTGGAGAAAACCCAAAAGAAGGTGAGAAGAGGAGATCTCCAGCCTGGTAAGCTTGAATCTGCGTTGCCTGGAATGCTTACAGATAAAAGTGAACTTGAAATAATAAAGATACAAATTGAAAGGAATCTTAGTTTGTTATATGAAATTTTCTTACGAAAAAAAGACTAATGGTTGCTGAATAATGAAAGTGAAAATAGTACTAGGGAAACTCAAAAATACTTAATTAATGCTTTCTTTGTCACGAACTGCCTAAAGCACATGTCCTTGATCAGAAAACCATCATAACTACGTGATGTATTGAACCTGCAATGTATGTGTACATGGTGTTACTTCACTAAATTAAGAAAAATTACTTGGCTATAAATTCAGCTCATACAAGTAAGGAAACTTATGTTGCTCGTTATCATCAGCCCTTCAACTACATATTTTCCTACTTTACTATGCTTTTTTCATCAACATGCAGGTGTGATCGTATACTATGGCTGGGAAAGGGCATCAAACAACTTTCTTATGAGGGAGCCGATATAAGGCTCTCAGATCATCGCCCTGTTAGCTCAATTTTCTCTGTTGAAGTCGAAGTTTTTGACCATCGGAAACTCCGTAGGGCTTTAAACTTCACAAATGCTAGAATCCTCTGTGAAGATCTCCTTGAGGAGGGGAGTGAAAGTGACGTGCAAGTGGAAAGCTTCACAAATATCAGGTAATTAATAGTATCAACCATCATCAACTTTGTGTTCGAGGAAGAAGTGAAATGAAGAGTATGGGAGGACATACTGTTGTGAAAAGCCCCAAATAACAATATGCGATTTCAATGGCAAAGCAAAATGAAAGAACAAACACAAGCAAAACACACAAAGACACAAAGATTTATGTGGTTCGGAAGAGCCTACGAGAAGATCCATTATAAGAGCAAGAGATTATAAGAGAAGATCAGTATCTCTCAACCCAACCCACAAGAAACCCTAATACACCCCTTTTCCCTTCTTGAGCTCCCAACCCTCCTATCAAAAACAAGAATCCAAGATAAGTCCTAAAACCCCTTTTAGATAAAGCGAGCCATAACTTATTCTTATAGGGCCGAAAACACTTAAAACGGGCTGCATCCGGGTTGAACACAATATTTCGGACCCCAACCGCGTTGAATTCAAGACATCCAACTCAACACATAGCAACATCTCTACCTAGTAAAATGATTGAAAACACTGTCGAATCTTGTGCCCAAGTGGCAAATAGCCCATAGCCAAGATGTCCACCTTTGATATTGTGTCTTTGATCCTAGCTTAACCATAAAAGGAGGAAATTTTGGAATGAAGTAGAGTCAAGCCTGAGACGAAAGGAGTAGAGTGACCAGACTTTGCTATTGTAATTACCACCAACAGGAATCTTTACTGTTGCATTGGTCTTAGATTCTTGTTTCCATAGAGTGGCATCATCAAAGAAATATTCTGCAGAATCATGAAGGTTTGTATTAATGTGGGTTTGTTCATTTTTTGCAGGGAAAGCTTGTTTTAGAAGGGCACTTGGGTGCTTTAACTGCGCTTCTCATCTGCAGACAGTTTTTAATGAAAAATCTCGCAACCAAAAGATCCACTTGTTGAGTTGGAGTCCAGCGGCAAATAGAAAGAATTCAAGCAATGGAAAAGGGTTTGAAGTCTGTTGAAGTTGGTTATAGGTAACTGAGTAACTGCAAGAAACTGAGGGGAAACCCCAGAGCTGAACTTGCATACCAGTAGTGTTACTGCACTAAAACTTTCTTAGAAAATCAATAGAATTGAGAAAAACATACAAATCTTCTTTTTTATTAGTTAAATAAAAAGTCAGCTGAGTATAGGATTTTGATTTTGGAAGAAACATTATTTAGATGAACTCTATATTCTTTGTGGACAATGTTTTGTATATTATATATTTTTTTTCTTGTGGAATTTTATTGTAATTACCCTACAGAATTCGACTAATCCAGAAAAAAAAAGGTAACTTAGAGACTGTAAGTCTGGCATTTATATCAATGATTTTTTATAAAATTTTCTACAGTTAATTACTGATGATTATTGAAACTTTGAAATCTAGTAGAGAAAATGTGGCAGTAACCCGTTAATGAAAATTTTGTTTTGGATTTTGATAACCACTCACCGACATTTAACTCTTGTTTGTTTTGGGTTTTGATAATCGATTTTGAGTCCAAAACCGATTCTTGGCAAAATTTGGCATCTGTTCGCAGTGTATAATTGATTTTAGACTCAAATTGATTCTACATCCCAGCAATATGCGTATTTTTATTCCGATGTAGAATTGATTTTTGCCTAGAATCAATTCTATAACTGTGAACCAAATGCTCAATTTTGCCAAGAATCAGTTTTGGAATGAAAATTGATTCAAAACAAAAAAACAAACAGGGCTTTAGTAATTGATCTATTAAGATCCACTTCTCATCAATGCATGATCAAGGCTCTTAACCAAACTTACTTTGTGCTTACTAAAACCAGTAAATTTATAGAACTCATTACCAACCCTTAATTAAGAGAACTCTAAGCTAATGGAATTCTCGACAAGCTAAAATCCTATGATTTGTGGACACATACACGAGTGTCGCATGTCGACACAGACATGGAGTGTCAGATACGGCAAACTCCCAAATTTTAGAAACGGAGACACGGCTAAAATAGAAAGTACATATAATCATGATTTGTGGATATAGATTCATGTGCCAGGTATCTACATGGAAACCCTTAAAAATCTAGAAATAGTGGCACACTCGTACACTTGCGTACATATAAATTTACGTAACACCTCTAGCAGTACATTTAAGTGTCTAAAGGAGTGTTGAGACGTGGACATGGGTGTCGTGTCGGACACGACATGCGTGTCAACAATAAATTCCAAGTGTCGGCCAAATCATATCTAAACAACAATAAATTCCAAGTGTCGGCCAAATCATATCTAAACAACAATAAATTCAAAGTGTCGGCCAAATCATAGCTAAAAACAAGCAAGATAAAAACTTATAATAAGTAGTAAAATTTGACTTCAAACTGAGATTTAACCCTCTAAATGATCTGTTTAATTTTGAGATGCTTCCAAACAGCCACTATGTAGGTCTTGCCGACCTCTTTCCAACTGTATGCATTAATAGTGATTCTGATAAACATAACCAAAGTTACACCCTTCGGTCGGCAATGTTACTTGTCCTTTCGGCCCAAGTTTCTTTTGATCCAGGTGTACCACGTAGTCATCTGTCATAACCCTCTACATGTTCTACATCATGATGTCAGCCATTGTAAAGTGTAAACTCTTATTTTTGGTGAGACTAGACTCAGTCATCCCAAAGGTTCGATGACCTCTTCTCTTTGTTTGAGTCATGAGTTGTAGTAGTCATTTTCAAGACGCTTGTTGTCAAAATCACCACTAAATCAATGGCTTTCTTGCCACCAAACCGTGACCTTGTCATTTTTCTCAAATCCATGTCGGTTTGGTTTTTCGTGCTGATGTTTTTTTCTTTTGACAGTTCTCCCTATCTCTAAATATTTAACTTGTTTGGGTCATTGTCTGCATTTGAAGTTTCCTACTTACATGGATAAATAGACTTTAATGAAGGGGAGTCACTGATTTTCTTATTCTATTAGACTTCGTTGTATTTGTATTGTTCTGTTACGTGCCTAACCAATACATTATACTAGGTTGGGTCCCACCTAGTTCAATCCGTTCATCTCACAATAACACTAGATACTAGTCTAACATATGCAAGTAGACCCCTGTGGTTTCAATTTGTATAAGGTAGGCTCCCTCTTTTGAAACACTATCAATGCTAATGAAGACCCCATACACTCCTCCAAACCCCCCATACCCGTATCCAAACACTACCAAAAACACAGTGGGCCTACATTGTTTGGATGATCCAAAGCGTTCATTTGATGGGCCCTGACATAGATAGGGTGTGCCCAAAAAATCAGCTCCATAGGATCATCCTAACCCTTCAATCTGTGGACGAACAGTCAATTGAGGGGGTCTACCTTACACAAATTGAAACCACAGGGGTTCTACTTGTAACTTTTTAAACATTAGGGTTAAGTTAAATGTGTTAGAAACCACAAGGGGTCTAAGTGTATTTTTCCCAAAAAGAAAAACTTGAACTTCCGCTTTCAAATTTAATTATGAGGGACATTCAATTTATTATAATCTCTCTCTAAATAAGTCATAACCATATCATTTCCCTCTAAATCATGCAAAGCAAAAAAAAATTATCAGAAATGTTATTCCTACATCCAAATGGGGGCCTTAGAGATGATGTAAAGAGGAGGAATATAAAGCCCATGCTTTATTACACAAGTCATATTCATGTCTGCTGTCTTGCAGGTGAACACCACTTCTAAATAGGGCTGCAACTCGGGTCAGGCGGGTCGGGTTTTGGAGAACCCAACCCTACCCGAGAAATATCTCGGGTCGGGTCGGGTTTTTTTTCGGAAAACCCACGATTCCCAAACCCGGCCCTACCCATGATAAATCTCGGGTAGGGTCGGGTCGGTTCGGGTTTTTTCACGTTGACGCAATTTTTTAAGAAAAATTCTTGTTTCAGAAGGCAACTCAACTCATAGAAGCTGAAATTACACTCACATTACACTTGAATCAAACAATGATGTAATTACACTCACATTACACTTGAATCAAACAATGTTGTAATCAAACAATGTTGTAATTACAATCAATGTTGAATCAAACACTTGAATCAACTCAACTCATAGAAGCATAAATTACACTCACACACAATAACAGTGGGTGCGTGGGTTTTCACTTTTAACTTTTAACTAACAATAGAAAAAAATGTACATACTATAACTTATGTAACTCGGGTCGGGTCGGGTCGGGCCCCTTCAAACCCGGCTCGACCCGAGATTCATGCGGGCTTTTGAATGCTCAACCCGGCTCGACCCGAAACCCATGAAACCTGAACCCAACCCAGGCTATTTTCAGGTCGGGTCGATGCGGGTCGGGTAAAACCCGGCTCGAGTTGCAGCCCTACTTCTAAATATAGACCTGCCAGTTAGTAGTGTTAAAATTTTATTTGGGGGAAATGATATTTCCACCCCATTTTCCCACAATTTTCCACCCGTTTTGTTTGTCTTTCCATTTTCAATAAAAGGAAGTAGATATGTAATCATTTTTAGGAAAAGGCAAACCATAGGGGGTGGAAATAGTGGAAAAGGGGGTGGAGATATCATCTCCCTTTATTTAGGACATGGCCTGCTCGGCTGAAAATCTTTTTATTTCTCTTGAAATATTTCATGGCGAAATTTTTTCACAGGAAATAGACACGGTGTAGAATGGATTGTTATTTTTTTTCCAAGGTTTTTGATGAAAACTGTTTACCAAAAAAGGGTCATCAAACCTCAGAAAATTTGATTTCCATGGAATTTTTTTCAGAATTTTATAGTGTAGCGAAACGTGGTAACTCCTGTGCGTGTCTCCAAGGACGGAAAAGTCCCTTGGGGGAGATCTTGATAACCCCGGTGTGCCTTCAAGGACGGAAAATTCCCTCAGGGAAGATCTCGTAATTCCCACATTGCCGCCACATGGAGGGGAGATTGTTGGGGGTTCCACGCAAAAGCAAAAGATCCCACATAAGAAAAGTAAAGAGATGTGGATGGACTTATAAGGGATTTGGCACCCTTCCCTTAACGGCTAGCTTTTAAGGGGAGTTCTACCCGGGTACCTACAAATGGTATCAGAGTTGGAGCGTGGTAACTCCTGTGTGGTTTCGAGGACTGCAAAGTTCATCGGGAAAGATGTTGGTAACCCTGGTGTGCCTCCGAGGACAGGAAAGTCCCTTGGAGAAGATCTTGTAGTTCCCACATTGCCGCCGCGTGGAGGGGCGAGATTGTCCACGTTGCTTCCACGTGGACGGGGAGATTGTTTGGGGTTTCCACACAAAAGGAAGGCTAGTTTAGTAAAACCCAAGAAAAAGTCCCATAGGTCATTAAAACAACCGGAATTCCCGACCAAGAAACATTTGTCATCCCTAGGTTGCTTAAACTTAAACTAATTTCAAGATGAGTGTTATTGAGAAATTATATGATAAGTGGGCGTACAAACACGTAAAGGTTGTAAGATGAAAGCACCACCCCTGATATTTGATCCAACAGCAGCTTCTCAAAAACAGCCGACTCTCTCTCCCGTTCAGTACCTTTTCCCATGTCTTTTTGTTAGTAGTCGAGATCTCCCTGGTCTCTTCTAAGGGTGCCCCTTTGTTTTCTCTATTGCTTAAGAATAACAAACTAATGAACGTTACTATATATACTTGGTATTCAAGAGAGGAGTTGAGAATAAGGAAGAGAAACTTAGGTGTATGAAAAATGGTGGAGAGAGAAGAAACAAGACTAGATATGGGTGGGTCTATACCGGTATAGAGTGTCCAAAATCTAGCTGAAAACAAATTAAATCACATCCCTCATAGGTATATCAGGCCTGAAATCCAGCTTGATCAACTTTCTGACGTTGATCAGCAGCACTCAATCCCAGTCGTTGATCTAAGCAGACTCCTGGAGGACCCACCATCTCCTCAGGGGGGCACGAGGAAATGGACAAGCTTCATTGGGCTTGCCAGAGTGGGGCTTCTTCCAGGTCTATCTATCTTAACCATCTCCTTTTCATATCTCTATCTATTTAAGGGTGCGGACTCAACCCGAACCCAACAGGTTCAACCTGATTTTGGCTTGGGTTAGGTCAGCATTTCCTCGGGTTGGAAAATGCCAACTCGATTTAATTTTGGGTTGGGTTAGGGTTGAGGCCTTGAGGAAGTCAACCTAACCCGAACCCCACCCGCTAATTTTTCAATGATTTTTAAAATCTTTAGCCTTGTTTGGATCACAAGAAAAGCATTTCTCATGAATTTTTTGTCTCGGGGAAATGTTTTTCCTTTATCTATTTAGGGGAAGATAATAAGATTATGATTAATTTAGAAGGATATCATTGTAAATTGAAGGTTCCTTTGGCTAAAAAATTGAACAGGGTTGGGTCGAGTTATGTTATTTCATGTGTAAAATAGTAGGAAAATTAAAAAAATATTCTTCCTTTCTAGAATTTTCCAAGCAGAGACCCACCTTCCACTCCTACAATCTACAGCAAGTAGGAAAAAAGAAGGAACAATGCTAAAGTGAGTACAAAGTTAGGATTTTTAAGTTGAAAGGAGTTTCACCTGACACTGTTAATAAGTGAGAAATACAGCTCTTTCTAGGAGGTTTTGTGATACTATCAGCTACTTGTGCCATTCTTAATATAGTTGGGTTTTTCTTCAGCTGATAAATCATGGAGTCTGTGAAGAAGTAATGGAGAGAATGAAGAGTGAAGTAGAGGAGTTCTTCAAGCTGACATTAGAAGAAAAGAAGGCTTATTCCCAGCTACCAAACAGTATAGAAGGCTATGGCCTAGCCTTTGTTGTCTCAGAGGAACAAAAACTCGACTGGGGAGACATGCTTTTCCTTCTTCCCAGACCAGTTCCTCTAAGAAACATGAGATTCTGGCCTACTCATCCCCCTTAAGTCAGGTAAATAAGAAAAAGAACTGCCAAAAACACTTATGTCAATCTGTCTCACAGAGAAGGGAAAAAAAGGTTAAAAGCATGTCAAATCAATCAAAACTCAAGTGGTGGATGTGTTTATAAATCTATTTGGTGGCAATATCACCATCCAAACTATATAACCCAACTGCTCATATCTATTTAGCTTGTCTACATATAATTTCAGCGAAACATTGGACAAGTACTCATCAGAACTGCAAAGAGTGGCAATTTCTCTGTTGGTTTTGATGGCCGAGAACTTGGGGCTTGATCCCAAGAAGCTGACGGACATGTTCGATGATGGGGCGCAAGGAATGCAAGGACTGAGGATGAATTACTACCCGCCATGTTTAGAGGCAGACAAGGTTTTGGGCCTCTCTCCACACTCAGATGCTACAGGCCTAACTTTGCTCCTTCAAGTTAATCAAGTACAAGGATTGCAGATAAGGAAAAATGGGAGATGGGTCCCTGTTAAAGCGCTTCCTGGTGCTTTAATCGTCAACATCGGTGACATCCTTGAGGTAATTCCAATATGGTTTTAAATTTCCATTGCAATTGACACAAAATGACCAAAATGTTTTTGGTTCCATCCCTATCAAAACGCATACGGAAACCAAAATCATAAGTGCATTAATGGTATACCATATCACATAATTATAATTATAAGATTTGTATGTTAAGTGTGATCTGTATGCATTATATATAAATATTTATACGAATTACATGTGAATTGTAGTACGTACTGCATTCAGTATGTAAGACAACAATTGTCACTAGGTGTTCGATGTTATTAAATCATTATTGATAATTGTCTTGTTTATGTGATGGTTTTTAAGTGTGTATTTGTATTTATTCTACCATCCCTGAAGTTTCATCTTAAAATTCTATCATTAGCATATATTTCCATATGTTGATGTGATTTACAAGATTTCAACTGAAATTTCCAGCCGAAACTGAAATGTTTCCATTTCAGTGCTGTCAGAAACTGAAATTTAAAACCTTGAATTCCAGCACTACTACATTAACACAAAATTTTCCAGCATTACATCATTCCATGTCAAAGTAGAAAGAAACAATAACAAAACCCTTTTTCTTACATGCCTGATATGGCAAACGTACCGCGACAAGCAATCAAGAACCTGTGATAATATTCCTGTTCATTTGCATGTTTGCAGATACTGAGCAATGGGAAGTATAAAAGCATCGAGCATAGCGCTGTCATAAACACTGAGAAGGAACGTCCATCGATTGCCGCATTTCACAGCCCAACGATTGATGCCACCGTCGGTCCTCTTCCAGATCTTGTGAAAGGGGGTGATGCATATTATATGAGTCTTGGCCATAAAGAGTACGTGAAACGCATCGTCTCCAGTAAACTCGATGGCAAGAGCCTCTTGGATTTCATGAAGCTGAAGAAATGAAGGGACATCTGTAGTCTAAGTTGATTCTCCTACAGTGTTAACAAAGAGACTATCAATTATAGCAAATACATGATGATCTATTGTGTTTCTAAGAGTTAAGGGGGGAATACATATGGCTTTTATATTGCATGTTGAATTCAAATTATTTCCAGAACTACGCACAATTCAAGTTAGACATGATTTACTTTGAAAGAAGAGATGTTATCATCAATGTCTTCAACATCTTTAAGCTGTTCAAAAGAATGCCTGTCATCTGTAACCCACTGCAATAGAAAAACCACATGTGAAATCAATAAGGGAGAATTTATACAGTCAGTGTGAGTAAAGTCTGGGTATTTTTTGAAATGAACAGTGGGGATGAACCAAACCGTTCATTTATTGGGTCACAATGCAATTAGGTCATACACCGTAGATCATTTCCTTAGGATGATCCTAACCCCCGATCTATAGAGGGACTGCACATTATGATAGAAAGGATCTTTGGAACGAATGCTTTGCATGGCCAATGGTTTGCTTCTTCTTCTTTTTTTCTCGTTGTTTTCACTGGAACTGTTTCTTTAGATGGACCCCAATGTATTGAGGTGCCTTGGAGAAATGATTTGGGGACCCAGTTGGTCTAAACTCAAAACAATTTTGGGCCAACATCCTTGGGACGCATTGGTGTTTGAGGAGAATATTTGACCATTGATTTTAGGCTTTAAAAAGTTTAAAAAGAGATTGTTTTGACAGATTATTTTTGCGAGCCTTGATCAAGCGGATAATATCTTTTAGCATGAGGCCAATGCTCACTGTCTTTTCATTAAAGTGCTAAACACCGGTGATTCGTTAACAATTCAAATACATATATTTGTTTGTAGCCACTACTGTGGTCATAGAGAATGGATTTTCAGATTTTTAGTTTCAAGATGTAAGATTGACTGCAGCTCAAAGAGCACTAAGCAGAATATTGCTAAGTGCTCGACCTACTTTTTTTGTAGAATGAACGACGGGGATAGGAATTGAAGATACAATGAGAGCTGGTTCGAACGACTACTATTCCGGGTTGATCTGCCAATCCTGTCCAGTTGCAGTCACAGACTCCCCTAAAGCGAGACTCACAACTAAGATCCATTTAAGAGGGTCTAGCTCACTAGAATCACATGAAAACCATGAAAGCCAGTTGCTGAGGAAAAGAGAAGGGATTCAAGGACAGTTTCAAGCAGCTTCTTCGGGCTGGCAAGAATCACAGATTTCGACTATTGAATAAGGAAACCTTTCCTTAAAGCTGGCCGGATCAAAGATTGGATTGGCTATCTTTCCCTCTTATCTTCTGAAATATAGATGGTCCCAGGCTACACCGGCCGCTCTTGGCTCTATCTTCTCAAACATTGCTCTTAAGTATTTACACGCTTCAAAGACTTTACTAGAATTGCAAGAATAAAAATAACAAAGTGCAAGACAGCCAAAGATAAAACACACATATACATGTTTCACCACAAAGTGTGGCTATATCCACAAAAGAAGACTAAAAAGATTTTACTATATGAAGAATACGAAAGATTACAAGCAGCTCTCATTGGATTACAAAAGACATAAACCTGATAAGCTCGATGCTTGAAAATGAGTGCAACAACAACTATGTACAGTTGCCTCGTTGCGCAACTATTGCTTCTCTCATTAACAGCACCGAGAAGTCTTCTAACAACAACAACAAACAGCTCCTACTGGACATATATATATATATATATATATATATATATATATATATATATATATATATAGCTAGCAATCAATGGCCAAAGTGTCACTATTCTTGTTGTCTGTGTTATCTCACCTTACCTACTCAAGAGATCCAAAATACCACATGTCAATCTCTCCTTGTTGACCGTTGACCTTTCTTCCTGTATTAGAACTTTGTCTGTGGAGGTTATTTTCTCTGTGATTCTATCTGTTACGCCAACACCCAGATGGCCTTGTGGTGATCTGGGCCTTCCATTTCTAATGCCATATTTAGCACTTCTAACAGAGATTTTTATTGGTAGTTCCATTTTTTTCTTGTGATTTTTAGTACCATGAAACCATGAATGAATCTAACTCTCATGTTAAAGGACTCATCATGGAATAAAGAAATCCACAATAACATGTTATTCAAGACACCAGAATAGAATACGTGCTTTGACAGTTACACAGGTGACAAACAGCCGGCCTGCATCCTTATTTATTTGTCTTGTTGTTTCTTGTCGATCTATGTCAGGTCTTTTTAATGGCTTTGACTTTTTTTTTTTTCTCTCTTTTAGTATGCTTGGTATTCAAGAGAGGAGGAGAATCAAGAAGAGGAATTTTGGTTTAGAAAATGGAGAGCAATGGAAGAAGACGGGACGTGGGTGGATCTTTACCAGTTGAGAGTGTCCAATCTCTCGCTGCAAACAAGTCAAATCACATCCCTCATAGGTTTATCAGGCCGGAAATCGAGCTTGATCAACTTTCCGAAGTTGATCAGCAGCACCCAATCCCAGCCGTTGATCTAAGCAGACTCCTAGAGGACCCACCATCTCCTCAGGGTCGTGATGAAATGAACAAGCAACATTGGGCTTGCCACAAGTGGGGTTTCTTCCAGGTCTATCTATCTATCTCAACCATTTCCTTTCATATCTCTATATATACATAGAACTTACAGTATTGCATTTCACTAGAGATTGATTCTCCTTCTGTTCATTCTTGAATGGAACAATCTCACCTCCCTATATTAACCAAAAAAACTTTCAAAAAAATGTTTTTTCTAGTCACCCTAGATCATATACAGCACGTAGTTAAAAAAGAATAATAGAAAAATGAAAACAAAAATAGGAATTTTAAGTTGAAAGGGGGTTCACCTGATACTGATACAAGTGAGAGATACAGTTCTTTCTAGGAGGGTTTGTGATACGATCTGCTACTTGTGCCATGCTTAATACAGTTGGATTTTTCTTCAGCTGATAAATCATGGAGTTTGTGATGAACTGATAGAGAGAATGAAGAATGAAGTAGAGGAGTTCTTCAAGCTGACATTAGAAGAAAAGAAGGCTTATTCTCAGCTACCAAACAATATCGAAGGCTATGGCCAAGCCTTTGTTGTCTCAGAGGAGCAAAAACTCGACTGGGGAGACATGCTTTTCCTTCTTCCCAGGCCAGTTCTTTTAAAAAACATGAGATTCTGGCCACTCATCCACCTTCATTCAGGTAAATTAGAAAAAGTACTTCAAAAAACAGTTGCACCAATCTGTCTCATATGGAAAAAAAAGTCAAAAAGCGTATCAAATCAGTCAAGTGGGCAGAAGTGTCTATAAATCTACTCGTGGCAATATCACCATCCAAACAAAATTCGGGCTATGCCAACAGACGTTACACTTCTCTAAAGAATAAATGTGAAAGCACAGGGGAATATAACTCAGCTGCTCATATTATTTAGCGTGTCTGCATATAATTTCAGGGAAACACTGGACAAGTACTCATCAGAACTGCAAAGAGTGGCAATTTCTCTGTTGGGTTTGATGGCTAAGAACTTGGGGTTTGATCCGAAGAAGCTTACGGACATGTTTGATGACGGGACCCAAGGACTCAGGATGAACTACTACCTGCCATGCCTTGAGGCAAACAAGGTTCTGGGCCAATCTCCACAGTATGATGCTACAGGCCTAACTCTGCTCCTTCAAGTCAATCAAGTGCAAGGATTGCAGATAAGGAACAATGGGAAATGGATCCCTGTTAAACCACTTTCTGGTGCTTTAATCGTCAACATCGGTGACATCCTTGAGGTAATTCCAGTATTACTACAGCATCACAAATTTTTGCATTGCATCATTCCATGTCAAACTAGAAAGAAACAAGAAAAAAGAAACATTCTCACAAGAAGAAAGAATAATTCTTTTTTTTTTTTCTCAATACCTGACAAGGCATGCTTACTAGGACTGTCAATCGGGCCGAGCTTGGGCGGGCCTGAGGTGCTCAAGCTCAGCCCATATCTATACAACGGGCTTCGGGCCGAGTTCGGGGCTGACTAAATTAGAAAATTTGCTTGCCCAAACTCAGCCCAAACTCCACATCGGGCTTCGGGCCGAGTTCGGGCTTGCCCATCGCCTCTTATTTTATGCAGGAGAAAAGACTAAGCCAAGCACAGACAAGCCAATTTCATAGAAAGTCATTAAACTTGTTGGCTTTGGCATGTGAGAAAAGCCACACCGATTGATTTTTTGCCAGATTTTATCTTATTCATTTAATAAATCTGAGGTCGAACTATAGCCAATAGGATATGATGATCCAAACCGTTCATATGGAGTGGGCTGAAGAGGGGCAAAATAAAGAAAGAAAAAAACCTATTTAATGTCAAACTATAGCCTATAGGATATTAATGTTTGAGTAACCTATTTAATTAATATCTACTGATTTTTAAGGGCATACAAAATCTTGAAAATTATATAGTAAATATATTATCTGGCCCGGGCCTATAACGGGCTGGATGACCCTTGATCAAGCTCAGCCCAAATTAGAGTTCGGGCTTCAACTTTTGACCAAGCTTGGTTTGGCTTGTTCTCATTTTAATTATGGGCGGGCTTTTAGCGGGCCGAACGGGCGGGCTTCGAGCTTGCCCATCCCGATTGACAGTCGTAATGCTTACTGTGATAACCATCCTGTTTGTTTGCACGTTTGCGTTTGCAGATACTAAGCAATGGGAAATATAAAAGCATAGAGCATAGGGCCGTCATAAACACTGCATTTTACAGCCCGTGCGATTGATGCCACTAGGGCTGCAACAGGGTCAGTTTTGGGTTGGGTTTTTCAAATCCCTAGCCCAACCATGGATCTCGTTATCTCCGCCCTGACCCACCCTGACCCTGAGTCAGGGCCCAAAAACCTCAACCCATTGCCCGTCCTACAGGGCTCAGCGCGGTCCTGGCCATGATTGACCTTGTGAAAATACCTGTTAAAAGTGCCAAAAATAAAGCAACCACATATCATGTAGAACAAAATGATCAATAAACAGAGAAGGGGAACAAAATAAGACAATATGAATTCAACAACATGACAAGCAGCAGAGACAATTAACAATAATAATCTAAAGAAACATCAATCCAAGATAATAGAAAACATTAGCAAAAGAAACATGCACAGATTGTTCAATTCTATAATAGAAAGCTTAGGGTCGGGCCGGGTCAGGGTGACCCGAGGCATTGACCGAGAACCCGACCCGACCCGACCCTAAGTCAGGGCCTAAAAAATGAACCATGACCCGCCCTCTGGGTTGGAAAATCCAGCCAGGCCCGGTTTGGGCTCAGGGCGGGTCAGGGCTGACAGGGCCAAACTTGCACCCCTAGATGCCACCATTGGCCCTCTTATAGATCTTGCGAAAGGGGGTGATGCATACTATAGGAGTGTTAGCCATGAAGAGTATGTGAAACACATCGTCTCCAGTAAACTCGACGGGAAGAACCCCTTGGATTTCATGAAATTGTAGAAATGAAGGGACATCTGTAGTCTATGTTGATTCTTGTGCGAACAAAGAAACAATGAATTCTAGCAATTACAAGGTGCTGTATTGTGTTTCTAAGAGTTAAGGGGAATACATGCACAATACAATCAAACCAAAATAAACAACATGCAAGATTGTATACCAGCCAAATATAATCAACATGCACAATACAGTCAAAAGTGTATGGTGCATGGTAACTGTGTACCCTAAATACTGAGTACAAAGGTGCAACTTGCTTTATTACAGCAAAAATAAATCTAATGTTCATTTAGAGCGCGCAAATCTATTAATGATACGTATTGATTCAACTCCTTATAAATATGAACACCAGCACAGATTATCCAGCGTTTCTTCGAAAACAAAAACGAGAAGGTTTAAAATGGTTTTCAAGAAAATGTAGCGAAGAGTAAATCTTTCCAAACAAAATACGCATCACTTCTTAGATTTGTCCCACCAAAAACCAGGCTGAAATGTTAGCCCTTGTGGGTAGACCAGTTTGGATTGAATGGTGCTTTGAAGAAAACCATGAAGGGGAGCCTACAATGGAGCTTAGAAAAGGGCGAAAAATGCATATGGTCGTTAGTCTTCATGTTAATTACATGAACAAGTACGAGAACAACCTTTGAACAAAATTAACGTGTAATCAATCACATAAATTTGTAACCTAAATAACTTACAAAAGCCAATGAACTTAGAAATGAAAGCTGCATTGGCTCAGTGAAATGGAAACATGGAATAAGAAAAGAAACACAAACACAAACATGACAATCGATGGAAATTAGTATAAAATTAACCTCTTAGATATATTTGTATTTCTTAGAAAAGAAACACAAACACTAACTGTGAGATCCCACATCGAAAAGGGAGGAAAAGTTTCTGGGCTATGTATGTGAACCCTCCTCCCGTGTAGAAGCGTTTTCAGCATCTCCAAAGGGCGGCCCCCGCAGAGTGAGTCGGTCACGGTTAGTGATGATGGAAAACAAAACCGGAGATGGTAGATGACCAAGAACCGAACAATATCTACACAGTGGGGTCAGGTGTGGCACTAACGTAAGCATGTCTTCCTATCACTTTTATTTGGAAACTAGTTGGAGACCCGTGCGTTGCACGGGGCGACTAAAAGGAAAAATGATTCATGCAAATTTGTGGGAAGCATGTTGAAAAGTTATTTTGCAAATCCTAAAATTAAATATTAAAATTTAAAAAGAAGAATAAATACTACAAAGCATATATAATATTAAATAAATTTTAAAATCCCCCAAGATATTTGATTCAACAGCAGCCTAGTTTTTCAAATTTTTGAGGGACTGCTGTTGGATCAAATATCAAGGGCAGATACCCCGCCCTTGTACATGCCCGATCAGGCACCATATAATTTCACATATTATAGATTATAAATGAAAATTACTTTAAAAAATCCTGGCTTTGGCCCATTCATTTTGGATTTTGAGTCAGAATTGATTGTTTAATTGACTCCAAATTGTGTTAAATTCTGAGTCCAACAATGAGCTTTGGACTCAAAATCAATTCACAAGAACCAAAACTAACAGGGTGAGGAAAGAAAACGATCAGTAAGTCTTCTAAGGCCCTGTTTGTTTTGGATTTTGAGAACCTTGAGTCCAAAAAGTGATTATTGGACTCAAAATTAAGACTCAAAAATGGCAAGCCAGAAAAAATAAAAAATATCCTCCCCAAAAAACCTCCCATAATTCTACTCCTTCCCCATTCAGTATTCACATCTTGTTTATTTAATTGTCCCTTTGCCCTTGTTGAGAATACTATTATAGGCTATGTTTCTTTCAACATAAAATGGCCGTAAAAACAAAATTCAAGCCCAATTTTACAGTTAAAAATGAGCATAAACTATATATCTCATTCATTATACAAAAAAGGTGAAAAAAGAATAGAAAAAATCCGATCGTCCCAGGTGCTGCTTGACTTCGTGGGCGTTTGAGTGGCTGCCGAGATAGCTGGTTTTGCGCAGTGGCCAGTGGTCTGGCTGTGAATGGCACGCACACGGTGGTGTCGTTTTTGAGAACCCAGGAGGAGAGAGATTCGAAAGGGACGGGGTTGTGACAGAGTCGAATAGGAAATGAGCGTAGAGAAGCGTTGAGAGGATGAGGGAGAGGAGGGATGGCTCTTTTCTTGTAAAGAATTTTGATTTATATGCTAAGGGAAGATATCAAGCACATGCAAATTAATGCAATGTTAAATACAAAAACTGCCATATTAGGGAAAGGATTTAATGGAGATATTGTAAACGGTAATGGTTATTCAATATTAATGGATTGTGTGCCGCTATATATATATATATATATATATATTAAAAATCATGGGTATAAAACGTGGGCAACAGGAAAGAAAGCTTTCCATTTTTGCTGCGTCTATTTGCAAAATTAATTATTTGAAATGTGATTTAATGGGATTTTCGGGAGTGGAAAAGGTTGCATGTGATATGGAGACGTTTTGGAAAGGAATCAGTGGCCAAGTAGGATTTATACGCCACTTAAGTGGCTATTAAAGGATAGATTAGGATAATATATAAATATTGAATTCCATGCTTATCTTTGAAATGGTGATGATGTCTTATGCCAACTTTTCCTATTCTCTTTAACTGCTAAATTAAAGCTTTAACTGCGTAATTGAATGATTAATAAAACTCAAAATAGAAACGTCAAATGGAATAATTAGATTTCTGTGCAAAATTAGTGTGCCATAATAGCGTTCATGTGAGTGGTTTGAAGCATTTATAACTACAAACCATGAAACGGACGGCGTGAGAAAGAGTAGACCGAAGTTATCCTATCCTATATATATATATATATATATATACAGGGGAAAGTGATTGTGAGCGGCCCCTCATATAAGCTTATATGAGGTGACCGCTAAAAACATGGTGGGACCCACATTTTTTGGGTGATCCGAACCGGTCATTTGATAGGCCCTGACATAGATAGGGGGTGCCCAAAAAATCAGCTCCATAGGATCATCCCAACCCTTCGTACTGTGGAGGTGAAAGAGGGGAAAATGGACGGATAAGTGGGCAAATTTATACCCGCCCATTTTCCCCTCTTTCACCTCCGCAGTTCGAAGGGTTGGGATGATCCTATGGAGCTGATTTTTTGGGCACCCCCTATCTATGTCAGGGCCTATCAAATGATCGGTTCGGATCACCCCAGAAATGTGGGCCCGCCATGTTTTTAGCGGTCACCTCATATAAGCTTATATGAGGGGCCGCTCACAATCACTTTCCCCATATATATATATATATATATATATATGGGGAAAGTGATTGTGAGCGGCCCCTCATATAAGCTTATATGAGGTGACCGCTAAAAACATGGCGGGCCCACATTTCTGGGGTGATCCGAACCGATCATTTGATAGGCCCTGACATAGATAGGGGGTGCCCAAAAAATCAGCTCCATAGGATCATCCCAACCCTTCGAACTGCGGAGGTGAAAGAGGGGAAAATGGGCGGGTATAAATTTGCCCACTTATCCGTCCATTTTCCCCTCTTTCACCTCCACAGTACGAAGGGTTGGGATGATCCTATGGAGCTGATTTTTTGGGCACCTCTTATCTATGTCAGGGCCTATCAAATGACCGGTTCGGATCACCCCAAAAATGTGGGCCCATCATGTTTTTAGCGGTCACCTCATATAAGCTTATATGAGGGGCCGCTCACAATCACTTTCCCCTATATATATATATATATATATATATATATATATATATATATATATATATATATATATATGAGAAAAGGGTTCCTAAGGGTGCCCTCATATAGCTTATATGAGGTGGCTCTTTAAAAACATAGGGGCCCCACATTGTTAGGATGATCCGAAGCATTCATTTGAAAGGCCACATCATAGATATGGTGTGTACAAAAAATCAGCTCCATTGGATCATCGTAACCCCTCCAAAAGTGGGGGCAAAAATGGATAGACACATTTTGTCCACAAATCTGCCCATTTTTGCCCCCACTTTTGGAGGGGTTAGGATGATCCAACGGAGCTGATTTTTTGTACACACCATATCTATGATGTGGCCTTTCAAATGAATGCTTCGGATCATCCTAACAATGTGGGGCCCCTATGTTTTTAAAGAGCCACCTCATATAAGCTATATGAGGGCACCCTTAGGAACCCTTTTCTCATATATATATATATATATATATATATGAGGAAAATGATTGTGAGCTTGAAGCTCATATAGCTTATATGAGCTTGAGGGCCCAAACACATGTGAGCCCACATTTTAGGATGATCCAAAGCATTCATTTGAAAGACTCTTACATAGATAGGGTGTGTACAAAAAAATCAGCTCCATAGGATCATCCTAACCCATCCAAAGATGGAGGGCAAAATGGACAGACATTATTTGCCACAAATCTGCCCATTTTTGCCCTCCGCTTTTGGAGGGGTTAGGATGATCCAATGTAGTTGATTTTTGGTACACACCCTATCTATGTTGAGGCCTTGCAAATAAATGGTTTGGATCACCACAAAAAATGTGGGACCCATGTGTTTGGGCCCTCAAGCTCATATAAGCTATATGAGCTTCAAGCTCACAATCATTTTCCTCTATATATATATATATATATATATATATAGGGAAAGGTGTGCGTACTCGGTCGAGTAGATAAGCTTATCTACTCGGTCGGGTTAAAAACAGTGGGGGCCCACATTTTTGGGGTGATCCAAACCATTCATTTGAAAGGCCCTTATCTAGATAGGGTGTCCACAAAAAATCAGCCCCATAGGATCATCCTAACCCATGCAACAGTGGAGGGAAAAATGGGCAGATTTGTGGACAAGCTGTGTTTGTCCATTTTTCCCTCCACTGTTGCATGGGTTAGGATGATCCTATGGGGCTGATTTTTTGTGGACACCCTATCTAGGTAAGGGCCTTTCAAATGAATGGTTTGGATCACCCCAAAAATGTGGGCCCCCACTGTTTTTAACCCGACCGAGTAGATAAGCTTATCTACTCGACCGAGTACGCACACCTTTCCCATATATATATATATATATATATATATATATATATATATATATATATATATATATATATATATATATATATATATAGAGAGAGAGAGAGAGAGAGAGAGAGCGGAATCCTCTAAGCCGATGGTGCCACGTGTCAGCTCCTCCTCTATAACGCAATTTTAAGAAGCCATCTTTTATATGGAAGAAAGCTATTAAATCTCCTATTAAAAGCTATTAATTCTCCTATTATATCTCTTTCTCTCTCCTAACTCAGCAATTAAATCTCCTATAATATCTCTCCCTCTATCAAGTTTCCCTTCAAATTTGCAAAAGAAGGCATCTCAGTTTCCAAAAGGATTCATATTTAGAAAACGATTCGGATCCTATAAAAAATCTTGCCCTATATATCTCACCCTATTGCCCTATATATCTATATCCCGTAATTAACGATATCTCTTCGAATTCTAATATTGATTACGTCTCCAAACAAACCCAATTAACAACGTTTCTAATAATAAATACATAAAATTATCTTTGACTATATCCTAACGTTACGAATACTTATCATCAAATCAAAGGCTTCCGTCTTTTCAATGCCAAACGGCATGAACCATACTGTTGTTTAAGAGTTGGCTTCACTGGCAACATCTTTACACACAACCCCTCTTCAACAGGTCAGTTGGCTTCTTCATCTGTTTTGTTTTTTTCCTATTTGTTCTTTCACTGCTTTATCTGCCTTCTATTACATTGCTTTGTTTTGTTTCTATCTTTGTCTGTCTATTGGTGTGATGTGGAACTGTCTAGGGATGTTGAAAGGAAAATTAATATTTTTCTGCTATGCTTAAACTCAAGAATGATTCCTACCGCTTTATGTTTTTTTTTTCACTGAATGCATTTGTAAAGCGTTCATGTAAGCATTGAAATCAATGGCATCCATGGTTTACATTTCCTTATTTTATAGTTAATGTACTGTTCATTGTTTGATTAAGAAAGGGAATTTTTCTACTCTTTTTTTATATTTATTCATTTTTTTTAAGTTTTGTAAAATCTACAAATTTGACTGTTTCAGATCATATAGCAGTTTTTATTGTGTTTTGGCTTTTGGGTTATTTTTGTTTATTCTTTTGTGTTTTGGTACTAAAACATCAATTTTCTACTTTAGATCTTCTCATGTTTCTGAGCACTCAATTCCCTTTTATCTTTCCACTATGAGGCATTATTTATTTATTTTCAGAATGGTTGCCTCTTTGTGATTATTCGCATTTTTTTATCTTCACAATGGTCACTTGGGTCGTTTGGGTGCTAAAATAAACTTCTAAGAGATTTCAAATTGTTTTATGGTAGATAGTTGGTACGTGTTCATAAATTTGCAAATTTTATAGTGGATAGCTGGTTTTATGATTGGTCAGAGTCCAAAAATAAGGAGGCATTCATTTTTTTCCTTGAAATTCCAAGACCATCTTAAAACACTGGTATTGTCTAAAATTTTAGAGAATTTCACATTTTGCAACTATTAGCTTTCCGGCATATATATCCAATGGTTTTTTATGCAACTGAGATAGATAACTTTATCAGGTTTCGAATTAGCAGATTTTATTATGTTTCTAATTATTAGATCTTACTTACTTCAATTATAGTTAGGTTTCTAATTATTAGATCTTACTTACCTCCATGATAGACTCTAATGCTACTCGAATAGATGACCTCTCACATTATCTTCATTCTTTATCAGCAGTTGCTAATCGAGGGAGATGAAGGAAAGAGAGAAGGTCAGTCTAATCCTACGTTCTGTAGGTGATTTGGGTGTTCCGAGTTGTCATTATTCCACAAAACAAAAAGAGTTTTCTGGTTGTAAGTTTCAGATCATGTATTTCTTTTCTTTATTTAGAACATGGAAATAAGAGTGCTACCAGGAACTTTAGGCCATTATATGGTTGATTTGAGTATTTTTTTTTCACTCTTCCATTGTTCGTTTCTTCTCTAATAAAATTTTTTTCATTGCCCCGTGCAACGCACGGGTTTGCAACTAGTCTTTTATAAACACGGGATAAAGAGGGCTTTTTAAAATTGCAGGATAAAGGAAGGGCTGACACGTGGCAGCACCACAGCCTTTCGCTTTATATATATATATATATATATATATATATATATATATATATATATATATATATATATATATATATATATATATATATAGAGAGAGAGAGAGAGAGAGAGAAAGAGAGAGAGAGAGTGTGCGGTCGACCGCACCAAGCTTGGGTGCGATCGAGGGCCCCAAACTCATGTGGGCCCACTTTGTTAAGATAATCCAAAGCATTCATTTGAAAGGCCCTTACATAGATGGAGTATGTACAAAAAATCAGCTCTATAGGATCATTCTAACCCATCCATTTGTGGAGGTCAAAATGGACAGACACCGTTTGCCACAAATCGGCCCATTTTTGCCCTCCACTTTTGGAGGGGTTAGGATGATCCAATGGACCTGATTTTTTGTACACACCCTATCTATGATGGGGCCTTGCAAATGAATGGTTTTGATCAACACAAAAAATGTGGGACCCATGTGTTTGGGCCCTCGACCGCACACTCCTTTTCCTCATATATATATATATATATATATATATATATATATATATATAGAGAGAGAGAGAGAGAGAGAGAGAGAGAATAGAGTTCCTAAGGTGTCACCTCATCTAGCTTATATGAGGTGGCGCTTAAAAACATAAGGGGCCTTCTTTGTTTGGATGATTCAAAGCATTCATTTGATAGGCCCTCACATAGATAGGGTGTGCCCAAAAAATCAACTTCATAGGATCATCCTAACCCTTCCATTTGTGGAGGTTGAAATGGATGGGTATAAACCTCCATAAATATGCACATTTTTTACCTACATAAATGGAAGGGTTAGGATGATCAAATGGACCTGATATTTTGTAGGCACCATATCCATCTAAGGGCCTTTCAAATGAGTGGTTTGGATTACCCCAAACAAAGTGGGCCCCTTATGTTTTTAAGTGCCACCTCATATAAGCTATATGAGGTGACACCTTAGGAACTTTATTCTCATATATATATATGAGAAAATGGTTCCTACACATATGTGTAGAGAGTTCTCTACACACTAGCTTAAAATACAGTGGGGGCCCACATTGTTTGGGTGATCCAAGCCATCCATTTTAAAGGCCCTCACATAGATGGGGTGTCTAGAAAAAATCAGATCCATAGGATCATCCCAACCCTACGATTTGTGGAGGTAAAATGAATGTCTTTGAACCTTCACAAATTAGTCCATTTTTTGCCTCCACAGTTCGAATGGTTAGGATGATCCAATGGATTTGATTTTTTGTGGACACCCTATCTATGTGAGGGCCTTAAAAGTGAATGGTTTGGATCACCCAAATAATGTGGCCCCCACTCTATTTTAAGCTAGTGTGTAGATAACTTATCTACACATGTGTGTAGGAACCGTTTTCTCTCTCTCTCTCTCTCTCTCTCTATATATATATATATATATATATATATATATATATATATATATATATATATATATATATATATATATATATATAGGGGAGTGCTACTATTGGAACAAGAGAGAGCATACATCAATTCGATATTTTATTAGGACATTACTTAATTCGTCTCTCTTACGTTTCCTCCCAAGTCCCAATTCATCAAATGATTGAGCCAAATAGAAATCTAAGTGGTGAGATTGCGTGAAATACCAAAACAGAGTCCCAATTCATCAAATGATTGAGCCAAATAAAAATCTAAGTGGTGAGATTGCGTGAAATACCAAAACAGAGTCCCAATTCATCAAATGATTGAGCCAATTAGAAATCTAATTGGTGAGATTGCGTGAAATACCAAAACAGGGGGTGGAAATATCAACTCCTTGGGAGGAGGAAAATAAAACAACTCAACAGCAGCGAGAAGACCCGTCTTACCAAATGAGAGGGCGACCTGTCTCACCATAACATTTCCCTATATAGTCTTGCAATCTCAAACTATAAATTCACTTTGCCGAGAAATCAAATTCCGCGCCAAGGAGGATTCATATCCACTGATTTCATCTCTCGAACAACAGAAAGCTCTGTCTAAGAAAAAAGGAAAAAAAAAAAATACCCTAACCCTAACCCTAGTCCATGGCTTCCTTGATCTCCTCCACTTCTTCTGTGATCTCTCGTTCCTCCACGGCATGCGGTAGTTTCCTATGTAACGAGTCCCGATCCAAAATCTCGGTCCGAAACAACGCTGTGGTTAGTCCTAGACAAAACAAAACCCTCTTTTTTTTTATATCATTATTGGCGGGAATTCAATTACTGTTTTTATTATAATTGCTCGTTCGTTTTTCTGTTTTCGAATCTGAATTCAATTTGAAATTTAGGTTTAATCCGATTTGGGGAACATTTGCAATAAAAAATAAAAAAATGACAGAAGGAAAGAAATTGATTTCACAGTAATTCGGAATTTATTCGCATTTCAATAGCATCTTTTGTAGTAATTTTTATCTAGTAGTGACGAATATGTAGTAACAAGCATATGATGTGAAAATTTTTATGGATTGGAAATTTAGGTTTAATCCGATTTGGGGATACTTGGCAAAAAAAAAAAAAAAATCAAAGGAAAGATATTGATTTCACAGCGAATTGGAAATTCGTTCGCAGTTCACTAGCGTCTGTTGTAGTAATTTTTATCTAGTAGTGATAAATAGGTAGTAAGAACTAAGAAGCATAAGATGTGAAATTTTTTATGGAAAGTTATTGATTACACAGTAATTCGGAAATTCATTTGCATTTCACTGGCATCTTTTGTGGTAATAGTTATCTAGTAGTGATGAATAGGTAGTAGGAAGCATAGGATGTGAATTTTTATGAAAAGCTGCGAGTGCAATTTGTGGCAGAGGTGTAAATTGGTCGAGCCATTGAGGTATGACAATGGGAAGCCGTGCATTCCGGTCCTTAATGATCAGATGCTGCCGGGTTTCTTCTCTTTGAAACAAGATACTGTTCGCCAAAATGATACGAGGCTGCGAATCTTCTCCGGCACGGCCAATCCCACACTTTCTCAGGTAGACTACATTTTAAATTATGTCGATAGATGTTAACCCAGATTTGATACATGTGAAAATTCAGATTATCATGTGAATTAAGGTTTACGAACTAATTGTTCGCCATTTTGGTTCTAATCTTTACTCAGGAAATTGCATGCTACATGGGTCTGGACCTTGGAAAAATCAAGATAAAGAGGTTTGCTGATGGAGAGATTTATGTTCAATTGCAAGAGAGTGTAAGAGGTTGTGATGTATATTTAGTGCAACCGACATGCCCTCCAGCAAATGAGAATCTTATGGAGCTCTTGATAATGATAGATGCATGCCGCAGAGCATCTGCTAAAACTATAACTGCAGTTATTCCATATTTTGGTTATGCAAGAGCTGATAGAAAGGTAGCTCTGGCTTTCTAAAGTGGACTGTAGAGTGAATTTAGTCTTCCCACAAAGCACATTTGTATATCTCTTTTCATAAAAGTTGTTGAAGAAATTACCAAGTAGGTTTGTAATGCATGCTTAGTTTCCTCTTTATGCTTGAGACATAACTAATTATAAAAGTTCCTTATGTTATTTTACAATCTAGGAATCATATATTATATTAACTTCATGTCCTTAGATGTAAACATGTAATCATTTTATTGTGTTGTTACGTGACTAAAGAAATCGACAATAATGCGTCTTTTCACATCCTTGTTCTGAATATTAATCCGTTGCTACTAATTCATGTATAATATACTCCTTACACACCTTTTCAAAAAAAAAATATACTCCTTACACAGTCTATTCTACTGGTTTCAGACACAAGGTCGTGAATCCATTGCAGCCAAACTTGTTGCAAACTTGATTACTGAAGCAGGTGCAACCCGTGTTCTCGCATGCGATCTTCATTCAGGGCAGTCCATGGGTTACTTTGATATTCCAGTAGATCATGTGTATGGTCAGGTAATCAGTACTTCTTTTGGGGGTGTGAGATATCATATGGTTTGTGGATCTTTAGCTTCATTACTTTGTTGAATTTGACCATGTTTTATGACAAAAAACAGGTCAGTTTGACTGATTCTTGAATTACCATTTGTTTCATGTGCTTGTAGCCGGTCATCCTTGATTACCTGGCAAGCAAGACTATCTGTTCAAATGATTTGGTAGTGGTCTCACCCGATGTGGGAGGTGTTGCTCGGGCACGTTCTTTTGCCAAAAAATTATCGGATGCACCATTGGCCATTGTGGACAAAAGACGCCAAGGACACAATGTTGCTGAGGTAACAGAATCTGCTTTTTACTTCTCAAGTTACAATAGTCAATTTTCATGCAGACTTTGCTGTCTGTTTCAAGTTGAATCTGCTATAGCCTTGCATACAATCTGTGGTGGTTTTTAAGAAATGCAATAGTAGTGAATTAGGACTTTATGTTTTGAAAAGGCCATCTGGCTTGATCATGCAAATTTATTTATCCATGTCAAGAAGGAAAGCATTTACCATCCATTTATTGATGATATATCCAAAAATGAATATGTCCGCATTAGTTAATCAGGAACTAATTTGCATGTTCATCTGGAATAATCCTCATTGGCATGCCTTTATTTGTGTAGTTAAGCATCCAATAGTGTCTCTCCATTTTGCTAGGTCTGCCAACCAATGTAGAGCTTCAATTCTTCGACTGTATCTTGATTATTTAAGTAGTAGTAATCTTCCTACAATAGCTTTTAAAGTTCAATTGCTTAGGGCTTGTTTGTTTTAGATCACGACAACCGATTCTGGAGGCCCGAACCGATTATTGGACTCAATTCTAGTGCAAATTTTGGTCCAATAATCGTTTGGGGACTCCACAATCGGTTGTGATAATCTAAAACAAACAGGGCCTTAAGCATTCTTCTTGCAAGTTAGAACTTGTTAATGGTGGGGCAATCTCTGGCCCTTTTGTAACATTTTGTCATTCTTTGGTAAAGCTTTTTTGTTCATAAATCTTGAGAAAAATGTTGGCACTTGTCTAATATTTCAGGCCATCTTCAACCTATCATGCTATAATTTTGCCATCTCAATCAGTTAACTGTTATGTTTAGCTGTACTAAAATTCTGGAAATCTATGGGCTGTGTTGCTTAGTTGAAACGGAGATTTACGCCTTCAAAACTTTTTTGTTGATCATTCATGGAGTGCATGACATTGATGTTTGATACAAAGTAGGGGTTTGGAAATAACCCATGCCCCTAGCAGAATCTGTGGTCCAGGCCAAAATTCAAAACAGATCAAACAAAGACGTGAAATCTGTATTTTTGACAAATTTTTATAGGAAACAATAAAAAACATCTAATCAGTCTCCATATATTACAAAAAATATCACAAATTATCACAAGTGGAGATTTTCCAAGCCATATAGGCTTCTATCCTCCTTGCTGATGATAGAATGTGTTGTAGCATGTTGGTTAAGAATTTTTCTCTCTTTTAATAAAAAAAATATATTGATTAAAGGAAAAAGAAACTGTGCTCGTCTCTTGTGGATATGTGGTATAAAAAAAGGTGGGAAAAAATGAAGATAACATTAAAATTTGTTGCAGTAATTACAGAATTACTCTTATTTATAGTAGTTATGGCAAAACAATTCTATTCATGGATAAATTACTGATCTACCCTTTACCCTTGTGTTATAAAATAAAGTACATCACAAGTTATTTCATCACACTCAAAAAGGGGGTTATCCTTCTGGTTAAAAATTTGACAATTTGACATTCTCAAAATATTGTGTGTGAGAAAGAGCCCAAGGGGCCGTTTGGATACGCGGATTTTAGAATCCGGGGTTTCTTCAAAATTGTAGCTAAGAGACAAGAGAAGAAGCAGACCATTTTTGACTCGTTTCCGTCAGCAAGAGAGTAGCAGATCCTCCCATATTTCCAGGTTTTATAAATCTCAGGATGCAGGAGAGATTTTTAAAACCTGAATTGCTCACCTAAAATCCAAGAAACGCTGTCAGGACAGCATACAACAGCTTGATCATGAACCCTCTTTTACACTGTTTTCAAACTAAAAACCTGGATTCTAAAATCTGTGTTTCCAAACGGCCCCTAAAAGTAGTTGAATGAAGAGTGAATTATGCCAGCTCAGAACTATCAGGAAGTCTTACCTGAAAACAAATTGTAAACTAGAATAAGTGAATAACTTCTCAAATCAGTAACAGTAATTGTTTTAGATTTAAAGATTCCTATTGAAACTCCGTTTTCTTTAATTTGTGATATTGTGAGTAGATTTTCAAAATACAGGTGCACTTCCGAGTATTTGTTGTTTTTAAATGAATAATTTCATGTTTCTGTATTCCATTTTCAGAAGAAATTTTACTTCTGAATCAATATCTATCTGTTCAAATGTACTGCCACCATGCAGGTCATGAATTTGATAGGGGATGTCAGAGGAAAAGTAGCCGTCATGGTGGATGACATGATTGACACTGCCGGTGAGTCGAATCTTACCAAAACCAATATACTCATTTACTTTTTTTTTGAAATGTTGAATTTCGACTTCTGATTAGATTTTTTTTCTAGTTCCCTCCTTGTTTCTATACTCGTTTACTTAGATGAAGAGTTTCCAAGTATATGAATGGTGTCCCAGTGCCATTTGATGGGTACAGATCATTTGATCTATTATTGCTCAATCGGCCTCTACAATTCACCTCTTGTGAATTGTGATGATTGGCCATTTCATTTCCTCATTTTTTACATGTAAAATGTATTCTTTTATCCGGAGTGAAGTTTTGATGGGTAGCATGCTGGTGAATCTAGGGACTATTGCAAAAGGTGCTGCTCTATTACATCAAGAGGGAGCCAGGGAAGTTTATGCATGTAGCACACATGCTGTTTTTAGGTATTGGCATCCTCTTTACTAAATCCATATACTTCTTGCTTGTAGGTTTGTGAAAACACCTATAAAGATGAATATCTGTTGAAATTGTGATAGTTTCCCTGTCTTTGTAAGATCACATGTGATACAAAGTCTATGAAAATGCTTTTTCCTTGTCTTTTCTCCCTTCTCTCTTTTCAAGTGCATGTTTGAAAACTCACTCTTTTTGTTTCTAGAGGCAATAAGCGCCCACCTTGATTAACTTAACCTCGCCTCATTTATTTTTACAAAATGATAGAAATCCAATTTTGGCTTGCACTTGAATAATTTTGATGAAGTTTTAAAACATAAAACCTGCCTGCATTTCAATTAGAAAATGTCATGAACCACCATACATTTATGAAACTGACATTTATATAGAAATGATGAACTGCCTCGGCAGTTCGCCCATAATCTCTGACTCATTGATTTACCCATCCCACAAAAGGAGGATGGGGAGAGAATAGAAAAAGGATGAAACTAGAAAATAAAAACAAGATTACCTGATTATCTTGCTATTTGATTTCAAAATCCAGGGTTTCATGTGTATATGTACCATATAGCTCCAGACTCCATGTATTGTGTGTATACACCTTGCTATTTAACTACTGATATTTTTGTTGATGATGTTTGTTATTTGGCAGCCCTCCTGCGATTGAGAGGTTATCTAGTGGACTATTTCAAGAAGTCATCATTACGAATACCATTCCTGTGATTGAGAAGAATTATTTCCCTCAACTGACTGTTCTGTCAGTAGCGAACCTCTTGGGAGAGACCATTTGGCGTGTTCATGATGACTGCTCTGTGAGTAGCATTTTTAAGTGATATGAATACAGTGGAATCAATTCATTTGTGCAATTCACATGGGTTGTAATTCTTTATAGCTCCCTTTTCCATTTCAGCTACACTATTCTTTCTGTCATGCATTCGTTTCATTTTCTCAGTCAAAGACTGCCTTCTCCCAAAAAATGTTCATCGTGAAATTTTCGTTCTCATGTTACAGAATATGCATCCCTTGTCTTTTTTCTTCTTTTTATGTTTGGAAACATCTTGTCCCCGATTGATGTAATCCACTCTATTTTCATTAATAAAGTTACCTTTCAAAAAATAGAATATGCATCCCTTAGTGTGGCAATGTTTCAATCCTTTTCTTTGAAATTCTCTTCCTTTATTATCCTTCCGTTCCAAGTCTCAAATATGCTGGGTTTTTTTTCCAGAAAGAACACCTTTGTTTCATGAGGATTTGGGATTTTCTCAATGTAAACTTACCAGATCAGTGCTTCAAGGATCAATGACACTAAGAGTAGCTTCATGTTGTATTTTTACTGATTGTCAGGGTACCATGGAACCCTATTTCAGCTTGGGCATTGATTGAAACTGTTGGGTGATGAAAACTGTTGAAAAGTACTTGGGTTGTCTTCCTCATCCCGCTCAGTCTAGCATATCCATGAACACTGCAGTTTGATGATAGTAGTTTCATCCCACTGAGGAAACATCGGATACTGTTTTTGTTTTATTGTAAATTCTTTTTGTTCCTTTACTTTTTTCTTTTCCCTTTTTCTTCGGACAATCTGGGAATTTAGGAGGGAGATATTCTCACCCACCCTTATTCAGATCCGTTTTATTCTTTTATCTTTTTTTGTCCTTTTTTTCAAACGCACCTATATCTAGGATATCTTGGTAGAATACGCTGTGGGTATGTCCTTAATGGAATTAATATGTAATGCCGACTCGATTGATCCTCAAATTGTTGTTAATAGGTTTGGATTATAGATGAGGATAATCAGTATTAAATTTCAGTTTCAGTCGTCACGGAAGCAGAAATGTTTCGGTTTCGGTTGGAAATCTCGATGGAAATTTTGTAAAATAATGGAACCGTATGCAAATGATAGAATTTAAAGATGAAACTTAGGGAAATACTAGAATAAGCACATGTACACACTTAGAAACCATCACATAAACAAGATAACGATGCGTAATGGTTTAAAACATCGAACACCTAGTGACATGTACTGTTACGCACATGTATGATAATTTACTACATACCAAATTCCATGTGTAATTCATATAAATATTTATGCATAATACATGCATCACATTTCGCTTGAAAATCATATAAATATAATTACGTAATACATATTGATATAGTATACTGCTAGTACACTTACGATTTTGGTTTATTTATTTTCGTTGTTTCGGTTTCCATTTCGGTGGAGATGGAAACGGAAACATTTTGGTTGTTTCTTGTCGGTTTTGATGGAAATTTAAAACCACGGGGATAATGTAATACCTGTGCTTGAGTTGCTTTGTTGACTTGATAATTTGTTGAGATTGTGTTGTATGGTTGGGCTTCTATTTGGTTGCCTCGGGCCTTTTCCCTTGAGTGAGGTGCTGGCCTTATGGTGTGATCAGTTCAATGCCAACTGAGGTCTTGTCTGGCATTATAATGGAGGCCCAAGACGAGCCCAGATTCTTAATGCAAGAAGCAAGAGGATTTTGCTGATGTTCAATGTATCATTGTTTAATCTTAACAAGTTATTCTAAACATGTTTATAGCTGCAGTTGCACTTAATTATTCCTTACACGGTGCAATCTGAATCATATTTTGTTCAATTCTATACCACACCGTCTATACATAATACACATTTGATACCAATATTTGATTCCAATTTGAATCAGGTTTTGCTAACTATGGTTGAGACAGATTAGAAGGAAGATAGGTTTGGATTTTATTGTCACATGCATTATGCCGCACGGCATGCCAAGTGTTCTTGTAACATGCCAAGAAAGAGTGAGACTTGTGGACCAAAGGAAAAGGCTTTGATGTATGTGTCATCGGTCATGGTATATCGTTTAAATGAAGTGCCCATTTTTCTTTCCCATGTGACGTGCATCCCTAACGGAAATAATAATCTTCTAAGAAAGAGTTCCCTCTTCTGGTACTCATTCAGACAAATAATTACAAAGCCTTTATCAGAAATGAATGGAAAGGAAAAGGGTTTCCTAAGAATGGGTTGACCTGCTGAGGCAGGCTCCACTATTTTAGTGTTTTACAACACATGTGAGGAGACGCAGGAATGGTGGAGCATTTGGCATATAAAATGGTGTTCAAGAACTCCAAAAAAATCATTTTCATATAAATCTCACTAGGGAAACATTTGGTATTTAATTCTAATCTAATAATCAGTTTTTCACTCAAAACCAAATCAAACAGGGCCTTAATTCTGAATTCAACAATCTATTTTAAACTCAAAATTAATTCTCAAACATGGGGAATGACCATGAAAGAACCACATTAAGTCGGGCTACGGGTTGGGTCGGGTTGCCCAGTACCCAACCCAAGTTGCACCCCTAGTTTTTCTACACATTGTCCTAGCCCCTTGATACAACTTTCTCAACAAGAGAAAGCAAACCAGAGCTCCCAAACTGATTCACTAGACAATCACAACAAAACGGAGAAGGATTCAGCTCACATCACAACTTATACCCCTAAAGGATTCAAACCATCTATATATGGAGTGGAAGGCCCTGGTGGATGGTGGTTCACAAATCAAATTAATCACTAATCAGATGATCCTAATGCAACCATCTACAGACCATTTCAGTTTCAATCATCCATTCAAAATCCCAACAATCAGGCTTCATATCATGGCCCAATTCACAGTGGCTTCATATCATGGCCCAATTCACAGTAAGGATCACGGTACAGATAGACTAGATCCTCAAACTAAACAGACACAAGCTCCTAAAATGGCTTCGAGGAGAAGGATGAGACCCTACCACAGATGGCCAAATGCACAAATATTACACTGAACTTAAGCATCGGATTAATGAAATTTTGTTCAGTTGGATGGGAACCATTAGCTATTTATGTCTAACTATCCATTGGTAAGCCACTAAAATGGTTAGGAACATCCTACTGGGAAGACTTTTCTGTGAAGCCCCACCATTGGTGGATCCTAACAGGTGATTTCTTTCAATCAAAATAAAGATACCCATGTGAACAATGGAGAGATTGGGGGCAAAATACCAACTTGGGTACCATTAAAAAAAAAAAATATATATATATATATATATATATATATATATATATATATATATATATATATATATATATATATATATATACCTACTTGAGTAATCCTTATTCTACTGCACCAGGTTTCATAAAACAGTGGAGAATGATAATGGTGCGTAAAGTTGCTTATGCTTGTTCACCCACATGACATTTGCACGATTTGGACCATTCATCCAAAAGGCCCAGCAATGAAGATGGTGATCAAAACCACATCTGCAGTGGCAAAAGTAGAAGCCCCTAGTTCAGACTAAAATGGAGGCATAAAATGGGCCAAAAAAAAGGGTCAAAGAATTAAAAAAAATAGAGAGGACTCTGATGTCCTGGAGCATGATACTAACAGAACCCGCTCCAAAACTTCTTCAAAACAAAAACTCCAAATCCACAGACCATCAAAGCTCTCTGAAACTACAAAGCATCTGAAACCCTAGGATTTCTCCTCGAATGCAAGACTCAATCATCCAAATCAAGATAAAACCTAAAAAGATTGAACTTTGAAAACCTGCATATACACTAAATTCCTGTAAGTGAACCATCAGCTTCTCTGAAGATTCAGGGAAGCTTCATTTGGTCCGAAAATATCCATCTCAAACCACAAATATCACCTATATTGTTAGAAATAGAGAAATTTCAGAACATGTTCGCAATCGGATATTTATTGCAGCCCATCATTGTCATATCAACAAAATGAACTGCTACCTAAACAGAGAAAAGAAAAATACCTAACTTCAATGAAAACAATAAAACTTCTCCTAATCTGTAAATCATCAGCAATCCAAAGTTGTTGAGATCACATCTCACACGTAATCTCAGCATAGAAACACAAGTCTTGATTTGTTCGGTCTGGGAAGGGACACTGATGATTACGAAGCAATGTCTAGATTGTTTATATGCTACGGCCATTGAGGGTGCCTCTCAATAAAAATGAAAGAGGGTAACAGATTTACCTTTACTGTTTTAAAGCTGAGATTTGAAAAGGAGAATCAACAATAGTACAAAACGGATTGGAAAGAAAGGGGGAAAACACGAGGGTGTATCCAAGTTGAAAGGACTTCTGTAATTATTATTTTCATTAGCAACCAGATAGATACAGGAGAATGTAAATGAGTTTTTGAATTGTACAAACCCAGAGGAAGCAATGATATTTACCAATCCCGCTTCAGCGTGGTGTTTCCAAATGTTCATTTTCGCTTGTTTCCACAGCTTCCTAAAGGTAAAAATAACAATAACAATTTAGGGGAGAGAGAGAGAGAGAGAGAGAGAGAGAGAGAGAGAGAGAGAGAGAGCACATTCAAACAAATCACGCATCACTACACTGCAAAAAATGAAATATATAACTAAACTTGCCATATGACCCCACACTAATGGTATAGATTACACTTATCGTATAAATTTCCTAAGATCCCACCTGATGAGCAAACTGAACTTTGGCTTTTCAGAAAAGATAGCGAAGTACAAATTAATTGTCCTTGAAATCTCTTCCAAACACATGAGAAAGATGGGAAAACTAGAAATTGAAAACAAAACAAGTTGGAACCAGAATAGATTTGAAACGTCTAAACTTGGTGGAGAGCAGCTAGAATTGTAGAAAGTCAATTTATAGAGGGTGATTTTAGAGAATTTCACAACGTATAGGGTATTGTCAAAAATTTCAAAAATTTGAAAGGATTTTTAAGACTTCTAAAACATAAAACAGTGGGCATGAAAAGAATTGTTACAAGGAAACAACAATTCTGCAGTACAGTAGATTAGATATCGATCAAAGTGCTACCTCTTGGGAACGAGCTTGAGAAGCAGAGTTAAGCTGGCAACTTTCCATGTTTGAAAGCAACTGGACTACAGGCTTTAGATGAGGAACACTGTGAGAATCAAAATTATATTAGCCAACCGAAAAGACTGAGACCAAACCTTCCCTACTTCTAAAAGAAGAGAACTCCTAGTAGCTCGTAAATGGGCAAATGTGTCATTTTAGTGTCCTAAAAACCAGTGTATGGATGAAACAGACAAATGAAAGCACGCCTTCATTAATACATGCTGGTGAAATATGCATTGCTTTTACAAGCTTTATTGCATTTCAAAAAATGATGAGGGAAACTAAGGTTCCTTTGATTTGGGAGTGCAACTTTAGTCTAAAATTGTGTTAGGAGAAAATCCAGCATACCTTGTAAGTAAAATTGGTTTGCCATATGGTAGAGACTTTAAGAAGAGAGAGACAGAGGAACATCAGGCGTTTTTTTTTTTTTTTTTTCCAATGGTCTCACTGAGCAGACCCGGCCTGGGGTGTGAGCTTGGCTTGGCATCCACATCTGAATTGCATGCACATGTGCTTCTCATGTGGGCCCTATCCATGGCTCTCTTTCCCATTTTAACCCTTTAGCATTTGTAGAGGGTTTTTCTCAAGTTGTTTTGATGTAGTACAACCCATAGTTGCCGGAAACTCCTTGGGCGGGTGGGAAACCTGTTTCCCCTAAAACGCGTTTCTCGCGGCTCGTTTCCCCTAAAATGAGGGAAACACGTTTCGGAAACGTTTCCAAAATATGATACAAAATTGGAGAAATGTTTCTGAAACACATGGGGAAAATATGGAAAGGTTATGTAAAACATGTGTAAACGCGTGACAAATGTATGCAACACTCGTATAAAAAGCATATGAAACATCTAGAAAACATGTGTGGAACTTACAAAAATCATTTTGGAAAAAACAAAAAACACATCATTTCCTAAGATGTTTCTCGTACGATTTTCTACTGTTTCTCGTTTCTCGTTTCCCCTGTTTTTTTCATGCGTTTCCCGTTTCCCGTTTCCATTTCACGTTTTGTTTCCCGAATCCATTTCCCACCCTGGTAACTATGGTACAACCTCAAATTGAGGTTGAGGATATGATGGATCATGAAAGTTAGAGCATCTAAAGGTTGTTATAACGATGGTTTTAAATATTGGTTTCAGTTTCGGACTGAGCCGAAACCGAAATTTCGGCGGAATTCGGTAAAAAAATAAATAAAAAATCATTTTATCTAAATATCGATCGAAATTTCCGGATATTTCCGTACATCTCGATTTCGGGCTTGACCGAAATTCAAATTTTGGTCGAAATTTAAAACCATGTTTATATAACCCATGCAAGAAGAGCCAAAACAAGGGCTATTCATGGCGTATAAATGGACCAGAGACATGAGCTAAAGAAGATAGGAGTCGGGACCATCCGTGAGACATTCTGACGGAGTCCCACTCCACTGTAGGACAGTTTGAAGAGGATGGTTTCAAGTCATAGGGTTATAATAGGTATTTTCTTTAAGTTTCACTTAAGTCATCGAAGTGAATTAGAATCAAACTGAAGTAATAGGAGTATATAATTGAGTTTAGATTTTGGATTTTTTTTTTTTTTTGTGTATATTAGAATCAGAAAGAAGGTAGGGTTTTGCACAAGGTTTTACTGCCTAAAAGGGCGGCCCAATGCACAAGGCTCCTGCCATTGTGGGGTCTGGCGAGGGGTAGATGCACAAGGTTTTCCTGCCTACTCCCACTTAATGTAGGACAGCTAGAAGCATATGGTTTTAAGTCATAGGGCATAATAGGCATTTTCTTGTAAGTTCCACTTAAGTCACTCGGGTGAATTAGAATAAAAGACGAGCCAATCCACTCCCACGACACTGTTCACGTCATTGCCACAATATTTTTTATGACACTATTTATGTCACTATTCACTCAAATTTTTGAAGATCTCTACAATAATTTTCTACAAGATTTTTGTGGGGTTTGGCCTCCAGTTGTAGTCTATCTAGATCAAATCGATTAAGATTCTCAATCTTTTATTTGATTCTAGATTTGAGGTATAATGCTGACAATTTTAACGAAAAGCTACATATCAATGTGAACTATGAAAACTTTAAGACGAGCAACTTGAGGAAGGAACATAAAGATGATGTTCGGGCTTTCTTGTGCATTTTGGGGGGAGGGAGAGGACTCCCTCTTTCAGTACACAAACGCTAAGCCGCCTATCCCTCTATCCATTGACTCTTTGTTTTAAGATCCTTCCTCGAGTTTCTCTTCATGAAGTTTTCATGTTTCACATTGTGAGCAACACTTCATGAGGTTCGTGTGGTCAACGGTTCGTGAGTCCACACTCTGTCAATGAGAACATTTCATCATGGAGACATCTTTCCAGAAAGCCCTTTCACCAAGATTTTGATCTAGAGGGGGACAATCTTTGCCTCTAAGGTCAAGTCCTCGACTCGATCCAGAACGATAAGTCACTCTTTCTGGGTTTTTTTTGCTTCTACACAACATTAAGGAATAACATGTGGTTCTATTTAGATTCTCCAACTACATCTATAGTGTGTGTTGTTCGATGCCTGTTAAATGCTTATGTTGCCATTATCAACTTCTAACTGTATGGAATATCATCCTTGACATCAACATACACCGAATTGAACATTTTTAAGGGAAGAGACATTTAAAAAAAACATTTTTAAGGGAATAAAACACCTATTGGTTAAATATGTCAAGCCATGGAGATAACTTAAAATATAAGAAGTTTGATGGGAGCAACATTAAGCATTGGCAACAAAATTTGTCATTCGTGCCCTATAAAATTAATATGTTTTATAGAATCTAGATGATATGTGAATGAGAATAAGCATGAATCTACTGCGGCACAAACAGCTCAAAAATGAGATAGAGAGGACTAGTTTTTGTAGAAATCATATCTTGAACCTAGATAACAAGCTATATTAGTATACTCTGAAATAAAAACCGTAAAAAGTCTGTTTGAAACTCTAGAGAAGAAATACCCCATTGAGGTCCTACGTTTCAAGAAATATACAACAGGGAAATAAATCAAGTTTAAAATGCTCGATGAAAAACTAATGATTAATCAAGATCTCCGGCTAAAAATTGAAGAGATTTTGGCCAGGGAAATAAAGATCGGTGACTCATTCCATCTTGCAGGCATTATAGAGGATTTATCCTCCTCTGATATTGATATAAAAATAGGATGTTTCCTGATCGTAATAACATGATCCTAGAGGGAATCTTTGTTCATGTAAGAACCAAGTATGACTCTATTAAGGATCCTTGGAGCCATCTCGCCAAGCATCCTTGGGCAACGCATTATCAAGTAAACGGCGTCAACAGTTCGTAGTGACCACTTGGTTGACAGGATCATTTCTCCTTGGCATCTTCCCAAAGAGCCCTCTTGTACCAAGATTTCAATCTAGAAGGGGTGATAGAGAGAATGTCAACCATTCTATTGGATCCACATAGGTAAGTCACTCATCCTTGGTTTATTTCTTCAAATACAGCACCAAGCAATAGCTCATGATTCTACTTACATTTTACATGTACATCAAGAAATGGTACATATCTAATGGTCTAGTTAAAATGCTTCTTTTACCATTATCGGATTATGGCTAGAAGAAATATCATACTTTACATTTGGTCATCTTTATCAGCATAAAACAAAGAACAAAATAATCATTCAAAAAAAAAGCTCAAAATAGGAACTCTGAAAGGGATAAAAAAATTTTAGTCAATGCGAATATCATGCATTCCATCTATGCAACTACAGATCTCTTGATTAAAAGAAAAATCGATAGAGCACCAGTAATAACAATCTAGTCACCCAAGAACATTCCTACTGCTACATAAATAAAATAACAACCACAAATTTTGAACTTAAATTCAAACCCAAAACAAAACCAAGCACATGCCTTGGTAAAATACAGAAATGAAAGTAGGATATGTTGTTGCCTCAAAAAGAGAAAATCTTGCATGAACTTCAATTTTCATAATAAATCAAAGACTCCCAAAAAAGAGCACCTTACATCATAAACATATACAAATTCCACGTCGAAAACACTTTCCCTCTTAGACACAAACATTCCAAACCTTCCCTACACACTTTCAAAATAGAAACTTTAAAGAAAAAACAAACCCACATGTCCCTAAGAACAAAATAGAAACTTCAAAGAAAAAGCAAAATAGAAACTTTAAAGATAAAAACAAATCCACATGTCCCTAAAAAATTATTTTATTTCCTAAACTATTTCTAACTAAAACAGTCAAAATTCAACCTTCCTATTTCACCTTCAACCTCCTCAATTAGAAATAGAATGCTTGAAACACTCCCTAATTTTTCCAAAACATGGACTTTCTAAAAACCCAACAAAAATATTCTGAAAAATCAAATAAAAGTCACCAATTTCCATAAAATTTCTTTCTTCAAAAGCCAACCTCATCCAATTTCGGGTTGCAAAGATGTACACATTCACATTGTGTAAACTCCACCATCTTATATTTCATTGTCGTTAGAAGAAAAGCATTGAACGGTTCTCTATCAAAATTTTCCTTTTCCTCTCTGATGAACTTTCGAATTTGTAAAATTAAAGAAACTTCCGGTAATTTAGAACACTAATCTTCAGATCAAACAGAAAAGCAGAAGACCAACCTCTGTAAACCATTTTCCAAATGCGCATCCAGTGACGAAATGACACGAGGCATTTGCTGTAATACCTGCTCTAAAAGCCAGCAAAATGCCAAGAATATTAGTAGAGGTTTCACATTCGAAGTCTAACTTCCTCACCACAAGATTGTGAAGGAGGGCCCATACTTGCCCAGTGTTGTTGATAGTATGGGCTTTTGCCAAGAGGTTCTTTGGGAGCCTCGTTAGGAGGGCCTGCAACAAGTACAAATAAGCAATTACTACCTCTGATACCAAATTTTGAACTAAGAAAAACACACAACGATGCAATTGAAAATCAAATAACCTTGGAAGTTATAATCATTAAAGGCTACACAATTTCAATTCTTTAGTAATTGAAAAGTTGGTGAACTGTAATCTTATGAGAATCAAAAAATTCTAAAGAGTAAATCCAATGCCCTAGATTTTGACATGAAGGTAGGGATCGGAAAATAAGGAAAAGAAAACCTGAGAAGGAGAGGATTCGTGCATGAGGCGTAGGAGGTTGGATGTTGATTGAACTGCTTGAGATATGTGGTCCGACACAATTGCTTTCGCCGTTCCTTCTCTCGCTGCTGCTGCTCCCGCACTTGCCATCTCCAAACAAAGGAAAAACAATCTCTCACAGAATCCCTCCCTTTTATAGCAGAAATACAATGGAATTGTTTCTGAAATGACAGAAATACCCTATTATTGAACTGACGAAAAATACACATATCCTCTTACATTACATAGCATTCTTTTGAAATACACATATCCTCTCTGTACCAAAAATTATATCCAAGAAACTGCCAAATGCTCTCTCTATAGATCTACAAACTACCCACATCAAGATAAACATTACCCAAAAGATTTAACAAAAACCCACATTTGAAAATGGATAAAGAAATCAAAGATACTAAATACCCACAGCACATTGAGCACAAAAACAATCAAAATCCAACATTAACCAAAGATTTAACAAAAAAACCCACATTTGAAAATGGATAAAGAAATCAAAGATACTAAATACTCACATCACAAAAATAATCAAAATTCAAGCTCTACACAAAACCGTAATCATAAAAAAACCCAGATCAAGAGAAAGATAACCCAAAAGATTTAACAAAACCCACATTAGAAAATGGATAAAGAAATCAAAGATAATAAAAACCCACATCACAAAAATAATCAAAATCCAAGCTCTACACAAAAGCCCTAATCATAAAACCAATCAAACTATAGAAACCACATAACGAAGAGATTCAAAACCAAAAGATATTCAAAAACCCCAATCATAAAAAGACCAAAAATCAAAATCAACAGACCCAAATAAAAAACCAAAAAAGAACACAATTCTAATCCAATCCATTTTCCTAACCCATCTAGGTTACCTCCTCTTAGCTAATTGCTTAATCTACCATCAATACAACAAGTTCACAGAGAAAGAACATACCCTTTTTTTTTCTCTTAATAGATGTTCTTCCCCGGTTGAACGCTAGCTCACGTATTTGACTTATCAGAAGTTTGGTTCAAATCCCTGTTAGATTTTTTGAATAGAAAGGACAACTGGCGTCAGACAGATGATACGTGTACCCGGTGGAGATGAAACTTGTCTCTATCTTTTAGAGTAGCAAGTACACGTGTCGCTGGTGGAGGGGAAACTTCCTATGTTTTTTTGGCGTATTCGCAGGGGCAAAGCATAGCCCGAAATGACAGAAATGGAACAATGAATGAGGAGATTGAAGGAGAGCAAAACTGGGATGGAACGGTATTTCACCAAAAGGAGCAGACGAACTTTAGGGATTTTCCCTTTTAGTAGTGAGGGATTAGATTATACTTCTTAAATACAAGCAAGTAGTGCCACATCACAAGCCCATCTACGGCTTACAAGACACATCACTGATAACTAATCCCCACAAGCCTAAAATAAATAACCACATAATAACTACATTAACTACCGAAATACACTACAACAACATGCACATATCAATCTTGGATATTTATTCATACTGATTTGTCAAATATATAATCCTGTCTAGAATCTGAATCCATTAGAATCTGAATCCATTTAACTCCCCATTTCTGATAGGGTCTGTACCAAAAAACCAATCCACAGATCATCCTAATCCTTCCAGAAGTGGAGGAAAAAATTGACAGATAGGGTCTGCGAAGTTCCACAAATGGCAGGATTAGGATGATCCTACCCACTTGATTTTTTGTGGACACGCTATCTATCTATGTATGTAAGGGCCTTTATTCAAATGAATGCTTTGGATTACCCAAAAAATGTGGGCTTGAACTCACAAACAGTTTAGTAACAAACTTTATTATTGAAATCCTAGTCCTTTATTTGGGATTTGCTAGGGACCATCGCAGAAGGCATTCCACGGAACGGCTGGTGCATGAGAGAGCAGCCACACAGGGTGAATTAAATGAATAAGACAAAATCTGCTGCTATGTGGCTGCTATGTGGAAATTCAAGATTGAATCCCAAAGAAAGAGCAGATCACTGGCTCTTTGCTGTTAGCATATGCATGTGATGGAAGATCTGTTCAAATGAACATGGAGTGATGGTTTTCTCTCATTATCTGAAAATACTTCACATGAGTTAGAATAACTCCTTAAGTCTTCTATCAATCCATGGCATTTCGTTTGGAATTTTTCAAATCAGGTTTCAAGGACGGCCACAAGCAAGCCGAGAATCCTTGCTGCCCTGGGCTTGATATCCAGACCATAAAGTGTCTCTGGTAGTGGACGAATCTGATGAGCACTTGATAGCCGAATTTGCTACGATAATCAATTGAATAGGTGTGTCCAACTTCCTGGAAGAAAATCCTACCAAGTGGCTATTGTCTGTTGAATGATTTACCCTCAAATTACCATTGAAATTAGTTGTAATAGCAGCCTAATGGAAGACCACAAGATCTGTACCAAATGTTTCACCTATTGAATTAATGCGTCATGTTTGCATTGCCTACATAGCTTGCCCTTTGTGTGTCTGTTGATTTGTCCCAAAGAGTCATAATTTGAAACTCTTTGCATTTACAATTGAAGTTGTTAGTTCACAATTCTAAAGGCAGATTCAACACACGGACACCTATAATTGTATGTGTTTGGGAGCTTGGGAGCTTGTGTGGACTGATGATAGTTGAGTGATTTTAGAATAATATCCTCGTGTAAAATTACAATGACACGTTGGTTTTCATGAATTTGCAGCATATCTAACCCAGCCGCCCATATGGTCCAACTGAAACAAGCCCAATGGACAAAAGGGAATTGTTTGGGCTAATAAAAGAGGTTATATTGGGTGGCCATCTACCTTCTCAAAAAAAATAATATTGGGTGGCCATTTTATGTGGTAACAAGAACTCAAAACTCAACACGAATTTGATTTTAGGGATTGATTTGGAGTTGATTCAAAATTCAACTGAGTTCAGAGCTGATGTTTACCCTTTTGTTCTTTACCATGAGGTATGAAGGGAGCAATAGATGGATGACAAGGTACCCAAAACAAATTCATATATTGTAAGGCAAACGCATTCATAGTATATGAGGAACGCATTCAATTAAAAACAGTTACAATCTTCGACCCAAAACATACTTGCAATGTTAGAAATAACAATTAAATCAAGAACAATACACATTCATAAAATTTCACCCAGTACATTAAACATTCCTTTACAAGAATTTCAATTACTAGCTCGAGCTCATATAGCTTCTATGAGCTAGAGTGCACAAACAAATGGGTCATACATTTCTTAGGGTGATCCAAAGCATTCATTTAGAATGCCTCTACATAGATAGGGTGTGTACCAAAAACCAGGTGCATAGGATCATCTTAACCCATCCAAAAGTGGAGGAAAAAATGGATACACACTATTTGTCCACAAATCTGCCCATTTTTGCCCTCCACTTTTGGAGGGGTTAGGATGATCCAATGGTCCTCATTTTTGGCATTAACCCTATCTATGATAGGGCCTTGCAAATGAATGGTTTGGATCACCACAAAAAATGCGGGACCCATGAGTTTGGGAACTCGGGCCCATATAAGCTTATATGAGCTTGAGCTCACGAACAGTGAAACTCCATTTCCTATATATATATATATATATAAAACAAAACAAAAAAAGAAGAAAAACCCCACAACTCCTGCTACTTTAATCCACCCAATTTCATTCTGGACTACTTTCAAGCGGTCTTGGTCCCTCGTACTCTCAGCACCACTGCCTTCGCGTCCATGTTAGAGTTTCTAAATTTTAACAGGACAAGTGTAAAATACGCGGCCTTTGTTATTGTTCTAATCCATCTCAGTTATCTTCAGAGCTGCTTTCTTTCCACAATAACAATACTTGGAATGAAGTCTTAACCCAGATGTATCAGCATTACTATTGCTTGACAAAGCCATTAATTAATCTCGTCTCTCTGCAAAATAAAAACAAAATTTGAACTTAGACAAGAGTTACACATTTCATTATGAATCTCTAGGGAATGAGATTCTATATCCAACTGCTCTCAACAATTCTTATCTGATACATGTCCATAATTTCCAAGCAAAGAAATAAGTGAGGAAAGGCGCTTGTTAAATAATCCAAATTTGCTATCTATGTACCAAAATGATGCACATTAAATTACACTAACCCTTTTGATCTGTTGAGTTTTTCTTGATGAATCTAGACAGTTACTTATTCTCTAACCATTTACCTAGAGGCTATACTTGTAGGGTTAGAATTGTTCAATGGGGGGGCATTTTAGCGTGTTCCATACATAGCAAGGCCTCTCAAAAGTGGTTTGGATCATTGAACAAGTGCCCCACTGATACTAAAAATAGATAATGGTAAGAGAAGATAATAGGTACACTCCAACACCCAATTCTCAATGAACTACAAAAGAAGAAAGATTTGATTTGGTGGCAAAGCAAGCGATCATAGCACTTAGGGGTGTCAATTTTGGCTCGGGCTCGGAAGCTCGCTCGAGCTCGGCTCGAATCCTTAACGAGCCGAACCGAGCCGAGCCCGAGCTAGGCCAGGCTCGGCTCGTGTGAAAAAAAATACGTAACGATGGTATGATGGTACGTATGTAATGTCAACGCAAAAATAACCGCTGTGTGAAATCGAAAACCGTAATTGTCATAACTTTGAAAATATTTTGGTAATTTTTTTATTAATTGTCATAACTTAGTACATTTTATTCGTAATTTTCCATTTCAAACTTTATAAAACCAGCTGTAATCATTACGTTTTTTTTTTTTATTTGGTTTTGCTAGTGAGAGGTGCGAAACTTTATAAACCAGCTTATTTTACTTTTTATTTGTAATCATTACTTTTTTTTGAAATTTGCTTTTGCTAGTGACAGAGGCGAAACTTTATAACCGGCTCGTTAAAGCTCACGAGCGGCTCGCCTCGCGAGCCGAGCCTGACCGAGCCGAGCCCGAGCCTGGTTCGAGCCCGAGCCAAGCTTTTGAACTTAACGAGCCGAGCCTGGCCAAGCTCGGGTCGGCTCGGCTCGTCTCGTTTACACCCCTAATAGCACTAGAGAAACTACTTCTTAAACATGAAGCATATATAGATGTTCACATAGTTTCTCCCTGAAACTCGTACGTACTACACAAAAACCACAACCACCTCCCTACATGCATCTTCTAAGACAAAAGCATCCTATCTTCCTAAAGCAAACTAAGAACTGCAACAAGGAGTTCAAAAATAAAAACAAAACAAATTTCAGTTGATCATTAAGTCCAAAAAAAAATGTCAGTGTCCTCTACTGAAGCATGGCTTGCATTGTTCGCACAGCAAAATCTACAAAGTGCACACACAAACTGATAAAAAAAAATAAGACTGAAAACATTGGTTAGTAGGAAATGCTAAATGGCAATGATATTAGTTTTAGCCAAGGTTGCCAGAGCGGGAATCGAAAGCGGGAATCGAAGGCTCCCAGGGAAGAATCTTACTCAAGGTTGCCAGAGCGGGAATCGAAGCGGGAATCGAAAGCGGGAATTGAAGCGGGAATCGAAGGCTCCCAGGGAAGAATCCTGCTTCCTTGGTTTTAGCAGTAGAACACAACAAATTTCGAATGCATTTACCCACAGTTGGCCTATAAAAGGGATGGTTGTTAAAAAGAAGTAAAATATACAGAGCCAATATGACAGTTAACCTCTAGTGTTGCATCTTAAGGGAATCCACCTTCAAAAGCTTGTTCAAGAACATCCTTCATTTGCGAAACAAGTAATATCTGTTTTTCAAATACATTGAAGACAATGAGAAGGCATAGGGTCATCCTAATAAATAAATAACTGGCAAACTATTCAAAAGACGTAACATACCTCCATTTGATCAAGAACATCATGTGGCACTTCATCTAAGTCTTTCAATTTCGAGTTAGGCACTATCATTCTTTTGATGCCTGCTGCCAGTATCTACAAATTCAAATACATAATGTTAGGACACTCCATCTTCCAATATTTGCCTTGATATGCATTAAAACAAAATTATAAAATGGCTAAGGAGACATAAAAGACGGTAGACAAACCTTTTCTTTCACATGGCCAACAGGTAATACTTCTCCACTCAGTGATAATTCTCCACTAAGTGATAATTCCCTCGGCATTTCTGTATCACGTACATTTCTTTTACTGAACAATAAAATTAATGCTACTGCTACAGTGACTCCAGCAGAGAAAACAAAGAGATGTCATGGAGGGTATGGGCTCAGATGCTTGTGAATTTTGTTGCTTGCAGCTTGTTTATACCATTATTCATCAAAATCATCTTTGATTATAGAAGATGTTTCATCATTTTTAAGGCTCTTATGAACTTCACATGCCTCTACAATATTTGTTTTGGAAAGACAGTTGAGTGTAGTGAAGGATGGTAAATTCTATGTTGCATGGATTCTTTGCCCCACTATGCCGAATCGGTGTCGACACGTCTCCACATGCAAATCAGACATGGATTCTCGTGAGACACACCCGGATTCTTGTCGTAGCCGTGTCCCGCACGAATCCTGTTTTTTCGGGCGAATCCGATTCATTGTTTTCTCTTTTAAAATGCGAATCATGTATATTTTCCCTTTAAATGTGTTTTCTTAACTTTTGTTTTATATGAAAGCACAACACGCACTCTTTCAATAAAAACTCCAGTGCACAACCCCTTCCTCCTTTGACTCTCTTAATACAAAACTCGCAACAACCCTCTACCCTCAAATTTTTCATGAATATATATATATATACATATATATGCACACACACACACACATATTCATATTTAAATTTTTAATTTTGAATTTTTTATTTTATTTAAAAAATACTGAATCTGAATCCTACTTTTTGGGGCTTGCCGAATCCAAGACCTCGAATCCGTGTCGGATCCTGACACGCGAATCCGAATCCATGCAACATAGGGTGAATTAGATCACAAAAATTCAACTCCAAAAAACAAGAAAGAAAAAATATCCTTATTTCATTTAATTTGGTGTTTAAGTGGCTATAATATGGGAACAAGGAGGTGTAAGCGATGTCTTTATTGTCTTGGAATAAATTGTCGGTCCATTTATGTATAAATTGAAGTTACAGCCATAATCATGCCTATTGGAAGGGCGTGCATTTTGTTTTGGTTTTGATCATAGCATAGATCTGCAACATAGATTCAGCTCTCTCTCTTACTTGTACATATGTTTTAATTTTTTTTTGTATGGAGCTGATTTTTTTTTTATATACCCTGCTTGTTATCCTTCATTGGTTGTTTCAATTCCCAAATGTGACAAGGCATTAACATTCAAAGAGAAAAAAGAAATTAAGTAAAGTATGCACATACCTTGTTTTTTTCCTATATCACCTGATCCATATAGCTAGTTAGCCTGCAACCAATAAAAAAATGCGGTTATAAGAAGGGAGATGGTATTTTAGAGATTTTATATGGTGTGAGCCCACGTAGACCGGTATTTTCCAAAAAGTATTGTACAGCATACACCATTGGATGATCTAAACCGTCTATTTGATGTGCCACAATGTAAATACATTGTGCCCCCAAAATCATTTCTATAGGATGATCCCAACCCTCTGTGGGACCCTCGAAGGAAACGGCGAGATGAAACAACGCTGCCTCTCGATCTCCACAAGAGTTGGAGGGCTCCGTGCGGCTCTTTAAATGTTGCTGCTCTCGCAATCTAAGAATAATGGCGTGCGATACCACTGGATTTGGGATCAAATGACCCGAAATCAAGTCGTACCTAAATTAATGTCCCCCATACAGATCCAAGGAATCCGATGGGAATAAAGATAAGAGTCGCCATCTAGGATTAAGGCCTAGAACCCATAAACTCTGTACTGAATGAAGGCAAGTCGACGTTTCCAAAGTGAAGGGTTCGGGCCTGGTTACGAATGGGGAAGGTGTTAGGCACCCCATTCGCCCGAGAAACTCGGTCTCTAATGCCATTTTTATTAGTTTTAAGGAATTTTAGGCGAAAAGGCGTAAAATGGTAACAAGCATCTCCAAACGAACGATTTATCTACAAAAAAAGTGGTCCCATTTTGATCAACTCGCGTGCACCCCAACGTTGCATGACCCTAATACCTGTCTCCAACTACGGCTAAACAAGTATAATGCTAGGAAAGTAGTAACCAAACACATGCTGATAAAGATAAACATGCAATCAAGCAAGAGATAGTTCTGAGCAATAAGCAATCAGAGCAGTAAAGTAAGCACTCAAGCATGCATCACTAAGTAGGAGATAAGACTAACCAGCAAATAATCAAAGAAAGTGAACACATTAACATGCACCTAACTACGCAGAAGATAATGCAAAGCAGTAAACAACCAAAGCAATAGAATAAACACTAGCATGCGAGCCTATGCAAAAGATAACAGTAACCAATCACATGCTGGAAAGTAAGCAAGCTGAGAGTAAACACACAAGAAACTAAAAACAAACACACAAGAAGTCAAAAGATGCAAGAAAGAAAAGAAATTGGGAAATAGACTGTGTGCAAGGACCAGAAATGCCAGAGAAAAGAAAAGGGGACATACGATAGGCTCAAGGGGCGATTCTTGTCCTCTAAAGATGGGAAAATTCTCAATCTCGCGATCGTCATAGCCTATCATTGGGCTCAACGAGGACAATCCCTGCGAAGAGGCCACGCTACATCATCCCCTAAGGGCTCACGAGGACAATCCCTATGAAGGGATTACACTACGTCATCGCTCGTCCCAAAACCCGATAAAACATCGAAAAACCGATGCAAAACGGAAACCGCGATAAAAATCCGAAATGGAATGAAAATAGGGCTCCGAGTGACCTTGCAATCAGCATCCTTGCCCTTTTTTTTGTTTTTGTATTTTTCGTGTTTTTCTTGTTTTTGTTATTTTTATTGTTTTTGTTGCTTTTGTAAAAAGGGAATCGACGCGACATGAAAGGGGATTCAACCAAAAAAAGGGGACTGCTACTTTTCTATATGCCTAAGACAGACACGCTATTCTAAAAACTCACAAACTCAACTATCAAGTCTAAGGGGAGTGTCGATAAGCAGGGTTGTCCCATAAGTTTGTGATCAAAATGCCTACGTGTGATCATACCGAAAGATATTGGTACCGAAAGATATTGGTAAGGTTAACCTTACCAAGAAACTCCGATAAAGTGGGTCATATAAGCCATGCAAGCCCTGAGGAACTTACAAGTGAAATTATATCATCCCCTAATATAGGCCTTTCTACCACAAACGAACGGAAAGGACCTAATCACAACGCCCTCCCAAACTCAATAATTGCTTTACAAACCAAGGAGTCTTTTCATTAAGGCAGACACTACCCTCTTCTGAAATTGCCCATCAAAATGAGGCTAATCCAGATACCTTGCAAGAGAAGGTTGTTTTCATAAACAAAACAGCTATGTGATTAACCTAGAACAGAAAGATATACTATACTATCACCATTGATCACTGTCTAGACCTATAAACACCATTTCTCAAGGAGGGTAAATGGATGGCAGAGATAGCAGAAATCAAAAGCACAAGGAAAAAGTGCAACTCAAATAAGCTACTAATGTGTACATGGTACCATGTTTTTACACTGGCCTGAATTAAGCTAGTCTTCTCTTCCCTAATCAGCTATTGAGCTTTCTCAAATTTGCAATAGCCTTTGACAGCTTGCCGTATAGAGAGAAGACGAGCAGATTTACTCCATTATTAAAACATGGTGGTAAAGATACCGACCTTCTGAGAATGGAATTGTGTCTTCCAAGACTAAGACTACATTAAACCCTCTGGTCTCTTATTGCCGAGATGGCCTTCCCAAAATTATTAACAGTTCCAAGAAGAACCTTAATAATCTGGTCATAAAAAGAGACATAATGGCCTAGGGTAATTATGATGACTGGGCAATGTTGATATTGGAAATCAATAGGAAAATCAACCTAAATGGGTAAGGTAAACAAAGATTAGGCCTCCCATAGGAACCGAAAAAAGAAAAAAAAAAAAAAAGTTTAGATCCTCGGTGGAGCAACCAGAGATGGGAGTAAAATGGCGAATTAAAAACAAACTCTCAGAGAGAGAAATAAATCAAAAGCTAGCAGATGTGATCACAAACAAAATGAGGAAAAAGGAACAGCACATCACATTTTGGAGGTAATAAAAAGTAATAGAGAGAAGTTGATGTACCTAGCTTTTGTTGCGACAAGAACTGACCGTGAGATTGGCCAGAATTGATAGGGAATTTGCAGCCGCGCTCTCTTTCGGACAACATCCGGGTGACCAGCAAGCTTCCGTTTCTTCTCAAATTAACCACAACGAGGATATGGACTTTGAAATGGTAGGGCTTCAGCTCAATTTGCAGAAATAGGAAAGAGGTGTTGAAGGCAAGGTTTGTAAGAAATTGGTAAATAGATCTTGCGTTTTGGAGATGAATGTTGGGGAAGACGATGGCTGAAATTAATGGAGATTTGGATGGAGAAACAGGGTCATGGCTAAGGATCTAGGGCCAAAGCAAAAGGGGTTTGGTTTCAATGGAGTTGGAGAAAAGGGTCTGATGAGGTAATGGGGGTGATAGAGGAGGAAGTGGGTTTGATGGTGATGAAAATGGGAGAGGTGGAGTTGATGGAGATTGGTGGTCTCTTTCCGGATTCCGGCTAGGACGGCCGGAGAAGATGACTGAAATGGGTTAATGGAAATGGAAAAGGGGTGAGTGAAGAGGTGGTGGCTGTTGAGGTGGGTCGGATTTGCAGGGGTAGTGATGGAAGGGGTAGGTTGGCCAGACAAAATGGAGCCTTCGGCCTCCTCCCTCTCCCTCTATTCTGCTCTCTGTTGCAGCTTAGCAAACCCTAGTTCGGTCTCTTTTATGGGTGAGGGGGATTGTGCTGATATCAGCATCCCTAAGCTTTGATAATTACACACACCCATTCATTTCATCCTCTCCCCTTTGGTTAGATGTGCATGGTAATTGGTATGACCACACCCATGATTCGATAAACCACCCTTCTTTTATATGGGAAATGATATATTTCGCCCCTCGTATTCCATGGACAGCCCTCTTTAGCGTATTTTCTACACTATAAGGGGTGGTCTAAGCAAGAAAAGGGGAAGAGCGAATTACTTTTCTCTTGTATCTTTTCCTAGGGAAATGATACTGGCACATCCATATTTTGATAATTACACTCCTTGCTTGTCTTTTCTCATTTGTGGAGTGCTTTGGAAAAATGTAAAAACTATTTGATAATTCTTTAAATCCCAAGACAAATTGGGTTAGTGAAAATATCAAAATAGGACCGTGCCGATATACATTGGAGCCCAGGGGATTCGAATAGAGGAGTGCCAATACAAAAAACTCAGGGGTACTTCGTAATTTTTGCAAATTTTGGGAACATGAGGGAGAGAATTGAGGCGATTAAATGAAGGGTTCTCCAAGGAATCCGGGGGATCATTCGGGCCTCCAAAGACTTCAACAATAATCAGCAAATGAGGATTTTTCGGGTTCTTCTGCATTTTGGGATCGGTTCTTCAATTTTTAAAGTTAGGGCTCGGTTTATAAGACATTAGGGAATTGGTTTCGGGATCCAGGGGTTCAGGAACTTGACTTGATTTTGGGATCTTTATTCGACTCTGAGAAATTGGGTCAGGTCAAAATGGGGTGTCTACAACCTCCGATCAACATAGCTTTCTAAATATGCAAGTCTTCTATAGATCCTATAGCTAGGATCATCCTATGGATATCATACAGCTAGGATAATCCTATGAAAATGGTTTACTGAGTCAAATCGGCAATGAAAACATTAGAAGCAAAATGACATGGATCCAAGCGTCGCGTCACTGATGTCTGCAAGGGCGCTCGTGAGTTTAGCATCCCTCTTAAAAAAGATTTTTTTTATAAAAAAAATTGGAAAAGAAAGAGAGATGCTCCCCATTGACTGCAGAGAAATCTTTTTACATTTTCTGGTCTGTCGAAATTTCTGATGATTTTATAGTACGTGGAACTGTTTTTGACTTTTTTCCACGGAAGTTTTTTGGAATTACTTATTTTTACATTGTTTTATTACACTTGAAACCACGTCACTTCAATTTTTATTTAGAGTTACATTCAATTTAACATAAAATGTTATCCCTTCAAGGAGCTGTTCGTTTGAGACTGTGGCAACAAATAATTGTGAGCCCCAGACCAATTGTTGGACTCAAAATTAGTTTCAATTTTGGGTCCAATAATTTGGATTGGGCCTGATTGGTTACCAAAATCTAAAACGAACACGGCCTAAGTCAGTTACACCTGTTGGGAGTAAAACTGAGTCCGCCAATTGCATGTCGACATGTGACAGGAGGATCCCATGCCTGAACCAGCCAATCTGACTGCCAAGTCCAAAGGCTAAAGCCCGCCGAGGCCCTCACGGCCCTCGGCCAGCAAGGAGCTCTTATTAGGCTTTGTTTGGATGCCAATTGCAAGGAATCCTTAAAAATTCCAAGCAAAAAAAAGCACTTTTTCCTCTCCCTTGAAACAACTGAGAAATAACCAGTTACTCCAAAAGCTTAAGTTGTTGTAGAAGGTGTTATTTAATCTTTTATACTTTAACACTCTCCCTCAAGTGTGACGATTTTGGCCTGCACATGGCACATGTGGCCCCTCTTTTTTGGGCTGACCATTTCATGTGCACTTTTTAATAAGCTTGAGCTGTTAGATAAGGCGTTATTTAATCTTTTATACATTAACATTCTCTCCCGTCTCTTAGTTAGCAAAACTCCGTTTTAAAAATCGTTCTGTGTTTTTTTCTTTTCTCTCTTTTTTTTTTTGAGGTTGTCCGTTTAAAACTTTTACAGTGAAAGAAAAGAAAAAACTCCATTTTTTTCTTTTTGAGGAAAACGTTCTAAACCCTTTTAAAACACGTTTTAGACGTATTAAACACATTTTTTGGCCAATTTTCCAGCTTTACGCTCACTATATTTTGTTAATGACAAAAGTTTAAAGGCATTTATTCATGTTTCCGTTTTCTTGAACAAATACCGTATAAAACTCGAATTTTTCCCGTCCCTTTTTCTGCCGAATCACATTTTGCTAACTATGTCCCGTGGTATATGATGACTGTTTTTACTATAATTAAGAAGTTCATCTTGATAGATCAGTTCTGAAGCAGTCTATAGATCTTATATTTTTTTTGAGATGCACCAAGTACACACGATTGGCTCCCTACGCACTCTAAAGACCCTACGAATTTCCTTTCCTTTATTTTCTATTGCTCCTCTCTTCCCTTGAAGTTAGCTCTTTCTCCAAGCTTCCTTCTTCAATTTTTTTTTTTTTTTTAATTTAACACTTTGAAAGAAAAAATAGACAGAATACATTGTTCCTATAGAGGGTCAAAGACTCTGTTATGTAACAAAGAAAACAAAACAAAAGGTGAAATTGGAAAAATATGCTAGCAAAAAAAAAGAAGAGATGAGTGCCCCTTTTAAAAACAAAGAGTGCAGATATCATCTCCCCAAAATGAAATTCAAAGAAAGAACATGCTTTTTGAAACATTAGAGCTCACAAATCATATGCTAGAAATCCCAAGGGAATCAGATAAAGAAAGTTCCGCAAAGCCACTAAGGCAGTTCTCTGACCAGAGGCATCAGCAAGAGAGAACATCCTAAATCTGGATATAGCAACCATTGAAACAATGTGAGAACAAATCATATTCATTAGTCTCCGTAGTCATCTATTAAATTGAACGTCTAGAATGCAGAAGCTTACCCCCCCCCCCCCCCCAACAGCATAATCATTGCGGCACAAGTACGCAAGAGCCATAAAATGTGGTATTTGCCAAAAATATAGGGCATCAGGTAAAATCATCCCATTGAGTGAAACCTGACCGGAGGCTGCTGCCCACCTGAAAAAACACATTGAAAATATACTATAAGCATGTAATAGAAGGTGTATAGCATATATAATTCATGAAAAGTGGATTTTAAAAAAAAAATCTCAATTATACAGAATGAAACGTTAAAGGTTACAAAAAGGACCCGTTTGGATACCTCCCATTTGTATTTGGATTTGGAATTAAGTTTTGAATACAAATTGAATAGATCCGGCAGCTCATGTAGAGGGAGATAGAGAGGGAAGGGGATACTTCCTAGTGGAGGGGAGAGGTTGAGGAGCAAAGAGGGTGAAGGAAACTGCCACATCTGTGGATTTCTAATTTCTTATTTCCACAGCATATTTTGAAATTACAATGCAAAAAGGGCTGCCAATGTGAGAAATCCAAATCCAAATCTTCTCGGCATCCAAACGGTCCCTAAATGTGTCTACGAGACCAATCAATACAATACATGTGTCTAAGACTAATCAATACAATAAATGTGTCTATGAGACTGATCAAGTAATCATCACAGAATTAGAAGGACATCAATGAACTTCTTGATACAAACAAGGAGAAGATATAACAGGAAGAGAGAATATTATTTTACATTTCCACATACTTCTAGAAAATAAAAAATAAAAGGCCGACTCATGTTTCGGAAACGTTTCCGAAGCGGGTTTTAGTGGAAACAAGCATCACACCCACGCAAGAAGTTTCCGGTTATTATGGTCTGTCCAATAATTTACTCGCAATTGCTCAAATAACCATGAGAAGAATAAATCAAATCCTATCAATAAGAATAAAAAAAAAGAACAAATCAAATCCACATATAACATTAGAAGCCATTCAGAAAGCACAAAGAGGTCATTTCCTTGCAACACAAGGCAAGGGAAAACTTAAGTGTCTAATAAGTGTGCCTACAACATGCATAGCACATGAAAAGACTGAATACGTTATGTAGACTGAGACTCATCAATATATTCAGTATAACCCATTCGGGTAAACTCCAGTGCTCAATGGAGGGAGCTAAATAACTTCAAGGAAACTAGGGAATAAAGAGGTGAAATTGAACATAAGGCATTACCCAAGAAGTGGAGGAATGGTACCGACAACAGCTCCGACCCATGTATTTGTTAGTGATTTTGGATTTTCAAAATCATGTATTTTGCATGTTTTAGTGTTTTGGAAAATGTTTTATCAAAAGCGTTTGGGAAAAAGAAAATGTTTTCTTGGAAAGATTTGCTTTTATAAAAGGATGTAGAAATGTAGTTGAAAAGATAGTCCCGTACCGGATGAGAGAAAGGAAATAGAAGGGCTTATAAAACACTACCTTTTCTAATACTTGTTGATTGCACATTGGGTTGAACCCATGGTTGGACCCGTGGAACGGTGCGTTGCACACGCCCACGCGCACGCGCGGGCAATGGGCTATAGGGCGCTTTTTTAGGCGCACGTACGCAACGTTGCGAGGAGCGATTGGAGCCTTTAATTTTTCCAGATTTGACCTGCACCGTTGGATCAAGATGAAGGTGGACCGGTCGGATGGGTGGGTCAAATGGTTCGTAGGCCCATCAAGCCGAATGGTTCGGTTGGGTTGGGCTTCGGTTCGGGCCTAATGGTCGGCCCAAAGGGCCCATAACTCCAACGGTCAAAAAGTGTGATCAAATGGATTGTGTCCCTTCCCCCAACGGTCATGTGCCAAGGGGGTGCGATCCACACCATAGATGGTTGATCTAACGATAACTGGATTGGAGAGAGGTTTTACTCAAACCAACAGTCACCTCTAGAATCGATTATGACCGTTCAATATCAATGGGTGCGATCTAACGGTCAGATTTCAAACTATCTAGAAAGGTACCTTCTGACAGACTTTACAGTCTCTTCTACACTCCTACAAAATCCCCAAGTATTTCTATATACTGTTTTTCTTTTGTTTACTGTTCTAGATACTATTTTTCTACAGAAACATTATCTAGAAATTTCTCTAAGGCTTGAAATTTCAGAAGGGCATTTCGGGTTTGATTCCGCTAGTGCTACGCGTCATCAAACATTAGTAGGGCTTCCCTACTAGGCTTCATTGTATCTTGGAGGCAATTCGCGGATCCCCTTTGCACACTACTAGTGGGGGCGAATCTTGTCTTAAGGAAAGTGATATCACGCCTTGAAGCAACAAGTTTCTGTTTGTTATCAACAACAGTACCCTCAATTTTTTTCATTTTCCAACAGCATTTACTGGTTGCATTTGCTTTAAAGGAGTGTATACAAACGCATAAAGGACAAGATTAGAAGCCGCAAGCCCCGCTGTCAAGAAATTAGCCTGCAACAACCTTGCCATAGAAAATTTGCAACCATTATGCCCTAAATACATTCAAGAGAGGCATCTTCCAGCAAGAACACTTAAACCAGGCAAATAAAAAAAAATGTGGTAAAACAAAATATTTGGACACCTTGCATGCCAGTATAGTTGTCCCAGCAATACCAATACTAGATGCCCACAAGGCTGCATGAGGAATGGTAAGACGCCCAGAAGGTAGAGGTCTTTGCCTTGTTTTTTCATTTTGGCATCATTATTTACCTCAAATACCTGGAAAACAAGATAACATGATGAAGACGACTTCATATTGGTTAAAGTTAAATTGCAACCAAAAAATAGATAATTAATTAATTATGCAATAACCAATAAATATGCAATATTGACCCACAAGAAAAAATCAAATAAGGGAATCATTACTGCAAATCCTTTTTTTACAGCTTGGAGTTTTATTTCCGCAAAGTGATAGTATAAACCACCAAGACTGCCCTCATGGTTGGGTTGAGTGACTTGTGTCCCACTTATATGAGTTGTGGAACTAAACTCCACGGTTAGCCAAATCATCAGCCATTGAGTTTGCTTATATTACCTCCCTCAAGCTTTCAACGGTCTTGATTTTCTGCAAGAATCAAGACTCAAGACAGTCCCCCAAGGGGTTCCAGCCCCTAATTGGCACAAAAGGCAAAGAACAGCAACTCCATATTCCTATAGAGGTCAACTAAGAGAGATCGTCCTATTGGAAAATGATCCTTCATTGTGATGGTGTGGATTCAATAAGATCATGGCAATTTCAAAATGTATTTAATATTCCATACAAGTTGATTGAGTGAAAAGAGATAAGGGTAGACCGAAAACAACTTGGGTAGAAACAATGAGGAAAGACTTGATGGTTAAGAACATAACAGAGAACATGACATTGGATAGGAGAGAATGAAAGAAAATGATCCATGTAGATGAACCCAACTAGTGTCAAGATTAGACTTAGTCATTTTTGAGCCAGGTAGATTCTTTCACCTTGGAAATTTTCTAAAGGATTCATTAGCCGACCCCAAGTGGTTTGGGACAAAGGCTTAGTTGAGTTGAGTTGAGTACAGGTTGTGTCAAAAAAGTTCAAGCAGATGAGTCCTTCGAAGTTGTATGTAGATATTTTACCAAAAAAATGGTATGGTATCACAAAATTTATAATTTCTTGGTTTGAAGAAGAAACCACAAGCGGCATACTTTTTTAGATTCATCAGTGTGCCCATTAAGAGACATGAAAGTTGTTAGGTCTAAAATTGGTAACAGGTTATGGTAGGGCCGGAAGGGCTGATCTGGCACGCCACAGCTGGCGAGCAAGGCGCTTTCCTGTCCTGCACAAGACACATAAGGTCAGAAGGCCGAACCGGGGCGGTTGCTCCGGATGGACCCTTCGACACTCAAGTCAGTATGAGCAGGGGTCATAAGTCCGAACAGCAGAGGACCAGTTAAGTGCCTTGAGTGGTGATTTTTGTTCACCCCCACCTTTGAGCAAGTGAAGGCTATTTATAGTGATCCTGAGCCACCTACCAGGACATGTGGTAGCCCCTGTGTGGACCAGGTGTCATCCCTAAGAGGGACAGGTGGAAGTCCCCGATTGGTCCAAGCGTCATACCTAGCAGGGACTAGTGTTGGCTTTGCAGTGGTCCCTGTGAGGGCCACGTGTCAACAGCCGATTGGTTGCAGATTTTGGACCCCATCAGTTGACCCCTGGTTCTCCGAGCCATTTATGACGGCTTGGAGAAGCAAGAAAGCTTACTGCCATAAATCCAAGCCCTTCTGGGCGGCCTGGAAGGGCAGACTTTTGCACTGGAGGTCTGTCCGTCTAGGCCTTCTGGGCGGCTCGGCCGGGCAGAATTTGCACTGGAGGTCTGTCCGGCCGAGCCCTTCTGGGCGGCTCGGCCGGGCAGAATTCGCACTGGAGGTCTGTCCGTCTAAGCCTTCTGGGCGGCTCGGCCGGGCAGACTTTTGTCTTCTAGCGAACGCGTCATATCCTGTCCGGCTAAACCTTCTGGGCGGCTCGGCCGGGCAGAATTTTGTCTTCTAGCGAACGCGTCATATCCTGTCCGGCTAAGCCTTCTGGGCGGCTCAGCCGGGCAGAATTTGCACTGGAGGTCTGTCCGTCTAGGCCTTTTGGGCGGCTCGGCCGGGCAGAATTTGCACTGGAGGTCTGTCCGTCTAGGCCTTCTGGGCGGCTCGGCTGGGCAGAATTTGCATTTCTAGCGAACGCGTCATATCCTGTCCGGCTCGGCCGGGCAGAATTTTATCTTCTAGCGAACGCGTCATATCCTGTCCGGCTAAGCCTTCTGGGCGGCTCGGCCGGGCAGAATTTTCTCTTCTAGCGAACGCGTCATATCCTATCCGGCTAAGCCTTCTGGGCGGCTCGGCCGGGCAGAATTTTGTCTTCTAGCGAACGCGTCATATCCTGACCAGGAAAAATATCCTGTCCGGCCATAGTATTGTACCGGAGTGAACCAAGCGGCTCCTTAACCCCAGTTTAAGAACTTGGATTTCATTGTGGGAGTGCACCACTGCCGCTCTCTAAGTCTGCAAACACTTAGACTGAGAGCTAAGTCTGCAAACACTTAGAGTCTTTGAGGTGGTTTTCCACTAGGGCAGGTCCACGGTTGGAACTGATCTCCACACCAAATTGGACGCGCCGGAGTGCACCACTGCCGCTCTCTAAGTCTGCAAACACTTAGGCTGAGAGCTAAGTCTGCAAACACATAGAATCTTCAAGGTGGGTTTCCACTGGGGCGGGTCCTTGGTTGGAACTGATCTCCAAGCCATTGCGGACGTGACAGAGTGTACCACCGCTGAGCTGCAGAGGTCTAAGTCTGCAAACACTGCAAACACTTAGAGCTGAACTGAGGAGGTCTAAGTCTGCAAACACTTAGACTGAGAGCTAAGTCTGCAAACACTTAGAATCTCAATGTGGGTTTCCACTGGGGCGGGTCCTTGGTTGGAACTGATCTCCAAGCCATTGCGGACGTGCCAGCGTGTACCACCGCTGAGCTGCAGAGGTCTAAGTCTGCAAACACTGCAAACACTTAGAGCTGAGCTGAGGAGGTCTAAGTCTGCAAACACTTAGACTGAGAGCTAAGTCTGCAAAAACTTAGAATCTTCAAGGTGGGTTTCCACTGGGGCGGGTTCTTGGTTGGAACTGATCTCCAAGCCATTGCGGACGTGCCGGAGTGTACCACCGCTGGGCTGCAGAGGTCTAAGTCTGCAGACAGGTTCTACACTCGGGGGGCCCGTGGCTGGAACTGACCTCCAAACCATTGTGGACCGGCCGGAGTGAACCTCTGCACCGCTGCTGAGTCTGCGCTGCAAACAGGTTCTACACTCGGGGGGCCCTTGGCTGGAACTGACCTCCAAGCCATTGCGGACCGGCCGGAGTGAACCTCGGCACCGCTGCTGAGTATGCGGTGCAAACAGGTTCTACACTTGGGGGGCCCTTGGCTGGAACTGACCTCCAAACCAAACCTCTGCACCGCTGCAAAGTCTGCGCTGCAAACAGGTTCTACACTCGGGGGGCCCTTGGCTGAAACTGACCTCTAAGCCACTGCGGACCGGCCGGAGTGAACCTCTGCACCGCTGCTGAGTCTGCGCTGCAAACAGGTTCTACACTCGGGGGGCCCTTGGCTGGAACTGACCTCCAAGCCATTGCGGACCGGCCGGAGTGAACCTCTGCACCGCTGCTGAGTCTGCGGTGCAAACAGGTTCTACACTTGGGGGGCCCTTGGCTGGAACTGACCTCCAAACCAAACCTCTGCACCGCTGCAAAGTCTGCGCTGCAAACAGGTTCTACACTCGGGGGGCCCTTGGCTGGAACTGACCTCCAAGCCACTGCGGACCGGCCGGAGTGAACCTCTGCACCGCTGCTGAGTCTGCGCTGCAAACAGGTTCTACACTCGGGGGGCCCTTGGCTGGAACTGACCTCCAAACCATTGTGGACCGGCCGGAGTGAACATCTGCACCGCTGCTGAGTCTGCGCTGCAAACAGGTTCTACACTCGGGGGGCCCTTGGCTGGAACTGACCTCCAAGCCATTGCGGACCGGCCGGAGTGAACCTCTGCACCGCTGCTGAGTCTGCGCTGCAAACAGATTCTACACTCGGGGAGCCCTTGGCTGGAACTGACATCCAAACCATTGTGGACCGGCCGGAGTGAACCTTTGCACCGCTGCTGAGTCTGCGCTGCAAACAGATTCTACACTCGGGGGGCCCTTGGCTGGAACTGACCTCCAAGCCATTGCGGACCGGCCGGAGTGAACCTCTGCACCGCTGCTGAGTCTGCGCTGCAAACAGGTTCTACACTCGGGGGGCCCTTGGCTGGAACTGACCTCCAAGCCATTGCGGACCGGCCGGAGTGAACCTCTGCACCGCTGCTGAGTCTGCGCTGCAAACAGGTTCTACACTCGGGGGACCCTTGGCTGGAACTGACCTCCAAACCATTGTGGACCGGCCGGAGTGAACCTCTGCACCGCTGCTGAGGTCTAAGTTTGCAAGCACTGCAAACACTTAGACTCAGGACGCACATGCCCGTCCCAGAGGCTGTTGTCTCGTCTTGTGAAATGACGAGTCTGATTCCGGTCCGGGGGCGTGTGCTCTCTGCGCCAATCCGTCCTGCTATTTTTGTCTGAGTGAGATTTCGAACAGCTTTTTGTTGCGGGGTCACACGGATGGCGCCAAATCTGTTAGGTCTAAAATTGGTAACAGGTTATGGTAGGGCCGGAAGGGCTGATCTGGCAAGCCACAGCTGGAGGGCTAATGGAGTCCTGCGCTGCACAAGACACATAAGGTCAGAAGGCCGAACCGGGGCGGTTGCTCCGGACGGACCCTTCGACACTCAAGTCAGTATGAGCAGGGGTCATAAGTCCGAACAGCAGAGGACCAGTTAAGTGCCTTGAGTGGTGATTTTTGTTCACCCCCACCTTTGAGCAAGTGAAGGCTATTTATAGTGATCCCGAGCCACCTACCAGGACAGGTGGTAGCCCCTGTGTGGACCAGGTGTCATCCCTAAGAGGGACAGGTGGAAGTCCCCGATTGGTCCAGGCGTCATACCTAGCAGGGACTGGTGTTGGCTTTGCAGTGGTCCCTGTGAGGGCCACGTGTCAACATCCGATTGGTTGCAGATTTTGGACCCCATCAAAAGCGAAGGGACTTGTGGAATATAATTATTAATCATTCCATTATAGAGGCAATGGTCATCTGAGTGGTATGCTGAGTCTCATAATATCGGAGAATAACACGATTCATTCTGAAGCAAATCAATTTGTAACCAATATGACGATGTTGGATTTCAAGAAATGGACTAGGTAAGAAGTGTTAAAGAGGGAATGATTTTTAATGTAATTTGACTTAGTGCACCTGATTCAAGGAATTGGCAGATGCCGCAACCATCATGGTACCAGCACATGTCCAACAATGTCCAGCAAAATCAATGATCCCACCACTGCCAAGGACAAAACCCGCTCCGGAGGTCACAACGACAAGCATACTGCATAGAAGAAACAATAAAAGACAGTTAGCTCCAAGAGATTCAAATCTCTAGAAGGGAAAGAAAGGGATAAAAAACCTACAAGTCACTACATTCTCCTCTTTGTTGATGCCAAAAGAGTGTAGTTAAAATTTGAAATACCTATAAGTCACTACATTCTAACAGTGTCTTTAAGACCTTAACAAACCAATGTAATTTCGAACTAATGGATAACCCATTATAATCACCATACAGCCACCAAAGTTACAGCCTAGCTAGGGGTCAAGGTTTAAATTTCGGTTTCGGTACTGGTTTCGGACTCTGAAATTTTGAAATTTCGGTCGAAGTCTGGTACAAAACCCGAAAACAATATTTTATTCAATATTAAGTTTCGGTAATTTCGGTGAAATATTAAAAAAAAAACAGATTTCTCGAGTCAAATTTTGGAAAAACCGAAATTCCAAAATTTCGGCCGAAATAAATGACCGTTTCGGTTTTGATTGATTTCGGTGTCGGTCGAAATTTAAAACCATGCTTGGGGTAAACTACCAACTTTAGTATTCCAAAGATAAATACCAGTCTTTTACACCGCATACTCAAATGTGTAACCACATCCTACTCCATGTTACAATTTTCTCAAAATTTCCTCACTAATCAGACAGTTTACATACTACATACAGCTACAAACCCTAGAATTTCATTAAGCTGTGATATTAGAAAATTTATGTGCAAATCTGTAATTTAGGATTCGAAAATACCTTATAAGAAATTAATCTCACAACTTGAAGACAGAGATTACTAATACTATTTTCTGCAATAATAATCTGTAAAGGAAAAAGAAATCGTTAGATCACTTATCGAGTTGAGGCACGAAGAATCTTCGCTGTCCTTAAGGCAAATCTCGCCCCCACTATGACGAATCAACGGTGCAGATGGGCGTCTCGGCGTATGCCTCCAGGATACAACAACTCTCGCTCCAGGGGTGTGCACTCACGCAGCCCGGATGCCTAAAAACTTACTTATATTTGCCAAAAGCCTTGAGCAGAAAACCAGAGAGAAAGCCAGAGAAGAGAAAGAGCAGAAGAAGAATCCGTCAAGGATAATCTTTTGTTTTCTCTAAAGCCGATTTATATAGAAAGGTAATCGATCCGTTAGGATGAAACGTCGCACTCTTTTAGTGCGTGAGAGACGTTTTCCGAACGGTCACTAAACCACGATTAATGAATCTCAAACGGTAAAAAAAGAATTAAAACAAAATAAATAAATTCTTGACCGTTAAAAGAAAAAATAAATAATAGAAAAAGAAAAGCCTTAGGTCCACGCGCGCGGCCGGCCGAGCCGTGCCGGGCCGGGCGGCGCCCGTGTGTGGTAAGATCAAAAGCCCACTGGACCCAAGTGGGCGATCCGTGCGCGTAGGATCCCCATAACCTCTTGCTCATTTACAAGGTTAAGAGAGTGAAAGTATATATATGGCCACTCTCATCCTCTCACACTTTCCATATAGGACTAAAGTTTTCTTATGACTTTAGTCTTTTTGGAGGGAAGCCCAAAAGCATACATAAAATTACTAAAAACACCTCATTGTAAGTTTGAATTACAAAAAGACTTCTTTTCACGTAAAAGTCAACATGTTTTAGTGACATGAATCGTACTCCAGCATCTAGATCTCCACATTAATAAGTTTCTGAATCAAATTGAGAAAATTACCTACATACAGCTACAAACCCTAGAATTTCATTAAGGTGTGTTTTGGTGATGTGAATTGTACTCCAGTAACTAGATCTCTACATTAATAAGTTTCTGAATCGAATTGAGAAAATTAAAAATCAATACAACTAAACATGCTTGATACAGATCAAAATCGACTAACCCTGAAGAATCTACTGAGGAAGAGATCCCTCGGGAGGGTATTGGGGGAGAAAAAGGAGGCGAAAAGGGAAAGGGTTTGGGGAATTAGGGTTTGTTTTAGATAAGAGCTTCAAAGAGAAGCTCAAGCTCTCCGAGCTTCGCCACATGATCGAAAATGGAAATGGCGCATTTGATTTGCGGGAGTTTTAAGGGTTTAGTAGGCCATCGATGAACGGTTTGGATCATCCTAATAAGTGGGCTCCACTCTACTTTCTAAAAAATACTGGACTTCACGCTCACACGTCCAATTAAATCCAACATCCATTTCCCTTTTGGGCATGTGCAGGGAAAGAAATGATGTCCGCACAATCATATTTTAATAATTGCACTAAACCATCTTGTCCTTTATCATTTAAAGAGCTGTCAAGGCGAAAAGCTCTCACAAGCCAATTAGAAAAGACAGGCTGATTTAGTTAAATTATCAAAATATGGTTGCGCTGATATGTCAAAATAGATGTTGCCATTCTAACACATCAATGATATCAGAGTGCCGTTATTGCTATAGTTTGACCTTTTGATATTGCCAAATTCCATTCTAGAAAGCGTGTGTGTGAAGAGAGAGAGCGAGAGAGAGAGAGAGAGAGAGAGAGAGAGAGACGCTCTGAACCGCTTTCTTCAGGTTCGATCCATTTCATCCTTCTTTTTTTTTTTCTGCAATTTATTTTCTAGCTTAGGGTTTTGGTTTTTGACGTTGATGATCTCCTCTCACCTGAATTAGAATTTTGAACACAACATTACTTTCTCTCACATATCTCTTGCTTTGAATGTTCTTACCTAATTGATTGGACTCACTCTGCGTTGTTTACTTTGTAGGGTTTTCCACAAGTGTTTTTAGCACATCCATTAAAGATGAAACAACTGGTTTTTGTTTCTTCTTCTCGCTATTTCGCTTTGAATGTGTTGAAATTCGAAGTAATTAGAAAGTTGGAAGCGAAAAATAGTAGAAGGAAACACTGTTTTCTTGTAATAAGATATGATAAGCAATGATAAATTCGCACCCCCTGTAGGATTATTCGCACCGCACCCCTTCAGCGTGAATTGATGTTAAAAAAGCGTTAAAAGTCTGCCTCAATTTACATCAAAATGGGTGCGAATCATCCTACAGGGGGTGCGAATATATCATCGACCTAAGATATCTGTAATTATGTTTTTTTTTTCCTACACGGCTACACCTATTATATGTTAGGTACCTAACCAATACACCAAAAGCTTGAGAGCTGATGGAAGACTACGCCCTTTAAACCCGTTCCATACCAGGCTCGGTCGCACCTAGTCCCATACTTAGGCAGGCCCCCACTCGTGACCATAACATTATATCTGTAGAGAGTGCAAAGTATAAGAAGACTGCAACGGCGAGACTCTGAGGAGCATTTTGTTGCTCATCTGATCTGGGAAGATCTTTTGGGTTGCGAACGTCGATTTAGATTATTGCTCTTGTATGTAGAGATTGTCGTACTTTGATTCTCTAGAATGGGGTGTTTATATTGTGGGATCACTGGCAATGGTTCGGATCGGGAGAACTGGTTGATTTGCTCCATTGAAATACAAGGATTTTGTTTCAGTTGATGGCTTGATTCCCACACCATTGGTTTGGTTGTGGCACTTGTTGATTCTTTTTTGGTTTTCGTTTCTTTATGAGTTGGGCATAACTTATAAACTAACCATTCTTGGGCATCAAATGTTAGCCCAGGCCCATGGTGCATTGCAAACACCACTTTGGAGGTTGTCAACCTTTGCAAGAGTCTCAACCCTATCCCCATCCATAGTGCCAGTGAAGCATCCCCATTTATAGTGCCAGTCAAGCAGTGTTAGGGTGAAATTGCTGTAAAAATCTCGTGTCATGTCTCACCCAATTCTTTCATGATATATTGCACTTCACAAACTCTATGTTGACTCCTATCTTTAAATGTCTGGTTCGTTAAAGATAATGTCAGACTGGATGCACTTTGCAATGAAAGTCAAAAATTTTACCTTGATTTTCTTGTTTTTTTATTTTATTTTTGATGACATAGGGTACCCCCACCCCATTTTAGGGCGGGACTAATCCCTATGGATGCACACAATCACCCGTAAACCACGTGCACTAGGTAACTCCGAGGCGACTCAAACTCGCGTCTATGGGGAGCAAACCCATGACACTAGCCGACGTGCCAACTCCGTCCGGGTTATGTGCCAACCTTGATTTTCTTGTTGAAACCCTTTTTTTAACAAACTATTAACAGACTTCACTGGGGTTTCTTTGGCCCAACAATTAGAGGAATCATGTATGCAAGTTTTATTTACCTTCCATTAGAGGTGACTTGAGGTTAGTTGAAATTGTACTTTAATGGAAGTAGCAGAGGCCAACAGGGACAGATGATCTAGGGGCAATTTTCTAATGATGAGATTGAAGTTGTTTTGCATGTTCTGCTAGACTGTCTGGAAATATAAATGTGATTGAAGCTGAGGGCATAGCCTACTGCTATGAGACAATGATACCTGGGCTGAGTTGTGTGAGGGTGACCTGTTCATTGCTGTTCTCTCTCTCTCTCTCTCTCTCTCTCTCTCTCTCTCTCTCTCTCTCTCTCTCATGGCCGCCTTGCCTTGTTGAAGACTCACATCCCCAATGAAATTTTACCTTTGCAGGGCCCATGTCATGACAGAAGCTTACCTTGAAATGTCTAGCTTCTTTCCTTGCCAATCAATCCTTCATCGTCACTCTTTCTGCACTTCACTGTCACTCATACTGTGCTTCACTGTCACCCTTCATCGTTACTCTGTCACCCTCTGTGGTGACACTCTTGTGACTCATTTTCATCTTTTCTTATGCCACCCTTACTCATCCTTTATTGTTGCCTCAATTCCAGCTACATATGTTAGCAGCTTAAAAAATTCCTAGCGAAGAAAACAAAGTCCTCTGCCATCGTAGGCCCATGTGATAATGACCCATCTTGTGGTCGCTAATGGATGGCAATCCTCAAAGGATCATATAGAGCAGCATACTACACAGTAGACACTAACAGGGATCACTTTGAATGATGATAAAAGAGTGATGAGAATCATCAGTCATATAGTGATTCTCCTGGGATTTAATTCAACTGACTCAAATCAATTATATATTGGTCTGTTTACGGCCACGTTGGAACTTTGGAAGCTTTGTAGTTGGTTGACGTCAAAAACTTCTTCTGTTACGACTCAGGGTTGAATATAGGAAAATATCACGCTATTACATGGTTTGCAGCAGGAATAGCTGAATCTTTGTTCTTTCTCCCTACTGCAACATAACCCTTGGAAAGATAATATGTTATATTGAGTCTGCTTGTGGTTGGCAAGATAATATGGTTATGTTGAATCTGCTTGTAGTTACTCCAAAAAAAAAGAAGATTTGTTTAAAATAATTCTCTCTTTGCTAAAACTCTAAAAAGCTAAACTCTTGAAAGATCCCACATTGGAAAGGGAGGAAAAGTTACTGGGCTATATATGTGGATTTCTCCTCTCCCTGTGTAGACGCGTTTTCAACATCTCCAAGGGGCAGGCCCCGCAGAGTGGATTGGGCAAGGTTAGTGCCACTGGAAAACAAAACCAGGGAGGGTAGATGACCCAGATCGGACAATATCTACACAGTGGGGCCGGGCCGTGACAACTCTTCTATATTTCCTTTGCCTTTTTTTATTCTAACCATTTCTAAAATGATATAATCAAATTATTGCAGGAGGAAGACATTAATATTCTATGGATAACATTGCACGTGAGACTGTAGCTTCTCTACAACTGGCTCGGGAATCACTTATTGCCATCTCCCAATCCATTCCAGATAATGTTCTTGCCTCAGAACTGTTGCCTGACAACTTAGAGAATGTTAATGCTGTTGACGTGAATGACAGTGATGGAGCTGAAGAATATAGATCTAAGCTGATTTCCATTTCCTACACACAGTCCTCAGATGAAAAGCACTTACCAGCTTCCATAGATAATCTCAAGGATTAGCATTGAAAGCAGCTTCTGGGTCATGAGAAAAGCTTGTTGAAAATTTGAAATACACTGTCATTGTTTGTATTTTGATAACTTAAGTAAAAGGATACATGTTTGAGTAATGCTTTAAACTTAAAACGTAACGTATCAGTAATAAATGTTTCCTGCACATGTACAGATTTAAGGTCTTGTTGTACAGAGAAAGCCCTTTTCAAATGATTAATGTAAATAGGTCGTTGTTTCTATATGCTATTTACTCTGTCTGGTTCATCCAGTAATGCTTTGCAGTGTTTACCTTGTAATCATGTTCAATTTTAAAAACGAAATTCTTTTCTAAAATTTCTTAGCATAACTTATGTGAGATTATTAAAATTGCAGAAAGTAATTAATATATTGCATGCAACAATGAGTCCCAGTTTCCCAATTCATCAGCTACTTGACTTTGCTGGGGCATCTGACCTCAAACATATAATGCTTGTGCTTTAAGATGTAAGCCTTGTGTTAAAAAGTTAATATATTCTAAAGTGCATAACTTAAGATAGTATGCCTTTATTTTAAACTCTGAAGTTCAAGTGCTGTGGAGACTGTTATTAACCCATTTTTTCATGAGTTGAAATTGTAGTTTGTATTGCTTGAGAAGAGTTTCATTGCAGGGTGAATGGACTTAAAAATCTCTCTGTTTTGGCGGATAATTCTAGGTTGCCTAGTGGATAGATTGTCGCTCTCTTGCCTTGGGTTACCTCTAGAAGTGGGCATCCTTTCTAGGTCACTTTGTGTTCCTGTGTTGGAGAAGAAGCTAGCCCATTGGAACATAGCTGCTTATTTATATTTTGAGGGAAGAATCACTCATGAATATCTAACTTGCTCATTGATTTTATGTCCCTCCTCAAAACACTTATGGAGAAGTTACAGAGGAATGTCTTATGGTATGGGACAAAGTGCCCAGCACCACCTGCAGGGGAAAGACATTTGCAAGCTTTAGGTGGATGATGGTCTTGGCCTTGGTAACCTTGCCTAAGAAACAAAGCTGTCTTGGGAAATTGGTTATGGAGATTATGGGGGAAAAGAGAAGCTATATGGGGGAAAAGAGAAGCTATATGAGGGAAATCATTTTGGGGAAATATAGAGAGGGCAAGGAAGGTGAGAAGGGTAGAGAGTTGGGTTTGGGTATAAGCAGGGCATGGTGGCCTGGTAGTTGTGTTAAGGAGTTACTCTCTGATTCAGTATGAGTGGTAGGCAGAGGAAGGGGATTAGGTTCTCAAAAGACTTGTGGTTAGATTGTATTTTATTAGGCCATGCTTATCAGCGTTTTTATAGGTAAGTGCTGTGGGAGTAACTACCTTCAATGTTATGAGTGAATGAAGGGGAGAGAAGTGTGGGAATTGGTTATGCTTCAAAATCTATGAGGCCTTGGTAAAGTTAGGTCCTCTTGAAGAGATGTATGTTTAATTACTGTTTTCTTATCCTTTTCTTTTCCTTTCCTTTTCCATTTGCCGCGTCATTTCAACTAAACTAAGCAGTAAGATTTGCACACTGGATTCTAATGGGTCTTCCTTTCTCTTTTTTTCGAGGCAGTGGTTTTATCGCCATTTGGTTGATAAAGGGTTGTTTGGATGGATAGAAATGGAGGGCATTCTAAGATAGAGGCTAGTTAGCGACTAAAATGATTTGTGATGTAAAACCCATCATCTTGGATGATTTGTTGGGAACGAATAGATGAGGGGTACCATTCAAAAGGAAAAAAAGAAGAAGCATTGAGGGCCTATTCTCTACAAGATTTAACTGGTAAGTGAGAACTGAGAAATCATGATGTGAATAGGAGATCTAGAGGTAAAATTAAGATTATATGCACCCACCCCCCTCCCCTTGTTGTCTACATCAACTTTGATGATTTTTTCTTTGGGAAATCATGGTGTGTTATGTGAAATGTAAAGCTTTTGACAACTGGTCAAACGAGGTGTAAAACAAGGTGAGTTCGGCTCATTATCAAAACATGGCGGTGCGAATATAGTAGAGAATGGCATGCTGCCATGGGCGCACATTAGGGAAGATCAAGGATAATCGAATGATGAGAGCAACTGCAACTAGCTAGACTTGTGATTGTTCATCAGTTCATTAGATTTGATATGAGCATGTACTTGCATGGGGTTTGTTAATCCCCTTTTTCCCACTGAGTTTCCAAAGGTCATTTGATTTACGCTATGAGGTTTTTATTTTTCTTGTTATATACTTGTATGTAGCTGAAGTTTTCTTGTCAGGAGATGTTATCAAGGTTTAAATATTTGTATATATTTAAACCTCAATCTAATAAAGTATATAATAACAACAAAATAACATGAGCTAAGCCAACCATGTTTTATTAAAAAAATCTGTACTTTCATAACTATTTTTGTGGGGCATAATCTTCAAAAAGTGTAATTTTCTGGGTCATTTATGCATATCTTACTCTTTAAAATTAGAATCACTTGTCACGATTTTGGTCAAACACCACTGTGTGCTCTTCATACAAACAATGTTGGTCTAGATTCTCAAGGCGACACATTGAGATTCCTAATTAACTAGGTTCTAAATTATTTAATAATAGGATAAAAGGCTCTGGGGTTGCGTGAAAATTTTGAAATTTGCGGCAAGTGATATAGAAAATCAATGTGGTTGAAAAGTGGAGTCATACGGTCCAAAAGATAGTTTTGCCCTCAAGTGCAAATAAAGCACGAAAAACATCATCTTCTTCTCCTTCTCTCATTTTTCTAGTTATTTCATCTCTGCAACTCCAGAGAGGAGGAAGAGGAGGAGGATGAGGAGGAAGAAGAATAAGCATGGTTTTAAATTTCGACAGAAATCCGAAATTTCTAACCGAAATTTTGGATTTTGGTGGAGACCGACACCGAAATGTCACTTTTCCGAAACGATACATTATTTCGGCCAAAATTTTGGAATTTCGGTTGAAATTTCGATTTTTCCGAAATTTGACCCAAAAAATTCTAGTTTTTTTTAAATTAATTTAATATTTCACAGAAATTTAATATTGAATAAAATATTCGTTTCATTTTGTACTAGATTTCGACTGAAATTTTGAAATTTCGGTTGAAATTTCATGGGTCCGAAAGCGGTACCGAAACCAAAATTTTAAACCATGAGAAGAAGATAAAAAGAGGGAGAGGAATAGGAAGAAAAGATGATGATGAAGGAACAAGAATCGATGCTGGAAAAATGAAAAAGAAGAGGAAGAAGAAGGTAAAAAAGAAGAATCAGTGCTAGAAAAAATAGAATGAGTCGAAAAGAAGAGGAAGAAGAAGGGAAAAGGAAGAATGGTGCTTCCTTTCCACTTGATTTTTGAAAGGATACCCTTCAGTTTAGCATTCCTCATATTATTTATTCTATAAAGGTTTTTTGGTAGGTAAGTTGGGGTTGAACCTCCGACCTCCGCATAAGGGTTCGTATATTATAGATACACATGCAAAATATGAGCAGCTAGTGAGTACAAATAAAGCCCACTTGTTCAACGATACAAAACAGACTCCCATTAGACAATTCTAGACCTCTAATTTGAGGTTGTTATTACAAGGACGAAAGACTCATGGATTCGGTATAAATTCTGAAATTTGTGGCAAATGGCACAGACAATCGAGGTGATTGAAAAGTAGCGTCGTGCGGGTAAAAAGTCCAAAATGCCCATGAGGACGGTTTTACCTTGTTTCAAACATTATCTCATTTTTCACCATTCCGGCTGCCTTTCTTACCGCCCGTTCGTAGCCTGTCGCCATGAAGAGGAAGAAGAAGAAAACAAAGAGGAAGAAAAGATGATGAAGAAAGAAATAAGAGAATCAGTGCAGGAAAATGCAAAAAAAAAGAAGAAGAAGAAGAGGAAGATGGAAAAATAAAAGAATTGATGCTGGAAAAATGTAAAGCATCATAAAAATTGGAAAAGAAGAGAAAGAAGGAGGGAAAAAAGAATCGATTCGAGGTCGTCTCAGTTTGATTTGGGATCATCTCGGTCTAACTCGAGGTCATCTCAGTTTGACTCGAGATCATCTCGATCTGACTCGGGGTCATCTTGATTTGAGGGAAAAAAGAATCGACTCGAGGTCGTCTCAGTTTGATTTGGGGTCATCTCAGTCTAACTCGGGGTCATCTTGATTTGAGGGAAAAAATGTAAAGCATCAGAAAAAATTGGAAAAGAAGAGATAGAAGGAGGGGAAAAAGAATCGATTCGAGGTTGTCTCAGTTTGATTTGGGGTCATCTCGGTCTAACTCGAGGTCATCTCAGTTTGACTCGAGATCATCTCGATCTGACTCGGGGTCATCTTGATTTGACAAGGGATCATCTCAATCTTACTCAGGGTCATCTCGGTTTGACTTGGGGTCATTGCTCTCGGTGACCCCGAGTCAATTCTTCTTTTTTCCTTATTATTTTCCATTTTTCCTACATATTCCATCTTTTTCAGTGCCGATATTTCTTTTTAGCTTCTTCACCCTCTTATATTCATCTTCTTATGCTTCTTTCTGACAATAAAAAATGCGGTGAATGGTGAAAAATGAGAGAGAAGAGTTTTGAAACAAGATAAAACCAACCTAGGGTCATCTTGGAGCTTTTCACGTACAACACTACTTTCCAATCAACTTTATTTTGTGTGCCATTTGCCACCAATTTCAGGAATTTTTATGCAATCTCTTTATCTATATGTATATAGAGTAAGAGATTCAAACTCCCTTCTTTGTTAGTAATAACAGTGCTCCCTTGTCGGATCGTACTGAACAAGTGAGCCCTACTTTTATTTTTTAGGGGTTCATATTTTATATTGGCATCCCTCGTATAAAACAAGTGTGACATGAGAGACAGGTTTGTTGGAAGTGTGTGGGTTTCTAGGGAGGTAAGGTCTTTTCCTTATCATCTTATTTTTTTGGTTAAATAGTCAACTTCTTAGAAACATGATCGATTAATACCATCTTCCTTTATATTTGTTGTGCAATCCATAAAAGAATGTTTACTAGTTAAAGCAAATAGTTAATTATTTATAAATAACATGGGACTTGCTAGCAAATCCCAAATAACATATATAGGCTACTGATATCCTCATTTCACAAAAGCTCACAGCAGCCGATAAGAGAAGATAAAACAACTAAGTTTGTCCCGTTATCAAAACATGGTGGTGAGGATATCAATAGCCAATACATACACGAGGAATGTAACACTAGAGAGAGAGAGAGAGAGATAGAGAGATCACCATTCCAATCTATCTAACTACTATATATAAAGGCAAAATGATGGGTTAAGTTCTTCCACCCTTTGCCGTTATTTCTGCTTGTGTCCCACTGCCATAATTCCAATTGTATCCCACATGTTAGAGCATTTGTGTCATTTGCTATTATTTCCGCTTGTGTCTCACCTTTTGATCCACACGTTAGCATTACTCTTTTACCATTAACCCCTTTGCTGATATTTAACATCTGTCTATCTGAGAAATTATTCGAGGGTAAAATCGTAATCTACATACGAAAAGTACCGACACGGGTACCTGTCTATGACAATTACGGCAAAAAACTACCAAGAAGAGGTATAGACATATGACAATGACGAAAGAACTACTTTATATTACTCATGCAGGACACTTACAAAATATTGATGGATTCCGGGCACCTGAAGAGGAACAACAATTATGGAAACCCCTATCTATTGGAGGGCTAGGATCAGCCTATATCGATTGGAGGGCTAGGATCAACCTATGTAAATGGTTTTACGGGCACAACCGATTGATGTTGTGTTCCATCACATTGACGGTTTAGATCAACCTATATCCCTCTATAGATCGAAGGGTTCGGATCAACCTATGAAAATTATTTTTGGGGCACAACCTATGTAGGAAGTGGTCCATCTAAAAGAAATTTCTTTTCTTTTTGTCTGGGATTTACACGTCAGCATTACTCTTTTACCATTAACCCCTTTGCTGATATCTAACATCTATCGCTATGAGAAATTATTTCAGTGTAAAATCGTAATCTACATACGAAAAGTACCGACACAGGCTACGGGCCATACCGTACATTTTAATAGTGCGATCATCAAAATAAGGTGAATAGTGCCATTATAAAATATGGTAGTGAGAACATTAGCACTATATATAATTTCAATTCGTCGTTGTTACTTGGATGTTCCCACGCAGGACGGGTTCAACCTGAATTTGGGTTGGGTTGGGTTAAGTTTTTTCGCAAATCGGGTTGGGTTGGGTTGGAAAAATCAACCCCAATTGGAAATCGGGTTGGGTCGGGTTGGGCTGTCGAGCAACCCGACCCGACCTGACCCAACCCGAAACCCGAATTCGGATTCCATCTAAAGAAGTTCTATATATGTGTGTTTTTCTTTTTCAACATTGCAATAGTCTCCACAGTCCACAATGGACGGTTTGGATAATCCTATGGTGCGGGCCATACCGTACTTGAATAAAGTGAGGAGTGTGATCATCAAAATATCGTAGTGCGGATAATATTTTCCTTTGTTAATTGTTAGTCTCTGTTTCATTTCGATTTTGAGAACCGATTGTGAGTTAAAAACTGATTATTGGTGACTCACTATTGGTTCTCAAAATCCAAAACAACCCGGCTTGAGTTGAGGTGGTCAACAATTGGTACCATATCAAATCGGGTCAGCCCGACCCAACCCAACCCAACCTGAATTGGGTCGGGTTGACACCCAGGTTGCACCCCAAATAATGACGAAAAATCTACTTTTCCTTATTCACTATGTGCGGGTCAAATTACAGAAATGTTGATATTACGAATGCAGGAAACCTGTAAAAATATTAACGAATTCTGGGCACCTTAAGAGGAACAACAATCATGAAAACCTCTATATATTGGAGGGCAAGGATCAGCCTATGGAAATGATTTTACGGGCACAACCTATTGATATTGTGTTCCATCACATGGACCGTTTAGATCAACCTATGATGTGGTATGTACAATTTTAAATGAATAATTTAAATGGATAGCACGTGCATTTTTACTAGTATTTATAATATGAAAACACTTCTAAAATGGGGTTCCGTCTGGGATAATAGCAATGATTACTAAAGAACAAAAACACGTCTCTCTATCATCAAAATGGATAACCAGGAAAGTATTCAATCAAGTGAGAAATGTTGTTATCAAAACAAGAGTGTGGAGAATATTTTCCTATATCTACTACTATATAGCTAAAGAAAAAAGGAATTTCTTTTCTTTTTATGTGAGATTTACACATCAGCGTTACTCTTTTACCATTAACCCCTTTGCTGATATCTAACATCTATCTCTATTAGAAATTATTTGAGGGTAAAATCGTAATCTACATACGAAAAGTACCGACCCGGGTACTTGTCTATGACAATTACGAAAAAAAAACTACCAAGAAGCAGTAAAGACATATGACAATGACGAAAGAAATACTTTATATTACTCATGCAGGACACTTGCAAAATATTGACGGATTCCGGGCAACAATTATGAAAACCTCTATCAATTGGAGGGCTAGGATCAGCCTATATCGATTGGACGGCTAGGATCAACCTATGGAAATGATTTTACGGGCACTGTTGTGTTCCATCACAGGACGGTTTGGATCAACTTATAACCTGCTATAGATCGGAGGGTTCGGATCATCATATGGTACGGGCCATACCGTACATTTTAATAAAGTGAGGAGTGCGATCATCAAGATACGGTGAGTAATGCCATTAAAAAATATGGTAGTGAGGACATTAGCACTATATAGAATTTGAAATCATCGTTGTTACTTGGATGCTCCCACGTGAGCCGGGTTCAACCCGAATTTGGGTTGGGTCGAGTTAAGATGTTTCGGAAATCGGGTTGGTTTCGGTTGGGAAAAATCAACCCGAATTGGAAATCGGGTCGGGTCGACCCGACCCGAAACCCGAATTTGGGTTCCATCTGAAGAAGTTCTATATATGTGTTTTTCTTTTTCAACATTGAAATAGCCTCCACAGTCCACAATGGACGGTTTGGATAATCCTATGATGCGGGCCATATCGTACTGAAATAAAGTGAGGAGTGTGATTATCAAAATATAGTAGTGCGGATAACATTTCCCTTTGTTAATTGTTAGTCCATGTTTGGTTTGGATTTTGAGAATCGATTGTGAGTTAAAAACTGATTATTGGTGACTCACTATTGGTTCTCAAAATCCAAAACAACCCGACTTGAATTGAGGTGGTCAACAATTGGTACTATATCAAATCGGGTCAACCCGACCCAACCCAACCGGAATTGGAAATAAGGTTGGGTCGGGTTGAGGAAATTGCAAATCGGGTTGGGTCGGGTTGAAAATCGGGAACTACTTTTCCTTATTCACTATGTGCGGGTCAAATTACGGAAAGTTTGATATTACGAATGCAGGACACCTGTAAAAATATTGACGAGTTCTTGGCACATTAAGAGGAACAACAATTATCGAAACCTCTATAGATTGGAAGGCTAGGATCAGCCTATGGAAATTATTTTACGGGCACAACCTATTTATATTGTGTTCCATAACATGGACGGTTTTAGATCAACCTATGATGTGGTATGTACAATTCTTTGTCAGCCCGTGCAATGCACGGGGTTTTTTGCTAGTATTTATATTAAATGAATTTAATTGAAACAATTAATTAGTAGTATTTGTTCTTGTGGTGTTTGTTGAAAAGATTTGATGATGCGATGTGGTGGAACAACCAGGTGTTGACTAGAGAGAGTAGTTGCCACAAATTGAGTATTTGCCCTTCACCAAATTGAGTGGCTGTTATTTGCCTTCTCACTTACCTTTTATCTTTGATTAGACCGAAGGTGATGTTTTTCTTTTTAACAAATGCAACATGACGAATTGTGGTTACATTAATTTTTTATTTGTTTAGGAAGCCTTTTCTCAATGTTGTGCCAAATTGACCTCCTAAGGTGTGCCACTGCTAAGATGTATTTGTCATTTTGTGAAAACAAAGACGTAATTTTATCATAAAAAACACACATACTTTAAAAGGTGAGGCAACATGTGGACATCACTGACACGAACATGTCTTCCTAGCCCCACTCTTTTGTTTTTAAGCTAGGTTCGTATCTTTAGTAAGAATAGCAGAGGGGGTGGTGGGCCCGTCCCAATCTTTAATGTATATGTACTCGTCTTATTTACAAATCCTACATCATCTAACATCCCATAGTGTGGTGGTCCGATCCAATCTTCAATGTACACCTGTTTTATTTGTTGGGCCACAACATAAATAACCTGTACCTCATAGATCATATTCATAGGATCATCCTAATCCTCTGCTCTCTATACATAGAACGAAACACTATGAAAACGGGATTCAGTGTTTAAAATAAAAAGGGGATGGACATGATCGTTGATTTGAGCTCCCTTCCTTTGTCTTTTAGTGGACTTGGCTCCATTCACTGAGGCAATTAATGTGGTGGAACAACCAGGTGCTGACTGGAGAGAGTACTTGCCACAAATTGAGTATTTGTCCTTCACCAAATTGAGTGGCTTTTATTTGCCCTCTCACTTAGCTTTTATCTTTGACTAGTGAAAATGCACGTGCGATGCACGTGCTATCCATTTAAAATTGTACATATCATATCATAGGTTGATCTAAACCGTCCATGTGAACACAACATCAATAGGTTGTGCCCGTAAAATCATTTCCATAGGCTGATCCTAGCCCTCCAATCTATATAGAGGGTTCCATGATTGTTGTTCCTCTTAAGGTGCCCGGAATTCGTCAATATTTTTACATGTGTCCTGCATTTGTAATATTAACATTTCTGTAATTTGACTCCCACATAGTGAATAAGGAAAAATAGTTTTTTCGTCATCGTTAGGGGTGCAACTTGGGTGTCAACCCGACCCAATTCGGGTTGGGTTGGGTCGGGCTGACTCGATTTGATATGGTACCAATTGTTGACCACCTCAACTCAAGTCGGGTTGTTTTGGATTTTGATAACCAATAGTGAGTCACCAATAATAAGTTTTTAACTCAGAATCGGTTCTCAAAATCCAAACCAAACAGGGACTAACAATTAACAAAGGAAAATATTATCCGCACTACTATATTTTGATGATCACACTCCTCACTTTACTCAAGTACGGTATGGGCCGCACCATAGGATTATCCAAACCGTCCATTGTGGACTGTGGAGACTATTTGAATGTTGAAAAAGAAAAACACACATATACAGAACTTTTTCAGATGGAATCCAAGTTCGGGTTTCGGGTCGGGTCGGGTTGCCCGACAGCCTAACCCGATCCAACCCGATTTCCAATTGGGGTTGATTTTTCCCAACCCAACCTAACCCGATTTGCGAAAAAGCTTAACCCGACCCAACCTAAATTCGGGTTGAACCCGACCTGCGTGGGAACATCCAAGTAACAACGACAATTTGAAATTATATATATATATATATATATATATATATATATATATATATATATATATATATTGCTAATGTCCTAACTACCATATTTTATAATGGCACAACTCACCGTATTTTGATGAACGCAGTCCTCACTTTATTAAAATGTACGGTATGGCCCGTACCCTGTGTCGGTACTTTTCGTATGTAGATTACAATTTTACCCTGAAATAATTTATCATAGAGATAGATGTTAGATATCAGCAAAGGGGTTAATGGTAAAAGAGTAATGCTAACGTGTAAATCCCAGACAAAAAGAAAAGAAATTTCTTTTGGATGGGCCACTTCCTACATAGGTTGTGACCCAAAAATAATTTTCATAGGTTGATCCGAACCCTCTGATCTATAGAGGGTTATAGGTTGATCTAAACCGTCCATGTGATGGAATACAACATCAATCGGTTGTGCCCGTAAAACCATTTCCATAGGATGATCCCAGCCCTCCAATCGATATAGGCTGATTCTAGCCCTCCAATCGATAAGGGTTTCCATAATTGTTGTTCCTCTTCAGGTGCTCGAAATCTATCAATATTTTGTAAGTGTCCTTTATGAGTAATATAAAGTAGTTCTTTTGTCATTGTCATATGTCTTTACCTCTTCTTCGTAGTTTTTTACCGTAATTGTCATAGGCAGGTACCCTATGTCGGTACTTTTCGTATGTAGATTATAATTTTACCCTCAAATAATTTCTCATAGAGACATATGTTAGATATCAGCAAAATGGTTAATGGCAAATGAGTAATGCTCACGTGTGGATCAAAAGGTGGGACACAAGCGAAAATAACGGCAAATGACACAAATGCCCTTACATGTGAGATACAATTGAAATTATGGCAGTAGGACACAAGCGGAAATAACAGCATAGGGTGGAAGAACTTAACCCATCATTTTGCCTTTATATATAGTAGTTAGATAGATTAGATTAGATTAGATAGTAGTTAGATTAGATTAGATTCGATTAGACTAGATTAGATTAGACTGAATGTGATGTTTTTCTTTTTAACAAACGCAACATGACGAATTGTGCTTACATTTTCATTTAAAAAAAAAAAAAAAACAAAGACGAAGAAAAAACATATAAATAGCTAATCCGTTTCATTGAGTTGAAACATTGTCCCCCATTTTTTTTCTTCTTTTTCCATGGTAAATTAAGAGATTTTAAGCTGTTGACCTCCGTGTGCCGGTGCTAAGATATATTTGTCATTTTATGAAAACAAAGACTTTATCATAAAAAATACATACTCTAGAAGGTGAGGCAACATATGAACATCACTGACACGAACATGTCTTCCTAGCCCCACTCTTTTGTTCTTGAGCTAGGTTCGTATCTTTAGTAAGAATAGCAAAGGGTGGTGGGCCCGTCCCAAAAGAACCATTGAGGTTCGACCTACAAAAGATATGAGCCTTGTTTATGGCAGTAAGTGTTGGTGATTTTTCCTCCAAAATCAAAATATGGCATACCTGATTTCTATTAAAAAAAGAAGATAAATGAGTTAGATAAACCTTTTCGATGCGACAAGATGAGGCACAAACTATGTCGCTCTCTTTAAGGTGAATTTGCGTCTTTGCGGAAACTCATTTCGATGCAGCAGATTACTGGCCACTATCACCCCTAGGATACAACAGCCCGACACACTGTTGATCTCTAAGAACTACATGATCCAAGAGATTCAAACAAAACGAACACTCCGATTGCCCAACAAAAAGTAAAATGTAGAAGCAGAAGGAAGAAGATGAAACAGAATGGAAACAAAAACAGAAAGCTTATGTTTGTTATTTATAAAACTTGTTGTGTTCTATAAAACATAGAGAGAATACTCCATTTTATAGATTAAAAGTGTCCATCCAATACACCATTTCATGTGTTAAAGTCACCCTTTAAGAAAAGAGCCATTTACAAGGATGTTACAGATGCGAATGATCGCATTCCAGCTGTCACAGTGCTCAGGAACGGCACAATTATTCATAAAATAACGGCGGCGTTATTTAACTAGTAACGACGCCATACTAGTAAGCCGGCTTACCTAACAGCAGTGGTGTTCTAGTAAGGCGACTGACAATATCGATAAAAAATAAATTTAGAAGAAGGGAAAAAACTTGAGGTCACATGCGTGGCCGCCAGAGCCGAGTCGGGCCGGGCGGCACGCTTGTGTGGTATAGCCAAAAGCCCACCGGGTCCACTTGGTGGCTGATGCGCGAGGGCCCCCCTTTCTCGTGTTCTCATTCACAAGCTTAGAGAAGTCGAAAGCTATATAAGCCCATGAACCTTTCCTCTACTTTCGAATACGGGACTATTTACTTTTGTGAAGAAAGTGGGTAAACTCATTTTATAAACCAAAGTAACTACTTTTGTAAACAAAACAAACTTTGTAAAATACCTGCAAAAGCCACTTTTGTATTAAAAAACAACACGAAGAAACAACAGTCAGTGGGGCAAGGCAAGGAAGATTTTTTCTTGTTCGTCCATTGCCAAGGGTTTTCGAGTCAAATCCAAACAGTATGAATACGCACATATGGACATGCCACTGATAAGAGGTTCTACCCATGGAAACCAGTAACACAAGACATGGGCTTCTACCATAGCATTTTAGATTTTGAAAAGGCAATTCTGACACAGTATAATAATCCTTCCAAAAAATGGAAAAGATGAGACTGAGAGATGCTGTGCGAAATTGGAGGACAGGAGAGAGTGTAATTAATGAATTTTTTAGTTGGGAGAGAATCCAACCATTTGAAAAACGACAAGAGAAATAAAAAATTGAGCCGGAACTCAATATCCGTTACTGTAAATAAGAGAAAGACAAAGACGAGTCCTTTTTTTAAGGATCTATATATACGTTAGCAATCTCTCCTACATGGCTCTACAACTCAACAAAGGTATTTCCCTACCAAAATTCTGTATAATGGATTTTGGATCTCTTCTCCTCTCTTTCTCCGTCTCTGTAGCTTGTTTTGGTGCTCTCTTTGCTCTGCTTAAGAGAGTAAATGTGTGGTTATATGAAAGTGGATTGGGAGAAAAGAGGTACTCTCTCCCTCCAGGTGATTTGGGTTGGCCTCTTGTTGGAAACATGTGGGATTTCTTGAGAGCTTTCAAATCAGACCATCCTGATTCCTTCATTTCCAGCTTTGTTAACAGGTGGGTTTCTTTCTCCTCTTTTCTTTTTCTTCTTCTTCTTTGTTAAATTATAAAAGATTAAAGAGGAATGATAGACCGAAGGGCGCCCTTGCAAAAACCCATCTACAAGGGCGTCCCAAAATAGCTGTGTCATTTTTTTAATTTTTTTCTGCCCTAATAAATGCACTCTGTTGAGATTAACCAATGGGGGCGCTCTTGTAGCTGGTTTTTGTGCCTCGAGATTAAATAACCCCATCACCTACTACTTAAGCTTTTGAAGTTATTGGTTGTTTCATATGGTATTAGAACAAAGGTCCTCGGTTCAAAACTCCTAGTTATTAATAATCCACATGTAATGGCCAGACTCGAAAGAATGGCCACATGTCTCACGTGTAGGCTAACCCTAAAAAGAGGGGCCACAAGTGAGGGGGAGTGTTAAGGGAGATGATTTTTCCGCCTCCTCCCTCCCTTTAAGATAATACGCCCCCCTTTAATGTGAATTGTACGCAGACTTTTAAGGCTTTTTGATGTCAAATCATGTTACAAAGAGGGCGCGTTATCCTTAGGGGGCAAAAAAATCGTCTCCCTTACCGTGTTAAAGTATAAAAGATCAAATAATGTCATCTCCAACAGCTTACGCTTTCGGTTTTAGTACTGTTCTTTTCCTTACAGATTGGTTGTTTCACATTCTTCATCTTGTTTTTTATTCTTCTCTCAGGCTTATACTCTCCTCTTGAAATATTCACTGTTGAATTTTGCAAAATTTTGTTCTTTTCTTGATCTTATCGCGGCATTAATATTCCAAAAGTTGAGATTAATAGGGTTCTGGGTCATGGGTATTTGAGGGATATTTGATAGTTTTTTTTTTTTTGTCTTTTGTTTTGAGTTATTAAAGCCATCACAGTCATTTCAGAAACGGTTCTTGTCATTTTCATTGCCTGAGCTGAAGAGGGTTCAACGTATACAAAGGTTTCTAGTGACCCCCTCAAATAGCAGTCCATTTTATATTCTCTGCCGTTCAGTTGCCACAACCCACAAAACAAATTCCCACCTAATGATCCTAGCCATCCAATCTGAAGATCTTTCTCACTTAGTTAGGGCATCTTCATGATTGGCCCACCTGATAAATGGTACAGTTCATGCTAATTCCTGGTCGGTGGGTCACATGATCAAGATTTGAGTAGTATTCTTCTCTTTCCAATTTGGATGCTTGTAACATGGACATAGAGATTTTATATGGTGAGTGCGCCTTAGAGCTGATTTTAATAATGTCACTCCTCACTTAATTGGATGTTGACAGCTTTTTTTGGGAGCTGTAAGCATGGTTTTAAATTTCTGACGGAAATTCGAAATTTGAAATCGGCCCAAACGTTGGCCGAAATTTCGAAATTTCATTTATCCTTAACTTTCATCCTAAATTTAAGGGATTTCACCCAAAAATCTCTTCTTCTTTTTTTAATATTTATTTATTATTATCCCGAAATTTCATCCGAAATTACTGGTAATTTAATTTCGAAATCATGTACGCCGAAATCCTACGAAATCAATTTAACAGCTATTTTATCTCGTACATAATTTGGACTGAAATTTCGGGAAAATATTAGATAATTATCAAAAATCGAGATTTTTGGCTGAAATCCCGTAAATTTCAGACGAAATTTAGACCAAAATTTTGAAATTTCAGCCGAAATAAATGATTGTTTCGGGTTTTATCGATTTCAGTTTCGGTCCGGGCAGAAACCCAAAATTTCTGATTTCGGTCGAAATTTAAATGCATGACTGTAAGAGCCTTTAATAGCTGATTAGATTGTATAAATTGAAGACATTTTCTTTATCCAATATGAGAGTACAGACATCAAATTGGAAAATGATATTCACAGACTCATGCTGCCCGCTTTATCCACAAAAAAGGTGTTTTTTTTATTGTACGCATGGCGTATTCTGATTGTTGGTTTATCTAAATTTATCCTTATAAATTCATCTATTTTTGTGATGAAACAATAAATAAATATTTTATTAATGAGCTCTTGTATTTATTAGGACAGTGTTCCAATAAGTTTTCAGAATAGCCTTCAATTATTTACTAAGCTATGGCTAGGCAGAACCCCTACTAGTCTATTAATATAAAAAATATGGGATTTGCTAGGGACCATAGCAGAAGGCATTTCATGAAACGGCCGTTGCATGAGAGTGCAGCCACATAGGCTCAGATTTTGTTTTGTTCATCTGGGAACGGAAATGAGAGAGAGAATTTGAATTAATATTTGATACTAAAATGTAAGTAGTGAAATTGTTGTGTTGAGAAGATGCATTTATTTTCATTTGCCATTGCAGATTCAATAGGACTGGAATTTACAAGGCCTTCATGTTTGGAAGCCCAAGTATTATGGTTACAATACCAGAAACTTGCAAACAAGTCCTAATGGACGACGAACACTTCATACCCGGTTGGCCAAAAGCAACACAGGATCTCATTGGAAGGAAATCATTTACGAGCATTTCACAAGAAGAACACAAGTGGCTCCGCCGATTGACATCAGCTCCGATCAACGGTCACGAAGCACTTTCTACATATCTTGAGTTTATTCAAGATGTTGTAGTATCTACCTTGGAGGAATGGGCAGGGATGGGAGAGATTGAGTTCTTGACTGAGCTTAGAAAGCTTACTTTCAGAATAATTACATATATATTTCTTAGCTCTGAGGTTGATCATGTAATGGAGGCTTTAGAAAGAGAATATACAGCTCTGAACCATGGAATAAGAGCCATGGCCATCAATCTCCCTGGATTTGCTTTTCATAGAGCACTCAAGGTGACCTCTATGCCTCCTTTAGATTTATTCTTTACTTTACTGTTTCTTGTGAAACAACCAATTAGTCCAAAAGCTTAAGATGTTAGAGTTGGTGTTATTTAATCATTTTAACACTCCCCCTCACGTGTGGCCCCTCTTTTGGGGTTGGCCATACATGTGGATTTTTAATACCAAGGAATTGATGGGGTTTCAACCCAGGAAGGACCTGTCGTGAGGCAATATAGCTCTGATACCATGTGAAAAACAACCAAGTTCTCCAAAAGCTTAAGATGTTAGCGTTGGTGTTATTTAATCATTTTATCTCAAGTCAACCAGTAAATCATTTTGTTACACCTTAGAAAAATACCAAAGATACCAAGTTTTAGAGCATTGGATGGAGGGATGCTAAAAAGCATAGCAATACAGTATCCAAAATCAATACACAGACATAAAATATAATCATTGAAGCGACTCCTCTAAAATCAATTTCATTTTAAGTCATGGACTGGAGTATTTTATTTAAACCAAACTCTAACAATCCCCCTCAAACTTTAATTCTTACCCCTCAACCTTGTCAGATATTGATTTCACTAATCTTCTTCATTACAATCAACCCTAACACTCAAAAAGATAATCATAGAAAGATGAAGATAAATGAAACAATCCTAATCTAACCTACCTAGCTCATCTAGTCTAGTTACCTAACAACACTCGGATGATCTAACGGTGAAATGTGGCGATCTCATATAGTTTAGCATCCAATGGTGGTCTTATATTCTGTAACGTCCCCTCTCAAATGCATGTGGATTGGTAGTAGAGACGAGTTTGATTACAATAAAATGCCCTAATAAGAAAAGTAAAATCTTTCAATTTGATGCACACTGTCAAAGGTTGGTCTGTTGATGAGTGTCCACTGATGACTGATAGTGTTGCAAATAATGTGAGCATCCTTCTGAAGTCATTATATTTCTCAATCAGGATCCTAGAGCATGGTTTCATCGTTAAAGAACCTTTATTCTTGACTTGGCTTTGTTGGATCCAAATCTCACATTTTATTTTGTTATGAAGCAGAATTGGCAGAATATAACCTTCAAATGTGACTAGCAGAAAACGAATAGAAACCCCAATAAGAGTGTTAACATTCTAAAACAATCCCTTTTCAAAAAAAAAACATTCTAAAACAATAGGTTTGTCAAGTAAATGTAGGTTAAACTCCCTATGGTCTAAGTATGGGTAAAATGGCCTGATACGGATATTAATAATATCCAAGTAACATGGATTGGCTGGATAGGAACCTGAACTTTTCTTTGTTCTGTAATATGTGAATTTTCTCTTGGACAATGTTTTCTACATGGTTTGATTTCGAGTTTCTTGAATTTTTAGGCTCGGAAAAAGCTGGTCGCGATTCTTCAATCCGTGGTTAATGAAAGAAGGGAGAAGAGGGCAAGAAATGTACTAGTACCACTAGCAAAGAAAGACATGATGGATGCTCTAATAGATGTTGAAGACGAAAATGGCCGTAGATTGACCGATGAGGAGATCATCGATGTTTTGATCATGTACTTGAATGCTGGCCATGAATCTTCTGGCCACATCATCATGTGGACTACAGTGATTCTGCATGAACACCCAGAAATTTTCGAAAAAGCCAAGGTGTTTCTAGTCTCCAGCACATAGTAAATTGATTTCAGTTCCTTTTCAGTAAAAATTTTGATGCCACACCCTCACTGCATCTTTGCACTTGTTTTCAGGCAGAGCAAGAGGAGATAATGAGGAGGAGACCAGCCACACAGAAGGGGCTAACTCTTAAAGAAGTTAAAGAAATGGACTATCTTTCAAAGGTTTCTTTAATAAAAATATTATTCACTGTCTTCCACATTTGAATTTATGAAGTTTAATTAGACAATATACTTTGTTTTTTCTTTGTGAGGAGACATTGGGGTTGAACATGTGACCTTAGCCTCATGACCCTCAACCAAGAGTTAGTCAGGCTTCGTATTTAGAATATTGGCACTAAAAGAGTTTCTTTTGATTTTGAAGGTGATTGATGAGACTTTACGCGTGGTTAATTTCTCATCAATGGTTTTCAGAGAGGCAACCTCAGACGTCAATGTTAGCGGTAAGTGTACCCAGTTTTCCAAAACACGGATGAGGGCCAAAACGTGGCCAAAGCAAATCCTAGTCGACTCAGTGTGGCAAGATCGAGTAATCGGTTGACACAGTCGAGTACTCGGTTGGCACGACCACAACTCGGTAGAGTCAAAGGAGTTTTGATTGACTTCATAGGGCAAAACACGAACTCAGACAAGAAGTGTGCCCAATGAAAAGGGAGTCAACTCAGGCGAGTTGACAATGACACGGGGGAGTTTTGAAACTATGAGTTTATTCTTAACTAGGGATTTGCTAGGCAATTTCGCGGAAAGCCATTTTGCGGCTGACTTTTGCATGTGAGAACAGTCACACAGGTTGACTTTTTGGCAGATTGTCTTATTCATTTAATTCACTTGACGTGGCTATTTTCACATGCATAAGCCAGCCGTGAAATGGCTTTCCACGAAATTGCCTAGCAAATCACTCTTAACTATTTAGCAGCTATTTATTTATTGAGGGAAGCCATGCTTTTTAGGAGTGGTTCTAAGATTAAGAGATCAGTTAATGTGTTCTTCTCAGGTTATACTATTCCCAAGGGCTGGAAAGTTATTGTTTGGTTGAGGCCTGTTCATTCGGATGCTGAAGTTCACCCTAATCCAAAGGAGTTTAAACCATCTAGATGGGATGTATGTACAATGATATTTCTGCCAGCATGTATATGTTAACATATATGTGGTTATGTGTGGAAAAAAAATCTTATACATTGTATGCTAAATTGGTCCAGGAATACATGCCCAAAGCAGGATCTTTCATTCCTTTTGGAGGAGGGAGCAGGTTATGCCCAGGAAATGATCTTGCCAAGATGGAGATCTCTATATTTCTCCACTACTTTCTCCTTAGTTATCAGTGAGTTCTGTTGCTTCATTTCTGTTCTTTTTATTCACTTGAACTAGTCAAAGACAGACATGAGCATTCATAGATGTTTGCAAGATGATATGAAACATCCCTCAAACTACCAACAGAAGTTATTGCGTTTTCAAATACTCAGACTTCTCTGGTGGACACAACAAAGTTTTGGGGTGAAAAGTTTAATCTTTGTTCTTCTGAATGACAGAATTATTCAGATTATTATGTACCTTGCAGTGGCCACACCATCACCATGGATAATCGTGGAGGGCCCTAAGGGGTCTGCTAGAAATCAGGCATTCTTGATTAAAATCGAAGAGGATAAAACCATCATCTGGTTGTTTTCTCGATTAAAAACAAAAAGTGGCAGCACTATCACTGTAGAAAAATATTTAATTTTCAACCATGCTCCGTGATGTATTATTCGATTCCCAATGTGATAATATTCCTATTTTTGTCAATTTTAACAGTTGACTGTTCAATTGCAGGCTCAAGCGGTCTAACCCGAAATGCCCAACAAGGTACTTACCACATCCGCGGCCCACAGATAATTGCCTTGCAAGAATTATAAACCTCTCAGCACCACCTGTGTACAAGAAAAGATGCTAACAATTTAAAATGTTTCACTTTTCTTGTAATAAAAGTGACTTGAGTCAATGTGGACCTCCTCATCTCAGAAGTTCGCAATAAAAGTCATAATATGCTGGTTTTTCTCTGAATACAGATAAAATATAGTTAAGTTGATTTGCTTATTGAAAAGCCAGTGTGTGAATGTGTGTGAGTATTTGTTTTTTTAACGATGTTCTTACTAAAAATGCTTGATTCTATGCAATGCAGCATGCTTAAGAAACGAATGGATGCTGGATAAAAAGCATAGGGGTTTAATTACATGAAGGATAACATAAGTATCATAACTATTACATATTACATTTGAAGTTTCTGGTATCTAAAACAAAGGCAGTGAGCAGAGGAACCACAAAAACAATAAAGCAGAGAGAGAGAGAGAGAGAGAGAGAGAGAGAGAGAGAGAGAGAGAGAGGTGAATGGCTTGGTGTGTTTAATCCTTTATATCCTCATTTGGCAAATATTTTCAACTAATAAGAGGTCCAAAACCAGTTAGAGAGACAATATACCAACAGCATATTTCTATCTAATGAGCGGCATCTTCTTCCTCGCAAAATTTTGTATATTCTTTTGAACCCATTAAGGAATTCAGTTCTGATGGGACAGTAGGCCGAACCTTGATCATCCATCCCTCATCATATGGGCTTGAATTGATCTGAACAAAAGAAATGAATTAACATTTGATGAATCAATGATACTGTGACAGTGTTTGAGAGAGAGAGAGAGAGAGAGAGAGAGAGAGAGAGAGAGAGAGAGAGAGAGAGAGAGAGAGAGAGAGAGAGAGAGAGAGAGGAAACAGAAACAGCACAATTGCGGACTAAAAATCATATCAACAAATCAGCCATTTTTCTAAGCACAAGACAAAATACCCACTTAGGAAAAGCTTTGATTTTTCAAAATTGATACAAGATAAAGGGATATTAGCTTTGGAGCTAACTTAGTATTATGATCTTCTTTCAGTTATAGTTGGCTAACTTTTATGCTAAACAATCCTATGTACATGACAAGATATCCACTTAGGAAAAGCTTTGATTTTTCAAAATTGCTGCAAAATAAAGGAATAGTAGCTTTGGAGCTTAGTATTATGATCTTCTTTCATTTATAGTTGGCTAACTTTCCTCCAAAACACTTAAGTAGTTTATTTCAAAAGTTGGGCTATAATTCCAATTTCCATTCAGCTGGAAAATAGAACCACCTAAATAACTTTGGCACCTTACGAATGTAGCTACAAAATTCAATAACAGGAAAGAAAACTTTGAAATTTTGTTGGTCTGAGATGTGGAATTACCAAACCAGGTGTTTCACTCAGCTTTGTATTGACCTCAACAACCTCACCAGAAACAGGGGAATTAACATCACTGGTTGCTTTTACACTCTCCACAGCTCCGAAACAGCCACCTATTGAAACTGAAACTCCAGCTTCTGGAAGCTCCACAAACACCACCTCTCCAAGATGGCCCTGTTGTCACTCCAAATGAATATAGGACTAAAGATGACATAAATAACAAAGACAAACCAAAAACTATCTATTGAAAAACAACAACCACATAGTTAAGAACTTAAGATTGCCTCTCTTAATTCTCATGTGTAGTTCCAGAATTGTGACTGAAGAAACTAAAATGAGAAATGGTATAGAGCATGCCAATTATGCAAATGCAAGATGAAAATGGAATGAAGCATACCAAAAGGAATTGGGTTTTAAAATGGATTTTTTTTTAAAATGAGACCCCAATCCTCCTTTTATGTAAAGTGGAAAAACATGATAACAGTATAACACCTTTTCACAAAAAAGTGTCTTTTAAATGAAAATATGTGTGTCGTTTTTAATAACTCAATTTATATTTTGAAAATTAAGAATAATTTGAAAATATCCAATAAGAACTCCAAATGAGCATAAAACATCTTAAAATACAAAATAAGGGTCTTCTAATAATGTTGAAAAACAGAAATATATAACAAATTTCCTTTGTGAGTGCAGAAAAAATGACCTGAGCATGGTCACTGATGCCAATTGTAGCCACTGGACCCTCATTCTTCACCCATTCATGGGAAGAGGCATATTTCAACCCATCTAATACTGCAAAAACGAAAAATAAATAAATAAAGATAGAAAAATGGAATCTTAAATTAACAATGTACCTTCTTTGACTTCTATCTTTCCTTATATAATGTCGAAATCAACAATAGAAACATAAAGTTAATGATATATAAATCTAGAAAGAAACAAATGCAAAATTGTCAGGATCCAATAAAATTAGAAAAATATTACCAAATGGAATTAATCATAAGCAAAGCCCTGCAGATGAATCATCCAAGAATGCAGTAGAAAATGACAGTTCCAAAATGTATAAATGAATGGGCAGCATTCTTTAACATCAAATTAGGCACGGTTATTAAATCTAACAAGAAATTTCACTGAAACTCTCAAACTTGAAGAAAAACAAAAGATGAAACAACCAGTTGATACGTGCATGATACGGCACGCCCATGGTAAGTCTGTTGTGTTAGTAGATAGGAAGTCTAAGAGTCATCTTTGATGTTTATTCGATAAAGCGGTTAAATGTCCATGTGTAGGTAAGTTTGAAGAGTCATGTTAATAGTCACCTTTGTGTGAGAGTGATCCTTCTGTGTGGATCTTCATGGTTGAGTTGAAGATAGAGATTAGCTGAGCATTTGTAGGAAATGGGAAATGTTTGTTTTCTTGTATTTAAAGATGCATAGTGAATAAAGAAGGGAGGATGCATATTTTCTACGGAATTTTTTCTTTTGGTAAGGCCTTGGTTTCCCTTCAAGGAAATCATCTAACTCCATTGCATACATCATTACGCGGGGAAGAAGAAATCACACATCAAATTTGGTATCAGAGACATGCGATTCCTCAATGGAGGACTTTATGAGGATATCTAAGTTGGGTGAAGCGGTGATACAACTTAAGGAGATGACCATACAGCAAGGTCAACAACTCTCAAACATCATGAAAACGGTTGCCGGCTAGAGTCAATTGCTTGGTCAAATTCTTCACGAGATCTCACAATAGATGCCAGTATGATCAGTTGTTCTGCCTAATGCAACCAGATAGGGAAGAATCATCTGCGCATCGGTCCCTCAATTGCCCAGTAATACTCCATCCAACACCTCTATCGGGACCATCCAAACCAGTGCTATGCAATTGGATTTTCCATGTTTGATGGGAACAATTAACTAGGGTCGATTTACAAGGTAGACCAATTTTTTTTACTATCATCAAATTCCAGATAAACAACGGGTGATGATTTGTTCATTCTACCTGGAAGACAAGACGTTGCAGTGGTATCAGTAGACGAGAAAATTCGGAGCCATTATGGGCTAGAAAGGCTCCAAGCAAGCCTTAGAAATACGTTTTGGGCTCATGGCTTGTGAGGATCCAACTAGATCTCTAAAAAAGCTCTGCAAACCTACCTCCATGTGGGATTATCAATCTCAGTTTGAGGCACCCTCTAACCAAATGGAGGGTCTCAATGAATCCTTCATGGTGAGTTTTTTCCTCACGGGTCTTAACGAAGAATTTTGGATGGATGCCCAGATGTTTAGGCCTACTGTTTTCCACTGCAATTGGGCTTGCTTGGTTGCAAGAAAAAATTGAAGGTCGTCGGCTATTTTCTAGACATGACAATGATAAGATCCAGGGAGATTCTAGCACAATTGTGAACTGTCCTCAAGTCATCCCACCGACTATTACGTGACTTACTCTGGCCCAAATTTATTAGCGGCGTACCCAAGGATTGTGCTATAATTGTGACGAAAGATTCTCTCTAGGACACGGGTGCAAGACACAAAAGTTGTATCTGTACCTGATGGAGGGTTCCTGGCCAGGCTTTGAATCCTGATGCTAACTCAGAGGACCGGGTTCTTCGAAGGGACATGATACGACACGGCCAGTTGGTTGCGTTAGTAGATAGGAAGTCTAAGAGTCATCTTTGATGTTTATCCAATAAAGTGGTTCAATGTCCACATGTAGGCAAGTTTGAAGAGTTAATAGCCATCTTTGTGAGAGAGAGATCCTTGTGTGGATCTTCACAGTTGAGCTAAAGATAGAGATGAGTTGAGCATTTGTAGGGAATGGGATATGGTTGTTTTCTTATATTTAAAGATACATTGTGAACAAAGAAGGGAGGATGCATAACAAATGCTAAGAAAAAAGAATCCTAGAGGACTAATAATAACAAAGAAAAGCAAGTTCAATTGCAATGATAAAGTCTAGAGGAACAAAAGAGACACCGAATATGAAAAATTCAAGAAAACCCATTGAAGTGAAAGGAAGAAGATGAGAAAAGATTACCAGTAGAGAAGTATCTAGATAAAGAAAAGGTTGGAGAGAGAGCAGTTTTGGCGCCACAAGAGATTCTTAGTGCATTGGCTGTTGAAGATGCCCACATTCTCATTGCCATTATCTTCCCCTTTTTCTTTCTCTTTTAGTTGGTCGAAGCTAAAAGCAGATAGAGAGATAGGCCGTTATATGTGATTGATTTTTCAAGAGTTTGACGACTGGTGGATATTGAGCGCCTCATCCTAAAACCCATGGAAGTTCAAGTGTTCCATGTGATAGTCGCACCCCTATCTGTTTTATATTAGCACCCCTCTTGTTGATATATTCGCTCTACTCTCTTCTTCCCTAGGCTAGCCCCTCTAGTGTATTTTTAAAATTTCGGTTGAGACCGAAACCCAAATTGGGCGAAATTTGAAATTTTGGGTCTTACTAAATTTCGGCTGGAATTTCGAGAAAACAAATATTTTTTTAAATAATATGATATTTTTCTGAAATTTCGGCCGAAATTATAATGACTGTAATGAATAACATATTATTTTTTATTGTGTACCGGATTTCAGCCGAAATTTTGGTTTCGGCGAGGGCCGAAATTCATACTGAAACTGAAATTTAAAACTTATGACTATTCTTTTACACCGAAGAGGGTGGCCCGGGGAAGAAAAAGGAGCGACTATATTTCCTTTTTTTTGGGCAAGTAATTTGGGGCTAGGCGGAAGCTAATACATTTCATTAAATCTTAACTTTCAAATTTAAACTTTGGAGACGGTTTATCTCCGTCCTGAAGGCCTGTTCCTTTAAGATTGTGACAACCGATTGTGAGCTCCAAACCTATTATCGGACTCAAATTTAAATGTTATTTTTTGTCCAATAATAGTACTTAAAAATAACGAGCAAGTGTTGTGTTATCAAAACAAGGGGGTTATCAATCCACCGAGCATTGAGAAGGTGGTGGTGAGAGAGGATGGTGTGGTGGAGAATCCTGCGAAAAAACAATGTCATGATAACATACTAGGGGTCCAAGCAGTTGTAGCCTTGTATCCTCTTAATTTGATCTAATAGCCAATGAAGATATCTTACTGCGACAGGTATCCAATTTGTCATGTTGTACAAGGGGACTAGGAGTAGGTAACACACATATACAAAGGTTCACAAGCTATCATAGTCAAGTGGGTTCCCAAAAAGGACCTCATAGGGTGATTAACCGTGTAAGGTCGGGGTTGGAAGCATATAAGAAGGCTTCCAACCAAAATGACTTAAAGTAGATGAGCCTAATCGAGGATGGATAACCCCATCAACGTGTCGATGTTTTTGCTTTGGTGTGTGTGTAGGGCTGCAACTCGAGCCGGGTCTTACCCGACCCACATCGACCCGACCCGAAAATAGCCTGTGTTGGGTTCAGATTTCATGGGTTTTGGGTCGAGCCGGGTTGAGCATTCAAAAGGTCGCATGAATCTCGAGTCGAGCCAGGTTTGAAGGGGCCCGACCCGAGTTACATAAGTTATATTATGTACATTTTTTTCTATTGTTAGTTAAAAGTTAAAAGTGAAAACCCACGCACCCACTGTTACTCTATGTGAGTGTAATTTCTGCTTCTATGAGTTGAGTTGATTCAAGTGTTTGATTCAGCATTGTTTGATTGTAATTACAACATTGTTTAATTACAGCATTGTTTGATTCAAGTGTGATGTGAGTGTAATTACATCATTGTTTGATTCAAGTGTAATGTGAGTGTAATTTCTGCTTCTATGAGTTGAGTTGCCTTGCCAAACAAGAATTTTCCTTAAAAAATTGCGTCAACGTGAAAAAATCCGACCCGACCCGAACTGACCCGAGATTTATCATGGGTAGGGCCGGGTTTGGGAATCGTGGGTTTTCCGAAAAAAAACCCGACCCGACCCGACCCGAGATATTTCTCGGGTAGGATTGGGTTCTCCAAATCCCGACCCGCCCGACCCGAGTTGCAGCCCTATGTGTGTGGCCGTGTGGGCATATGATAAAGTGATTTTAGATAGGACACTACACCCGAGCTTATTCTCCACGTCCATTCGTGCGTAAGAGTTTTATATTTTCGATAGTGCATTCTGTACATTCTCCAACTCCATCCATTTATATGGGTTTAATATTTTTTTGATAGAGCATTCTCAACGAGGTTCTTAAAAAGGAAAAAAGCAATGGCTTACATCATTTTTGTTAGAAAGTGGAAATATGTAAGATATTTTGAGGAATTATTAACAAATAGCAAAACTTATGTCCACGAGTACTTAAAATCATGGTTTTAAATTTCGACTGAAATCCGAAATTTTGGTATGGAATTTTTGGGTTTCGGTCGAGACTGAAACTGAAATCAGTAATACCCGAAACGGTCGTTTATTGAAATTTCAGTCGAAATTTTGTTTACCCCGAAATTTCGTCTTAAATTTAAGGGATTTCACCCAAAAATTTTGATTTTTTATGATTATTTAATATTATCCCGAAATTACCAAAATTTCGGTTTTAGTGAGGACCGTAATGCATTCCGAACCCAAAATTTGAAACCAGGCTTAAAATAGATGTAGGGTCCCACAAATCAAATTGTAGTTAGACCAACAGTAGAGATGAACACACAACAGATAAAGTAAATGGAAGCATGCAATGTTTGCCTGTAAACAACTCGAACACAAATGTTATCTAGAAGGGAAATTACTATATAATTCTTTTTATTTGTGGCTAACTATCGATCGGAGAATGGTGTTAGCCGGAATTTTTTAATTGTAAATGCCAAATGCCTCCATGATAGGCACTTGAATCCTACGACGGGTGCATAGAGGGGATACGATGCTCCTTTCCTTTACTCTTGTGAGGTAGTTTCCCAATTGTCCTACCATGAAGCCTCAACATAAAAAAAAAACATATATACAATCCAAGTCACGTATCAACTTAGTAATTAATGGAGAAAAGTTTCTTTTTAATTGTAGGAACACATAATGCATGACAAAGGAGAATTTAGAATGCACAATATTTAGATGTAGAGAACCAAATTTGAAGGTTATTCAGGATCATGACTAGTCTAGACCAAAGACTTATAATTATACCAATTGCAATTTTGAAGGTTTTTGAGGATCAAAATCTTATGATTGATGCCCTCACTATGTGAAACAACCAATTAGTCCAGAAGCTTAAGCCATTGAGATGGTGTTATTTAATCATTTATACTTCAACACTCCCCCTCAGATGCGGTACATGTGAATTTTTAATATCAAGGAGTTGTGGGGTTCTGAACCCGGGACCGGCCATGAGGCACTAGCTCCCGATACCATGTTAAACAACCAATTAATCCAAAAGCTTAAGCTGTTAGAGATAGTGTTATTTAATCATTTATACTTCAGCACATTGGAATATCACTGTTGATCCATAGCGCCAATATTCATGGCAACAAATCGATTGGAAGGGATTTCACTAATCTTATATTTTAATGCAATTAAGCCTAATGAGTATTTATATAGAACAATACTTGGATAAAGATAGAAAGAGATTTAAGTAACAATGGAAAGTGATTAGGATAGAAATCCTAAGTATTAAATCAGATTAGACGACTAATCTATACAAACTACCTAATCTACTGCACACTCAATCCAACAGTCAGATCTAGATCCCAATGGATCTGACATATTCTAACATCCAAGGAGAAAAGGACACCAAGTGAAGCCATTCTGAGTTGGTTGGAACTGTGACTTTTTTTCTGACACGTTGCCCGTGATTGCAAGCATGTGAGTTAGAAAGATGTTGTTGTGCCCCAAAGGCAATTTAGATCGTGGGTCCCACAATGATCGGATGATCCTAACCCCATCAAGGCTTCATTAGGACCCACCAATTTGAAGGTCAAACCAGAACTTCCTTATAGAAGATCTTTTCACTCCAAGAAATTATTTCACAGAGCTTTCATGCATCCCTTTTCTCTTCTGGGAAAGTGGGGAGATTTTTGAGTAATTTGGTCTTTGCCAGAAGTGAGTTATGTTATCCTGTGGCTGATCCCAAGGGCAAATACCATACTGCGTTGGGCTCGAGAGGTAACAAACCATGGAGAGTTCCCGAGTCAAGAGTCAAACGACTCGTTCTCTGCCTCAAAACACGTGTCAACTCGCTATGCTCAAATCCCCATTTACAAATAAAGACTCTCTCCTATGTGGGACCGACCTGTATCTGTCATAAAGCCATCCTAGTAAAATGTTCCGGAGTATATAGTACATTCACCCAATCTTCAGTGTATGCACCAGGACCCATAGGCATAGAACACCTACAACACAACAGGGTTGAATGGTGCACACACCAAATTTCAGTGTATACGCCTCCAACGTCGGGAAAGCAAATATGGCAGAGTCTTCTCGTCTCTTGACTCTCAGTTCATGCAAAATCCAACAATATAATGACTAGGAATCTGAGCCACTTAAACCTTATGTTCACCCCCGTTAACTCATTCAGATAAATAGCCTCTCTCTTTCTCTCTTATCTCTCTGAAGAGAGATTTTTCTTTTCTTCACTTCTAGTAATGGAGTTTCTTCCACTCCATTCCTGCAAAGAAAGTTGTGGGGAGATTTCTAATGCAAAAGAGAGAGATCTCCTTTGGAGAGTTGGGGAAGGCTTCGATGATGAACATTCTAGTGAGGTGGATTGCACCCTTTCTCTTGGTTTCTCTTCTTCAACGAGTGTGAAATCCATACAAACACTTTCTTGGAAAAAAGGTGGTCATGCAGAGGGTGCACCGAGGAAGTGTTGGACGTGTGGGACCACAGAAACACCTCTGTGGAGGAACGGACCCAAGGGGGCTAAGGTAATGTTAACAACAAAAACATTAAGATTATAAAGTTGTTCATATGATTTATAGAAAATTTTCAACAAAGTCTGTTTCTAATTCTTCACCCATTTGCTATATATGAAATTCAATAAATGTCACCTGAACTTCTTTTTTTCTAATATCATTTAACTTGCCACCTATGTATCACGATTTATAGATGCTATATATGTTTTTAAGCATGGATTAGACTAATGGAACTCTATCATCAGTCACTCTGCAATGCATGTGGAATTCGTTTCAAGAAGGAAGTGAGGAGGGCAAGTCTAACACTTGAGATGACCGTCTCTCAGGCAAAGAAAACGAAGGCTCAACAAAACAAAGATGCACAGGCGCCCTAAAAAACCATAACATCGTCGTCGTCTTCTTCGTCGTCGTCTCTATTATATCCAATAACTTGTGGGTGACAACAAAATACAAATATAATTTCGACCCGAGACATATTGAGACAAGATATTGTTTGGCATGTCGACTACCAAATGTAAGATCCTATGTGAGCAATCATTGGTCTACTTAAGATCGATGGTCTAGATTGATGAATGAAATTAAGTGTCAAATTACTAGAGATATTATTAGCCAAATTAAATGGTATAAAGGTAACTCAATGAAACTCTAGGAGGTCTTTTTCTAAAAAATAAGAGGTTGATCTCTGCTGTCATCTAACTAACTGACTAAAAAGAGATCTTCTCTAGGGGTGCAACTCTTGTCAGATTGGGGCAGGCTGTGGCCAACCCGACCCAAACCGAGGGACCCTTTTTTCCAACCCGACCCTACCCGAGTTCAACCTGACCCAACCCAAATTTTTAAGATTAGAATTTATTTATTTTAAATGTAGGGTTGAACTCGGGTCGGGTTTCCCAAACCCTCAACCTGAACCAGAACAGAACTCAGCACGGGTTGGGAAAACTCAACCAGAAGCCGACCCTACCTGACTCTTTTTTGTGTTGAACACGACCCAAGTTGCACTCCTAATCTTCTCCCTCCAAGATTAGGTCGACCAGGCAGTAAAAGATCCAACCCATCAATCACCGTCATGACCGATCAAGATAAGCTCTTAATCCCTCTTTACTTTTGTTGATCCATTTAGATTAGTAGAAAGATAAGGTTGATTTGATCTGATCTATTGTAAACATTATTAATCCCATGATCCTAGTTTTAACACCAAATGCACGAGATCTAGCCTACCAGTTTATGAAGTTGACCATATTTGTTATTAGAAATCATCAAATATCATTTTTTTAGAAATACAATTATGCTTGCTTTAAAAAAACAAAACTGATATCCACGCTCTTTGTTTTGATAACGGAACACGACACTTTATAAACCTTTTTTTTTTTTTTTTGCTATTGAGAGGATATTTTGAATTGTAACATCCTTTTCCATTTTAAACCATTATTTTCTCTGTTTTTTTTTTCTTTGATATTGAGAGGATCGTTTGAATTGTTACATCCTTTCAATGAAATGGAAAACACTTCTAAAACGGGATCCCATTTAGAAAATAAAGAAGATGGTGAAATTGACGGATTTTTCTAGGGAGAGAATTGAAAATCAATTTCAATTGCCTCACCAACAGGAACTAGATCATAATGAGGAAGAAAAATAAGTTCCATACTGCTCTGTTTGGTTGCTTATTTTTAAGGAGATTGAGAGGAGAACATCTTCTTGAGATCTTCTTGAGATTGTTTGGTTGCCTTTTAAGGTCTTTGACCACTAGCGTTGTTGGGTGATGTGGCACACTTAAGATCTTATCTCCAAATTTCTTCAAATCGATCAAATTTTTGGAGAAGATCTTGGGGAGATCTTTTTGCCCTTACCCCAAATTCCCCCAATATTTGCAAGACAAACCAAACAACGTTTCTTTCTTCCACCCCTAACCCCCCCGTTGACTGATCTGCTTTAGATCTTCCCTTTAATCCTCCCTTTGACCACTGGGATATAGATCCCCCAACGAATTACCGGCATCCAAACATAGCAGACGGGACAAACAAAAGGGGTTAGAGATGGCACAATAAATGTCCAAGGATTTCCCTTTTTGAGTTTTTTGAGAATCACCCAACTTCCTAGTTTTGTGATAATTTGTAAAATATAAATGCTGGGGCCAAGAAATATGAGTTACAATAAATTTGTGAATTGTTATTTGGAATATTCGACATAGAAAATCCTCTCATTAACATCTTCTACAACCTTTCTTGACCATTTCTATGGAAAAATAAAACATCATTTAGTAATGCTTTGTAATGATTTTCAGAAGATTCAACAACTTCTGAAAATGATTGGTCCAGGCTACCCCTTACAGTGTAAAAAGATTGGTCATAAATACACTAGATGTGGGTGGCCCGAGAAAGAAAAGGGGCAAATATATCACTTCCCTTGCTCCCTGAAGCCATGAAAAACAGGGCTCCACCACCTATTTCATTCTCAGAATAGATTTCTGCATATTTCCTTCAAAAATTCTCTCCTCTCAACGAGAGAGAGAGAGAGAGAGAGAGAGAGAGAGAGAGAGAGAGAGAGATTATGGCAACGATTCATATCCCACCAATTTCTTTCCAACACGACCATCCTTACCCAAAACTCCACTCTAAAACGAATATCAGCGGCATTAACATCAACAACAACAATAACTATGAAGACAAAATCCGAAACTTTTCGGACCACCCCGCACTTTCCTTGCTTGATAAATGCACCCAAATGATGCAACTCAAGCAAATCCATGCTCACATGCTCCGTCTGGGCCTATTTTTTCACCCCTATTCCGCGAGCAGACTCCTTACCACGTCTGCTCTATCTCCCACCAAAAACATCGAGTACGCCCACAAACTGTTCGACCAAATTCCTCACCCAAACATATATTCTTATAACACTCTCATTCGTGCTCACGCGTCCGGGCCTGACCCCAAACAGAGCTTCTTCCTCTTCTCCCAAATGCTAAACCAAGGCCTTCACTCTCCCAACAAATTCACTTTTCCTTTTCTGATCAAAGCTGCTTCCGAGCTCTCTGCTCTAAAAGAGGGCAAAGTTGTTCACGGTATGGCGGTTAAAACTGGGCTCCATTCTGACGTTTTCATTCTCAATTCTCTCATTCATTTCTATGCTTCTTGCTTGAGCCTGGATCTTGCTTACAAGGTGTTTGTGAAAATTCCTCATAGAGATGTCGTTTCATGGAATTCTGTGATTACTGCTTTTGCACAGGGGGACCGCCCTGAGGCAGCGTTGGATTTGTTCCGAGAAATGGAGGCGGAAAATATGAAGCCGAATGACGTGACAATGGTGAGTGTTCTTTCGGCTTGTGCAAAGACCGGGGACTTGGAATTTGGGAGGTGGGTTCACTGTTACATTGTGAGAAATGAGATAAGGACAGAGTTGATTTTGAGTAATGCAATTCTAGATATGTACACAAAGTGTGGGAGTTTGGAAGATGCCCATAATATGTTTGATAAAATGCTTGCGAGAGATTCTGTATCGTGGACGACAATGCTTGTTTGTTATGCGAAATCAGGGGACTTCACCGCTGCTCGGCATTTTTTTGATGCAATACCTAGTCGAGATATTGCTTCATGGAATGCTTTGATATCTGCGTATGAACAGAGTGGCCAGCCAAAGGAAGCTCTGGCACTCTTTAATGAGCTCCAGCTTGGTGATTCGAAACCCGACCATGTCACACTTGTTAGCGTGCTCTCAGCTTGTTCCCAATTGGGTGCAATGGATTTGGGTCAGTGGATCCACACTTACATAAAGAAGCATAATTTCAGGTTGAATTTTCATCTCATAACTTCACTTATTGACATGTACTCCAAGTGTGGGGATCTAGAGAAGGCGCTCGAGATTTTTCAATCTGCCCGGAAGAAAGATGTGTTTGTATGGAGTGCAATGATTGCTGGGTTAGCGATGCACGGGCGAGGGGAGGCTGCTATTGATCTCTTCTTGCAAATGCAAAAAGATACGGTTAGTCCCAATGATGTTACTTTCACTAATGTATTGTGTGCTTGTAGCCATGCTGGATTAGTCGAAATGGGCAAACTCTATTTTAGTCAAATGCTTCCAATATATGGGATCGCCCCTAAGGCCGAGCATTATGGATGCATGGTGGATATACTTGGTCGTGCCGGCCGATTAGAAGAAGCTCTCGAGTTGATAGAGAAAATGACGATACCGCCACTCGCTTCTGTATGGGGGGCCTTGCTTGGAGCTTGTACGATCCATGGAAACCTCGAGCTAGGCGAACATGCTTGTAACCGGCTACTCGAATTGGAGCCTAGGAACGATGGGGCTTATGTGCTTTTGTCGAATATATTTGCCAAGCGCGGAAAATGGGATGATGTTACAAGGCTAAGGAAGATGATGAAAGATATCGGGCTCAAGAAAGAGCCCGGTTGTAGTTCTATCGAGGTTGATGGTGTCATTCACGAGTTCCTAGTGGGAGATATATCTCACCCTCTATCGGTCAAGATCTATTCAAAGTTGGAAGAGATTGCGGGGAGATTGAAATCAGTAGGTTTTGAGCCAAATAGGTCACAGGTATTGCAGGATGTAGAAGAAGAAGAAGCGAAAGAGCAAGCACTGAATCTCCATAGCGAGAAGTTGGCAATTGCTTTTGGGCTTATAAGTACAGGTCCACGTGCACCCATTAGAATTGTGAAGAACCTCCGGGTCTGTGGTGATTGCCATTCCGCCGCTAAGCTTATTTCTACTCTCTATAACAGAGAGATAGTTTTAAGAGATCGGTATCGATTCCATCATTTCAAGAATGGAAGTTGTTCTTGTATGGATTATTGGTGAATGACAATTATGTTTTGTATAGTGCAGCATTCTAGTGGTCCACAATCAATGGGCAAAAGTCTTCTAATCAGATTGCTAAGTCTGTCTTAACAGAATGAATCTGAGGCTATGTCCATTCCATTTTCAGACTCAATCTGAATCAATCAACATTTCTTATATGTGGAATGAATTATGGATCCGTCCAAAATTAGCCGTTACAGGGGCATTTTGGTAAATACTGGTTAATTTTGGAACTAGCCGTTGTGCCCCCAACGGCTATAAAATTGCCAGACCGGTCGGATCACTTTGATCCATATGACCTTTGAACGACTATAAAGATATTGGTATGTTTCTTATTAATGAACAGTGGATGACCATTTGATTTGTAATACAGCAATACAATGTCTTGATGGCCAATTTGGGTGTTACATGTAGTTGCCTCGTAGTTTCCTTGTAGAATAGCAGTGAAGTAGAAATGTAGTAGTAAACAGATGTAATAACAATGAAGTAGTTTAGCTCTTCTAGAACAGCGATAAGTAGTGTTTGGTTGTCAGCTAAAGTAGTTTTCTGGTGTGGAGTGTTATAATCAAAACAAGGGGGCGATAGGGGTGTAATTACCAATAGATAGAAGAGAGAGAGAGAGAGAAGTTTTAAATCCCAAAACTCTACAAGCAAAATAACCACATATTTTCAAGTACTTTGGTGGGAGACAAAAGTTATGTCACATAGGGAGAGACAAGACAAGTAGTCTCCTAGTAGTTTGAATCAAAACATGCAACCAAACATCACTAGCTAGTTGATGATGTGGCTCATCAAAACCCGTCAAAACACCTAGTAAACCCCAAAATTTGTGATACGACCTTTATGCCTGATTTACATGATCAGATACGTTGTCTCAGACTCTCAGCGACCATAAGTTCAAACAAATGCCATTGAGAACATCTAGATGGAATGATCTTAGAATCTTGACCCATCAAGCTTCATTTATGGTTTCATTAAGAAATGTTACTTGATGTTTGTAATCCTTTTTGTTTTTGTAGCCATGGACAGTATCTCCACTGCGATGTGACTAGGGCATTTCATTTTGCTTGAAAAATTCTTAATGAATCGCTGAGTCATAAAAGCATCACAAATAAACTTGAGTCAAAAGAATTTTGACTTACTTTATAGGGCAGAAATTGGACTCAGACATGAACTTGATTAGGTAAAAGAAAGTCTGACTTGAGCTAGTAAACGATGGGTGAGCGACAAAAAATCACCCTCCATGTACCTGTTGAACCTAACTCATTGGCAAAGCTTTTCTTTCTTTTGCCTTCATTGGCATGATTTATTTGTAGCCTGAAAATTCATCCAGTAAGAGAGGTTGGATCATTCAGTCAATGTGAATTTGGGGCCATAGTCCCATAACGAGGCCCACTGGAAGAACACTTTGGATAATATACTGACATGCATACTGCATTAGTAGTTAGGGGTATTCTAAACTGAAGGGCGCCTTCACAGTAACGGAGTGAAAGGACGCCCCCATTGGGTGAAGGGGCGGTTATGCATTTAATACACATTGATTTTTAGCCATTATAAAGGCACAACTGCTCCTTGCAGAGCGCCCTTTAACCCCATTTCTACAAGGGCGCCCTTCAGTTTAGAATATCTATAGTAGTTAATACTTAATACAATAAGGGCGATTATAAATTCGCACCCCTCTAGGATAAGTCGCACCCTTTTAACTTGATTTGATGTCAACGTGAATAGACTTTTTGATACTTTTTTACGTCAAATCACGTTAAAGGGGTGCGAATTTATCATCTCCCTACAATAATTCAATTTTATTTGAAATTGCATTTTGAATCTTTGATGGATGTGTCCCAGTCCCAATGTAAGGAAACAGGATACTAATACAGAGATCAAACAGAGGTCCACGCCTTCTGTTCTAGGGAGAGAATTGAAAATCAATTTCAATTGCCTCACCTTGTAAAATATAAATGCTGGGGGCAAGAAAGATGAGTTACAATAAATTTGTGAATTGTTATTTGGAATATTCGACATAGAAAATCCTCTCATTAACATCTTCTACAACCTTTCTTGAGCATTTCTATGGAAAAATAAAACATCATTTAGTAATGCTTTGTAATGATTTTCAGAAGATTCAACAACTTTAGATGTGATGCAGTGGACATATTAGGGAAGAAGGTGAAGATCACCGTCTTCAACCTCGAAAAAATATCTTTGAATCTACAAAGAGTGGGATGACAGAGAGGAAAGAAAGCAGTCACAAGAAATCAAAATTTGACTCAGCAACTAACAGGAATAGAGAAAGATGGGTATTAGTTACCTCCAAAATGCTAACTAATTCTTGGTACTGGTTTAGCACATGCTTCAGCTGTTGTACTTCATTCAACTTCTCCTTTTGTTCCAAATTACACTCCTGCTTAATGGGAACAGCTCTTTTCAAGATATGGTTGTCCTCTAATAATATTTCCAAGTGCTCTTTTACTGAGGCCATTTCCTACTACACATTAACAAAAGCAAGATATTACCAGCCAATAAGAAAAGAAGAAGCCAGGTGTGTAAAAGCACATTAATTAAACAGAACAATTCAAACTAACTCCTCCAATTCCCTGAAATGGGAAATAGCACTTCGTTCGAAAGTCTCTAAGATCCAATGCATTCATCATTTCTTGTACAAATATATCCACCCATGGCTACCATAAGATCTCATCTCTTCAAGATCGAGTGTTTTCTTCTGCTCTTCACCCTCTGCATTAATAAATCTTCAAATTTCATTATACCCATGTACAATAACAACCGTTAAATTTAAAATCTGAAAGCAATTATGAAATTCAGAAGGTAAGAGAAACAAATAAAAGTAAGCTTTGTGAAAAAGTCACAGAATTTTTGTGGAGTAAGAAAAGGAAGTTGTGTGGTAAGAAAAGGTAGTGAAAAAGTCAACATAAAGAAACCACAAATTTCTATGCATGCTTATAGTTATCATCATGTTCTACAAGTTTTGGACTTCCGATATAAAATATATATTGTAGTTAAACTGCTAATTTAAGAAGATTTTCTTGGGTGGGTAAGCTGGGATTGAACCTGTGACCTCGAGGTTGCATAACAAAGCCTTAACCAATTTAGTAATAATTTGAAAAACATTCATGGTCTTCGATGTAAAGCAAATAAGAATGGAAGGATTTTCATGTCCTACAGTCTGCATGGAGACAAGTGATGGTAAAGGATTTCAGGAGCACACAATGGCAAGGAACAAGCAATAGGAAGGGGTTGACACATGATTTTGAATAAGAACAGAAATTACAATACTCATTTTAAACAGTGCAAAGCTATAACATGTGGTTCCAAAGCTTGGCTACATTGCTGATCTACAGAAAACAGCTGCATATTCTCCTTGACAAGTTCTAGCTTCTAAGCATAAAAAATCCCATGAATTGCTCGCAAGTGTTACTTCAACAACAAACCCAATAGAAAGAAATAACAAAAATAGCACAACGCAGATATAAAATTTACAGAACGTAATGACGGGCATACCTCAAGTGCACCAGGAGCAATGTCAATTAAAACAAGCCATTTCTCGGAAGGATGGCAGAGGCAGTTCATTATTTGATTGTTAGACAAATTTATTGTTCTTCCAAAGAAAAAGAGGATTTGGGTTTACCTTAAGGGCCCGTTTGGATACCTCATATTTTGTATTTGGATTTTGAATTGAGTTTTGAATACAAAATGAGTAGATCTGCCAGCTCATGTTGAGGGAGACAAAGAGGGAAGGGGGTACTTCCTACTGGAGGGGAGTTGTTGAGGAGCAAAGAGGGTGAAGGAAACTGCCAGATCTGTGGATTTCTAATTACTCATTTCCACAGCATATTTAGAAATCTGATTTTTTTCACTGTCAGTCGCTGATTTGGAAATCCAAGGATTTGATCCGGATCCAAATCACAACCCAAAAAGGGCTGCAAATGTGAGAAATCCAAATCAAAATCTTCTCCGCATCCAAACGGACCCTAACTGCATTCACTCTTGACAAGGACTTCATTTTTATGGTCATTTCTCTTGAAGGAGGAATTTGGAAGTCAAGTCCTCAGGAAAGTACTGATGAAATACTTCAAATAACATACAAGTGACTATGGCTTGCCGGCAATGCATCTTAGATTGAGTGGAAGGCCAAGCCTCAGCAATAACCCATTTTTCATGGGTCTCATAAGGATAATTTTATCTCATCAAGCACAAGTATCAACAGACCAATGTTCACATGTAACAAATATGCTGAGGGAACCAAAGGCAAATTGCTTTCAGTGTGGATGTTCAGAATGAAAAATAGAATGAGCAGATGGTTTGCTGGGAAGAGCTCTTTTGGGGAAAAAAATTAAGTTTTGTTGTTGGAGTACAGAGAGGTAGACGCTCTGCCATATGGTTTTATTTTTTATTGATTTTTTTCTCTGTTTTTTTTTTTTGAATGGTTTTTCTCTGTTTTATTCTTCAAAGGAAAATGTGTATCAAGGGGACAATGAGCTTCGGTAATCTGTAGGTGGTAATTTCACCAAAGCAATCTATAAAAAGTGGAGATTTTTTATCAGGACTCCAGTGGAATCTCATCATCTTCGACAGTAAACGCTAACAAAAGGGTGTTGAAAGAAGCTCGCATATATGTATTATCTCGCAGATTAAGAGAGAAAAACCAAAGATTGCCCATGAAAAAACAACCAAGAACAAATTGCCATACTACAACAAATCTTATCTTGGCAGAAAAAACATGTTCAAGGAGGGCGTACTGTCCCTCCACATGATGGTTTTGAAGATTTTAATTTTCTATGAATAAACCAGTGATGCGCCCTTTAGCTTTTCTATTTGCAAGTTCCAGTGTACTACCTAATCCGAGATTATTGTCTTACAAATGGGCCAATTTAATTTTCTTTTTCTTTTTTCCCAATGGCAAAGCAATTTATTATAGCAAAGTGAAGAAACCACAGAACCGAGGTGGTCGGATACAAACCAAATGAGCAAACAAAACTAACATAGAAGTAACACAAGAAGAACCACAAATACAAAAGAGCTCAAAGTGGAAGATGATCAAATAGATCCATTCTGGTCATGATCATCAAACCGCCTCTAGCTAAATGATCAGCCTCAATATTGACGGATCTCCTAAAATGCTGTAATCGAACTGGGTTATCCTCCAACCGCTCAATGAATTTATTTGATCAAGCCCGCAAATTAAGCCAATTTAATTTTCTGATGGACAAGTTCCATTTTAATACATGATCCAAGATTAGTGTCTTACAAATAGGCCAATTTAATTTTCTGCGCAAAGCGCAAAACATTAAACATGTTTGTGAGAATGACATCACCTCCTTTAGAATAGATCATTCATTCAGACTACCCAAAGACCAATTTGTTAGAATGAAACCACCTTGTTCTTCATAGCTCGTACATAGACAGACTTCCAAACTGAAACTGAATGAAACTAAGGAGGAGAATTTAAATAAACATCACCATACCAACATAACAATTGTAACGCAAATAAGATGTAACTTGCAATTAACTTAAGATTAATTTTACAATGCAGGAACAACAAAAATAACCAATATGTTTTACCATTGATTAAACAACAATTATCCTCTTCTTAATTGATCTTTTATGGAGCCACAACAGTAGATGAAGCTCTTGATTGCATCCAAGAGATCAAATCTTCCTGAGTAGCAACAAAACAACCAGCTCTCTCTTCTTTCTGCTGAAATGGTGCGGCGAGTTTATTCAAATGTGATGCGAAAGCACTGGCCAGCCCATGGGAGTACTTGTGAGTTCCAGTACCGGTATAAACAGAAAATAACAAGGGCAATGAGTCTCGACGTTCAACAGCTTTAGAAAGAGTCTGCATCCACTCTTGAAATGCAGTATGAGCTGCGCCGACTGAGAGAGACCTAAGGTTCAATGACCATTCATCGGAATTTTTGGTGTGCAAACCAGGATACAAGCCATAAAGGGAACCCAAATATAGCAGCTCATGAGCCCTCTCAGGAAGATGCTGGTTTCGACATACATCTATCAAGCAATTGCAAAAGGGTCTTCGCACCTCAACCACGGCTTCATTAAGTATCCCTCTAAATTCTTCTTTAACCATATCAAAGCTAACTTGCTCTTTCCCAAGCATTTTAACAAACCCAACCAACCTAGGACTAGCCTTCTCCAGGCAATCAAGAACCTTATCCACCTCGCTTTCCTCACAAAATGTCACAACAGAGAGCAAACACCCGCAAAGCCGATCATCGGGTTTGATCCCTCTCTCAATCGAGATCCCAAACACTCTAACCACATCATCAATCCTCTTGGCTCTCCCTAAACATTGAATTAAACATGTGCAACTCATCACATTGAGCTTAACTCCTGACCCTAACAACTCCTCAAACAACTCCATCGCCTTGTCAACCTTCCCTCCACTCCCATAAATGTTAAGCATTGCTGTATAGCTCCAACTATCCGGAGTACAATGCTCTGAACTCTTCATATCCACGAAAAGCCTCTCAGCCTCCTCCTCTAATCCAAGATCAGCACACATACTCAACAATGTATTATAAAGAATGAAATCCATCGGCCACTTATTCGATCTCATCCTCTCCCAAAGCGCCAAAGCATCCCTACCCCATCTGGCCTTACCATAAATCTTAACCAAAGCAGTTAGGGTTTTCTCATTCGGCGTTACACCCGCTGAAACCATTTCCTCGAAAAGGCTCCTTGCTAGACCAGGCTTTCCAGCCTTACCCATTGCTTCTAACAATATGTTATAAACAATCAAATTGGGCTCAACACCAAGACCCTTCATTTCTTGCAAAACATACCTAATACCATCATAATCACCAGCCTCCCCAAACATTTTCCCCAAAACAGAAAATGTGATAGCATCAGGCCTCCACCCAGTTGCTCTACCCCTATCATATAAGCTCAAAACCTCCTCTACCTTACCCAATTTAGCATAAACATCTAAAACAGCAGAGTAAGTGATATCATCAGGCATCAAACCAGTCTTATACATTCTCTCAAACCACTCAACAGCTTTGTCAAAAAGATTACACCTTTTAGCACAAGAAATGATAGTAGAGTAAGTAACATTGTCAAGTTCAATACCTTTCTGTATCATCTCATTGGCAAGGCCTTCAATGAGCTCAAATTGCCTCCCATGCCTTAGAGACTTCATAGTGACATTGTAGAATATAGTTTCAATGGGAAAAAAGTTCTGGGTCTCAATCCATTTAAAGAAGAGATGGGTTTTTTGCCATGGCTTTAAGCTATTGAGAATAAGAAGTGCATTTTCTCTAGTGGGTGGGGGTTGTAGCTCTTTGAGGGTATCTAAAAAGGCAGATTCTGAAAGTTCAGAGTCATTGAGTTTCTTTGAGAAGAGTTTGAGGTCTTTGAGTTGTGGGTTGTAAGAATAAGTAGAGCGTTTATGGCGTTGGAGAGAGAGGACTGAGTGTTTGGGCTTGGAGGGATTGACCCAAGTGGATTTGGGTTTGGAAAGGAGATTGGGTTTTGGGTTTTCTTTTTTATCAGAAAGGAGAGTGAGAGAGAGGGGTTTAAGCTGGTCAGAGAGAGATGGGTTTGGTGGGTTTTGGTCTAAAAATGGTTGGGATTTTGGAGAGGTTTTGGTGGAGTTGCAAAAAACAGTGAATCTAGTAGAGGGGAATTTGAGAGGCGAAGAGAAAAAAGGGCTTCTCTGAAAGGAGGAATTTATTGATAAAAAGTGGGGATCTAAAGATGTGGAAAGTGTAGGCATGTTTGGTGCTCAGATTTCTTTTCTTTTTCTTCTCTTCTTCTGTAGGTCATTCGTTTCAATTGAATCTTCTTTGAAATTGAAGATTATGAGATATTTTCATTTTTGGGAAGATAGAGCTGGGAATGAAGTAGGGAAAGTCGGAAAGAGACGGAGATAAGGTTGCTGAGTGGGAAGTAGGGGCATTTCTGTAATTACAGGGGAAATAATCGTGGCCCACAATGCCACTTGAATCTGTGGTCCGCCCTAATCTCGCGTGCTAGTGAGGAATGAAGTAGGGAAAGTCGGAAAGAGACGGAGATAAGGTTGCTGAGTGGGAAGTAGGGGCATTTCTGTAATTACAGGGGAAATAATCGTGGCCCACAATGCCACTTGAATTTGTGGTCCGCCCTAATCTCGCGTGCTAGTGAGGAATCTAAGGGTGCAACCCGACCCGACATGAGGAACACATTTTTCCAATCCGAACCTGACCCGAATTCCAACTCAATGAGGGTCGGGTGACCCGACCTCGACCCGACCCGATTTTTTAAGCTTATAAAAAAAATCATTAAAAAAGTTGAGTTTCACTCAGGTCAGGCTGCCCAAACCCTCAACCTGAACCAGATCTGAACTCAACCCGACCCGGCCCGTCTTTTTTTTGGGGTCGAACCCAACCTGAGCTGCACCCCTAGTTCAGGAAACCACCAGCTGCCTATTTGCATAATCGACAGTGGAACCAAACAAATCCCTACACACCACATGGCATAGGGAAGGGAATTTTGCCAAATACCAAATCAATGCTTAGAATCATTTAATAATGTTGATTGGGGTGAATTTCCTGGTTGAAAGGTAGCTTGTCAAAAGTTTTTGCTGAAAATTGAATTGAATTTGACCTAAATCCAACCTTATTACAAGGTAAAAGCTCACCACAAGGTAAGAGCCTTACCAGATTTGCGTTCTTCGAGGTGTATCTGATATGAGTTATTTGAGAGGAGGAGTTTCTTTTTTTTTAGTTTTTAAGTGAAAGGAGAGAACATCTAATTTGATTTGAATTAGTTCATCAAAGTAAGAACAATTCTCATATGCTTACTCCTGGTGTAATCATCATGTTTCAAGAAATGATTTAACTAGTAATCCTATACAGATGTGAAGTACAAGCCTGTTGTGTTAACAATCATTCACCTGTTTTAGGACGGACGATCAGATCTTATCCTCATTAAAATGATCTATAACAGAAAAGTTCAAGACCTTACCTTGGGCCATGATGTTGGCAGGAAAGTTCAAGACCTCTTCATGGATCAAGAGCTTGGAGTTTCTAAATTGTAAATGAGATAGTCAATTAATGTCCAATTAGACTCAACACCTCACCACATTCCGTTCCATGAAGTTGGCAACAATGAATCATGTAATCACTGGATCATTTATCCCCACTCAACGACCATTCCATGGTCACAGGGTTAGCACATTTCATCAACATGAATAATTAAAAACACAGCGGTCGTCATTTTTTTACCAACATTCTCTCTCTTTCAAAACATCCATACATGTGCACAATAACAATAATCGGAGCAGTAGATAAACTAAATATCAGAATCAATAATTCATAATGTGAATACAATATAAAATGTATGAACCTTATACAGATTATCATTATTCAAAACAAGTAAACTTATCCACCAATCTTATGCATGCAAAATGCTCCTTAAAGAGCTTAGGTAGTAGTCCTTCTGCCATATGGTCTGCCAACATAAGTGTGTACTCAGGTTAGTAAAGATAGTAAGATACTCTTGGTTAGCTGGGATACTCTTGGTTAGCTGCTCATTTCAGGGAAAATGACATAATTCAACAATTAATATAGATGGTTTTGACATATCATAGGTGTCCCTGAAATAGTGAGGTTTCTCCACCCATAAAAAGAGTATAGTTTTTTTTTCTCATTTCAGAGAGACCTTTTGCACTTCTTTAAATTCAGGAGAGGGAAGGCTGCAATAATTTACTATTTTCGCATTATCATAATTTGTGGCAGGGAAATTGGATTTAGCAGGATCCAAGCAGAGTCAAACCTGGGCCTTTCACTCAAGTGTCGTGATTGTTTCACCATTATGGATTTAGTTAACAGTACTAATCATGACCTTGAATACTTAAAGGAATATGGAGAACATCCAGTGTTAGGCACTTCTATTCTTTATCTATTTTTTCTTTTCAGGGTTACTAGGACCTTTTTTGTACTATTTTACCTTCTCTTGCACAATTGTTCACTTAGGAGGTTACCTGATACAGGTTGGATTAGTTGTAGTGATAAAAAAGCCTACTGAGTTTTGTTTTCTGGCTAATTACAAGCATTACAGAAATGGGCAAGGCATTTTGAGGTACAAAATTGTCTACGTTGTTATGCAGTCAATGCACACAACAAAGATAATATCAAGGAGGTGATTTGCTAATTCATGTACTTGTGCCTGAAGGCATGTTTTTATCCAAAGAGCTCTTCATGATGGTATCATGTGCCACTTCTCCTTGGAAAATATATGATTTGTATGTAGTGCTTCATAATGAAGCTTATAGACTAGGTGTGTAGAAGGGAATTGCAATGGTTAGTAATGGGTCCAATTTAGCAAAAGGGCCAGTTAATATCTAATATGGTTCAGAACTGGAATATGTTCCCAAACGCACTTTAAAAGATTAAATGGGATCCTTAAGACTTTGATTATTTTTCAGTCTGATAGATATGTTTTGTACAGTTTCTATATTTTCTTCACGAATGAATCCGAGAATCAAAACTCTGATTGTTTTGTTTGTCACTCTGGTTTACTAAATGTTGGTGCTAAAGGGTGTTGGATAGACGATGGATAATGGCGGTAAAAAACAAACAAAGCGGATAATTTGTAATGGAGTATTATTCTGCTTCGACTCAGAGGATACGCCACACGGGTGGGTAGTCATATGGTGGGCCGATCGAAAACTTATATTTCTGGTACCCCGCCCTCAACACTAGAGAAAGAACTGTGTGGATTTGTTTTCTGGCATTCCCCTGACTGCCTGTGCGTGATCAACGATGGTTGCCCTTGGCAAACTCTTTGGCCAGGTTCTAGTGGTGGAGATGTCTGCAGAGAATGGAAATATCACAGAGTATGCCCGAGCTAGAGGGGTCTTCGCCGACTGGGCTTTCCTCGGGGCGTCAGGGTGCGAGTTTGCGATAGGTGGTATCTAACCACAAATTCTCCCAAATTTAAAGACCTCATCTCAACTAAGCTAAATTCAATACCCTTGAGAAACCTTACATATGAAGCTTTGAAAAATTTCCAAGCCCCGGGTCTATGCCTATGCAAATGAGACCCTACATTCCTAGCCACCTGACCTCCAAATCTACTTACGAGAGTATATCCACTAACCTCATCCTATGAGGCCAAGCGCACCCCCCCCCCCCCCCCCCACCACCCCACCCCACCACCACCACCACACACATTTTAAAATTTGGACACCACTTTCCAATCATGAGATGCTTTACCTTCTTCACCTCTTCTCTAGCTTCTCGAAGAACCTATGAACGCCAAGGCCCCCCACTTTTTTAGATTTAGACACCACTTTGCAATCATGAGATGCTTTAACTTCGTCACCTCTTCTCTAGCTTCTCAAAGAAAGTATCTTTTGAGATTTTCCAATCTAGCTGCTATATCTACGGGAAATAATTCAAAAAAAAAAAAAATTTAACTTGATAAGGACTTGCTAAGGACACCTTGATAAGAATAATTCTCCAAGTGAATAGTAATAGTTTTTCTTCAAAGATGCCAATTTCTTTTCAACCCTTTCAACGACCAGGCTCCATAAAGCCTAAATAGGGTGTCAATACCTATAGGGAGATCAAGACAAAAAGTTGAAAGACTGGTTTATACCCCAATTGAGCTGTAAGAATTTCCATTCTAATGTTATCTAAGTTTACAACTACCAATGAGCTCAAAAAAATAACTACCGATGAGCTTTTCACGAGGTTCACCTTTAGACTCCGAACCGCCTCAAACTATCTTAAAATGCATTGGAGATTAGCCACATAATCCAAGCTATCATTACAGAAATTCAACGCATCACTGGTACGTTGAAGATGAGATTTAGTAGCAATAGAACTTCCAACTTCAAAGCTTTCAACAAGACCGCACACCTCCATATGAGTAAGCATAAAACTTAGTGCTTCACCCACCAACGTGAAAAGAAAGAAAGATAACGGAATGCATTACCTAATATTCCTCTAAAGTGTAAAATTATCTCATTAGACTAAAATAAAATATGTCACTGAAATACAACTACCTATCTACATAATACTTTCCTACCAAGACATAATTGAGGAAGTCCCAATCAACATGGTCTTAAGCTTTTTCAAGATCCATCTTGTGGACCATGCCATGATTACCTTCATGATGCCAAGATCGACATCTTCATGGGAAATAAGAATCCCATAAAAGTTTTTTTTTTTTTTTTTTTTTTTTAAAAAAAAAAAAAAAAAAAACTTCCACAAAGGCTCCTTGCTAGTTGCTATGGAGAAATTATACCCAATAAAATGCCTATTAGGGCTGGACATGGTTCGGGTTGGTTCAGTTCTAGGGTATACCCAAAACCAACCCAATCACTATCGGTTCCCAATATTGGGAACCAGAACCGAACTTAATCGGGTTGGTTTGGTTCGGTTTTGGGTTTACCCAACTTTATCTTTTTATTTTATTTTTCATTTTTATGCCTTTTATACCAAGTTGATTTCCCATCTAATCCTAGCCTTTTATACCAAGTTCATTTCCCATCTAATCCTAGCCATTGATCCTTCATTTTAACGGCTAGGATTGATTCCTCTAAGAGTAGTTTAGAAAAGAGAAAAGAGTCACAAGATATTGAAATGATATTAGCACACCCTTGTTTTGTTATCTACACTCTACCCTTGTTTAGTAGTTAACTAGATGTCAAGAGTCAAAACTCAAAGTCTCAAATGGTTCAGTTCGGTTCTGGGTTCCAAGACCCCAAACCCAGAACCGAGCCAGAAACCCATGGTTCCCAAATTTGAGAACCGGAACTGAACCACCATTTTCTAGAACAAGACCGAACCGAACCGAACCAAATAGGCCGGTTCGGTTAGGTTCTTCGGGTTAGGCCCGAACCTTGTCCACCCCTAATGCCTATCCACGTAATAAACAAAAGTTTAACACATGCTAATATCATTGAAATTCTTTACATCCTTCTCGGGTAAGAAAGTGATAAATGTAGTGTTAGCCCCTCGGTCGGTTTGACCTCTCTCTATGAAATTCATTGATTACCCACGTTAATTCCTCCTTAAGAAGGGAATGAACAACAAAGCATTGTGCCCTTGGAGATTCGCTGAATCGGTGAAAGAAATTCAGGGGCACATATAAGGGCACACGGTTCAGTCTTAACTTCATCAAATTCCATATGTAACCATGCAGCTTTTTCCACGCCACTGGATTTGAAATCCACAATCTGCACACCTTCAAGGATCAATTTTTTCCTAATGAAGCCACTTCCTTGGAGCATTTAGGTAGCCCACAATTTTGTTGAGTATTGGACCCAAAACCATGTCAGCGAGAATCTTTTAAACACTAAAGACTTTAGTGGAGAAAAACTCATAAAAGGTTGAATGCATTCCAAGATAGGGGAGAAACACTACATGTGAAAGCATACAGTACTTCATTGTTTGATGGTAGTGACAAATTAATCCATCAAAAGTTAACAAGCTTCGATGTTATTTTAAAACTCTAAGAAGAAAGCTAGGGAAAACACATTGTTAACCAGACATTTGTCAAGACACAAAAATTAGCTTGTTCAACCTCCTACTTGGAGAAAGGGATATTCATGTTCAACTTGATCTCCATGAAAAATCAACATGCACATTTTTCTTCTTCAGAGACGCTCCCTTGGTTCAAATTGAATGTGGCTTTAATCTAGTTGCAAAGCAGGTTGACATCTCTTTGTTTCATTTATTCAGCTCTTTTTGAAGGGCGTTAATTTTGGGAAGAAACTAATATTAAATGAACACAAAGTTTCAAGGCATTATGGACAAGTAATAATTCGGGTAAGAAAGCCACATCAACTCAAAGTGAAACAACCATCTAAAGAGAGTAAAAGCAACATGGCAAAAAGATAAACAGCAAGAAAGCAAAAAAGATGGCAGAGTTGAACAGCCTTTTGCTTATGATGGAAATATAATGAAAACAAAGTGCAAGCAAGAAAGAGATCACCAAAAAATTGCACGCACTTAACCAGCTGATGAGGAAGGATGGTTACTAATAGATGAACACCATTAATTTATGTAAGGTCCCCCTCAGCTTTCTGCATATAAAATGATGTGTGGTTCACAGATCTGGATTTTTTGAGTTACTTTTCTATTATGTAGAAGAACTTCACCGGCATATGTCACAAAGTAGTAATTCTTATGATGGTAATTAATGGTGCATTATGAATTGAGAAAATGTTCAACATGACAAGCACAAATGCATCTATAAATCATCCATTAGTTAGCAAATACTATTGTGAGGCCATCAGATTACACAACTAATATAGAACTCGTGCAACCATCTGCGTCAACAGTTTCTCTAACGAGTAATGCTATCCGAAATATGACAGTGGATATAAGAAAATATAATCAAGTTGTGACAAAAGGATATGCTTAAATATAAGGCTAATTGAAAGACCCGTTTAATTCACCAAGGTGTCAAAAATAATAGCGTGGATCTGAGACAGAAACCATTGTTTATTTAAGGCAATGATGCTTGTGCACTCTGGGCATGTTCTGTATTGCAGAAAAAATAACAAAGCCAGCAAAACCAATAACTATAATCATGAGTTGCATATGAAGTTTATTTCACTGTAAGTCTTACTGATAAATGGAAAGCCACAACATTTTTGCCGATCGTTCAACTGAAATTTATGAGCTTGCACCATAAACATGGATTCTCTGTTCAATCTTTATGCTACAACATGGGCAAGTAGTTTTGGCCTTCGCATGGCCCTCGTTGCAATTGACGCAAAGAACTTGATGTGCGCATGGCAGGAAAACAATTGAAGCTTCATCTTTCATGCAGATTAGGCATTCTCTATCATGACTCACTTCTTTTTGTGACGATTCTTGTAGTTTATGCAATTCATGATGAATCCTTGCATTTGTTCCCTTTGGCATTTTCGCAGTATCCAAATCTCCTGTAGATCGAGTATTTAATGGGTAGCTTAGTTGAGTCAATTCTGCGGAAGCTTTGAATTGAGAAAGGTCCAGTTCCAGCCTTTTGATGTCATCTTTATGGCGTTGGAAGTCCATCTCTATCTTGCGGTGCAATGCCTCCTGCCTTCCTTTAACAGTAGCTTTAGCTGCTTCCTTGGCTCTTCGTTCCTCCTCAACACGTGCTATGGCTAGCTCTTTAGCCTTCACTTCCTGTCTCCACTTTATCTGAAATCAAGTTACACCGCATGTATAAGTATATTCTGGGACACAATCACACAACAATTCCAAAAGGCAAGTCTAGTTTGTGGGCTTATCAGCCTACATGAGAGCATAGTTTCAAATCTTCGCCAAAATCACGAATTTTGGCGGAAATATTTCGGTGTTGGTTTGGACCGAAACTGAAAGTACGTTGAATCGGACAAATACAGGACGTCGTCAAAATTTAAGGGAAATTTCGGTACCGAAATTTGGGCACCAAAATGTGAGATTTCCACCGATATCGCATCGCCAAGGAAATTTTATACATTTAGGTGGAAATTAAAAAAACAAAATTTTTAGGGAGATGATATTTTCACTCCCCTTGCATTACATGCACGCTCCCCTTATAACTTGATTTGATGTCAAAAAACGTTAAAGTTGCCCACTTTTCACGTCAAATCACGATATAAGGGGAGCGTGCATGTAATGCAGGGGGGGTGAAAATATCATCTCCCAATTTTTATCATGGTTTTACATGATTTCGAGCGAAATTTCCACTGAAACGGAAATATTTCGGTTTCGGTGGTGGCCGAAACCGACACAGAAACCGACATTTAAATCCTTGCATGAGAGCTGACACCACATTGGGACAATAGGAATTGAAAAGGCACATTACAATTAACTTACAATAAAAGAAGATAAACCTATTCATTTAGTCATCCTGTAGGTCAGCTTTCATTTGCTTTGCACAAAAATTGGAGCCACAAATGAAAGATGAAAGGAAAACATGCAGTTAGGTAATATTTTGTTTCACACACCTCAGTTTCTTTTTGTGCCTCCTTAGAAAGCTGCATCTGTCGTTGTAACTCCACTATCTTTTGTCTTTCCTCAGCAACCTCCTCCTGCCATTTACTTTTTTGCTTCTCCCAAGCCATAAGTCTCTTAAGATACTTCTTCTCCCTCTTTGTAACCTCCAAACAAGTTGTAACCGACTCTGATGCACTCAATTTGGAAGCTTCCATCTCTGCCCTAATTTCTGCATTCTTAGTCTCGAGCAGTCTAACAGCTGCGTTCACGCGGTCAACTTGACCACTTGCTTTCCTCAGAGCATTTTCCATCTCAGAAAGCCTCTTCATGGTGGCATCCTCGAGGGCTTGCTTACCCTTCTTCAGCTGTAGGGTTTCTTCCCTCTCCATTCTCAACATATTCAGTTCAGTGAGATCATTGCTTAGCTTTCTCGCAGCTTGCATTGCTTTCTCATGAGCCCACTCCCTTCGTTCCTTCACTTGTCCCTCAAGCTCCCTAATTTGATGCATCATATTTAAAATTATCTCGTTCTTCGGATCGGTCACCCCATCCAATTTCTCATTGATACTCATGTTACCAAAACTACCCAATATAGAGCTCACAACATCTGAGTTCAGAGAGTCTTTTGGTTCCTCGCTTTGAGGCAATTCATTGCTCGATGAAGAACTCGGGCAAGCATGTGATTGTGACTGTGATTGTGATTGTGAGTGTGAGTGTAGAAATGCTTTCGAGTTTGCCCGGAACCCAGCTGCAAATATAGCAACATTTCTTTTTAACAGAGACTCCATCGATGGAGACAAATTAAATCTCTTCAAACACTCAATATTGGTTGTAAGAGTTGCATCAAAATTCATTGTTTCCGCATCGTATGACAACCCATTAGCACGTAAATCATCTCCTCCAAATCCCCAACCCCTGTGAAATTTACAAAGGCCAGACATACCACCACCATTAGAGCTCACACTTTCATCTTTGCAACTATCATCAGGACTCAAGACCGGGATCTTCACAGTGGTCGCTCGGCCAACATGGAGATCACTCAACAAGAGACACCACATGGCATCCCCTTTACTTAACTCGGGCCGAACCTGCCTAAGCAAACAAACCATATCTGCCAAAGAGTACTCTTCCAACTGCCTCAAATTAGCGAAAACCAATTCGCGTTCATCCGAATTCCCATTTTTACAACTACTGCTATTTATATATCCAATTGCATTTTGTAAAACATTCGTTATAACGTCCATACTTCCATAGCAATGCCCATTCCTAAGAATTGATTCTAGGGCAACATCCTCATCATACCCAAGAGACACAAGCTTGGAAATAGCTTCATTATACAAAAATTCTAAATTTTTTAACAGTAATTCTTCTAATTGATCTTCAGTCCAGTACCCCCAACAGCCCTCATCGAAACTAGGGTTAGGGTTTGTTCCACCTATCTCCCCATTATTAGGGTTAGGGTTAGGGTTAGGGTTTCTTCCACCCATCTCCCCATTATTAGGGTTAGGGTTTCTTCCACCTATCTCCCCATCATTAGGGTTAAGGTTTCTTCCACCCATCTCCCCATTAGGGTTAGGGTTTATTGTTGATCTCAGTTTTCGAATATTTCGGATGAATTTTTCTCTTCCCATTATAGAGAACTGGAATATGTGAAGAACAAAAAAGGAGAAATCTAAATCAAGAATCCCAAATTAAAATAGGGAAATGGAAAAATTAAGTTATAATCAAACGAAGAACGAGCTGAGAGAAAACTTACCGATTGGGATGGATATAGGGTTTAGATCGAGGGATTGAGAGATTATGATTTTCGTTTTTCACTGTTCTTCGTCTTTTTTCAAAGCAGCTTATGAGTTAGAGAGAGGTGGAAAATAAGAAGCAGATGAGCCCTAATTAAAGGAAAATGTGTTTGAATATTGCCAAATATTGCTCAGCTTGGAAAATCCCGGGAGATTTTTACGAAGCCTTCGTCTTTATGACATCGCTTTCAAAGCGGAAGTGATGTATTCGCCCCCTTTTCTTCCCTCGGGCCACCCCAATGTTGATTAGTCATAACTGAGATCGGAGGGTTAGGATAATCCTATGGACATGATTTTTTTACAGGAAAACCCGAGATTCGTAAACCCGGCTCTACCCAAAGATAGTTTCTGTTGGATCGGGTTTTCATTTTTTTAGTGTAGGGTATTGACCAATTTCATTTTTAGTGTAGGGTAGTGACCAATTTCAAAGATTATGGTGCGGGGTGGGGAACAAATCCTCACACCCCCTAAATTTATGTCATCAAGTATATAAATTTAAAAAAGGACTCTATTTTCACATAATAGACATGATCACCTCAATCAAACCAATTATATCAATATATTTGAAAATAATTTGCTATGTTATTTAAGAGATATTTAAGAAAGTCACACTACACCCACATGATCCACGTAGAAGAACCCAACTAGAGCCGGATAGATTCCTTTCACCTTCTTCATGGAATTTTTCTAAAGGATTCATTTAGCCGACCCCAACTAGTTTAGGACAAAGGCTTTGTTGAGTTGAGTTGACAGTACACCCATATGATTCGGTTCGGGTTTCGGGATCCAGGTTTTCTTTCTTTAAACCCGACCCAACCCAAGATTGAGAAATGCTTTGTTGAGTTGAGTTGACAGTACACCCATATGATTCGATTCGGGTTTTGGGTTCCAGGTTTTCTTTCTTTAAACCCGACCCAACTCAAGATTGAGTCGGGTTTTCCAATTTAAAACCCGACCCAACCCAAGACCCATGATTTCTAAACCCGACCCATGTTATTTTCGGGTCGCGTCGATGCGGATAAATAAACACCAACTGTAGCAGATTAAGCTTTTGTAATTGATTATTTCACGTGGTACCACAGATATTGTCACACGGCAGGGTTCTGCTTCAAAACCCAACAACCCCTTAATATATATGATGAACTAACACCAACTCTAACAGCTTAAGCTTTTGGAGTAATTGGTTGTTGTTCCATACAAAATTACATCAATCTATTCAGAGAGTAAGTTACCTCACAAATCACATTCCCTTCTCTCTCTCTCCCCCCCCCCCCCCCCCCCCCACACACACACACAACACACACACACACAAAACAATAAAATAAGCCTTCCATTGAATTGGAGGTGAACCTGTAATTAAGTGGCAATCTACTCTTCTTCTTCATGAGGCTTCAAATTCAGATTGATTTAGCTTCTAGATAGCTTCCAAACCTTCTTGAGAACAAATAACACATTTTTTTCTCCTTATTTTTTTTCTTCTCTCTTTCTCTTCCTTTTTACAATAAAGTTTTTCATTCCTCCCACCACAACTAATGTCTATCTTTCTCACTTTTCTATTTTAATTAGGAGATACTTCTTTCCTATCCTCTAATCATATCTAGTCAAGGGCATGCTTGTTTACCCCTTTCCAGGCCCTGAGTTAGGGTTAAATAGCACCTCTTAGGTTCCCACCTAGGGGTGCAAGTTTGGCCATGACATCCCTGACCCGTCCTGAGCCCGAACAGGGTCTGGGCTGGATTTTCCAACCTTAAGGGCGGGTCAGGGTTCACTTTTTAGGCCCTGACTCAGGGTAGGGTCGAGTTCAGGGTTAATACCTCGGGTTAGTCTGCCTCTAAGTTTTCTATTATAGAATTAAACCATATGTGCATGTTTCTTTTGCTAATGTTTTCTATTATCCTGGATTGATGTTTATTTAGATTATTATTATTAATTGTCTCTGTTGCCTGTCATGTTGTTGATTTCATATTGTCTTATTTTGTTCCCTTTCTCTGTTTATTGATCATTTTATTCTATATGATATGTGGTTGCTTTATTTTTGGCACTCTTAACATGTATTTGCACTAGGGTCAATCACGACCGGCTCGGCCCAATCAGGGCGGGCCAAGGCCGCGTTGAGCCCTATAGGGCGGGCAATGAGTTGAGGTTTTTTGGCCCTGACTCAGGGTCACCGCTGGTCAGGGCCGAGATAATGGGATCTAGGGTTGGGCTAGAGTTTTGAAAAACCCGACCCTGTTGCAGCCCTATTCCCACCCTTTCTTATGACAGGGTACAACCTACACCTACTCCTGTCCATGCCACTCTGTCTGCATTAGACAACAATAAGTTATCCCACGGTCAATATATCTTTACATGCATAGGATGACAAAAGGTAACCATCCAATCCTCAAATCCACCGTCAATCCTTGCACTAAGCCCCTGAAATCAATCTATCCACCGAGGCCAAAAATCTATTTTGGATTAGATGATACAAAGTCGCCATCCAGCACTAGCTGTACAAAGCCACCCCACACTCTCTTCTCCCCGAAAGATAGCTCTGGTGAGAGGTCCCTCTAGGATCCATCTAGCTGCCTTATTTTAATTTTCAAAAGATTAATCATTAGCGAGAGATTTCCGCTTGAAGACCCAACAACAGTTTGCCTAGCAGAAATCCGTACGGCATCTCTCATCAAATTTAGCAACGCAAAACGTGTTGTCTCTTCAGCTTTGGCCTTGCAGCCCGTGCTTTCGCACCCGATCACCTGGCAATCTCTACCAAAGAGGGGCATATGTAGACACCACATTCTGCTTCACTTAGTTGATGCGAGCCCGCAGGAGCAAACTCGATGATGAATCCCCTTGTCGGTAGGAGTGACACATTTTTTACACTCACGGAACAATACAAGATTTCAGACCACGACTCCATTTCCAAACTAAAGTCTGAGGATCCAGTCGATGAAGATGAAGCAATCACACCAATTTTTCATGAACCAAAATACTTTAAAAAAAGGAAAACACACGAGTCCCGAGCTCACCTTCAACCTCTTGCGGCAAAATGACCCAAAAGCAGTTCTGTTCGAGTACTAACTGGCGTGCGGCCACACGTGAGCCCCCTAGTACAGGTCAGTCCCCAATTCTTCAAAAAACACAATTTGGGTCAAGGGTACCCCTATAAGAGTGCCTTTGGCTGATCCCAGGAGGATTTTCAAATAGTCCCCACAAAGAACAAGAGTTTTCCTTTGGGCGCACTCTTTGTGGCCCCCACCAAGTTTGAGATCCAGTCTCCTTTGGCGGGTCCACTTTGAGGAGCCTAGGCCCACACCATTCCAGGCATTGGACCGTTGGGGAGTTCGGACCACCTAAGGGGATGCCGCTGCACCCACGAATCATGTTTTTCGCTTCAAGGGTAAGTTTTTTTTACTAGCTTTGTTAATTAATTAATGAGGAATTCTAGAGTGAAGGGAGCCGTTGCAAAAAAGAGGTGAAAGGGCTCTCCTATTGGCTAAACATCACCATCATTGGAAAAGTCAAACATGATGGTGATGTGCAGCCAATGGGGGAGCCCTTTCACCTCTTTTTTGCAAGGGCTCACTTCACTTTAGACTTCTGCTCGATTAGTCGCTTTAGTAAAATCAGGATTATTTAGTTGTAGGATGTAAGAGCCTCGACCCATTTTTGGTTGGGCCATAGGTGCTTGGGGTTAGGGCCCACTAGTTGCCCAGGTGCCCAGCCCACATCAAAAGGCCCCTCCATTCCTTTATTAGGTTTAAATTAGTAATAACTAGGGTTAGTGATACAGAGTCATTATGGGTCCTTGGTCCTAAGTTAGGTGGCGACTCTACCCTCTTTTCTTAAGGAATCCGGTTCGCCTGACTTTAGGGCTGCAACTCGAGCCGGGTTTTACCCGACCCGCATCGACCCGACCCGAAAATAGCCTGGGTTGGGTTCAGGTTTCATGGGTTTCGGGTCGAGCCGGGTTGAGCATTCAAAAGCCCACATGAATCTCGGGTCGAGCCGGGTTTGAAGGGGCCCGACCCGACCCGACCCGAGTTACAAAAGTTATAGTATGTACATTTTTTTTCTATTGTTAGTTAAAAGTTAAAAGTGAAAACCCACGCACCCACTGTTACTGTATGTGAGTAATTTCTCCTTCTATGAGTTGAGTTGATTCAAGTGTTTGATTCAGCATTGTTTGATTGTAATTACAACATCTAATTACAGCATTGTTTGATTCAAGTGTGATGTGAGTGTAATTACATCATTGTTTGATTCAAGTGTAATGTGAGTGTAATTTCTGCTTCTATGAGTTGAGTTGCCTTGCCAAACAAGAATTTTCCTTAAAAAATTGCGTCAACGTGAAAAAACCCGACCCGACCCGAACCGACCCGAGATTTATCATGGGTAGGGCCGGGTTTGGGAATCGTGGGTTTTCCGGAAAAAAACCCGACCCGACCCGACCCGAGATATTTCTCGGGTAGGGTTGGGTTCTCCAAAACCCGACCCGCCCGACCCGACCCGACCCGAGATATTTCTCGGGTAGGGTTGGGTTCTCCAAAGCCCGACCCGCCCGACCCGAGTTGCAGCCCTACCTGACTTCATGGGGAAATCTATGTCAAGGACCTACCGGCCCCTCCATTGAGAAGGTTCAAGTTGATAAGTATTCTTGTGAAAATTAAGGAAATAGTGGACCCAATAATGCACGGAAAATGAAAGAAAAGAGAACGCCCAATCACACAGGAGCATCAACGATCGGACCTGGGACTGCGATCCAGCCGTGGCCGCTCAGGCGGGAGTGATGGGAGCATAAAAGACCCCTGTGAAATAGAGAAAATAAACTAATTTGAAGTAGTGTAATTTTTTACTGCTTTTTAAGGATTTTCCATGCCTTTCACACCTGCCCTCTCTAAGTCTCCCTCTTTCCCTCCTCTACCCATCTCTAACAACTGGGTCTACAACCATTCAATGGAATATTTTTTTCCAGATTGCCAAAAATCCCAACTCCAATTTCATTAACTATGATCTCAACCAAGAATTCTCATTAATTAGGTATGCCTAAACCAGGTGGAAAAATGTAGATATCTATGAAGAAGCAACTACCTAGAATGAATAGGACTCATGATAATTTAATTAGTTGACCATACTTTAGAAATTTGAATTTAGTAAAGAAAGTACATCTGCAAGTAGTTTAACCATCTCCACAGTTGGTCGATGTGTATGACCAGAGAACTTGCTAATTTGTTTAATGTAATATAATATCATAATAGCTTATAACTATGAGAGGGGAAAAGAGTTTCATTACAATATCGCAAAGGAAATGTCATTACAATATAATACATTAGTAATAAAATCACTCTATGTGATAAGGGGAAGATATTTTCAGTATTTTTGAATACTTTACAGACGATCAGTCAGTTTTATCAGGTAGTTAGATGATAAACATAGAATGAAATCTAGATAACTATGGAAGGAGACTACACTAATCCAACCTAGCAGCCTAATCCATCTAAGTTACCTCATCTGACCTATTTCTCTAATCTACAACCAAGATGATCCAACGGTGAGATCTCAATCCAATCCAATCCAATGATGAGATCTCACATATTCTAGCATTGCACAAAAGGAGACAATGTGTTTCATAAATATAGTTACTTAATAGGGATTTGGTATTCGCACGCATATATTAAGCATTTTCCGCTACATCAGTCTCTCTCATTTTATATTTTTTACTTTTCTTTTACATATGGGACAAATTGACATGGATCTCACTCCTAAGCTAAAGGGCATATTGTAAAACAATGAGAGAGAGAGAGAGAGTAGAAATGAATTTCATGCATACCCTGTAATATGATCACGCAATTAATGTTTCAAGCATTATAACATAATGGATCTGTCACTAGAAGAAAAATCCATTATAGAAATCGCCTCGATTAATCTATGGCTAGAGACAATTTTTAAAGACGGAATTAATTTCCGTCGTCATTACTATATCACTGGCAATGTTTTGTGCATCAATCAAAAGAGGAAGTTTAAACTGAAGGGAGCCCTTGCAAAAAAGAGGTGAAAGGGCTCACCCATTGGCTGCACATCACCATCATGTTTGACTTTTCGGCCGTTGTTAATGCATGATGTTGATGTCTAGCCAATAGGAAACCCCTTTCACCTTTTTTTTTTTGCAAGGGCTCCCTTCAGTCTACAATTCCTCCGATCAAAATCAGTCATTCACAGTGGTTTTTCACAATCTGTTTCCAAAAGTTATATATATATATATATATATATATATATATATATATATATATATATATATATATAAACATACCAAAATTATGGTATTTTGTGGGGGGTTGTACTCATAAAAGGGATTTTGCAAGTCTCTGGGGGGCCGTGGCCACCCCACGCTATATGTGGCTCCTCCCCTGTAAAAGCACACTCTAACAACTTAAGCTTTTGGAGTAATTGGTTGTTTCACGGGGATGGATTCATGAATACGCTATTCTAGGATTAACTACCTTGCTTGGATAATTTAATCTTGAATAAACCTCTGTTACTGACTACCCTCCTTGTATACTGATAAGATTATTTATAATACAAAGAGGAATGATAGATGCAAGGGCCCTGTTTATGCAAGTACCAGAGAAGGGCCCTGAACAGATCCACATCATTTTAAAACTTGGTTGAGAAACTGAATTTGGTTGCACTAAAGGACGTGGATCTATTCAAGGGCCCTTCTTTAGCCCTCGCATAAAGAGGGCCCTTGCATCTGTCATTCCTCACAAAGAGGAATATTATTAGGTCAAATAAAGGATTAGTCTTCTCCCATAATAGAGAAAAACTTCCAACCTACATGTCCGCACACATCCCACAACCTCTTATGGCGGCAAAGCAAAGACTCCAAACCATTCTCCTTCTACATGTTCAAAGAAAGCTCCCCCAAGATCCATGTGCCCCTACAATTATGCCACCTTAATTACATTTTCTTATTTTAACACCACATGGAATAGTGATATCCCCACTCTCCTAGCTCTAAAGTATACTTAAGACTAAATAGAAAAAGAAAAAAATAGAGCAGTTGACTAATTAAAGATTAAAACTATGAGATGACGCCGTTACACCGTCACCTCTTGATCGGTCGGATAAATGTTTAACTAATAACTTTAAATATACATTTACTTTAAAACCAGGTAATCTTCTAAGATACTCTTTGATCACGATAGCGGACACACAATCTTACTTCTCAATAATTAATCAATAATCTTCAAATTTTTTATCTTAACCATTCGGAGGATAGCGAGCTTATTCAAGGATAATGTAAATACCGGCATGGTAACCCAAAGGAGAGCAGTTCCTAAATGTGAAAAATCTGAAGGTGCTTAGTCTCTATAATGTTTTTAAAGGAACCATTATATATATATATATATATATATATATATATATATATATATATATATATATATAGGAAAGTGAAGCTACACCGCCGGCTTAAAATACAATGGGCCCACATTGTTTTGGTGATCCAAAGAATTCATTTGATTGGCCCTCACATAGATAGGGTGTCCACCAAAAATATATATATATATATATATATATATATATATATATATATATATATATATATATATATATAGGAAAGTGAAGCTACACCGCCGGCTTAAAATACAATGGGCCCACATTGTTTTGGTGATCCAAAGAATTCATTTGATTGGCCCTCACATAGATAGGGTGTCCACCAAAAATCAGCTCCATAGGATCATCCCAACCCTACGATTTGTGGAGGCAAAAATGAACGTGTAAAAACCTTCACAAATTTGTCCATTTTTGCCTCCACAGTTTGAAGGGTTGGGATGATCCTATGGAGCTGATTTTTGGTGGACACCCTATCTATGTCAGGGCCAATCAAATGAATGGTTTGGATCACCAAAACAATGTGGGCCCATTGTATTTTAAGCAGGCGGTGTAGCTAAGTTAGCTACACCGGCGGTGTAGCTTCACTTTCCTCATATATATATATTACACACAGAAGCACAGTGTATAAACCATCTTTACTGTTCAATCCAAGCTGTTTGATCATTAGCTGGTCTTGGATGGGCCAAGACAAATCACGCCAATTGGGTGTTGCATTTTTGGACAAATAACAAAAATTATGAGCAGCAGCTAACTAAAATGTTCATTAATTAAATGGTTAAGATAATTTTGGGCCAAGGGGCATCCAGTTGATTGCATAGATAGTGTATACACTGAATTTCAGTGTACATATATCATTTCTCTTCCCCCCTTTTTTGCTACATTCACCATTTACTAACTAGTTAGTTAAGTTTAATGTGCAAAGGGGAGGCTACTGAGAACATGTCGGGTATTATGTGCACACATCCTTGTTTTGATAATGACACTCCAAACTTCATCAATCACTTCACTGGTTGGTCATTGAGAACATCATGAAAGTTGATTAGAAAAGTGTAATGAGAGAAGTGCCATTATTGAAACAAGGGATTGAGGATATCAATTTCCCAATTGTAACACCATTACAATTTTTTTTTTTTGTCATTAATCTTTTGCTAATCATCATAAAATTATTGTTTTTTCCATTAATCCTTGGAGGGATGGTTATTTTTTTCCTTAATAATGTTTCTTTCCGAAGTTATGAACAAGTAAAAAGGAAAAAAAAAATCAAATGAGAAAAGAACATTTTAGAATAAGTCCCCAGCAGCTCAACCGCCCACGAAACTCATTAATATACACATAGAAATCTCGCATTCCTCGGCGGTGTATACGAGTAAGAACCGTTGAAATACAAAAAAAAAGAAGATACTATTAAAAGTCCTTAGATTTGAAAATGCCCATCTCTAAAAAGTCAAACCAACGGTCAGATAAATTCCCGGTAAAAAATTATAAAATCAAATTCCACATCTTGCTTGTGGGATTCCCATGTTATTCGACCCACAGCTTGCATAGTATATTGACTTTGATTTTTTCTTTATTTGCTGCTCCTTTCTTATTTCACCTTTCACATTTCTATATAAACTTTCATAGTTTCTTCTTCTTTCCTACTGTTCTACAAACACAAGGAAGAAATAGAGGAGAGAGTTCATCAAATCATGGAGGTTCCACTCTTCTTTAGATGTCCAATTTCAATGGAGCTCATGCAAGATCCTGTTATAATTTCTACTGGTGTAACATATGAGAAAAAGAATATCAAAAAATGGTTTTCTGTGTACAAGAAGAAGACGTGCCCTGCGACAATGCAACGCCTAGAGAGTTTCGATCTCACCCCAAATCACACTTTAAAGCGCCTTATAATTTCGTGGCAAGATCAAGACTCGCCGTCTCCTTCGTCTACGAATCCATCACCGCCCCGAGAAATCACGACCGATGAATTGGTCTCCCTCTTGACAACGATCGAGTCCACGCCGTTCAAGGTCAGTTCCCTTAAGAAACTCCGATCGGTAGTCCAAACTAGCGATGAAAGTAAAGATGAATTTGTGAAATTGGGAGGCATCGAGGTATTGGGTCGCCTAATTATCCAAATTTTGATCGAAACCACAGATTTTGTAGTGTTTCGAGCTTGTGAGGAGGCTTTGGGTGTTCTTTACCACCTCCCATTATTAGAAGAGGCATCAGTCAGGTTACTATCAAAGGCCGAGTGCATCAAAGCCATGATAATCATGCTTCAGAAAGGAAGCGCCGAGGCCCGATTGCATTCCGTTACGATATTAAGAAGCCTGGTGAAGAACGGGCCCGAGCCCGATTGGAATTTGATTATTAATGATATGGACATGGATATCTTTAAATCTTTGTTAGAGCTCTTATCAGATGAGATTTGTACCAAGGCAAGTTCATGTGCCTTGGATGTTTTAATTGAGATTTTGGGCACTTCTAGAAAAAATCGGCTAAAGGCGATCGAAGCCGGGGCCATCTGCGTCTTGATCGAGCTTCTTCCTGACACGAATCGGCAAAAATGTGAGAAAATGTTGTTTTTGCTTAAATTATTATGTAAGTGCCCAGAGGGGAGATTAGCCTTGGCCGATCACGGGTTGTCAATTTCCGTGATCTCGAAGAAGATATTACGTGTATCGGAACAAGCAACTAAGTTGGGAGTTAAGATCTTATGGTTAATTTGCAGTTTCCTCCCTCGAGAAAGCGTCTTAGAAGAGATGTTAATGTTCGGATCGGTGAAAAAACTCTTGGCGCTGTTGCATATTGATGGGCGATCTTCGACAAAGGAGAAGGCAATAAAGATCATCAAATTGCATGGGAATTCATGGAGTCTATACCCATGTTTTCCTGGTGAATTAAGAGATTACTTAAGATTAATGCATGATTCAAGGTGAAAGGGAATTTGTAACATTATATCACTATTTATTACAAACAAAATTTTGTATTGGTGCATGGTTCCTGTTATATTGCTTACTTGGTACATTGTGTTAGAATATTTTTTGTATAATGGCACTGTCATTTTCCCAAATGACATGCCTAGTTCTTGTTTGATTTTTAATTTTTGTTCTACTTTGTTTTCTAGCGAAATCAAACGATCAGTCTACATAAGCCGTTATTATTTTAATCTTTCCTCGCTAGTACTCATCCAATTGGAGGAATTCAAGATGTCTGACTTTCAAAGTTGTGCTCGCTATTAACGGTCCATTCATTCCGGGGTCGATTTCCGTGATCGACATATTTTCGTTCTTTCTTTCTTTTCTCTTCTTTCCATTTTATTTGAAGAGCGGTCTTAAGAATCAACACATGAATAGGAAAGCTATCCATCCGGCGAGAAAATGGCCACAGATGAAAGTAGACTTTATGAGGTGCTGGTAGAGGAAATTGTTGTTTGGGGTTCCACGCAAAAGCAAAGATCCCACAACGGAAAAGTTGAAGGATGTGGATGCACTTATAAGGATTTTGGCACCTATCCCTTAACGGCTCGCTTTTAAGGGTGAGTTCTACCTTGGTCCCAACAAGTGATATCAGAGCCGGGGTGTGGTAACCCCAGTGTACCCTTGAGGAGGGAGGGAATTCCTCTAGGAAAATCTCGGTCTTCGAGGATGGTGAAATTCCTGCGGAGAAGATCTCGTAGTTCCTACGCTGCTTCCACGTGGAAGGGGAGATTGTTGGGGGTTCCATGCAAAAACAAAGATCCCACATCGAAAAAGTTGAAGGATGTGGATGGGCTTATAAGGATTTGGGCACCCTCCCCTTAAGGGATAGCTTTTAAGGGTGAGTTCTACGTTGTTCCCAATAATTGTTGGCTTTAATATCACGAAACAAAAGAGAAATGTGTGTTAATTAACCTTGATTAGGGTTAATAACTAATATATTAATTAGAAGGGGATTAGTAGGGGTGCAACTTGGGTCGGGTTCAACCCGAAAAAAGTCAAGTCGGGTTGGGTTGAGTTCGGATTCGGGTTGAGTTTTCCCAACCTGGGTTGAGTTCGGGTTTGGGTTGAGGGCTTGGGCAACCCGACCCGAGTAAAACCTGACATTTTTTATCAATTTTTTTTTTTTGTAAGCTTAATAACTGGAGTTGAACTCGGGTTGGAAAAAAAAAAGGTTCCTTGGGTCAAGTCGGGTTGGGTTGAGTAAATGTTCCTCGGGTCAGGTTTGGGTTGGACCCAACCCGACCCGAGTTGCACCTCTAGGGATTAGGCAATTTTGCAAAACTAATTTCCCATCCCCTACCATTGGGAGAGAAGAGCCACCTATGTAATAATTTAAGGGTATTAAATGAAAATATTAAAGTGAGCGCATATTGCAATTTTATTATGTATATTTACATGTATCTCTTATAGTCAGGAGTCCCATGTTCAATTTACATGCATCCCTTGTAGTTAGGAGTCCCATGTCGTACCAAGAAGTCGGTGTAAGTGATTTCCAGAGTTTTTATACAGTGCTCTACCGTCAAGTCCAAAATGGTACCACCCTTGATATTGGATCCAACAGCAGCCCACTTTTTAAGAGGCTGCTGTTCGATCAAATATCAAGGGCGGTACTTTTGACGTCCGTGATTTTCTTGTGATTTCCCCATCCGAACTAAATTTTTTGTATACTTAGTACAAATTTTCGTAACTCAAGGCCCCTTACCCATAAGTTTTAATTGCTTGGTACTGTGGAAGATGAAGATCAGCCTCCATCCAGCCCAAGTGAAGATTCAAAAGAAAGGTTGAAGTGTAGTTGTGTAAGATTTATGGTTCTAGTTCATAGTGCTTCTTATTCTAACTCCATACTTGTGTGTCTACCTACAATCAATGAAAATCCCCATCTTTGTTCTTGTTGGTTGTTGGTCGTTGGTTGTTGGTTTTTAATGGGGACTTGGTTGAGACCCTTGATGCTCAACCCGAATTCTCCAAAAAATGGACCGAGTTTTCCCCTTACTTAGAGTATCTCTGTTGAACTATAGAGGAAATTCAAATAGAAGCCCAGTTTCCTTGGTCTTTTAATTTGGTTTCCTTTAACCAAGGAAAAGAAAATAGAGTGCACATCGTATCTAGTTGTAGCGAACAGCCACACAGAAAGTTACTTTTATGATCAAAGGTAAAAGACAATCAATCCTGGGTTCATAGGCACACATATGTGAGATGAAATGAAGACTGTCGATCTAGTGTAACATCATGAGGCCACCCACATGTTCTTTCTCACTCCGAATAAACATCCCATGGGTAAAGATAAAATGACTCCATAAAACAATGATTTAGCTCTTCTTGGAAGGACCCGAAATGAGGGTTGATCGAGGCTTGATGGATCAAGGGCCTAAACCATCTGATCAAGGTGGTCTCAACGGCATCTGGCCGACCCTATGGTTACCTTTCGGATCAACGGATCTGATCACATCACAAGGTAGAGATGGGGCCAATAAGTATCTTTTACGAAGGAGGGTGAAGGTGAACTCCTCGTAAGCATTTCCTTCCTAATTTTGTGCATTGACAGGGATATATTCGTTATTTTATCATAAGATATGGATGTTTTGTCATGAAAAATGTATCCTTGGAAGTTGGACGTGTTTGTTTCCCTAGCAATTCTCTTTCCTGTTTTTAGTAATCTTAGATAGAACCTTGCCACTTTCACGTTTGTCTTGATGCTAGAATCGTCTATATCTATATAAAGATAACGCCATGGAATACAAAACAAGGAAGGTCATAATCCCTGGTTGGGAATTGCTAGCGTCGCAAAAGGCATTTCACAGATGGTCTATCGCACCTCAACCAGCCATCTCGTGAATGGAGACAACATCTTTTGTCTCCATTCACGAGGTGGCTGGTATGAAGTGCGACAAACCAGCTGCAAAAAGGCTTTTGGGATGGACCTTAGCAAATCCCTCCCTGGTTAGGTTTGTCGTGTTTTATCTAAATTAAATTTCATAGGGACTTGCTAGGAAAATTCGCAGAAAGCCATTTCGTGTGTCACTTTTTCAGACAGAACACAACCACCTCGTACAAGATTTTGTCCTTTTTCATTGAAGTCATCTGAGTTGGCTGTTCTCTCATGCAAAAGTGAGCCTCAAAATGGCTTTATGTGAAATTGGCTACCAAATCATAAGTTGGCTGTTAACACTCATAAATCCAGTTCATTGGCTGGGATTTGCCGGGGACCATCGCAGAAGGCATTTCGCGGAAGGGCTGTTGCATGAGAGAGCAGCCACATAGGCTCGGATTTTGTCTTATTCATTTAATTCATCCGACGTGGCTGCTCTCTCACCCAACAGCCCTCCCTGAGATGCCTTCTGCGATGGTTCCTTGCAAATCAATCATTGGTTTATCCGTCTTGATCTTAAAATCTTTTAAATTTTTTATTATGGCTTGTAAGGTCAAGACGGCAAGGCCTCATCGAAAAGAATTCAAGGGTTTGGCACTGTTTAACCGTTGTTTACGAAAAAAACAGTTTGTGTTGACAATGAAACTCTACTTCTTGGTTAACCTATACGACTGTGGCTCTTCGGCTTAAAGTCATGGGTATGCTCCCCATTGATGTGAGTTCGAATCCCTGGGTTTACCCAATGCGTGTGGTTTATAGGTGATTCCGCACGGAATAGTCCTGTCCTAAAAAATGGGGTGGGGATACCCCATGTCATAAAAAAACACCTCTACTTCTTGGTTGTGAATATCTGAATACAATGAACCAACCCCTTTAAATATCTTCGATCTGAGAAACTCGACTTCAATGGGAACGAAGTAAATATCATCCAATTCGACGGTGAACAAAGTATTTTATTCCCTATGACGGTGATTGAAGGGTTAGTTGGGTTGAGCCGGAAAAAAGAGAGAAGAAAATGCGTCATTGGATTATTTGTGCTGTGTGAGACCTAAGTTTGATAATTATTCGAAACACTTCCAAAACGGACTTGAGTGACGAAAGTAAAGTTAAAATGACCAATGATTTGGTGCGGATTCATGTTCTTCTGTGAATGTGTCAAGATGAAGGGGCTTGTCTTTTTATGCAAAACGGATTTGCTAGTAACCCTCTTAACATTAAGTCTTAATTTGGGTAGTGAACTCATTAATTTAGCAGTTGAATTTCTCCGTTTTTACATCATAAGAGTTTTCTCCCCAAATGATATTTACGCCCCTTTTGATCACCAGGGACACCCAGCGTCAGTGGATCAATGACAAAAAAGGGACTAATGGCTTTGATTGCAAAGTACACTAGCAATGGGTGTCCCTGATGATCAAAAGGGGCTTAAATATCATTTTCCTTTTTAGCTTTTTTGCTAGGTATAGTGTACATATTCTGTAATTCGACACCAGCCTAATAAGCTAAAAACAATTTAGAACTCCTTGTACATTTTTGTACCCTTCTTCAACTATGTACAAAGTAGTAGCGTCTAGAATGTTCTTAGAATCTCTACTGCCTTAGTATAGCCAAGAATGCATATTTGGCTATTTGGCTAACTTTATCTTGAAATATCTAGGGCTTTTTAATTACAATTCAGTTCTAAATATTTTATCCAGAGACAGAGGCCAATGAGAACTAAGGTGCAACTTGGGTCGGGTCTGGTTGAACTTTTGTTAAAAAATGAAATGAAATCAGCCCGAACCTGATCTGATTTAAGGGAAAAGTTCAATCCGACCTCCCAAAAATTGAGTCCAGTTGCACCGAGAGAGAGAGAGAGAGAGACTTAAAAATTAGTACACCAGTCCAATCAAAGGGTAAAAGCTATTAAAATTCCACATAGAAAACATTAGACAGGTCCCTAACTCTATGTTTGGTTGCCAAAAAAAAAGAGGAAGTTTTGAAGCATTTGAACAGGATTTGAAAGGCCTTACACATTTGGTTACTTTTTTTCGTCCAAAAGTCTTTTTAACTACTGGGATTGTCGGAACCCTATCTTCTAAGTGGAATGCAAACGGCTCCTAAGTGGAATGCAAACGGGAGCCGAATTGTAAACCACAAAATTGGAGTTTTTTTTTTTTTTCCTGGAATGCTTCTACCGACTATTTTACCACCTAAATTCCAAACATGATACTACCCAAATTCCCTTTGACTGACATTCCACCCGATCCCCTTTGACCCCTTATTCCACCGAAATTCCAAACACCCAAATGAACCAAACACAGCTAAAAATAACTTTGGTGTCCCACACATGGCCATGAAGAAAAAAAAAAAACCCTCTTCTCAAGGTCTGTTTTATCTCTTAGTGTGGATTAGGTCAGTCTTTATATTTTTCATTTTTCTTATTCCCACCTTATCTCAATCCTACTCACGTGGAAGAAATGCTATTGGTATTCCATTTTAGGCTCTTGAGTCAATGACAGAACAGTATCTATAAACCAACCTTATTAAAATCACATGTCCATACAATTTTGTTGAAACCAAAGGAGGAAAAAGGAAAATCTTATACCCCCAGAAATGTTATAAGACCCACGCCGTTAACAAATTAAACCTATACCCAGTCTGTAACAAGACCTAAAAAACCCTTCTCTCTTTCCCTTATTTCTCAGCTCAGCAAAACCAAAAATGGCAATACCACCCCAACCAGACCTATCTGCTGTAATAGAAACAGTTGGGGAAATCATGAGAATCCATAAATCCTTACCACCCAGACCAACTTTAGATGAAATTGAAGCAGCCATGTCTGTTCTGAAAACTATAGACAAAGAAGAAGAGCTGAAAATTGAGGAAATATCCAAACTGGTCAAGCGCTCAGATATCCCAGATGAGCTGTTTTTTGTGTTGAGAGAGGTAAAGAAGAACATGGTTTTGTTACAAAGCCATGAACAGAGGAAAGAAGCTCTTTATCTAATTGATTTAGATAAGAGATTTCAGACCTTTGATGATCTCATACTGAGAGCTTCTAAGTTGGTTCCTGTTGATGCCCAGAATCAGAAACAGGATGGTTTTGTTGTTCCAATGGCTAAAGTTGGGAAGATAAGTTATATGAGAGATGAGAGTTTGATCAGGGAAAAGGAAGATGAGAGAGAGGAATTGGATGTTCCAAAGGGCTTTCTGCATAGTTCTTCACTGAAAGTTGGCTTTTCTTCAGGTCAGCTGGTTTTTTGTGCTTCTTCTTCTTTTTTGTTTGGTTTTCCTCAATTATATAAAAAAGATTTGATTGCTTATTTATTTATTTATTATGATGATGTATGATGGGTATGAAGAATTATTATTAGATTTTATCAGAAAAGGAAAACCCAGGTTCTCTTATTAACAAGACTCTAGAAAGGTTTGAAATTGGAAGTAATTGTCAAAGTATTTTATTTTTCTCTTCAAATCGTTGCCCTAAATTCTCCACATAGACACACAAAAAAGCTGACACAATTTGAATTTTCAACTGATTATTAGGGGCTGATCAGAATAGTATAGGGTATGTAAAATTATATAAAGCCACGATTACTAAAAATTGCAAAAATCTATTTTCAGTGTACATAAAATTTGTGATTTTAGGAAGTTTTGTTATTGGGTTGTTCGGCAAACATTCAACATTCAGTAAAATTGCAAAAGTATTTAAATTTAACTCTTGTGTCTGTTTGGCTGTTCATTTAATTTGGAATTTGACAAAATATAGAAGAGAATCATGCTAAGAAGGACCAACTGGTTTTTCATTTTTTTGGATGATCAGCTATGCTAGACCACCATGACTCCGACCCATTGCCTTCTGTGAAACCATGACCAGATGATCCTCAGCAATTGATAACACTTTTATCAAAATGGCACCCTTAAGATTTTAAAATATTATTTTTTAATTAAGGTATTAAACCTCAACATAGGAACATGTTTTACCCTTTATCCAATGACAATGGGCTGGTTTAATGGCTGTCCATTTGAGGAGTGAGTTGAAGTTAATCTTAATTTAGAGAACATTCTGTAGTGAGTACCTGCTGAGAGGAAGTTTACTATGAGTATGAATGATAGGGAACCATAAGGGTTTGGAATAGGAAAAGTTATTTTTAGGGACCTTTACTGGTTGTTTTCAAACTAGTATAATCTTAGAATTCAGGACTGTGTTCCTAGCAGTCCATGTTTACTCATTATTGGTGTTTTAGTGAATTGTTATTTGAGTTCTACTCCTTTTAGAAGTTGATGTAAGGTTGGTAAACAATTTTATTTGTAGGAGTCAAATTTAGGTGGTTTTTGAAGTCTATATGTAGGGACCGTTACAAAATTTTCTGCTGGTGTTTTTCTCAATAAAATTTGTGTAAATTTTTTATCATTTCATGTATTTAAATTTTGGTTTTATTTATTTATTTGTAGTCTTGGGATTGTTTGAGTTGTTTTATGTAGCAGAGTTTATTGCTCACATACAAATGTGATGTTTCCTTATTATGATCTTCCATGAATTGTGTGATATAGTTTATGATGAGACTGGTGTAGACCTTGGTCAGTTTGTTATTTTACACAAATTTCTTGCAATTGTCCTGTTAAATTAGTTCTGACCATTTTATTCTATATAAAATGTTCAGAAGCATTTGAGAAACTCAACCCGCTTACATTTTAGAAGGAACTCATTTATCACAGTTCTAAATTAAAGTCAGGCATACTTGTCATTCTTGAATTGCTAGCTCTTTTCCCACCCTCGCTTTTCTGACCACATTAAACAAAAAGAAATTTAATTTGCTTTCCAAAAATTAGAAACTTCTAGTGAAATCTTATTTGTAGAATAGAGCAATTAATCAATATGCAGTTGTGGGTAGATACTCCTGAACTTTTGAGGGGCAAATTACAGACTTGAACTTTTGAGCTTTGCCTTCCCACATTTTTTTTACTAGATTCAAAGCTTCACACAATTAGTTCCGCAAGAAAGAACTCTGGTATGGGGACAGATTGGTCCTTGATTAACCAGGACAGAGATGACTCCTCGCATATGTTGTGCACTCCTTTGATGAGATTATTATTTGTAAAGAAGGGATTCACAAACTAGTTCCACAGATTATTACCTAACATGTAAATTCGTCACTGCTGATAAATAGAAACTTCCTCTGACAAAGTATGAGGATTTCTGAAAACTTACTAACCAAATTGTCTTAATTTCTGTAAGCTACTTCAGATGCATGTGGAACTGATAACTAGCTCTCAACAAACTAAATATGTCATTGAGTATAACGCAAGCAAGTTGGTAAATTCACGAGGATAGAGAGCATCATGGATCATAAACTAACCCTAATCTGATACAAGTGTATGGAGTTTGAGAGACAAAGCTGATGAAAAGTAGACATGAGGTAAATACTTGGCAATGTTGGGAACCAGGTAGAATTCGCCCTTAAAAGCCAGCCGTTAAGAGGAGGGTGCCCAAATCCTTATAAGCGCATCCACATCCTTTCACATATCCGATGTGGGATTATTGCTTTCACGTGGAACCCCCAACAATCTCCCCCTCCATATGGAAGCAACATGGACAATCTCGCCCATATCCATGTGGGTGCAACGTGCACGAGATCTTCCCCGAGGGATTTTTCCGTCCTCGGAAGCATACCGGGGTTACCGAGATCTTCCCCGAGGTATTTTTCCATCCTCAGAGGCACACCAAGGTTACCACGTCCCAGCTCTGATACCACTTTTTGGGACCTAGGTAGAACTCGCCCTTAAAAGCTAGCCGTTAAGAGGGAGGGTGCCCAAATCCTTATAAGCGCATCCACATCCTTTCACATATCCCAAACCATCACAACTGATTTGTTATCTTGTTAAAACAAGTAACGGGTATTTGTTGCAACTGTGTATTTATGCAATAGGTTGAAGGTCTCTTGGGAGTGGATAGAATACCCACTCACTTTTCTTCCAAAAGCTAAATGGCAGTGATTAGCAGCATTTATCAACAAGAAGTGTATGCTAGTAATCACTCAGATAATTAGAATGCCTTGCATGTATAACTTTTTTATCTAACTTTTGAAGGGACTCTTCCCAGAAATGATCTTGTTATGTTTTGCCTGACATGATGATTCTCCATACTGATTATGATATTGACATATTTTTCCCTTTCTTTAATTGACTAATTTTCGACAGTCATACTTCTTCCCATGGCCTCAGTAAAGCTGTTTGTGTGTTATAGGTGAAGATGCAGAGAAATTAAGTCTAATAAAGGTCGCAAGCTTAATTGAGACTTCGGCAAAAAATGGATCCAAAGTGCTAGACCTTCAAGGGAAGTTGATGGACCGGATTGAGTGGCTTCCAGTGTCATTAGGGAAATTATCAGATGTCACTGATATAAACTTATCCGAGAACCGAATCATGGCCCTTCCATCCACAATCAATAGCCTCAAATGTTTAACAAAGCTTGATGTCCACTCAAATCAACTAATAAACCTTCCTGACTCATTTGCAGAACTATACACTCTAGTCGATCTCGACTTGCATGGAAATCAATTAAGATCTTTGCCAACTACATTTGGTAACTTAACAAATTTAGTCAATCTTGATTTGAGTTCCAATCAGTTATCCATACTCCCAGAGACATTAGGGAATCTGACTAGCTTAAAGAGATTGAACGTCGAAACAAATGAGATTGAAGAGCTCCCTCATACAATTGGGTCATGTTCTTTACTCACCGAGTTGATATTAGACTTCAATCAGCTGAAAGCACTGCCTGAGGCAATTGGGAAGCTTGAATGCTTAGAAATTCTAACAATGCATTATAACAGGATCAAAGGGTTGCCTACAACAATGGGTTTTCTTTCCAAGTTAAAAGAACTCGATGTCAGTTTCAATGAACTTGAGTCAGTGCCTGAAAATCTGTGCTTTGCCACCAGTCTTGTAAAATTGAATGTTGGGAGAAACTTTGCAGACCTTAGGTCATTGCCAAGATCGATAGGCAATCTTGAAATGCTTGAAGTGTTGGATATAAGCAACAACCAGATAAGAACCCTACCAGAATCTTTCAGGTCTCTCTCAAGGCTGAGAGTTTTGTATACAGATGAGACTCCACTGGAACTACCGCCAAGACAAGTACTTAAATTGGGAGCTCAGGTATGTGATTTTAAATTCTTTGATTCTCTTGTTGTTGTATTTGAATGCATTTCCTTTTCATCTGATTAGTTATCTTCTCCTCTTTTATTCATTAGGCTGTTGTTCAATATATGGCCGACTTCGTCGCAAAGAAGGATATGGGTTCTCGACCAGTCGAGAAAAAGGGCGTGTGGTTTTGGTTTTGCTCGTTGTTTCGGACTCGCAGCAGAAAAAATCTCAACAAAAGCGTGGATGCTACGATGTTTTAATTTTAATTCGCACAGTTGATAAACAAGGTTGTACATAGAAAAGGTTTCCATAACCTTCTTTGGGCTTGTATTACACCAATGATTTCTGTATTTGACCAATCAGTTTGCAATAGTAATTTTGTTTGTGTGGTTTCTGTAAGATCATGTTGCTTGTATTTCTTGTGCTATGTGTTTTTCCATATTTCCCATGTAATATAATATCTCAGATGTTTGAATCTTTTGGTGAGTATGAAATGAGCTGGAATTGTTACATTCTTAATACATGAGATTGGCTTCATTATATATTACATTATGAAACATATACCCAAGTTGCTGGAATCTTCATTAGAATACAATAGTCCTCCCACTTGTTGTATTGTTAATAGTTAATACAGGTTATGGTCTCTAAAACTGCTCTTCAGGCCTTATAATTGGTTCATATAAACTGTAGCTGGAGAAAAATTGTACTAAAAACCATGGGCTTGCTTAAACATGGCACTTTTTCTTTGTTTGCTGATGGATATTTGTTCTTTTCTGCTTGTTTTATACAGAGACCTCCATATTTCTGAATAAAAAATTATCAAACCTCCTCACAAAGTAGCTGGAATGCCTTCATTCCTTTGTCATCAGTGGTGCCCATTTTCAATGAATGAAAAGGCATCTAAAAAGGCATCTGGGGTCCTATCTAGGAAGTTTCTCCCCAGTTCAAAAGTTAGAAAATGGTGGCCAATTCCTACATTATCTCCCTAAAAATTTAAAAAAATGAGCAACAGTTGCATCAACGGTGTGGATATTGGTTTGGCTATTGTGATCTTCTGGGAATGCTCAGTTACCCTACACGTGTATGGGTGAGATGCTGATGGATCATTTTCCTTAGTATATTTCTTCCGGGACCTGTTTTTTTCTTCCTTTTTTTTTTTTGGGAAAGTCATCTTTACTTTAAGCATTTAGAGCATGACGCTTTGATTAGCACCCTATAGCGTGCATTCGCCCCCCTTTACGACAATCTGAACAGTGACGCTTTTTGACGTCAAATCACGTTAACAGGGGACGAATGCACACTGCAAGGGCGTGGAAATATCATCGCCCTATTTTTATTCCTTACTATTTTTGGCAAAATTTACAAATTAAGTCTAAGGTTTAGGCAAAATTTTTTATTAACAAACCCACTTCTTTTCCTATTGAATACAAAATGTTTTTCTTGCTGATTCAAGAATTTTATCCAAGGGAAAAGACATGATCTTCCTCCCTTTCATTTTCAGTTTCAGCTGTGCTGTACCGTTAAGTTAGTGTTCATGTGACAAGGATTATTGTAAGAAAATGATTTTAAATACCTTTTTTTAATCAAAATTATATTAAAGGCTACTGTTATTTCCACTACCACGTTTTTATAATGGGACAAACTCACCTTGTCTTTTCCTTTCTAATTTGCTGCTCAGAGCTTTTTGGGAATTGTAATAGCTTTTGACAGCTGGATTAATAATATAAGACAAGTGAGTTTGTCTCGTTATCAAAACATGGTAGTGGGACTATCAGTAACCATATTAAATTATGCTAACCGAATGAACTAGGCCCCGTTTGGATACCTCATGCTTTTGTATTTGGATTTGAGTTTTGGATACAAAATACATCAATCATCCTCATGCTCATGTTGTATGTGAGAGAGAGAGAGAGAGAGAGAGGGAGGGAGGGACGTCTGGTTGCTGCTGCAATATCGAGGAGCAGCGAGGGTTTGGTAATTGCCACAAATATTGATTTCCAAATAATGTATTGCAGAACAGATTTGCAAATTGGATTTTTTTCACTATTGTAGCTGATTTGGAAATCTAAGGATCTAATCCAGTTCCAAATTTCAATTGCAAATGTGAGAAATCCAAATCTAAATCTTGTGGCTATCCAAACATGGCCTAGAGGTTCAATGGTTTCAAACGAACCAATTGGGATTTGCTAGGGACCATTGCACAAGGCATTTCGTGGGCCGACTGTTGCATGAGAGAGCAGCCACCTCAGAATAACTAAATGAATAAGACAAAATTTGTGCTTATGTGGATGTCTCTCATTCAACAGCTCGCCCATGAAATGCCTTTTGCGATGGTCCTAGCAAATCCCAACTTAATTTATACAAGGGATTTACTAGGCAATTTTGCAATGCATGAGAGAACAACCACCTAAGATGAATTAAATGAATAAGACAAAATCTATAAAAAGTGAGCTGGATATGGCTTTTGGCAAAATTGCCTAGCAAATCCCATAAATTAGGCCGTAGCGAAATCCAAAATGACCATTGCCTGCGTTTGGTTACGCAGATTTTAGAATCTTGGATTTCCTCAAAATCGTAGATGGGAGCCGAGAGAAGGAGACCAACCATCGTTTTATGATTTGTCGCCATTCTTTCCGTCAGCAAGAGAGCAGGAGATCATCCCATGTTTTCAGGTTTTAGAAATCTCAAGATGGGGAAGAGATTTCTAAAACCTAGATTTCTTACTTAAAATCCAAGATTCTAAATAGAAACAGACGGTCTCCTTCTTCTCGTCTCCCATCAAGGATTTTGAGGAAATCCAAGATTCTAAAATCCGTGTATCTAAAGGGCCCCCAAATGTCTAATTAGTGAGATTTTGGACCACATCCAACCATTATGAGCCACGGATGCCTTGAGAATCAATTTCGCCTTCTAAAATCAAATTCAAATATTACAACCAACTGTTTTGGATAGGCTACTGATATTTGCACTATAGTGTTTTAATATTTGCACGGAATCAGCTTGTTTTTTATTTGGTTACCGGAGCTTTTTGGGAACTGTAATAATAACCTTTGACAGTTTTTTAAATAAAAAATAAATAAATGAGTTAGTGCAATTATCAAAACATTGCAGTGTCAATATAAGTAGTCTTTGGATATCATACATGGATTTGCTAGGCAATTCCACATAAAGCCATTTCGGGGCTCACTTTTTCCGGAGAAAACAACCACCTCAGATGAATTAACTGAATGAGAAAAATTAATCTGCTACGAGCAAGCATTCTATCCTGAAAAAGTGAGTTGCGAAATGGCTTTATGCTAAATTGCCTGGCAAGCACCTTCATTTTGTGCAGTAAATTTTAGACCTGGCAGGGTTTCATCCAACCCTTAATGGTGGTTTGGTCCAGGTCACAAATGACCGGGAATCTTACGGGTCACTATTTTGTGAACCCGAAACCCCACCCATACGGGCCGGGTGGACCCGAGGGTCACCCAGTTTGTTTTTTTTTTGGTGTTTTTATTCCCACACTATAACAGGATGACGCAAAACCGTCCATGTGATGGGCCATAAGAAAGCCTCCTTACGGGGGCCAGAGCCATCAGTGAGATACCACTCTCGAAGAGCTAGAATTCTAACCTTGTATCAGGACCTACGGGCCAAGGGACAGTTTCTATGGGGCGTAGGCCTCACTATAATAGGATGACCCAAACCGTCCATGTGATGGGCTACAACGTAAAAGGTTGTGCCAAAAAAACCATTTCCACATGAATACAGGATGATCCTAGCCGCCTGATCTATGGAGGGATTGCATATTATTATTTCTAGAAACCTTTACATATCGGAGGGCTAAGATCATCCTATGAAAATGATTTTTGAGGTACAACCTATTTACATTGTGTTCCGTCATATGGACAGTTTAGATCATCTTATGGTATGGTGTACTTTCTAAAAAAATACAGGACTATAAGGGCTTACACCATATAAAATCTTGATCATTTGGTTTTTGCGGGCACCTACGGGTTTACTCGGCCCGGCTCAGTTTTGATAGGACCCTTACGGGCCGGTTCAAATTTCATCGGGTCACAAGTTTAGTGACCCAGACTCGTAAATTACGGGCAGGCCAGGTGGACCCGCGGGTCCGGGTCACTTTTTGTAGGTGGCCCAGGTGTAGTAAATTTACAAAATGGGGTGCATCTTAGAAAAGCATGGGGGGGGGGGGGGGGGGGGGGGGGTGTATTATTAGCTACTTAGCTCACTGCATCATCAGAGTGGAAGAGAGTTACGTCAGTGGATCCGTCTTACACACAAATATCCTGTTTCGCTTTATATACTGATCTCAAAATCCTATCCGAACCGCCCGGGTATCGGATTTTCCCGTAAAAGGCCGAAACTCAACTGCCCCCGATGCTTTCATCTGTAACTTTCTCCTCTAGACTCGGTAAATGTTCTATCTTCTATTTGATGATTATTTGGAACATAGCCAAATGATTATTTGAACAATCTGACAAATGGGTTCTTTCTGAAAATCAGATCTTATGTATACAGATGTTTCTTTCTGAAATGGGTTATTTCTTTTAATCGATTCAACCATGCTGTTGTGTCAATAAACCGTGTGATTTCATAGAAAGTTTAGAAGTGATCACTCAGTAAGACTCGAAAGTTTAATTGATTTGATGGATTTCCATTGTTTAATTCAGTTCTATGCAGTGTAATCAGCTTCATGAAATTTGGGTGTGGGAAATGATTCTCTTAGCAAGATTTTTACCACAACATAAATCGAAACACTAAGCATGAAATTGATTAAAAACCAGATTTATTTGTTTATAAGCAAGCCACCTTTGTCGTATTTACATGATTGAATGTGAGTTTCTAAAGTTAATTAGAAAGTACAGAAAGTTATTTTCTTTTGCTTCTTAAATAAATTCAAAACCCAAGTCACAAGAATTATCATAAGGAACTCATAAACAACAATAACAGCAACAATAATAACAATAACAACAATACTCAACTCAACTCAACAGAGCCTTTGTCCCAAACTAGTTGGGGTCGGCTAAATGAATCCTTTAGAAAAATTTCATGAAAATAACAGCAATAATGAAAATAAAAACAATGAAAAGAAATTCCTGCATTGTAAGATCTGATGCCTAATGAATGAGCTACGGAAATCCATGATTCCAACACCAACAAATTGATACCCTGTGACTTGGATTGAGTGTATCACAACAAGCTGAATCCCTTCTCCGAAATTTGATCAACAAGCTGGTATACTTCAGGCTCCCGATTTTCTTCCTTTTATGGGTTATGGACCTTATGCTTCTTTGTGTGACAACCTTGAGGGTTGCAAAAATAAAGAAAATCTTCTTAGCTTTTCTAGGAAATAAACTAGATCAGTTTCAGGGAAGCACCCATAAAGACCCATGCTTTGCCTCATAGGATATTTCATCACCTGCCCTCATATTTTGCCTTAAATACAGGAGATGCAATTGACCTCCTCCTAATCCATTGCCCACAAATCTCTTCCCCACCTCAATGGTTGGGACTTGGGAGTGGGGCCTAATATCTCCAAGGCCAAGGATCAGCGTTGGCAGATAAACCGAAAAGAATTATCCACTACCCAATGGCTAATCTATTCATAAATTAATTGGAGGTGATCAGATATGTAGCCTTTCTAGTTCTATTGAATGCTCAAAACCTCAAATGAAAGAAAAACTTGTTATATTATGTGCAATATCTTTGATCGGGTGCACTGAATTGATTGAATAGATGGTATGGCAGTAGATGAATATGTACAAAATTAATGGGCTGCATGCCCGTCTTAATTGTGTAGACGGTGTTGTTTCTTTGGATGATTCGGGAATTCCCTAACTGAGTTCTGAATACTATAGATTGGCCCTTTAAGATTGCGACTTCCTTCTTTCATTTCTCAGAATCATTAATATGCTCAGCCTATTAAAATTAATGTATCATGAATTAGAATGTTTTATTCAGTGTAAGAATGAATATGATTTTTTCATTCATTTTTAGTTGGTGAAATTTTAATTGTATTTTGCTTAATTTTGATCGACACTGGTGTTTTCATGTCCCAGATTGCAAATGCTCTTTTAGCTGGTTAACAAGATGATAAAATGGGTGACACATTGGATGGAACTCCTATAATTTTTGGTCAAAAGACGAAACTTTCTTTCAAGGATACTGCAAATCAACAAATGAATGTCTATATTTGGGATATGGACGAGACACTTATACTGCTAAAGTCTTTGCTGAATGGGACGTATGCGGTGCCTTTCAATGGCTCAAAAGACCTACAAAAAGGAATAGAAATTGGTAAATGCTGGGAAAAACATATTCTTCAAGTCTGTGATGAATTTTTCCTTTATGAACAAGTAAGTTCTTGGTTTACAAACATTCATTTTCTCCCTCTTTTTACAATAACACATTTTTAGATTTAGGATTTACCACCTTTTTACATAGATCACAACCTCCAATGAATATTTCTAATAATTGTAACTTTATATTTTATCCATGATGGAGCAGATTGAGCATTACAACGAGCCCTTTCTTGGTTCTTTGAGTGATTATGATGATGGACGAGATTTGTCAGATTATCATTTCAGCAGTGATGGCTTTAGTGCCCCCTATGATGATGCCAACAAAAGGAAACTTGCGTACCGGCACCGGGTCATAGCACAGAAGTATGCACAGGTGTTAATAAAAGATGCCTTCTTTGATGGTCATGATAGTTCCATACTTCCATGACTCATGCTTTGTGCCTGGTGTACTCTTGCATTGTCAGATCTTGACATCTCATACTTATGTGTATTACTTTCCTTGAAAAGCACCTTACATGCTTTTCTAATAATGAAAACAATATTAAGAGCACATAGGAGGGTGATGAATTTCCATAATGTATAATTTGCAATTTTTACTTTTTTTTGCACCATTTCATATTTCCATGTATTATTCTTATTCTGGTTTTTATCAATGATAGTGAGAAAAATTCTGGTTTTTATCAATGATAGTGAGAAAACCTTTCAGAATGCTTCACTGGATAGTAACAGTACTACTTATTAGCCTACCATTAATGGTTATGTTATATGGTTTTGTACTTTTGTCACCCTGGGTCCAACTTTGTGTGTCAGTTTAGAAATGTTTGCACTTATTGTTTTTGTGAAGTCATCTGAATGGATTAGGTCTTATTTGTAAGCGTTTTACATAAATCTGTGCTTTTCTTAATTATTATGTGCATAGCTGTCGGTTGTTTATGTATTTGAAAGCAATAGAAGTAGAACGAGAAGAGAAGAAGAGAAGGAAATCATGGAATATGATTGTATTTCCATTGTGTGACATTCCCTCATTTATATTCACTTAAGTTCTAATATAGAAGGATAGAAATGTCCACTCTTGCTTTCATTTCTATGAGTAGAATCTTAAGCCTCAAAAGTTCGCAGGTTGTATTTGCAGTAGCTCTATATTCTACCTCAACAGTAGATAGTAGCTCTATAGTACGTGACTAGATTGCTCCCAACATTGATGCAATAGCTAGTAGAAGATCTCCTATCAGCGAGTGAGCCTGCCCAATCTATATGACCATAGTCATATATTCATATGACCCCAGTTGGCATACAAAACACCTTTACCTAGTATTTTCTTGGATGCTATAGGATCCTCTGTTCAGCTTCTAGGTGCGTGGTTCGAGGAGAATGCATAAATCTACTAATCATACTCGTAACAAAAGTAATGTCAGAGCTAGTGTTGGTGAGATAAATAAGCTTTTCAATAAGTCTCTGATTGACTTCTGGATAAGTGAGAGGCTCTCCATGTTGATCGTTCAGCTTGTGGATTGGGCAATCAGCTGGCCTTGCTCCCAACTTACTAGTCTCCTATAGCGGATCTAGAATCTATTGAGATAAAAAGATGTCACGCTTAGATCTGACCATTTCAATTTCAAGAAAATATTTGAGAGAACCAAATAGTGTTAAATCTTTTTGGAAGTTTCACTGCAAGAAGCCCTCCTGAAGTGGTCTCCTCTGTATTAAGCCCTCAAATGTATAACTAGGAACCACAATTTTCTTCTCTCTTACATAAAACCTTTAAGGCAAGGATGAGCAGTGCATGTGGCTGTCCCATACGCACGAGCAGCATATCTTACCTTCATTGGAGAAACACCATGAAGGAAGAGTTCTCTGCCTTGGAAAGTATCACATCTTGCCAGAAACTTTGGTATTGTATCACATTACTGTATAATATTCAGCGTTTGTCAGAGGATTGAGTTCATAATATATCCAGGTTAGCAATACTTCGCTGCCAAACTGTCTCGAGATAGGATTGAACACTCCCATAACAAAGTTTCAAATTTGTTAGTGAGCTGACAATGATCCATGGAACTTCAAGAGGATTTGGAATTTCACTAAGACTGATTCTTTAGGTGATCAAGATTTATCAATTAATTTGTTGGCAGTGAGGTTGATCTGTCACTTTTGTAGCACAGTCCACCAAAGAGGAAAACAGAATCATTCTATAAATATAAGAATCTCATCTCTTAAGGTGATATTGTTCTGAATTCTTAGGTTACAGTTACAATGCTAACATCTATTGCAATCATAATGCTGACTATTTTTTTTTTGAATGATCTCCTTTGAAATTGTTCTATCTAATCTGAAGCTAGATTTCTCCAAAGTCCAAAGCTTATAATTTAATTCATGGTAGGCTCATGTATCACTTTATGAAGTGGCGTGGAGCTTTACTAGTTAAAATTGGTTAAGATTCTGCTGTAACCATACAACATTTTTTCCCTTGATTAAGAATCTATAAGTTTTAGGTAATTCAAGTCTTACTCCTGCAGGGTTTGCATAGCGTCCTTGATCAAGAGATGATTAAACTCTGGGACAATCTGTATAATTTGACAGATACGTTTACAGATAGATGGCTTTCCTCGGGTATGTTACTATGAATAAAACATATAGAATCATAGATTTAGATCTATTTAAACCTTTACCTCTTTCAATTCAATTTTTGATGCACTACAATATTTCTATTTTAATGATACACTCTTTGAAAGTAAAATGATTTTATCTCACAGTCATTATTTGAAACCTAGGACCTTGCCCCCAATCATTGGACCCAAAACTTAAACTTGGGCGCATTGGCCAAGTAGCTCATTCATGTTTTTGGTAATCTTGACCAGGTTGAATTAAAGTGAAAAAATAGGAAAAGGGAAAGACTGAAACATTTGTCAAATAAACAGAAAAGCGGATGGGAAATGAAATTTCAAGTGCAACCTCAGCTGTGTGTGTGTGTGTGTGTGTGTGTGTGTGTGTGAGAGAGAGAGAGAGAGAGAGAGAGAGATTATATGGTGTGTGGGCATAAAGTCCAGTATTTTCCAAAAACTACAATGGGGCCCACCTCAACATAGGATGATCTTAACCCTCCAATCACATTACTTGAGCTTGTGTTCCTGAATCTGAAGTATTCGAGAATTGCATTTTCTAGTTTCTAATTTTCCCACTGTCAGTGCAGCACGGAACTTCTTGGAGCAGGCCTCAGGAGGGAACAAAATCTCCACCCATCAACTTGTCTCACCAGAGCATGCCACTGGCTCTAGTGATGTGAAATGCCAAAACATTAATGTTTTGGTTACTTCTGGATCATTGATACCCAGTCTTGTCAAGTGCTTGCTCTTTCGGCTGGGTGACCTATTAGTGCATGAAAATGGTCAGTTTATTTTTCATTCTTCCTCTCTTTTTGTGTGTTTCCTAATAATATTCAAGTTGTATCATAATTTTAGATATTCCCGCTTGTTCTTTAACTCCTATCTATCTCGTTACCTTTCAGGAATGTCTGTCCATTAATATTTTCATTCTCACTTAGTTCGAATGTTGTACCCATTGCATCCCAATTACAAATTTTTGGGAATTCCATATTTTTAAATGTTTTAAAATAAAATGAATAGTTCCTTTTTTTGTTATTGAAATTTAAAGCATTTAAAAGTCTAGAGGTAGAATTGTACCTGTGGTTGAATACTTGAATCAAGTCTTTTACAGAGGTTTAATTCTTCTTCTCTCAAAACTTTTCATTTTCTTTTCAGTTATGCAAAGTAACATATGGCTGAATCTTTCACTAACACGGTCAGATTACGCGAGTAAAAAGAGTACCATCTAATTGACTATTTGAAAACTCCATAGGCACAATGACCGAACAGTCTCGCTCAAATTCATATCTTTGCTAACTCTCTTTAGATTTGACACTATGTCACCACTAGGCTGTTGTGGTCAGTTCCGGCTAATGTAAGCAACTTTATTCATAACCCCATAGTTTTCTTGAATCTTCTATGCGCAGTGAACCCACAAGCTGAAAATCATTCAGTTCCTTGTCTCAAACCAAAGCTAGCAAATTTGTTTGTCATTTCCCTACAAAAGCCCAGCGAAGCACTTACTCTTGAGCAACTTTTGCCTATACGGCAAAGAAATTTTCCTTGATTGGACAACTATATGCACCTAATGAACTCCTGAAACACCCGTATGGCAGAGCCTTTTTTCGGTTGGCTAGTTGATTATAGGTAAATCTAAACCTATTACAAGACAACCCAAGTAGGACTTGGTTCCATGACTTCCTTCACTTGAGGGGTGATTCCAATCACTTAGCTACTGAAGCCTTTGACAGGGCAATTAGTATGTAAAACGTGAGTCAAGACCTCTCTTTACTGAAGGGAATGGGAACTAACAAAAGTCAAATGACAAAATATCCACCCTGAAAATATACCTTCACTATTCTTTGTGAAAGGGCACTTCTGGAGCTCCTTACAATTAGTCTTTGACAGAGCAATTTAAAGCGTGTTTTAACTTTTTTCAATATGTCTCTTTTCTGAAGGGAATGGGAACTAGCATTAATGAAATGACAAGATATCCAATGTTCTTTGTGAAAGGGCACTTCCAGAGGGCCTTACTTTTTACAGTTTTATACATTTGCCATTCATCTTCAAAATTTCCATCTTATTAGACATGCTACCTAATGAAGATACAACTAGTTGAGTTTTTTTTTTTTTTTTGTCTGTCACTCTGCAACTATAACAATTCTCTCTTTCATATTCATTTTGCTAACCCTTTAGTTTTGTTCCTTGAAAATGCAGTCTCGCCTTATATTAACATGTTCTTTGGTGTCTAAAGTAGTGCAACTGGGGTCGGTTTTTGGGAATTCGGATTGAGCTTTTTCCATAAAATCAGGTTGGGTTTCGGTTTGATTCCAATTGATTTTTTTAGCAGAAGCTCAACCCGGCCCAAATTGCGCCCTTAGTCTCAAGCAGTCTACTGAAATAACGCTGAAAGCATGCATGTAGGCACATGTTTGCAGCACTTTGCACAGACTTGATATGAGCATATACATAACGGATTCAGTACTTTATATTTTTAGTCTATGATGCTACTAATCAAAGCCCATGACACATTTAAGAGCTGTAGTTAAGAGTTTTCTACTGTTTCATCAGTCTACAGTTCATGGGAAGTAGGAAAGTTCCAGTGTTTTTCATGGATCAAAGAGCGTTTTGACAGTCCTTCCACCCGATTCTGCGTGATTGGAGACGGGCTAGAAGAATGCGAAGCTGCTGAGAAAATGAGATGGCCTTATATTAAGATTGATCTGCAACCTGATAGCTCTCACAGGTTTCCTGGTCTCACCATGAAAACAGTCCACCACTATATTGATGCCATATATGGGGTCCCGGATGCCGAAGATGACGACCAATAGTAAACTGCCACATCAGCTGCACGATATATGCACCGGCAAGATGACGACCAATAGTAAACTGCCACATCGGCTGCGCTATATATGCTCAACTCTCTGTATATGGTAAATGTAGTTGCTCTTCTTTGTCACTGTTTATTTGCTTGTCAATAAATTATCTTGCTTTATGACAGAAGATAAGGAAGAAAAAATATTGTGGTAATAAAGGGATGATCTTAACCATTTGTTTTTCGGGCCATGCCCGAAAAACCCGTTGGATGAACTATGTGGGCCCTTTTGGATACATGGATTTTTTACCTAGGACTGTAAAATCCTGGATTTTACAAGCTAAAACTTGGATTTTATGTTTATAAAAAAAATCCATGTATCCAAACAGCCCTCAATTTTGAGGCACTGCCTATCTACAGCAGGGCTAAAAAAATGAATAATTTAGATCATTTATTCATCTGGGCCCTGCTTTCTATATTGGGTTGCACAAGCTTTGGGATCCGATGTATCTATCTTGTTCACCATCCTGTTGAATACTTTATCAATCAGATTGTGTTCGGAGTGCCTTCTGCAGCTTACTTCACGAGTCTAGGTCATGAACCATTTCAAATCGGACCGTCCACTGAGAAGTGTCTGAGGTTCACCTTAAATTGTACATTGGCAATCTTAGATAGGATTTTTTAAATGTTATGAAAATACCCCTTGTGAATAGACATAAAAAAGGAAAAATATAAAGGGTATCTTTGTACATTGGCGCCCTATATTTGGATCTAGGATGCTGTGTCGGATTTTGTGGCTAGGTCTAGGTCATGATCCAAAATAATTTCTGACCTTTCCATTAATGTTCGGACCCTTTGGATCCACTCAATGTTTGGATACGCGGATTTTAGGATCTTGGATTTCCTCCAAATCCTGGATTGGAGACGAGAGATTGAGGTCGTCTGTTGCTTTCTGATTTCTCACCCTTCTTTCTGTCGAGTGAAAGAGTAGGAGATTTTCCCGTGTTTCCAGGTTTTAGAAATCTCAAGATGGTGGAGAGATTTCTAAAACCTGGATTTATTACTCAAATTCCAAAATAATAGATTGTAAAATCCAGAATTTTACACCACATTCAAAGTTTCAAACTAAAACCTAGATTCTAAAATCCACATATCCCAACAGCTCCTATATGTTTTGAAAAACCATTTCATGAATTTGGGAAACTAGCTTCCAAAAACAAATCGTAGGAGGGTTAGGATCATCCCATGGAAATGATTTTTGGTGCACAACCTATTTGCTTGTGGCCCAACAAATGAACAGTTTGGATCATCCTATGAACTATGAAGTGGGCCATACAGTACTTTTTGAAAAATTCTGGACTATACTGCCACACACCATATAAATCTGTATATGTTGTTATGTTTCTCTGAAAAAAGGGATTTGCTAGGGACTATCATAGAGGAAAAAAAAAAAACTTGGCTACCCAACATTGAGCAGGAGGTTCCTGCGCAATGCGTTAAAATAAACTAAAAGCAGGGGGTGTGGCAATATCAATTCTATGGTCTGATATTTTTAGACCCCATGTTTGATATTTCCACATCCCCTATTTCCTCTTTTTTTCAGTCCTACGCCAAGTTTTGTTCCATAATTGAAAGGCATTCCGTCGCTGTCTTTTGCATGTAAAATTAAGTTTCCAATGCACCTTATCGAGTAAGGGCACTTGTTAGCAAAACCCATTAAAAATGATAAAACTTTTAAATTTTAGCATTCACCTACAGATTGATACATGGAGGCATGGGTTGTAGAATATCCATTTTGGATCAATCCTGAATGTGGAAAAAAGCCCACCAAAATACAAGCAAGTGGTCCTTCTTCTGCAACTCTATCTCTACTTTTGTATGGAAGGTTCTCAGCCACTACACACCTCAGAAATCTACATTATTTTCCTTTTTAATTTTCTCTCCGTCTTCTTCCTCTTTTTTTTTTTTTTTTTTTTTATATATTCTACTTTCTTATCTTTTAATATCTTCACTCACTTCAGTACTATTGGTGTCTCTTCTTTCCCTTTCTTGGTTACCAAATAGATGAATTCTAAGTATTTTTCATTTTTCTTACTTTTAAGCTTGTTTGGGTGTGCAATCTGATTGGATTTTGGTACAATTTGTGCATAAAGTTGAAATCTGAAGAGGGCTTTTTTGCAAAAGAAGTCTCCAACTTTGCCTTATTTGTAAAAGCATTCTTGTAGTTTGAAAATTTACAAACAGAGTCATCTCATTTGAGTTATTTTTGCAAATCTAGCCTTGCCATCAATTGATTTTTAATGAATGGCCTCAGCTTGATTGATAAGAACCATTGGAAAGTATGTCATCATTAATAAGTTATCCTCAAGAATTGAGATTAACCCATTGGATTTGTTTACATAATTCTATCAAATAATATTTGCAGTTTCTAAGCAAGCTTGTCATGACTCATGGGTGCATGCGGTATTAGAAATAGCCAGGTCGCCTTAAAAACAAACAACTCTTTCTAGAGCCACATACATAAAAAATTGGGGCATTTGGAGACAGCACACATCATTTCCTCTTTTAAATGACATAATCTTCTTTTGTTTGTATTAAGCCTTACCATTCAGTTAGAGACTTTTCTCTCTCTAATAAGACCATCATTTTCTAGTGGGTCCTGCTTTTCAGAGTGTGTTTTGGATTGCTGGAATCAGACACTGGAATCAGGATCTAATTTGAATTCCGCCTGATTCCGGTGTTCGGCTCAAAAAAGGAATGGAATCAAGGTGACGGAGTTGTCATCGGTGCAGAATTAGAGGAGGGAAATACCGGAATCTGTTTCATGCCCCGGTTGGGATGGAATTTTTATTATAATTTTTTTGAATTAAACCTTTTATTTTATGTTTTTTTCTCATTCCGTTTAAAGGAGAATTAGAATAGGAATCAGAATATGATATCGGCATCCTATTCCAATTCTGCATGATTCTGTCATTTGGTTTAAAAAAGTGAAGGGACCAAGCAAGGCGAAATGAAACCAGGGCAGAATAGATTGGGAAAATGTCAGAATATGTTTCCCACCCAAAAGGCAAAAGGTGGTATTCTCATTCTGCCCCGGTTGGAATTAAATTTTTATTAAAAATGTGTTTCCATTCTATTTATAGGGGAATCTGATTCTTGCAATCCAAAGGGATCCTTGATGGAATTTTTTAGCCTTTCTTTTCTAACCAAACAAGGACTAAGACCCATATTATAATGAAGGACCACTCTTCAAGATATTCAGATAATGATCAACAATAACAATAAAAAGCTTTGGATAGAAATGCATTGTCTTTAGTAGGGCTGCAACTCGAGCCGGGTTTTACCCGACCCGCATCGACCCGACCTGAAAATAGCCCGGTTCAGGTTCAGGTTTCATGGGTTTCGGGTCGAGCCGGGTTCAGCATTTAAAAGCCCACATGAATCTCGGGTCGAGCCGGGTTTGAAGGGGCCCAACCCGACCCGACCCGAGTTACATAAGTTATAGTATGTACATTTTTTTCTATTGTTAGTTAAAAGTTAAAGGGATAATTACATTTACACCCCCTCTAGTTTCTGACACATCCACTTCCACCCCTATAGTTTAAAACGTGACAAATACACCCTTGTAGTTTCAATTTGTTTAAGGTAGGCCCCCTCAGCTGAAGGTTCGTCCATAGATTGAAGGGTTAGAATGATCCGATGGAGCTGATTTTTTGGGCACACCCTATCTATGTCAGGACCCATCAAATGAACGCTTTGGATCATCCAAACAATGTGGGCCCACATTATTTGGATGATTTTTTGTAGTGTTTGGATTCGGGTAGGGCCCACATTATTTGGATGATCCAAAGCGTTCATTTGATGGGTCCTGACATAGATATGGTGTGCCCAAAAAATCAGCTCCATCGGATCCTCCTAACCCTTCAATCTAGGGACGAACCTTCAGCTGAGGGGGCAAACCTTAAACAAATTGAAACTACAGGGGTGTATTTGTCACGTTTTAAACTATAGGAGTGGAAGTGGATGTGTCAGAAACTAGAGGGGGTGTAAATGTAATTATTCCAAAGTTAAAAGTGAAAACCAACGCATCCACTGTTACTGTATGTGAGTGTAATTTCTGCTTCTATGAGTTGAGTTGATTCAAGTGTTTGATTCAGCATTGTTTGATTGTAATTACAACATTGTTTGATTACAGCATTGTTTGATTCAAGTGTGATGTGAGTGTAATTACATCATTGTTTGATTCAAGTGTGATGTGAGTGTAATTTCTGCTTCTATGAGTTGAGTTGCCTTGCCAAACAAGAATTTTCCTTAAAAATTTGCGTCAACGCGAAAAAACCCGACCCGACCCGAACCGACCCGAGATTTATCATGGGTAGGGCCGGGTTTGGGAATCGTGGGGTTTCCGAAAAAAAACCCGACCCGACCCGACCCGAGATATTTCTCGGGTAGGGTAGGGTTCTCCAAAACCCGACCCGCCCGACCCGAGTTGCAGCCCTAGTCTTTAGCAGCCCATGTCATTAACAAGGAAACCCTCATACCTAAAACAATACATGTCACCAACATTTATTTATAGGTCAGTTCATTCTAGGTAGGGCTGCAACTCGAGCCGGGTTTTACCCGACCCGCATCGACCCGACCCGACCCGAGTTACATAAGTTATATATAGTATGTACATTTTTTTCTATTGTTAGTTAAAAGTTAAAAGTGAAAACACACGCACCCACTGTTATTGTATGTGAGTGTAATTTCTGCTTCTATGAGTTGAGTTTATTCAAGTGTTTGATTCAGCATTGTTTGATTGTAATTACAACATTGTTTGATTAAAGTGTAATGTGAGTGTAATTACATCATTGTTTGATTCAAGTGTAATGTGAATGTAATTTCTGCTTCTATGAGTTGAGTTGCCTTGCCAAACAAGAATTTTCCTTAAAAATTTGCGTCAACGTGGAAAAACCCGACCCGACCCGACCCGAGATTTATCATGGGTAGGGCCGGGTTTGGGAATCGTGGGTTTTCCGAAAAAAAACCCGACCCGACCCGACACAAGATATTTCTTGGGTAGGGTTGGGTTCTCCAAAACCCGACCCGCCCGACCTGAGTTGCAGCCCTAATTCTAGGTATCTTTTAAAGTTTTCAGTCGTTTAATTTTGCACAAATATTTTACTATAACCAGATCTAAATACTTCTTTTTCTTCCGTGTTTTGATAATGACATGCCTCACTTTGTTAAACACTTTTTGTAACATTTGTTGTTTCCATGGTTTTAAATTTCGACCGAAATCCGACCGACACCGAAATCGATAAAAACCGAAACGGTCATTTATTTCGACCGAGTTACGGTCGAAATTTCGGTTAAACCGAAATTTGACCCGAAAAATCTTTTTTTTATATTAATTTAATATTTCACCGAAATTTCTACCGAAATTACCAAAATTTAATATTGAATAAAATATTAGTTTCGGGTTTTGTACCAGATTTCGACCGAAATTTCGAAATTTCATGGTCCGAAACCGAAATTTTAAACCTTGGTTGTTTCACCATCCACGATAGCACGTGTTTTGATAATGACACTCCTCACTTTGTTAAACACTTTTTGTAACATTTGTTGTTTCACCATCCACGATAGCACAAGAGAGTGGGTCGACAACTTGCTAAAGAGGTGTCAATCACTTCTTTCCATTCAAGCAAATTGGTGGCTGGTGCAGCTCATACTGTCTAATCATGATTTTACTAATTAAAAACTACATTAATGAAACTAAACTTTCAGTGTATTAGTTATATATATACCAAACTGATATAGCCCTCTTTAGTGGAATTCGTATGTAGGTATATAGAAAACGTTCTTCAGTCTCTTCAATGGAATCCGTTGTGGTGGTGGCAGTAGTTACGAATTCTGGTGTGAGAGTAGAGTAAGACCACATTCCCATCTACAAGTAGCACCAGGAGGTCATCGAAATAGGCATGGTGCGCCAAAAATATGAGTAGGGCAAGGACAGAGAGCTGGAGGGGATTTTTCAAGATCCCATGGATCACATGATGTACATTAGAGTATGATAAGAGGGAATTGGAATACTAATAATAAGATGTTCTTGCAATGCGACATAAATGATTTAAACGTCAGCATTATAAATGCACTTTGGTGAGATTGTCCAATGAGGACGCCTTGGTATTCTACCACTTTTTCCAGCATTTCCACTACATTTCTGTCTTTCCTAAAAGGGTTTTGCTAATGAGTGCTCAGGGGGCGTTAAGGTGCATTGAAAATGTTAATGGTGCATTGAAATGTAAATTTACAATAAATTTACATGGCTTTTAAGTCTTTTTTCTCAAACAATGTGTACATTCAATACCCTTCCTAAAATATGACCTTATTTGCAGCCCTTTTGTTTTGAAAATGAAATATTTTTTCAGGAAAAGTGTAGACATGCTGCGAAAATAGGGTGGATATATCCCATGTATGAGCAGAGAGGAAGGGACCACTGCTACTAGTGAAAGCCCCACAGGCCACAGCACCCTATGGGCTCAGGGCTCTGATAATTTTCTGGGTTACGTGGCCTAACCTCCACCGTCCAGATGAGTAGAGCGTGTGGTTGGCCATGGAACTCAGATGCATGCAATTGGTTGCACTAACTACAAGACAGAAACTGAGTCAAATCTCAATAAACTAAAAGCATTTGGTTGAAATGCCACCAGCATTAATGGAATGGAATGGATATAAGTTGCACGTAAAAAAAGTAAAAAGAGTCAAATCTCATTAAACTAAAAGCTTTATATTTTCTCATATTATTATCCAAAGTTTTAGATTCTCTCTCTCTCTCTCTCTCTCTCTCTCTCTGCACTTCATCTGCAACCTGCACAATTATGTAAAGTTCAACTGATTTTATTGCCTTTTACTTTCCTTCCTGTTTTTTAAAGTGATTTCTGAGCTTCTTGGATTCTGGGTATGTGGAGTTCAGCTTCATGGAGTGATTTTATTTACAAAATTTTCACATGTGCATTGAGTTATTTGTTTTTGTTTAATCTTAGATACTGCAGTTTTTTTTCCCCCAGAGTGGAGGGAATGGGGAGAGTGGTATTTCTCTCTTGAGATTGCAGAGTTTGGAACTAGGCCTAGAAAATTTTCACACTTGTGGGACAAGCAATGCCGGTTCCTCTCGCGCCTTACCCAACGCCTCCAGCCCCATTTACACAGCCTAATGGTAGGTTTTGTACATTCCATGCAAATTCTATTTTATTGTAACATATCCACTTCTGGTACCATTTATGAGCTTTGTCTGCTTGGGTCCGGAAGCATTTATTTTGAAATTGACTTGAATTCATTGTATGTTATCTGATTTTGAAATATATTCAGTCATTTTCTCAATTTTATCATTTCCTCATCAACTTCTGTGAAAAAATTACAGCTATAAGTACTTATTTATGTTGAATGTAATCGCGGGGAATTAGAATTTTCATCGAAGTTATCTCTGTATTTAATGCAAAAATTATTACTATCTTGGAATTTAGATTTATGGTTCTGTAGTTGATTGTTTTCTGGGAGCCTTTCAATTGAAGGGACTTGGATTTCTATGAGAGAATTAAGGATAAATTTGATAGAAAGCTCTGTTCCCGAATGCTGAGACTGCAGGATTTCAGAAATCAGGAAGTGGGTTTCTGATGGAGAACGTGTGGCGTGGAACAACTCCTTCAACTTCTATTTTCGACATCTTATTTGTAGCATATATTTTGGGCATCAAATCTTGTTTGTTTGGCTTGATTTTGGTATCCTTAGAAAAGCCGTGGTTTGGGTTTTTCCAACCCCCTTGAGTTGTCCTGGTTCTAAAACATTATCAAGTTGGCTATCTAAGCACACCTTTCTTGAGTCACCCCAGAAATCCATAGCTTATTTTAGGGAAGAGCTTCAAACTTTTGCTTCTATATCAACGAACTTCTATATGGTTTCACCGCTCGTTGTTAGTGCTTTCTCAGCTAAGTGCTTGAACACAATCCATTTATACTTGGAGCGGAGGTCATAGAGATATTGAGCTTGACGAAATTTGTGCAAAATCTGATCTCTCAGGTGTTCAGAGCCAACTTGTTTGTTCTGGATGTCGAAACCTTCTCCTCTATCCGCTCGGAGCAACATCTGTATGTTGTGCTGTTTGCAATGCAGTGACTCCAGTACCACCTCCTGGTATGTATTTTTTCTTTTGTACTGTTTTCTTCTATTACAATTATTGTGTTTCTTTGTCTACTGTATCAACTGAAACTCAGTTTCCTGTAATGATGGTAGAGTTTTCAAGATAATGGCTATCAAAAGGGTTGAGCATAAATTCTACTCTGTTTCCATGATATACCCTTTCTATTCTATGTTTTCAATAAGCTCTACAAGAAAAATTGACTAGGCTGATAAAGATGATAGAAATTTGATTAACCATGTGTACAAATGTATGGAAAATGCAAATATTGAAAAAATATCTTAGTGAGAGAAAAACAGCAGTTAACATCCCTTCAAAATTGAGCATAGAGGACAGATGAATGTGGGTTTGCATGTGACATGGATCAGTCGATGGATGGGTTGAGGACCTACTTTCTTTCTCCTTTTGAAACCTAAATTGGCGAGACTTTGTTGAATTTGAAACAGGGACGGAAATGGCTCAGTTGGTTTGTGGAGGCTGCCACACTCTTTTGATGTACATTCGTGGTGCAACAAGTGTACAATGTTCTTGCTGTCACACAATTAATCTGGCTTTGGAAGGTGAGTTAATTATGAGGGCACGTATGATCTTGTAAGGGGTATCAGTCACTTATCATCAAATTCTCTTTTGTGTGAGTTCATTCTAGTGTCTTGTAACCATTTTCCTTTTAAGAGTAAGGGAGTTTTGTATGAAATCTAAAACTAGTGAAAAAAGAAGCATGGTAATTATACATAGTGAATAAACTGTTTGTTTTATTACAGCAAATCAGGTAGCACATGTGAACTGTGGTAACTGCCATATGCTGTTGATGTACCAATACGGAGCGCGATCAGTGAAATGTTCAGTCTGCAATTTTGTGACTTCAGTTGGGGTCAGTATTCTTGCAATTTATTTTGTCAAATAATAAATATTAATCTACAATATATGTGATTTACCACTGTTGGGTTAATTTCATGTGCATGCATGATTCATCTAATTATGAAAATAGAATAAGATCATAGGACATGACCATGATTCTGATTCTCATTAAGTGAATTTATTCAAAATGTTAAAAACGGCAATGTAAAAGGACTGCTGGCATATGGGTCAACCTTAAAACATGTTAAACTGAATCTAGCCTTCAATCCCTGACTATAGCTCTACAAGTTTTAGTCTTTTTTGGCATACCACTACTAAATCAGATTCTCCAAACCACTCCAAAAAACAATAGATGCTGTTGCAGTCTATATATATTGATATTTTTTTAAAATTCTTGCAGTCTAGAACTTTCTACTATTATAAATAGAAAGAGCTATTTTTTGTGTGACTAAGGCTATGTTTCTTTCAACCTAAAACCCATTTTTAAGTGGAAAAATGGGTGTAAATTTTGTTTACGTTCTTTTCACATTGAAAGATTAGTGCAAAACATGACACCCGTAATTATTAAGTTTTCAAATATATCTGTAGAGGCCATAATTAACAAATTCTCCATTTATGCACGTTATATGAGCTTGGAAGACACGTCACTAAGATAAGTGGAAAACATAAGACATCCATAGTTACCTAAGTTCTGAAATTTATCTGTGGATGCCATAATTCTTGGAAGACACGTCACTAAGATCAAGGTTTTAAATTTCGTCCGAAATCCGAAATTTCGGTCAAGACCGAAATCCGAAATATACGAAACGTGCAAAATTTTGGGAATTTCAGCCGAAATTTCGCCGAAATTTCAGAAATAATATTATTTTTTTAATCCTTTAACAAATTTCAGCAAAAATTACCGAAATTTCGGCCAAAAAAATCGAAATTTGGACGCCCTTTACCAAATTTTGGGATTTTGGCTGAAATTTCGGTTTCGGTGGGGACTGAAATATACTCCGAAACCGAAATTTAAAACCTTGACTAAGATAAGTGGAAAACATAAGACATCCATAGTTACCTAAGTTCTGAAATTTATATGTACATGCCATAATTGACAACTTTCTAATTTATGCATGTTACATGAGCTTGGAAGACATAGCACTATCTTTCACTGAAACATCTTCTCTCTTGCACCCTAAGTACCTTCTGGCTATTCAACATCCAAGGAAAAATGCATTTCTTTGTCAAAAAACATGAAAACTACTGTTTGGATACATTCAAAATAGGCATTCCCCTATGACCTAGTCCAATGCGTTCTTATCGCACTTAAAATTATCATTTCCTGTAGCCAATTTTGCTTACTTACTGAGAGCCATTTATCATGCATGTAATAAGCAATCCAATGTGCAGGGTTGCAAGAACCTTTCTTTGCATTATTACAAAATTAAAGGTTGTTCTGACATGAAATTATAACTGGAAATTTACTTTGTTACCAGAGAGAATTTGAGTTTACAAATTCCCTTCTTGGTTCTGATTAGAGAATTATTTAACATTAGTTTCCAACTCAGTAAATATTGTAAAAATTTAATCGATGTCTAGATGGTCAATGTTGATGGCCAAAAATTGTGTAATTTAAGTTTTTTGTTATGACATTCATGATTTTAATAATGTTAAAATCAAATTTGTAACTTGGTTTGTTCCTAGAAAACAACTAATGAATTACTGCATATCTCAATACGGCTTTGCTATTTTTTGGATGCTGTTTTATAATGTGTGTTAATTGTCCCCCACAGGCTTCCCCCAGCACTGAGCAGAAGTTCAGTAATTGAAATCCAGAAATTGGACTGTCAGTAAAATTTCAGATTTCTGATGTTTTTTAGTTCTTCATTTGTTGCCTTAAGTAATAATGTCCATCAGCAGGTGAAGAATTTCGTTTCTCTAGCAACTCCACTCGCAAAAAGTTAAATGTAAAGAGTTATTTCTCTTATTGGAATTTTTGTTGAATAAGCAGTTTTGGCAGGTTCAGTGAGTGAGGATCATTCCATTGAAGACATGTTATGAGTGAAGTTAGAACATTAGGATTTGGGCATTTTTCTTTCATCGACTCAGCAAGTGAAGAACAAAGTTTCTATCTAATAGTAAGCCATGTGAAAGATATTTGGTGTGTGTGTCTCCCTTGGTCCCCAATGTCTTTTCATTTCCTTATGTTTCTTATTCCAAAATTTTATAACAATTCGAATATTAATCTACTAGCATTGTGTATATTTTTGCGGATATTTGTTCTTTCAAAGCATGTGTGTGGAACTTTCATGGAAGAAATTGTCTAGTGAAGAATTCTTGTTGAGCCATTCTAGTATGGCGATCTAGATTTTACACCAGAGCCGATTGCAGAGTAACACCTTTATTTTTCTAATTCATGAGTACAACCTTTATGAATTCCACATGCTTTATTGATCACAATTTGTTGTTTCCTAGGATCTCATTAGCATTTGATATTTGAATTTTCACCAATTTATGAATACAAATCTCTCCCACTTTCTCCAGAAGATCAAATCGAACCATTGAGTTGAGACTACCAGTGTTCCAATGAATTACTATAACACTGAGAGTAAAAAGGTTTAATGGCTGAAATTATATCTAGAGAGTTCAGGAAGGAGAATAAATAAGACTGAAGCCAGGGACGTCACACTGAAATAGTTGATTGTGAAAAGTGGTGGACACTGATCAATTCCTATCCTGGATAGACCAAACAGATTTAACAATCAATTCAAAGTTCTAGAAAGAGATACTTATAAACAGAATAGCCTTGCAAAAGGCAAGAAGGATATTATGATAAATCCCAGTTTTCCAGGAATATGACAGATTCTTAAACTGAGTAAATTCCAAGCAGCAGATTTGAAGATAGCAGATAATATCTTGGGCTCGGATATGTTGGGAGTTTTTTCTATAGGAACAACCATCATGTGGATGGTTCGAAGTTCGAACAATAATACAACAGACAGCCAAAAGATCAGATCTGATGAACAATAATACAACAAAAGCAACAGTTCTGTCTCTGAATGACAAATACTTTCTTTTTCCTTTTTGTTGAAACGGTAACAAAATTTTATAAACAGAAAAGAAAATAACACAAGAAGATTTTACATCAGAGGAAGAAATTTTCCCAATACAAGATTATCTCTAAGTTCCCTCTTTAGCAAGGACTGTTCAATATCGTTGACATACTTAAGTACATGAGAAAGATGAAAATATGGAACACTTCACACATATTCGTTTATAACATTAGCAAATCTCCACAAACCCCCACTCTTGTGCAACGCCCAACTAATTGCATTCTCCAAATCTCCTTCAATCTAAGTTGGTGATTCTGTTTAGTTCGCCGTTTAGTTTTGGTCAGCGGAATGGAAAGTTTCGATATCGGCGTTTCATTCCTGAAAAGACGCTACGACAGGAGAATTTTTTAATAGTTAAATTTTTTTTTTAAATCCAAAAGAAAAAGAAAAAAAATGCTAGAAAAGTATAAGAAACCATTATATGAATCGAATTTAAGAGAAAAAAAAACACATTTTATTACTTAAAATATTAAATTTATTGAAATACACCAATAAAAGAAAGAAAAATGATAGGGTTTACATAGGTTTTTTCATGTTTGAGGAGAGAAAAGGACTGGAAATACCTTTCAAACGGCTATAAAACGCTATAAAAAGTAAGGTTAAAATTGTTGAAAACCATAAAAGAGCCGTCGAGGAGTAAAACTGTAATTTTTCAAATAAATAGGTGTTTTGGCCTAAACAGAACGAAACGGCCAAAACAGAACAAAATTCTGGCTGAAACGAAACATAAGTTGTCTGTTCTGTTTTTTGGACCGGAACGAAATGTTTCAGCCGAAACGAAACAAAATTGACACCTTGGCCTTCAATCCATTGATGACTGCAAGACTCATGCTCATTCATCTACCTGATGTCTAAAATCACAATCTAGTCTCCTGTTAAACTGTTGATCTGTTATATGCTTGCAAATTCACATCAGACTGTGTTTAACCCATAGATAAGGTTAAATTCACCATAAAATATGCTCAGGGATACTATAGAGAGAGTTCTATGTTTTGATTTAGTATTTGCAATGATTATGGAAGGCCAGAAAATAAAACTCAGCTATCTCAATTTTTCCATCTTTGGTTAGATGTAGGTGGTTAAGGAGACAAACTGATATGCTGGCTGAGAAGACTTAAGACCCTACTACACCACTTCAACAACCGAGTCACTGCAACAGTTAGCAAACTGTCACTGAGTTCTCAATCCATCATCAAGGAAACTGCTAACTAAATCTCAAACTGTTAAAATTCCTCACACCCAACAATGGATGATATTCTCAACTCATTGTTCCATAAGTTTTTGAACTTTCATCTAATTGTTTAACTTGAGAGCTATTTGGGATTCAGTGAGTGAATTGTCACTGAATTCTCAATCCATCATCAAGGAAACTGCTAACTGTTAAAATTCCTCACACCCACCATTGGATGATATTCTCATTGTTCCATAAGTTATGAACTTTGTCTAGTTGTTTAGTTTGAGAACTGTTTGGGAATAAAGCAAGCCAACAATCTCTTTTGTTTGTTGGCCTCTCCACCCCTATCATGTCTTATGGAAGTGGGGTTACAGAGATACTTGAATGCTGAATACAGTTCATGAGTTTCAATCTGAAGTTCTTACACCAATTATTCAAGTAGACATATGTAACATCTTGTGTCAGTATCTTCCTGTGCCAACTGCATTTTGCCCCACCACTTTAATATTCTCATCAATGTTTGGTGGATCTTTCTCCCCACTACTCTGGCACCCATGACATATGGATTCTACTCTACATTCTGTGGGCCTTCTCCATTCATAATACTTATGATTCATGGTGGGAAAGTGACTGTTCATTACAGCTAATTAATGGGACCAGAATCAGCTTGTCTTATTTGCTTTTCATCATGGTTTAAAAACTCCCAGAGTCAATCATCAATTAGCCCAAGTCGACCCTTTTTAACCTTGTCAAAGTTCTTGTCCTAGTCCAAGTTTCTCCTACCAAATCAATCTAAACCTTCTTTGACTCGACTGAGTTAATGAAAATTTACTGCATCACTGTTGACTCGCGCGAGTTGACTCCTTTTTCTTGGGTTACACTCTTTAAGCCATTAGTTAACCAAAAAATCAGAAGTTTTAGACTCAAAAGTTTACCGCATTATCATTGACTCACCCGAATTGACTCTTTGCATGTCAAGACTACAGTTATGCTTGCAACCAAAATCTCCTTTTTATCGCAAAGTCCAGAACGAACAGGGCCTAAATGTAATTTTGAGTCCAATAATCGGTTGTTCGGTTGGGTTAAGTACAGGTTTCAGGCATACTTGATTTCAACTCAACTCAACTAAGCCTCTGTCCCAAACTAGTTGGGGTCGGCTAATGAATCCTTCAAAAAAATTTCTATAGGATTCATTTCATAGAAGACTGGAAACATTTACAAATGGCTGCCAACCTGATGCCGACCCTCCTCCTTTATCTTTGTGACCAGATCTGTAGGTTCTGATTCGATTCCCTTATTTGTGGGGTGCATAGCTCGTTCTTGGTGGTGATTCCACTTGATCTAAAATGGACGTTCAAGATCATCCCTCGATCTAAATGTTTACTGATGTAGATGGAAAGATCTATTGTTGTTGTGTTATAGTGATAGTCCTGATCCAAGTCCCACATTTGTGAATAATGCAGGACTTGATCCTTGTGATGGGGTCCACTAAATTTTAATGAACAGTTAAAAATCGTACCATGATTTGACTGTTGGAATCGTGAGAGGGATTAGGCCTAAAATGCTTTTTACTCCAAAGAAGTGATTGATTTATATAAAATCAACTTCACCACTTTTTCAGTAGCTGTTATTCTACTATTAAGATTCTTATCCACCTATCTATCAGATGTAGGGATTGGACCCCTCCAAAATTATATTCTAATAAGATCCAAATCGTTCATTTAGGTGGGTCCCACGATAGAGATACCACGTCCCACCATGATTCAATGTTGATGTGATGTATGTGAGTAGGGATACAAGTTGGACCTAGGGCTTGTTCTTGGGCAAGCGCACATCTGTGAATATTCCGTTGTTGTTTGGCAAAGCCCACCCATTGTGCCTGTAATTTTCGACTTCCAAGTGGGATTTGGCAGTGATTTGTGATGAATTCTTGGAGTGAAGCAGAGTAGCTCCAAGTGATTCTCTTCCTACTAGTCTAGAAAACAGAAAATGAGACGAGTTGAAGAACAAGCCCAAAGGGCTAAGGCTAGGGGTGCAATTTGGGGCGCTCAACCCGAACCCGACGGGTTCAACCCGATTTTGCCTCCTTGGGTTGGAATTTTCACAGATTGCGTTGGGTTAGGCTTGGGAAAAGCAGACCCGATTTAATTTCGGGTCGATTTTGCCTCGGGTTGGGTTGGCATTTTCACAGGTTGGGTAGGGTTAGGCTTGGGAAAAGCAAACCCGATTTAATTTCGGGTTGGGTTAGGCTTGACGCCTTGGAAACCCGACCTGACCTCCGTCCTCTAATTTTATCATGATTTTCTTAAGAATATGTTTTCTTCTTGTATTTTTCTTTTTGGCTCGATGAACCCGAACCCAACCCGACCCGATTTGGAGGCAGGTTGGTGATATATACCTCTTTACATTGTATGTGTTGTAGTTGCAAAGAAGTTATAAGGTAGTTACTTATGTAAGGTTGTGGGTGTTAGTTTCATTACGTGTCTTGTTAGTGGGTAAAGTTTGTGGGTAGTGGGTTATGGAAGTGGGCAAATGGGTTAGTGATGTGGCACACCTTTGTGCTTGTATTTAAGTTCTTTGATTCAATGAAATGAGAAGAGAAGAGAAATTTACAGCAAAGGAAACTTATGTTTCTTGGAGAGTCATGATTCCTCTCAATTTGAACCACTAGGAGGTCCGGTTGCCTCGAATCAACCTCTTTCCCCCTCTTTTCTATTTTCTTTTTTGTTTATTTGTGTTACGGCCCAATTAGGCACATAACAGTTGGGTTAGGGTTGACCATCCTCAACCCGAGGCTCGGATTGCGTTAGGGTTGAGGGAATGCTATCTCGGGTTGGGTTAGGGTTGGCCTCAACCCAACCCGGCTCGAGTTGCACCCCTTGCTAAGGCCCTCTTTGGATTATAAGAACTTTCCAAAAAAGTTTGGAAAAGAAAAGCATTTTCGAAATTTCATGCTTTTCCATTGTATGATTACAAATTTAACCTGAACCACAACCATTCAAGTTTTGTCTGGGGGCCTTCAATCTATAATGATATCCCTCCTGTACGAAAATTTTTTTCCTACGGCAACAAATGTTTTTCCTGCAATCCAAACAGGGCCTAGAAGAATTGATTTTCCTCCCTACATATGTATAGTAGGGATGTAAATAGGCAGTTCATCGCAATTACAAGGCGGACAGCAATGGGATTATCCTAGCCATCCAATAATGGGCTTCGAATGGACACCAAAGGAAAAAGGAAAACGCACATTTTTTTTTTTGGGAAGTGATATATCCACCCCTTTTGATCACCAGGAACACCCCTGTCAGCGTATCAATGACTCAAGAGGGGCTGTTGTACTTATGTCAGGAGTATCAATGACTCAAGAGGGGCTGTTGTACTTATGTCACGAGAATTCAATGCCCTTGATTGCCACAAACACGACAGGAGGTCTCTGTTCCTGGTGATCAAAAGGAGCGGATATATCATTTCCCTTTTTTTTTTAATGATCAATCAACATTCAAAAAGGCCAGCACACATACGGTGGTCCACCAAATCAACAACAAAGATCATTGTGGTGGGGACCACTTGTTCATTGATCAAAACCATTTATCAGTTAGCCCTTCTTATCGATGGGCCACGGATCAAAATCTACTCTTACTGGACAATTATAGCCTTGTAAGACAACTTTTGCCTGCCCCTATGTACACCTATCAAATAAGAGAGATTTTATATGGTGTAAGGGCTTACAACAATACGGTAGGGGTACCGCCCTTGATATTTGATCCAACAGCAGCTCACTTTTTGAGCTTTTTGATGAGCTGCTGTTGGATCAAATGTCAAGGGTGGCACGTCCACCGTACAAAGACCTTATTGTTGTAAGCACTTGCACCATAGATACTAGATAGTATCATTAGTCAGTGAGGATATACCTCAAAACAAGTCAAGAAAATTTATGTGAAACCAAAGAGAACTATTTGGAAATAGCAAGATTTTGGACCACAGTTCCTTTATTCAAAGGGAGTGAGAATATCAATTTTTATTCCTGCTACAAAACCAGAAAACCTAGAATACCATCATTTTTAATTCATTCAGACCTTCAGAATCCATCAAACTGCAACCCGACTTCAAACATTTCTACCATATATTTCCAAAACATTCTCAAACACTTATACATTTGCATTCTACTGAAGTATTTCTGGCATTTATGTCTCAGACACCACAAGGAGGTTTGCCATTTTCAGTCTAAAAACACCAACAGACCAGAGCATGTATACTGATCTAATTCTTCATTTATCATTTTCAGAAGACAAATCTAGACTGTCTCGGCAAACACAAATCATGGCCAAATCTACCATGACAGTGGTTTAGCTCCCACGATATGTACTAAATGAGAACGGAGAAAGCAACAATGGCACATGAAAATGTTCTGACCTTTGTGACTCCTTGATCTCGAATAAGATAGAGACATATGGGAAGAAGCCGGTAGGTGTGTACTTGCCAGTGTTGAAACTTATCCGGTAAATCCCCGGGGCAACATCGTCAGTTATGCCCATCAGAGCACCGCTCCTACCATCAGTGTCTGTAACTGAAGAGCCTTGAAGAACCCACCCTGAGGAATCCTTGGCACTGAAAGATGGACGCTGTTGAGTGCCATTCCACATCTCCAAGTGTACCTCAATTCCAGAAGCTGGGCGCCCACATGAAACATCCAGAACATGGGTTGTAATAGGTGGGCGGGTTCTACCTGAAACATGGGAGGGTTTTGGTTGTATGCTGGGGAGATGGGTTGTAGAGGCATCGGCAGCGGCATTCAAATGTGCTCCAATCACACTAATACGATCTTCTACAGTCAAAAATAGAGTGTCACAATGTTTATAATAAATTCAGGAATGAAAATATTGATGCTTACAGATAAAAACTTTGAATGGACATATAAGTGTACTGGTGAATTTAGCATCCATAACATACACAAAATATTACATATTTGTTTACATTCATGCTTACATACGCGAGCGGCGGGCATGGATGATGGATGGGATGGATTCCAAGATGAAGGAGTCTTTATATGACGACATGAGAAGTGAAAAATATTGTCTCTACTGAAGTCGAGGCAAGGACTCTCTTAGCTGGGCTGCTCTTACTCGAAAGGGAGTCAGCTGGTTCTATATGAGTCAAAGCAGACTCGCTGGTCCTTTCCAAGTGACAGACCGTAGGATTGGCTCATATTTTGAATGGATTTTTCGATATTTCTAGGGATTTTGGATGTTCCTTCTTTTCATGTGATGAGGGATATGAATGACGTGGCCGACTCCCCAGCTGAAGATGGAATAGCTTGAGATGCTTTTGTTTTTGGGTGGGTTGGTGGGTGTGCCTGCGCATGTGCGTTTGTGCGTGTGCGTGCGTGCATGCGTGCTTGCATGTGTGTGTGTGTGTGTGTGTGTGTGTGTGTGTGTGAGAGAGAGAGAGAGAGAGAGAGAGAGAGAGAGAGAGAGACCCAATTTAGGACATGACTTCCGAATCATCTAATAAGAGTAAAAGGATGAACTGCTTTGATAAGAGTAGCACCTACTTGTTTCCCTATAAGACAGTCAGGATACTGACCATTGATTGAAGAAGTCGTTCTCTCTTTAGCCGCAAAGAGCTTGGCGAGACGCAACTCAGTTACTTTCATCTGTTCGTGTGCTGCAATCTCAAGTTCAACTATGGGCCTATTTGGGTACCGTTTCTATAACAGGACAAACAATCAAGATCAGCATGATTACGAAGGGCTACAACTTAAAAACTAAAAAAAATATCAATGAAATCAGAAATATCCATGTAATTCAACAGACCAATATGCTAAGCTAGTTTTAACATGTCTATGTGTGTGTGTGGGTACAATGTAAGGTATGAGCATTATTATATAGGTATACAGATAAAACTACGAAGAAAGATAAGATGTAGGAAAACAACATTAATATGATCTTATTGGACATAAGCAGAAAGATACATTAATGAAACCCGCAAAGAATTCATCATCTAATTGGAATTAGAGTGATTGATGCATATTGAACCAAACATATCTAGAAAATTGCAGAAGTGGTGTGCCTATACAAGTAACAGTTTAATAATTACTTGTACTGATGTAGCTTTTGGTTTGCTGTAATGTTTGGTGATTAATAAAATTGTTACTTAAAAAAAATATAAATGTAACAGATTATGTATCCAACATGCGTAGGTGACTTGAAATGAAAAATGGTGCAACATACCATAGCATGTTCACTGAAAGAATGATTGTTCAACATAATTTTCAGGTATGTTTTGGGATGATTAATTCAATAACCACACTCAGGTCAAAAAGAAGGTTTAGGGAGCAAACCAAAAAAAGAATTAAAGATGTATGCTGTCTTCAATTTTGGTTATAATTAGATTGATTAGAGAAAATACACGGACAGAATGAACCATTCCTTTTTCCTGATAGAAATCGAAATTCTTCCTTCTCCCCCTTGTCAAAGATCTACTTTCTTTTCAATTACAAACGAGTTACTGTGCATATAAAATCAGTTAAAACTCTGCAAAGATTCCATATTTTAGCAGAGACTCCTGTATGGATATAGCCACACATGATAGAAAAATTCTGCAAGTGAATTTTCACATACCACTGTGGTAGAGGGTGCCACAAAGTTGCAGAAATGTAATACCCAGACAAAACAGGTAGTAATAAATAATTCAGAGATTGCAAAGCGACTAAAGCCAACAGAATAAAATGTAAAAGCAGCAGAACCAAAAGATGATGATGATGATGATAATCATAATCATAATATTAATAATAATAATAATATCTTCTCAATTAAAATTTGTTAATTGACTTTACTATCTACCAGGACCACCATTAGAAGTCCTAAATTTTCCATCTTAACTTTTCTAAACTTCAATATAGGCACACCAGAATTAGCACATTTTCATATCATGTAAGTTTTCTTCGTAGATTCAGCGAAACAGTATCTTTGTCTGCAAAAATCTCTAATCTTCTTCAATCAGGAAGTTATGTAGTAATTCAAGCTTCATAGAATCAACCAGCATTCACTTTTGCATTTCTCCACAAAAAAGCTTTGTAATAACATAGCATCATACTGCACTCCTTTCACATAGGCCTCAAAAGGAATTAGCAATAGAGCAAAATATAAGAAAAAGCTGCAGAACTTGTGATCCATGAACCTTAGAAGAGATATACAAAGGAAGGAGAGCCCACACTACACAATTTGTTCTTTGGCTAAGATCAGCAACCAAACTCACAAAGAATTCGACCTGAACTAGGATTGACATCAACTCAGGTCAAATCAGCCAAAGTGAGTGAGTTAGCCTATTAACCTTATTTATGAACCCAATTCAACTGATTGGATGAATTCATTATTTGCCACTACTTCATATTTCCTTTTCAAATCTAAAAACTTAAGTATTACGCTGAAGTTCTTAGAATTTGATGAGTTAAAATATAAGCCAGAACTAGATGTGATCCGACACACCCTTCTACATTCATTTAGCTGTGGGCCTTTTCTGTTTAGCAATCAAGATTTTTGCACTTTCATAGGCAGACACTCAAGAATGACTTAGGTCTTCTAGGTTTTTTAAACAAACAACCAAGACCTCAAAATCAAGTCAATGATCCCGGAATGCATATCAGTCATTATCCTGATTAAGATATACTCTGTATCCGTTAGTAAACATTCTACATTTTTTTTCAATTACACTTGGTAGATCTTGTCTATGTTTCACAATTTTCATTAAAGAATCTTTCAAGACCACAGCTAATGAAGTCTACACTCACAACGGCTGTAATCAGTACAATGAAAGGGCCAGGAGAGGAATTGTTTCTGGAAACCGGCATAAATAAATACAATGTGAAAAATTAGTTCTAATTTGGGGGTAAAAAGGGTAGTAACAACATTTGTTCAGTGCTTGGAATGACCAAGTAATTAATACACCAAGCTTTAATAAATTATTCTTATCCAGTTTTTTGAATGGCATTATTCTTATTCAGTTAAAAACGACTTGTTGGATATATTTTCTGTTGCAAGTGAAAAACCATTCTACACATTGACTACAACGCAGGCAAAATAAAACGCAAAAAAATCTACATCTGACCTTCAATTCAGCAAGTATTTCAGGTGTGCTCCTCCCAGATGCACAGATAAGAAAAACAAATCCAAACTTCTGATGATACTTAAAGTTCCATTCTAAAAGTTCCTGTAAAACAAGGTGATTCATAAGTACTGAATTCCATATAGTCACATTCTTACCAAAAAATAACCACAAGAAGGTAATAGATTAGTGTCCAAAATCATAGTTTAAGAAAATGTTGACAAGGCTCAGCCTCTCAAGCAATTCAATAACCAAATGACTTGGACTTAGCCAAGACCCGAGAGTGACTCCCTTGATTCAGCTGTCATTGAAGCTTCACCTGGTCAACAAGTCAAGCAGTAAACAGAGTTTGACATGGTGCGCCTTATAGCTGGTTTACAAAACCAATGCTTCAAAATGCATACACGGGCCAAAACGTGGCCAAAGAAAATCCTAGTCGACTCGGTGTGGCGTGATCGAGTACTCAGTTGACGCCCCGTGGCTGAGTATTTAGTTGACATGGTCATAACTCAGGAGAGTCAAAAGGAATTTCGATTGACTTTTTAGGGAAAAATGGGGCTTCGAAAAAGAACGCGACCAAGGTAAAAGGGAGTCAGGTCGATTCGCCTGAGTCGACGATGATGTGGGGGAGTTTTGAACCTATGTTCAAGACGGTTTGAAGCTATGGTTGTCACCAATGGAGCCTACATAGTACAATGATCAATTTTGCCCATCAAATATAAAAATGTTACAGACACTTGCCAGTAAGGTTCCTAAAAAGCAAATGAACTAAGTCTTGAACCAAAATGAAAGAGAGTTTTCCATTTGGATTATTGTCTCAAATGTTTGATAGAACTATATGCAAACCTGCTGAGTAGACTCAGTAGCAGTTGCTAATGCAGTTGATTGCTCTCCTTTGCTCCACCTACAAATAACCACTATTTAGCAAATTTACACAATTTTCAGAATTCTAGCAGCGTCCCAACAAATGGGAATGGAAGGCAGGCAACAAGAAAGATAAAGCATGTAAAAAAGAGGAATGGAAAGGTTATGTAATTGAGAAGCAAGGGTAAAGGGCAAAGACGAAAATATAAGATGTCTCTAAAATTTATCAAAGAACATAAAGATTTTCCACTTCAAAGGGTGATCAATACCGAGCCGCCATGTTTCAAACCAGTCCCATTATATTGTTAACAAATCGAAAATGAAACAGCAATTCTACAAAAATTAACTCATAAACAACATATAAATGACAAATTAGAATGAACACCCAAAACGGATTAAAATCTAATTTATATCCATTTCGAAGCACTAAGAAACTGAAATAAACCTCATCAATTGTTTCGAACAAATCAAAGATTTTCAATTCAAGTAATTTGAACACCCAAGAACTGATTAAAATCCTATTTATATTCATTTCAAAGCTCAAAGAAACTGAAATAAACCTAATCAATTGTCTTGAACAAATCAAAGATTTTCAATTCAAGTAATTTAACGAAGGACACCCAAAAACTGATTAAAATCCTATTTATATTCATTTCAAAGCTCAAAGAAACTGAAATAAACCTAATCAATTGTCTTGAACAAATCAAAGATTTTCAATTCAAGTAATTTAACGAAGAGCACCCAAAAACTGATTAAAATCCTATTTATATTCATTTCAAAGCTCTAAGAAACTGAAATAAGCCTATTCAATTGCTTTAAACAAATCAAAGCTTTTCTATTCGAGTAATTTAACGAAAAACACCCAAAAACTGATTAAAATCCTATTCATATAATCATATTCATTTCGAAGCTCTAATAAAGTGAAATAAACCTAATCAATTGATTTAAACAAATCAAAGCTTCTCTATTTGAGTAATTTACAGTTACAGGCTTGAAGCAAAAAAAAAAAAACCCTAATTGAGCATCATTTAAGAAGGTGGGAAAGAAAACAAACAGGGCACTAGTGTCATTCTTCTTCGACTCAGAAGAAGAACGGTCTCCAATCTGAGGATGAGCGGAGAAGGCTTGAAGCCATCCATTTACATCAACACCGTTCATCCAAATAAATCTCGCAGCTTTGATGGCCTCTTCGAGATTGGAGAAGGGAGAGACGCGGGCCATCTCCTTGGCGAATTTGGTGCTCCCGCAGCATGCTAGAAAATCCTTCTCTTCCATTCTTCTCTCACCTCTTCGGCACCATGGCGTTTTTCGACTAGATTCTTACTTTATTTTGGTAATTGGGTTGATTGGGTAGATTTTTGGGCGGTTCAGATTATTCGATGGTGGGACCCACTATGACATAGTAGTGGGTCTTTTACACAATTTTTGTTTTTTACTAGCAACCAAACCAAGCATGGTTTCTCTTTCTTTCTTTTTTTTGAAAAAATTACATTTACACCCGACACTTTCAACTCTAACCCTGACTTTCAAAACGTGACAAGTACACCCCCGATGTTTCAAAACATGACAAGTACACCCCGTCCGTCAACAGTCTATCAGTTTAACTCGACGGAAAGCCTGGAACTAACCATGGTTAATATTTTGAGGACAGAAATACCCTCATTTGCAGAGGGATTAGGATTACGCCATTTCCCACCGCCGCCGCCGCCGTCGCCATCTCCGACCGCCGCCGCCATCTCCGACCACCGCCGTCACCCCCACCACAGACAATGAAACCCCATTCATAGCAACATCAAACCCACATTTCAAAAAAAAAAAAAAATTTGATAAAAACAAAAAAAGCCCTAAAATATTAGCGTTTATGTGCAAATCATGATAATGGCGTGATTGAAGACAAATAAAACTCCTAAATTGAGGGTTTATGTTGATAAATAAACAAGGGTTTGAATCAAAGCCTAATTTTCAGTTTTCAAGTCTGAAAAACCTAATTTTCAGTTAGGGAAGATGAGGGCATTTTGGTCATTTCCGCCTAGCCGTCTACTCCGTCACGTTAAAAAAACTTCAGAGGGTGTACTTGTCACGTTTTGAAAGTCAAGATTAGAGTTAAATGTGTCAGAAACTAGAGGGGGTGTATCTGTATTTTTCTCCCTTTTTTCTCTTTTCTTTTCTTCTCGATTTTCTTGGTTAAACGGGGTTACGCGGACTCCTACTAGTGCATTAATAATGAAATGAAGATTACAAGTGTGAAAATGAGACTACAGATGAGTCAGTAGATTCAACACCAGAGAGGGGAGGAGGAATGCAATGGGGTTCAATATTTTCGCCTTTAAGGGGGCAAAGAGGATTTGGATAGCATCCTCCTGATTTTGCAATTAATTTTTTTTTAGCAAAAAGCTCAACCCGTCACTACCCAAAATGCACCCCTACTATGCATGGAATTGATGAAGTGAGGGTCTTCTATTTTGGAAAAATGTGTTGAGAGTAAATGAGATCTGCCTTTGGATTGGGTGGAGATCTCACCATTGGATTAGTTAGGATAGATTAGGCAATTATGCTAAATCAGGTAATTAGGTTATATTAGGATAATATTTATCTTTACCTCGCTATTTTTATCTCTGTCTCTTTCTTTATTTATCTATTAACTGCTCTATTTGGATTCCTTGTTAATCACTTTAAGTTTAGTGAAACTCATTGTCTTACATCACGAAACGTAGTAGTAAATCAGGTGTTGTGGTTTTAGCCATGACAGCAATTATTTTATTTGTAGTGTAAGAGTTTTCAAGATTTTTTTATGTATAAATAATTAGTTTGGAATTTATTTTTTTTGAATAAAAACTTTAACAATTTGACCCACTGTTTCGAAACTCCTTACGCCAATTGCCCACCGTTTCAAAACTCTTTGGGTGCATTTGGATTGTCGGAATTGGGAATCGGTGTAGGTATCCAGTTCCGATTTAGGCAATTCCGGCGGTTGGTTTCGTTTGAAAATGGAATGGGAAATGATACTCAATTCCGATTGGTAAAAAGAGAATATTTGGCGCTTTTTGATTCCCGCCCAACGGGTGGTATTCTGATTCTTGGAATGGAAAAGTAAAAAAACAGTGTTAAATCACCTCCCATAGGCACATGCTCGAATCTATATGAAAAATATCCCCATGATATAAAAAAAATGATCAAAATGCGCCCATCAAGTAAAACTGACCAGAATACCATGCGTCATGGAAAATGACCGAAATACCCTTATATAGATTGTAAGAAATTTTAACAGCCAGAAAAAGTATAAGGCAGTGAGAGGAGTGAATTTGAGTAGTGTAGTGCAGCCATGGTTTAAAATTTCGGATTTCGGTGGGGACCGATGCCGAAATTCAATTTTTCGCCGTTTTCAATTTAATGACATTATTTATTTAAAAAAAGCGTCACAAAATTTCGGAATTTCGGTCCGGAATTTCGGTTTTTGGTGGGGTCTGAAACGGTTACCGAAACCTAAATTTTAAACCATGAGTGCAGCACATTCAAGCAGTGTGGTATAATGGTGTGTGTGTGGGAGATGACATCCACACTCCCTTGCATTGATATTGGAACTCCCTATATTTTAAATGTATGTTTTACTGTACATAGCTTGTTAGGAATTTTAACACAGAAAAAGTATACAATAGGGAGAAGAGTGGCATTGTCAAATATTTGGCAAGAGACAGATTTTTGGAAACTGTGTATTAATTTCAAACCCAAAATTATTAACATTTTGCAAAAAAGTACTTGAAACAAAGAATGATCTAAATGTAAGGGGATAAAAAACTTTGGAAAATTTACAGAGAAAAAAGGAAAGACGTTTAAAAATAAAGAACTTGTTTGAAGCAGGGTGGTGAGAGATGAGGAAAGACCCGAGAGGGCACTAATCCAACTAATGCTAACAGGCTTCGTAGCAAACTAGCAAGCTGAATAACGCTTTTATTGTCCATTCAAAGGATGCATTGTCTCTTCAAGTGAAGAAAAGAAGGGCGAGAGTGAGGAGAGGATGAGAAAAGGCTAAAAAACAGGGAAAATGTAAATCACATTTTCAGTAGAGTTTCCTCACGCCCTCTTACGTCTCTCCCTCTCTGGCCATCCCTCACCATTGAGTGAACTAATATTCCATGAAAAAAAAAAAATCATGATTGCCAAACAAGGCCCATAAGGAAAGTTTGATCAAGGAATCTTTAAAATTGACGTGAAATATGATTGAAAAGTTTCTATTTCTATTGCAGTACGTATATCAGAATCAAAACGCATAGGGAACCAAAATCGCTGTTCCTATTTCTATTGAAGTATATATCAAAATCAAAACGCATAGCAAACCAAAAGCACAAGTGCATTAGTTATACCAGTGTTTAAAAACTCCTTGACTCGACAAGGAACTCGCCCGAGTCGACTCCTTTCTAATATGGTATATATTGAATTATCAAACATGTGCAACAGACACATGTAACCAGTTGTTTGATTATGTTAAATTATTATGGGTGATTTTTTCATAGGTGATGGTTTTTGAGTGAGTATTTCCTTATTCGAGCACATCTTAAATGCCCGTCTTTTGGGCATGTTTTCATAACTCTACAAGATTTCTATTTGAAACCGATATGTTTCTATTTTCTTCTTGTATTTATGCATATAGATCATTCACATGGTAACTTTAAACATCCAATAAATGTAGCATGAACTCCGACCCGCGTTAGCGAAGCGTTATTCTCATAGCGAGGAGCTTCGAGTTAGCGAAGCGCTGTAGTAGCGCCGAAGCGGTATCATTGTTGAATGCTCAGTCTCGAAAGAGCCTTGTTTATATTTTTGGGCAATCAAAGCCCCCATGAACCTAAAGACAGTAACAGGTCATGGAGGACTTCAGTTCCTATTCTTTATCAAACCTATGCCAAACCAAACAAAGATGAACATAAACAAAAGTCCTTCATATAACTTAAAGCTCCCCTTGAAAGAGAAATCACCATACAAGTAGGTAATATAATCGGTATAACTTTTATTCAATTGTATCGGTTCATTTATTGTTTTTGAGTTTTATGGAAATAACGGTGACTTCACGAGAAGTCATTGAAGGGTAAGTTCTCAACAGGGTCGAAGCTTGAAATTGGTTCAAGCAGTGGATAGTTTTCCATCGTTCCATTTTCCAAATCTATTGGAAAATCCAGTGACAAGGTATTGTCAATGCCTTCCGCATTCATCTCTTCATTCATCTCTTCAGTGAACGGAACATTTTCGTTGTTCAAATAAGCCAGTTCAATAACCTGGGCACCCGGCACACCCGGCTCCTCTCTGGGTAATGTTACACGAACTGCTTTCTTTGCTTGTATAACCTGAGAATGAGTTTGTAGACAAACGAACAGAACAGATACAATGAGCAGTTGAAGGCAACTAAGCTGATGGTGTTGAAGATGTAGAGTAAAGAAAGTTTAAGGAATGGAGAGGATTTATTACATATTTCAGATTGAATTCATCTCTGTAAAACACGACGGTATCATCGGCCTGTAAGTTATGTACCCTAACAAACTCTCCTGGGATAAATTAAGGCAGGCAAGATTATATGCATTTTCTGCTAGAAGTTAACACTTAAAAGACAATCACTATTGATTTCAAATGAGAGAGAGAGAGAGAGAGAGAGAGAGAGAGAGAGCTTACTAGTATTCTCAAGAATATACATTCTGGTCCTGTTATTTGGCCAATATCTGTAAGCAATGAGTTATGAGCATCAAGTAAGATTATATCAGAAGCCTTATGACAAATTAAAAAGAATGCAGTTTAATTCCCAAATCCAACACGCATATGATTTTGGTATGCCATACCTACCCAATTTACTCGCATATTTCTTCTACCTATGCTTTGAAAAAAATTATTTGGTTGACTCGGGGATCACCTCCCCTCAACTCAGTGGACTTCTTTATCAGAAAAGGGCAGGGTGGCAAGACATGTGCCTCATTTAACTCAGCCAACAAACAGTCAACTTGCCAGAATCAATATTGTAATTCCAAGTCATTTGCTGATCGAATTGCACCGAGGGATGGATTTTCCAAACAATGATTTTACCATTAAGCAACTAACCAATAGTAATATTTTTATAAACTTGAAACCTTTTTCTGGTTTAAATAGTTCAGATGAGAAGCTTCTCAAAAAAAGAAAAAAAAGGTGAAGATCTTATATGCTTTTATGAGCTAGGGTGCTAATAAAGTATCTGTACATATATTATAGATCAAGGTACAGCCAGACAGTATCTTGCAGACATTAATGGACATAACCAGTGTTAGCTTTTGTGTTATGCATATCGTTTCTTTAAATTTTAAAACTTTAAGCGGACGTTTGGATACGCGGATTTTAGAATCTTGGATTTCCTCAAAATCCTGCATGGCAAACAAGGGAAGGAGGAGACTGTCCCGTCGTTTTTGGATTTCTCACCCCTCTTTTCGTCGAGCGAGAGAGTAGGAGATCGTCCTAAATCCAGGTTTTAGAAATCTCAAGATGGGGGAGAGATTTCTAAAACCTGAATTTCTTACTTAAAATCCAGGATAATAGATTGTAAAATCCAGAATTTTACACTACTTTCAGACTAAAACCTGGATTCTAAAATCCACATATCCGTGCTCCTTTCCAGGTTTCTGGAAAATGCGACATGTCTATATCTCAGCTACCATATCTATATTTAGGCATAACAGATGTTCATGAAACAAATAGGAGAAGATGAATTTAGACTTGAACTTGAAGTGCCACACGTCGTAGCTATCCATGTCCAGCATCTTCATATGGATGCCATCCCTGGCAGTAAGTATTGGAAGGTAGGCTTCAGCTTCCCTCTGAAACACAAATTCCTCAATCAGTTTTTCATAAATGCTCCGAGAGCAATGAAGAACAGTAGTGGAACAGAGGGTGGCATGCTATAAAGACACATGTACTGCCTCCGTATGTAAAATTATAAAGATTAAATGCCAACCTTTGGAAGCACAATCCTCCCAAGGGGACCGACATCGCTTTTTTTAAGTTCCTTACGAAGAAGGTATACCAGAGAAGTGTTTTTAGTTTCCTACAAAAAAAGATCACCACAAAGTTATCAAACCAAAGACCATGGTAAACTGCTAAAAAAATGATACCCAGCACATTTCCAAGCTAACAAGAGGCCAATACATTTAGCACCCAAATTAGGAAACTGATACGACATCTAAATAGCCATCATATGACATTGCTAGCTTTAGCAGTTGGCAGCTAAGTCTAGATACTGATTATTTGATTTCCAGTGAAGAGCATGGCCAATATAATAAGATAACAAAGGAATAAGAAAGATTTAGAAGAGAAATGATTCATTAGAAGAATATACAACACGTCTTCACTTTTACAGGTATACTTGAACAAGGAACAGTATTCAAAAACTTCAGGTAACAGTATCCAAACTTCAGGTCAAGTTAAATGGCTAGCTTTGTTTCTTTAAAAACTAAAACAACTTGATCAAATATCCAAATTGATTTTTATTTTTTTATTTTTTAAAGAGCATACAAATTGAGTTGAATCTGTCCTGTCCACTTATAAATCTGTGTGGCTTCATGTTACTAGATTAGAAACCAAACATGCCCAGTTTTCTTAGAAATAAGCAACAAAATTGATAGTATAGAATGCTATCGATATGCATTCAAAATTTCAAACTAAATGTTCAACGTATCTTCACATGGTTAATGAAGAAACAATGGGTAACTTGGTTTCATTATAACAAGAAAATACTCGATCAATTACTCAAAAAAGAAAAGAAAAAGTGAATACTCAACTGAGTTTTGAGTAAGCTCGGGCCCAGCACCTCATCAAGCCAAGACTTGTGTCAATTTTTTAGACCGTACTAAGGAGCAACCCATACCACTAAGCCTACCCTTATGTGCACTATTCTCTAACTTCATAAGTTTTGTTTCATATAACTTCACTAAGACACTAAACATCCCATACTTAGCATAAAAGATAACCAACACATTCAATAACTATGAAAACTAGCATGCATGTATGATTTGTGGACACGGACATTGAGTGTTGGATGCAACAAACACCCAAAATTTAGAAACGGGGACACGGCTCAAATAAAAAGTATATATAATCATAATCTATGGTTATGGATTCGTGTGTCGAGTTTCGACACGGATATGAGTTGTCTGACATGAGAACATCTAAAAATCTAAAAATGGTGAGAGGAACAAACATATAAAATTACTCACTACTATCATAATTTGTAACAATATAAACATGGTATTCAATTAACAAACTAATAAATCCTAGAATTAATCAACTATAATCTAAAACAAACATGAGATAATCAAATAACAACACATTCATCAATTTAATCTAGTTCTCATCCACCTCCAATATACAACGAGAAAAGGAGACCAATATGATATAATGAATATAGTAATGGAATAAGAGTTTGTTTAGAGTTTTAGGTTCAACCGTTCAAGGGAGGGGATATAACATCAAATATTAGTTAGAGAAGAGCTAAAAAAGATTTTAAAAATAAAAGAAGAGTTTCTAATAAGAGTTAATAATATAAGGGGTAAACACAAGATTCTATACTAAAATAGAATGCCGCACTTACACAGTACAAAAAAGTGTCCACATGCCCACTTTAAGTCTAACATTTCTAGCATTACATTTAAAAACATCAAAGGAGTGTCGACACGTGTCGACACGCGTGTCATGTCGGACACGGCACGACACTTGTATCAGCAATAAATTCAGAGTATCGGCTAAATCACAAATTAAATACTCAATTTTTATATAATTCGACGCGGTTTATTCAGGAATAAGTAATCAATAATATATCTATATCAAAACCAACACCAATAGTTTTGCTTTAAAAATCTGACATTGAATTTCGTTTAAGGTTCCTTTTTTGTTATTTTCTAAGAGAGACAGAGAGAGTAAATATATCAAATTATTAGTAATCCCATATATTAAATTCTGACAGGGGTGGAGCCTCCCGAACCAGGCAGCTTAAAGCTTAATTTTGATGGCTCCAGCATTGGAAACCCAGGCCAGCTGGAATGAGGGGTGTTCTAAGTGATGAGATGGGGGTTGTGATACGGGCTTTTGTGGGTCCTATTGGAATGACAGACTCTAATGAGGCGGAAGTTCGAGCTGTGCATCGGGGTATCAAAGTACTAGAGACGGAGGTCATGGACAAAGTGGTGGTGGAGGGGGATTCCCTTAATGTGATTTGTTGGCTTAGGGGATTCCTCTTTACTTTTCCTATTGCTTCTTTAATGCTTTTCGCTTCCCCACATTTTCCATTTTTAGACTCCTCACTTCTCGCTTCGATTTCCACTTCCCACGTCGCTTTCCGCATATGCTTCCCACTCTAACAGCTATAGTAATTTCATGTGGTAATTAGAACAATAAATACAGCCTTAACTAAGCATTATCATCTCCCAGCAACTCGATCAAAATCAAGCCTTATGTTGAGTCTACCATACACAACAAACTAATAAAAGAAAACTCCATGAGTTCTTGAACAATGAACACTGTTCGAAAGCTTGATCAGGTACTTCAAGAACTCGTCGAGTAAACTCACATAATCAACAGTAGGTCGAGTTAAAGGGCTACCTTAAAAACTAAAACAACTTGATCAAATATCCAAATTGATATTTTTTAAAGGAATATACAAACTGAGTTGAATGTCTTGTCCCTTTATAAATCTGTATGGCTTCATGTTACTAGATTAGAAACCAAACATGCCATAGTTTTCTTAGAAATGACCAACAAAATTGATAGTATAGAATGCGTATAGAATGCTATCGATATGCACTCAAATTAAATGTTCGACATATCTTCACATGGTTAATTAAGAAACAAAACAACGGGTACTTTGGTTTCATTAAAACAAGAAAATACTCAATCAATTACTCAAAAATATTGAATACTCAAAAGACTTATGAGTAAGCTCGGGCCCAGCTTCTCATCGAGCCAAAAATTGTGTCAAGTTTTTAAACCATATTGAGGAACAACACATACCACTAAACCTACCCTTATATGCACTCTTCTCTAACTTTATATGTTTTGTTTCACGTAACGTCGTTAAGAAACTAAATATCCCATACTTAGCATATAAGATAACCACCGCATTCAATAACTATGAAAATCATCACGCATACAAACTAAATAGCAAATACTCAATATTTACATAATTTGACATGGTTTATTCAGGAATGAGTAATCAATAATATTACCAATGGTTCTGCTTGAAAATCTGAGATTGAATTCCATAAATAAAATTCTGGCAAAGATAATATCAGGTTTCAAAACTATTTTTAGTAATTTCTTACTATAATTAGAGCAAAGAAGACAGTTTTTAAGCGGACATTAACATCTTTGCCCCCATTTGAATAAAACAAAGCATTGTGTCAAGCATTCCTTAAACGACATAATAATATAAGAAAATTCCGTATCCAAAATTTCCCAGCAATAGCATTCGAAAAGGATTGGGCTGCGTGTAGACCCCTCGTCATCCAAGAAGAAATATATCAAACATTCCAGATAAATGCATTGAAACAGAATCAAGCCTCTTGTCAAGCCCACCTTATCCAACAAAATCTTCCCAGATCCAAACATTTCACATGGATTTGGAGAGAATTGAGCATCATGTTGGATTCATATCGCCCAACAAAAATAGGATCAAACATTCCCGACCTGAACATTAACTCATCACATAGTGTCGGACCTTAGGTTCATAATTTCATGCATACATGGGTGCGTGTACCTTCAAATGGAACTTAAAATGAACTTTTTTCTCTTCAATAACTTAAACATTAAATTTAGGTGAATAATATTGTGCACCTTCAGAGAGCGAGCCTTGGCGCAACGGTAAGGTTGCTCTATTGTGGCCTGGTGGTCATGGGTTTGAGTCACGGAAACAGCCTCTCTGCACAACAGGGGTAAGGCTGTGTACGTCTAGCACTCCCCAAACCCCGCAATGGCGGGAGCCTCGTGCACTGGGACGCCCTTTTTTAATATTGTTGGCCTAGGCAGGTTATTGGACCCAGATCGAAGTATGACCGAGTGGTCATAGGCCTTGTGCTAGCAATGCCCCCGGGTCTGGACTCTTAACAAAGATAATGGTAGTGCCTTTCCCATCAGCATTGCTTTTGGGATAGTTGGTAAGCGCCACGATCCTACAAGTGGTATTAGAACCAGGTCTCACGTTCGAACCCCCCCCCCCCGGGGTCATTGTTGAGGGGGAGGGTGGAGGGATTGTTGGCCTAAGCGGGTTACTGGACCCAGATTGGAGTATGGCCGCGTGGTCCTAGGCCTTGTGCCAGCAATGCCCCCTGGTCTGGACTCTTAATGAAGATAATGGTAGCGCCCTTCCCATCAGCAATTGCTTTTAGGATAGTTGGTAAGCGCCACAATTCTACAAATACATCAAGCTTGCAAGACTAAAAATCCCTAAAACTTGCAATTTTAATCAGATCTGAAGTAACCCTAACTTACGTTAATCTTTCCTCCGTTACTATAAGTTTATAACCATTGTTTTGAGAATCAGAAACAACTAGTAAATAGTAGTAGGGATCAAATCATATAAGATCATAAATCATAAGCTTCATTCATTCATACATATATATATATATATATATATATATATATATATATATATAATTATAAACAAATCAGAGATTAACAAAATAGCACATTATTCTTTTTTTATCCAAATCCATTGATTTAAATAGAAACTACAATGATTATGTATTCGAAAATATCATACGAACTTAGAAGCACGAAGCGAGGGCGGGGCGGGGGATGGCAAGCTTGGGTCCTCGAAGAGTCTAAGTTTGGGAGTGCCAAGGGAGCGTGTATGTAATATTTTATTTATTAATTTATTTATCTTTCAAAATTCAAGTACATCAAAAAGTAATAAAAAAGTAATAGTTTCTAAATATATATTATTCAAAATTTAAGTACATCAAAAAGCAGTAATTTAACCATCTTCATTTACGTGCACTCATTCTTCGTGCCTTCTGAAGATGCACAAGCTTTTGTGCTTGCTCCAATGAAGTACTTTGAAGAGTTGGAGGAGTTTGATGCAAGGAAGTTGGCGATGGTAAGACTTACGGAGTAATAGAAGCAGGCTACGAGCGTCATGGGAGCAGTTCCAGTTTCTTTGGAGTCACGCTCCTCGGAAGCTCCTTCCTTTTTTTTGAATGGTAACAGAATATATTAAAAGTAGACTGAGGGGGTCCCCCTTACAATATAACGACACACTTACAAGCCACGAGGATCTTATACAACCCCAGAAAAATCACTTAGGGCGGAAGAAAATCAAAAAGTTCAAGAACCTGCTTCGATACTCCATCTTTTGCCAACTTATCTGCCACAGCATTAGCAGATCTTTTCACATGCTGAAAAGGTACCGGACGTCCTTTTAAGAGGTCTTTTATCTCATCAAAGAAATGAAGGAATCTCCACGGAGTACACCTAGGGCCCCTAAGCACCGAATCGAGGTTCCAAGGTGGGAGCGGCACCAGAGGGAAGGTTCCTGCTTCTAAGCTTCTCAGCATATGAATTGTTTGCTGACAAGCTTATCGCATACTAATTATCTGAATCCTATCCAAACAGAGCATATTGGTTAATAATTTTTTTTTAATGGCCTTGGTTAATAATCTTAAAAATAACAAAAGAAACTGGATCATATTATAAAAAATTGTTAAGTCATTAATGTTGTCCTCATTATAGTCATCTTCCTCTTCGATGTAAGTAATGCCCTCAAGCACACGCACTATGCTAGACTAGTTTAAACAGGTTTGAATCATTCAAACTCCATCTTCTTTGCCTTGTTCCTTCTCACGAGAGGACCTTCGAAGGCTTCTTCTAATACAGAAGGGGGAAGGAAATCTTTCGAAAGTAAATCCTATTTTCATTTATACAAAACTTTAACTAGGATAAATTGCATGAATCATATAAATCGTAGGATTTAAAGTTTCTATAAAAATCACATGATTCATGCAAATTAAGACTCAATCATGGGATTCAAGTCATAACCCATGAGATTTAATTTGAATCGTAAATCTTCAGATTTTAAAAACAATGACTATAACCATATCTCCTTTTATTCACTTCCAATGAGGCCTATTACATCCTTCATGTTCACTTCCGATGACGCTTCCTTTTTACTTTTCCCATTGCTTCTTTAATGCTTTTGCGTTCTCGCATTTTCCATTTTTAGACCCCTCACTTCTCGCTCCCACTTCCACTTCCCACGTCGCTTTCTGCATATGCTTGCCACTCTAACAACTATAGTAATTTCATGTAGTGATTAGATCAATAAATACAGCTTTAACTGGACCTTAGCATCTCCCAGCAATTCAATCAAAATCAATCCTCGTGTCGGTATGCCTCACCCAACAAAATAATAGAATAAAATACGGATCCGAATATTTCTGGGAATAGCATGCGAATTGAATTGGGCCTTTTGTCGGCTCCGCATTACCCGACAAATATCAAACATTCCCTATTAATGAATTCAAACAGAATCAAGACTCTTGTCGAGCCACCCTTACCCGACAAAATCATTGTAACCCGAACATTTTCCAGGAAAAGCATTTGAACAGAATTGAGCCTAGTATTGAACTCGCGCTACCCGACAAAAATGATATTAAAGATTCCAGATCTTCCCATTCAAACAGAATCAAGCCTCTTGTCGAGTCCGCCTTACCCGACAAAATCATTCTAATCCAAACATTTTTTAAGGGAAAGCGTTCCAACAGAATTTATCCCATGTAACCTTAGAAAAAATAATATCAAACATTCCAGATCTAAACATTTTTGGTAACTCGCCACGTTGTGTCGGGCATCGGGTTCAGTATGATAACTTTATTATATGTGTGTGTCTTCTCTTTTCCTGGCATACTAAGAAGCCGATTTTTTTTTTACGTCTTTATTCTATTTCTTATTTTTTGCTAGAGATTTAGCAACTGAAAACTTATATCAATGCATTAAAATGATTTTTAAAGATTATAATAAAATAAATATAATAAAGAAAATCGGTTATTCGGCTTATATTATAGAACTATATTAAGAAAAAATGTTATAAGATTGCTACAAAAATAAAAAGAGAAATGAAAATTTTATTTTGTTGCTAATATAGATAATACCATACATCATGAAAGAAATTTTAAAACGTCGTAATACACTCAAAACTTAAAGATAGAATAAATTATTTCTCTACTGATAAGTGATAACACAGCATTAAAACTTCTATCAATGTATTAAAAAATGAATTTTAAAGATTACAATAAAATCAATATAATAAAGAAAATCGGTTATTCTGTTTCTATTATAGAACTATATTAAGAAAAAAAAAATGTTATAAGATTGTGACAAAAATAAAAAGAGAACAGAAAAAAATATGATTGTTTTTTTTGAAATGGCAAAAAAAATAAAATAAATAAATTATGATGTTGCTATTATAAATTTATAATACTCTACATTATGAAAGAAATTTTAAAAGATCCTAATACAATCAAAACTAAAAAGGAGAAAAGAAAACATAGAAGATATTATTTGTCTACTGATGAGTGATAACACAGCCATTAAGAAAGAAATATAAAAAGATTACAAATAAAAAATAAAACAGTTTGTTTCTACTCAGTTCCAAACGAGAGTGAAAAAAAAAAAAAACGAAGTAACAGTAAAACTAAATTAAGAAACCGAACATGACGAAGAACAATTTCTAAGCTCTCTAATTCGATCCTGCCTTAAAAATACAATCATGATGTCAGATCGCAGCAAGAAAAAAAAATTAAAATATTACAAAAAAAAAAAAAAATGTTTCTACTCAGTTTCCAACTTCTAAGCTCTCTACTATAAGAAACTGAACTTGAACTCATAAGCTCTCTAACTCGATCCTGTCTTAAAAATCAAAGAATATCGTAAAACAATCTCCGACTAAGAAGGATAAACATATAACATAAGATCTGGAAAAAATAGAAGATTCTTACATTTAGCCGGAAAGAACTAGTCTCCGGTCTCGGAAACAGATTCCGCTGGAATGACCTACGTTCGATTCTCGGAAACAGATTCCACGGCGTCGGATGCATAGATAAATCCAAAATCCTGGGGATCGGAGCACCAGTCCTCTCCATTCTTCTTCGTCCCGATCCAAGCAAACCTTCTCCTCTCAGATCTGGATCTGAATTCTCGAAATTTTGATCGATTCTCTCGATTGAAGCTGAATTTGAGCTTCTGATCATCAAAGGGCGGAGATTTAGAGGATCCATATCTCTTTCTTGGAGAATAAGATAAGTTTAAGTTACAGGTGGATTGAGAAGAGTGAGAGAGGAGAGTATATATAGAGGTAAAGGAGAATCGAAAATTTCTATATTTAGGAGAGATATTGAAACTCCTGTCCGAGAATTGCTGGAGATTCATGTAACTTGGCAGCATTTTGTCCGCTTTTGCTCTTTTGTTAGGGTTAGGGTTAGGGTTTTTGTGGGAGTGACGGGTGGGAGGAGATTCTTGTGGAGAGGAAGGTCCAGGTGTTGAGAAAGATCTGAGGACTTCAACAGTAATCAATAAATAGGGGTTTAGAAACCGCGCTGGAAAAACCTCTGAATTTGGGATAAGAAGAGGGTTTCATTTTGAATTTCAGGACTCGAGAAAAACCCGCTGTTATAACTCTCTCTCTCTCTCTCTCTCTCTCTCTCTCGTTTGCTCGCGCGTGGCAAGGGATTTTTAATGCGGGGCATATCTGCATTAAAATCGCAAGGAGATATTTTATAATTTATCTGATGTGGGGCCCGTATTTTTACGGTTATGCCCAGTAGGCCTCAAGGTGAATAGGTGTATTTGTAGGTGTTAAAACATGCTTTGTGGCCCAACAAATGGACGGTCGTACTGTACCTTTTCCAAAAGTACGTGATCATACAGCAATGTGGGGCCATGTGAACCCATATTTTTCAAAAACTATGGTGCGGCCCACTCGTAGGATGATCCAAACCGTCAATTTGTCAGGCAACAATGTAAATAGGTGTTAAAAAAATGTGGAAAGGCCACACCATACCGTATTTTAACACCTATTTATGTTGTTGCCCAATAAATGGACGGTGTGGATAATCCTATTGAGTAGGATGTAACCGTACTTTTTGAAAAAGTATCGTACAGCCCACTCCATAGGATGATCCAAACCACTCATTTGTTGGGCCACCCAACAAATGGACGGTTTGGATCATGGAGTGGGCCATACCGTAATTTTTTGAAAAAATACAGTTTCATAGAACCACAACGTATAAACCCATATTTTTCAACAAGTACGGTACGGCTCACTCGATAGGATCCAAACCGTCCATTTGTTGGGCCACAACGTAAGTAGCTTGTGGCCCTGCCACATGTTTTAACACCTATTTTCCTTGTGGCCCAACAAATGGATGGTTTGGATCATCCTATGGAGTGAGCTGTACCATACTTTTTGAAATTTTGAAAAATACGGCTTTATGGGGCCACACATCATATAGAAGAGATTTTCTATGATGTGGGCCTGTTGGGCCGTATGAACCCGTGTTTTTCAACATGATCCAAACCGTACTTTGGAGTTTGGATAACCCTATGAAGTGAGCAGTACCGTACTTTTTGAAATATACGGGTTTATGGGGCCACACATCGTATAAAGGGAGATGATTATTTTCACTCCCCCTACATTAGGTATGCGCTCGCCTTATAACTTGGTTTGACGTCAAAAGTGCGAAACTTTAACGCTTTTTGACGTCGAAACACATTATAAGGGAGGTGTATGCGTAATGCGGGGCGTGAAAATATCATCGCCTCATAATCAAAGAAGAAAAGAAAAGGGATTCTGATATTGGCACTTCCACGTGTTTCAATAGTTTTAATAGTTGCGCTAGCTTACCTAGTCTTTTTTTGTTTAAAGCTAAGTTAATGCTAATTTATTGTTTAACCAGCTGTCGAAAAGGTTATTACAATTCCCAAAAAGCTCTCAAACGCCCATTAAAAATAAAAGACAAGGGGAGTTAGTGCAATTATCAAATATGGCAATGCACTGCTATATTTTTACAACAGCACTAATCGCTATGTTTTAGATTTACATTTTGCATAAAAACCTCTTTACAAGGGATAAGAAGAGGGTTTCAATTTGAATTTCCGGGCCCGGATAAGAAGAGGGTCTCTGTGTGCCTCGCAAGACAACTTCTCTTGCGGGGGTCATGGCCCCATGACTTGCAAAACTCCTTTTATATTGCATGGATGTACAGGCATGCTTTAGGTAGTTTAGTGGCCATGACCCCAATGATAAATGCAGCCTAAGTGTAAATTAGTCCGGCCCCCAAGTGTAAATTCCTGGCTCCACCCCTGGGCACTGCCATGATTTATAGTTGCACTAACTTAGCATGTCTTGTAATAGCTTTATATTTCGTAAGCCAGTATAGTCCTGTATTTTTCAAAAGGTAGTGTACAGCCACACCATAGGATGATCCATACCATCCATCTGATGTGCTACATAGTAAACAGGTTGTGCCAAAAACTCATTTCCACATGGTGTCAAGAAGTCTTCTAGTAAAATAGTAGTGAAGTAGTCTTTAAGTAGTCTTCAAGTAAGCCTCATAAGTGTTGTTTGGTTGTCTTGTAAGAGGGGATTAGTCATATTGGACTTCAAGGAACTCAAAGGGGCTTGAGGAGTGAGGTGTAAGTCCCACACTACTTCTGACTTCCTCTTTGAAAAATGTGAGTTAGTTGGGAGGTTTGAGATTTAGCTCTACGATTCTTCCAAATCACATTCTCATTATTAGAACACCCACCTGAAAATCCTTCTCACATGGGTAGAACTTCAAAGTTCTATCAGGGCAGTTGCTTACCCTCCCATGGAAGATGGACCAGAAAAGGTACTCAGCTCACGAAAAAATGAGAAGATATAAAAAATAGATAATAGAAAATTTCTAAAAAGAAAAAGAATATTAAAATACCCCTATATAATGAAGAGTTCTGCAGTAGAAAACGAAGAGTGGAACCGAAAGTAGAATTGGCCAAATCCCTCCACTCCCACATGGCATAGGAGGGCTACTTTTGCCATTTTAAAGAAAAAAGCTAAAAATAATAGAACTAAGATTGCTAACCTGTGAAGGCTATTTGTTCAGTTATATTCGGTTACCATATCATTATTCTATCAAGAAAGATGATCAAAATACCCTTATCCCATGAAAAATGACCAAAATAACCTTGTCTAATGGAAAATGAGAAAGACATGAAAAAGAAAAAAACAAGGGCACTGATATTACCCCCCTTTTGTAGGATAAATCACCCCCCGGACCGGATGTGAAGCCACAACCGGCCTCTCTCTCTCTCTCTCTCTCTCTCTCTCTCTCTCTCTCTCTCCCTAGCAAGGGTTGGTGTTTCTAGGTTTGGCTTGGAGTGGTTTGATTATCTCCCACCTTGATTTTGTATTTTCGTCTTTTTTCTCTTTCTGTAATTTCCTAGAACCATCTTGGTTCGTCTTTTAATATACTCTTTTTTACCGTCTCAAAAAAAAATCATATAATTCACAAACACAAGCAAATCAAAATCTACAAGGGGCTGGTACAGCCACCCACTACTTTTGATCTTTGACCCCGATCTCATAAATGCAGAAACATTTCATTACAAGTTGTAGGAAGTAGGAACTCATGAAAAAAGAAGAGGTATAGAAGGAAATTGTCAATTATGTAACTTTGTTCTACATGGTGAAATGAGTACAATAAAAAAAATGAATAGAAAAAACCCCAAAAATACTGCTTTTACTATTCAGACCCACTGCAATCTGCCCTTATACTCCACACTCTGATGGATATTTCCATCCACAGCAATTATCTGTTTTCTTACTTTAGCTGGTCGTGTACTGTACTTCAATTCAAACTTTGGCGACGCTCTCTGATTGTCCAAAGCTTCTGGCAAGACCTCATTGAGGAACTCATCAGCAACATCCCCATCTTCATCTATTCTAAGGCGCTTCGCGTACCACCCCAGACCCTGATCCAACATTTGAGAAAAAATAAATAAAACAAGGTTATATATTGTGTAACATGCTTTGACAGTTTCTATACCGGAATTTATCTAGGAACCCCGGTTGGCACCTTAAATTTTATTGATATTAAGGAAAATACATAAGAAAAGGACATGGGGCCTTGACTCAAATCCCACAAACAAACAAAGAAATCACTTGGACTGACTATTAGGAATTCCTAATGCTTTGATAGTCTGATCTTAGGGAAAAATACACTTAGACCACCTGTGCTTTCTGACACATTCAACTTAACCCCTAATGTTTAAAAGTTACAAGTAGACCCCCTGTGGTTTGAATTTGTGTAAGGTACACACTATACCCCACCCACCCCCCCTCAGTCGACGTCCACAGATTGAAGGGTTAGGATGATCCTATGGAGCTGGGCACACCCTATCTACGTTAGGGCCCATCAAATGAACACTTTGGATCATCCAAACAATGTGGACCCACTGTGTTTTTGGTAGTGTTTGGATTCGGGTATGGGGTTTGGAGGGGTGTATGGGGACGTCATTAGCATTGATAGCGTTTCAAAAGAGGGGGCCAACATTATACAAATTGAAACCACAGGGGGTCTACTTGTATTAGGTGTTAAGTTGAATGTGTCAGAAACCACAGGGGGTCTAAGTGTATTTTTCCCTTGATTTTATGCTCCTTATAATCATTTCAGCTGGTCGGTATTTAGTTTAACATGTTTTATCTGCATTGGCATATGTATCTTTTCAAATGTTGGAAGCATTCAATAATCTCCAATAAAAAGATAGGCAGAAATCACACAGGATAACATGCACTAACATATATATTTTAGAATATTTATATTCATTCAGGCTTGTCACCACAGTATGATGCCGACCTAGAGGATTCAACTTTAATGACAAAGGGCAATGACTGCATTAAAGAAAGAGATACGACGTCATGCGGGAACTCCCACGTGGTAGCATCTGTAGCTCTGGATGAAGCTGCAAATGCTAAATGCCTGAACCTGACCTGGTCTTAATAAGTGAACAACTCAAAACCACGACAAAGAAGTATCTCATATTGTGACAACACTGAATTTGAATGACATACAGTTTCTACTCCCCTGGGAACTAAACTCACTCTCAGATTAAACAAGCAAAGAAGGACCCATAGTAACGCAATTGCTAATGATGATAACAGACAAGCAATTCCATTGAAATACTGAACATGTTATAGTTGGGCACCTTAACATTACTTAGAATTGAGGACAAAATTAGTCTCCAATAACTCTTAGGCCCTCCATTTCCTTCACTATCATGATGAATATGCTTCACTTAATCTCCGGTATTGGGAATCAAACAATGAGCGGACCTCTATTCAACTCGGGTCATCATAACCCATGATACGTTATGCATGGGCAATGTGCAGAGCTGGTAACCTTCTCTGTGGATAAAGCATAAAAAGTAGCTTAATGAAGGGGTCCACCCCAAGACGACACCTCTTAAAGAACTGTCATGATAAATTCCATGAAAGAAGCCAAATAAGTTTCACCATAGTTCTCGTGTAGTGGGCAGAGGTGTTTGTATCAACTTAATGGATATTTCAGACATAAAGGAGGTCATGAAACAAGGATCAAATTAGCGGACTTCTCTCACAGCTCAATGATAACTGAAGTTATTTTCAGAAAACCATTCTTTCTATTTCGGCAAGGCTGGTTAGCCATCACGTCCAACCATAACAGTTTGCTAAAAACGTGAGTTAAACTTGAAGTTCAATAGGCCATAACAGTATCAGCTACTTAAAAAAAAACCAGGACATATCAGTTTGCACCCTTCAGATCCTTAAAAGCTCACCGAACAAGAAAAGAAAGCTAAGCGATTCTTGCTAGATCAAAACCAGAAAATATCGATATATTTTCCAGTGACCAACACTTAACAAGAAATCTTGTTGAAAATCAATGGATGGTCATCTGCCATTTTGCGTCATGGCAGTTGACAAATTTATGCTCAATGAGGCATGCGAACCATTCTTGCATTGTAGAAAGGTTATCCACACAGAAAAGAGGACATATGGTAAACCCATGATTTGGCCGACACTTTGAATTTACTGCCGACACACATGTCCTGCCATGTCCGACACGACACGCGTGTCCACCCGTGTTGACACTCCTTTGGACACTTTTAAATGTACTGCTATTAATGTTAGACTTAATGTGGGTGTGTGGACACATTTTCGTGTCGTGTCAAGTGTGAAATTTTGTTTTATTACTGCATATTGTGTTTACCTCTTTAATATTAACTATTCTTTGATTATAAACTCTTTTTTAGCTCTTATTTAACTAATATTTGTTGTTGTATCATATATATCCTTTCTATTTTAGCCGTGTCCCCATTTGTAAATTTTGGAGGTTTGTCGTGTCCGACACTCTGTGTCCGTGTCCACAAATCATAGTGGTAGACCATCATGCAACTACTTTATGCAACGAAACCCTAAAAAAGTAAAAAACAATCAAAACTTGTACAAGGACTGATGTGTCCCATGACTACATCATAAAACCTTTCTAACCAACAATATACATCAACTGCAAGCAGATCTTAATGGCATGAACAGCAGCTTTATTGTAATTTTTCTCGCACCAATATTTTCCAACCAAAAACTGCTAATTCGGCAACCATCCCCTCATTTCCATTTCAAAGAATTTTCCCATGGTTAGTTGGCAATAGTGTTAGATTCCACACAATATGTTCCGATTTTGATTGTCTTCGGAAGTGTCATATTCATGTCACCTTGGCCAATGATCTTTTAATTTCAATTCTAACTGGCTCTGTTATTTCTCCACACATCTTTTTGTAGCTGATGGCTTCCATGTTCCAACATTTCATGTAAGTCCCTTCTATAGTAATCAAATTGCTAAGTTGCTAAATTGTAATACAACATTTTCCCCAATGGGTTTTCCAGGATTTCAAACAGTTTGGACACGTGGAATCCACCTTCAACCTTTGGTCATAAGTTATGATTTAGCCGACACTTTGAGTTTATTGCCGACACGACACCCATGTCCACACGTGTCGACACAACTTTAGACACTTTTAAAGATACTAATAGAAGTGTCAGTGACTTTTATGTATGTATGTGTATGTGTGACACTATTTCTAAATTTTTAGGGGTTGCCATATCAGAAACCCCGTATCCGTGTCAAAACTTGGCACACGAATCTGTGTTTACAAGTCATGATTATATGTACTTTCTATTTTAGCTGTGTCCCCGTTTCTAGGAGTTTGCCGTGTCTACCACTCCGTGTCTACCACTCCGTGTCCGTGTCGACACGCGACACCCGTGTCCTTGTCCACAAATCATAGGTCATAAGTGAGAGCTTTGGTATTGACAAAGGGGTCACACTTTGAAGATGAGCATCAACAGCTAAAGCCACAACATGGTTCTATTCAGGTAACCTAGGGCATCATGATATGCATATATTGCACATCTTCTCCAAACACTCTTCGAGGTCATTTGATAATAAAACCCAGCATTCCAAACTTTAGGATTGGTCCTCAACAATAAGAATGGGACTCTACCTCTTGTCAATCACTAACATAAGTTGAGCTATTCCATAAATTTCATATTATGATCATTCACGAGGGTTTTTTTTTCATGGAGGAGAAAGACTAGTTAAAAAGAGCCAAGAGACCATGACCGAGGTGGTCAACATATAACCCACGAGAAGAATAAAAAGGAAAAACAAAGCAAAAAACCAACAAACAGCATGAGTTACATGGATATATGCAAGCAAATGTATAAGTGATGTGTATTGTAATACAAATTAAGATGCGCATAGGATGGAAAATTACGATTCTGGTAGTCAAGAGATATAAGCCAAAAGGTTATATATGATCAACTAAGAATATAACTCCCAAACTTTCACAAGCATAACAAAACATCCAATAAAAGCCCCACAAACTAACATATATACTCCCTACACCAACCACAAATCTTACTTTTAATCTAAGCCATCCACCATAGACTAATCTCAGTCGTTAATTGGGGCCAAACAAAACTATCCTAAGGGTCCTTTTGGATAGACCAAAAAATAAGAAATCAAAGTAAAAGGACATATTTTCCATTTACTGGCATTATTTGGTTGCCATTTACTATTCACGCAGCAGTCCTTATCAGCTATATTCATTTATTTCTAATACTTTATACGAAAATCCATTGATATATGATATAAGAGAGTATCTTCTTAGGAAATGTCATCCAAAGTACATATATGTGAACATTAATGTTGTTCAAACTTCAAAGTGTATATTGTAGGTAAATACATTCTGTAAGTGGGTGCACATGAAACACTCTTCAATATTTTCCGTAGAATCCATTGTGGTGTTCGTAGCGACTATGGAATCTAGCGTGGCAATGGCAGCAACACCAATGGCAGATGCAAGCAGGGAGACTCTACCTAGTAATGGCAGTAGGAGGTTGCCGGTTTTTTTTTCTTGATGAATAGACATGTATAAAACCTGATGCACCATAAAAGTGGGCAGTAGTACAAGGACAAAGAGTTGGATAAAAGAAGTACCACATGGCTAAGGGTTAGGGGCGGGAGTGAAGCATAACACCTATCTGATAATTGTAACTCTCTAATATTAAATGAGGCCAGCAACAATATTAATTATTAGAGCCCCAACTATATTGCAATTATATGAAAGGAAAAACACAAATACAAAATTAGTGAATTACTGCAATTCACTAATGCAAATATAGACAAAAAATATATGATGCTGTCCACTAGAATTTAGGAGGAGGAAGGAAAACTATAGATTAGAAAAAAAATGGAAAAAATATATAGATTAAAACAGTCTATTAGAGAAGACGAACAAGGAAGGAAGGAAGAAGGAGAAGAAAAAAGAAACGAAGAACAGAAGGGAAAAAATATAGGTTATGAGATTAAAAAAAGGAGAGGGAAAAAAATAAAAACAGTCCGTTGGAGAAGAAGACGAATGTTATAAGCTGTTTCAACAAATGATATTCTGCCCAATAGACTGATGATCCAAGAATTGGAGATTGATCTGTTGGAAAACAAAATCCAACCCTACCAAGGTACAAATTTAAAATACATGATTTTTCTTTCAAATGGTCTCAACTCTCAAGTGTATACATAGGGTAATTTCTTTTAGCATGGATGGAGAGATTTCACTAGCCCAGATAGGGACTATGACTTCATAGACCTCGCCACAATGAATAAGCAAAAACTGTAAGGATCTAGCATTTCAGATAAGAACATTAAGGTTAAAAGATTATACCTGGGATACAATTTGAGTCCAGTCATTTTTCATGGGGTTAAAGTTTTTCAAGAAAGATTGGACTTCTATTGAGTCTTTGAACAAAAAGTAGGGCAGTGAAGTAATTTGTGTGTCCAAGATGGATCCGCATAGCATAGTTGCTGATAATAAATTCCTCAAATGCAAGATAAACAAAAACAAAATGCAGGGTATTAAACACCACAAAGCACAAAACATCCTAATTAACTCTCATGACCGAACAAATAATTTCCCAGGTTATTTGGATCAAACATTCTTCCTTACACTCCTCCAACGTCAGTCAACCTATTCAGTTTCTATGTTAGGTACCTAAGCAATACACCAAAAGCTCCAGAGCTAATGGAAACGCATTATGCTAGGCCCTTTAAACCTGCCCCATACAAGATTGGGTCACACCTAGTCCCTGTACCTATGCAAGCCCTCACTCAGGACTGTAACATTCTACGGTTTCCACCACACTTCCGCATCTGTTGTGGTTTTCACTCTGGCCTTTTTTTCCAGGTGGCCCTTTCCAAATGTCGCCCCTTCTCAGACTCGAACATGTGACATGGTGGTTGCTCTGATACCAAATGTTATGTACCAAACCAATATGCCAAAAGTTCCTGAGCTAATCGAATGCGTTAAAGTCTAAGGTCCTTTAAACTTGTCACATATCAGACTAGGTCCCACTTAGTCCCATACCTATGCAAGCCCCCACAGGACAAAAACATCCTAGCAATCAGAATTCGACCATCCTATTTTTCCTTAAACACATTGAAATCCTTTCGGCATCTAACCCAGTAGGTTAATACAACCCTTGATGATAAATGTCCAAAAAGTAAGGTTGTAACCTTAGTCCCTATTTGGATTGCAGCAATTTTATAAAAATAATTAGGAAAGGAAAATAATTCTAAGCTTTCTTACTGTTTTTTACTTACTAAAAAAGATGTCATGAACCGACCCTATTCAAATTTTACTTAGAGAGACCTTCAATTTATGATAATACCACCTTAAATTAACCATAATCATATTAGGGAAGCAAAATTGTGGAAGAAAAAAAAACCCAAGAAATTTTTAGAAGGAATTGACTGAAAAATATGAAATACCCAAAAAAATAGAATCAAAGAAAGAAAAAGAGTACCTGAACTCCACCTTCTCCAAGATTGCAAGGGGAGAGAACAGGGCCCTGATAGACATTAAACCCTTTGGTGGGGCGATGATGACGTGTCTCTTCCTTAACCTCACGATCTTCTTTCTCATTTTCGTTCTTATCGTGGTTTTCGTCCTTCAAGAACCCAAAAATGCCCGCAATCCGTCTCAAAAATCTCATCTGATTTTCTTCTAGTTATCAGCACAAAAAACCCAGAAACCCCAAATCAGACAAAGAAACCCGAACTCAATGATCTTTAATTTTTTAGAGCGTTCTTGGAAGAAGAAAGGGGCAAGAAAGAAGAACTCGATCGAGAGTGCTTTTGGTTTTTGGGGAGGGGGATGAGTTTTTTAAAAGAAACCTTTGGGCTACTTTAGTTTCAAGGAGGCTCGTTATTAAAAAGAAGTGATATATTTTCCCCATGTCTTTTTACTTCGGACAACCCCCTCTAGTGTATTTATTACTACTCTTTTAGACTAGAGGAGGCTGTCTCAAGTAGGAAAGGGGGTGAATATATCACTTCCCGTTATTAACTAAGAAAGTTTACAAGGTCAGGTCCTGAAAGATAATAGCCGTCCGATTGATTTGATCATTTGTCAAACTTTGACTTATTTGCCAGATAAATACTAATCAGATGGATAACGTGTCCTTAAAAATGGGCGGCCTAGATCAAACATCTGCCACATGTATGGTAGAGATGGTGCCAATAAAGCTTCACGTTGGACAATCATGCTCTAACTCACTCCAAGAAAGAGGGCCTGGAAAAGGCTACTGATGATGTTGGCACTATCTTGTTTTGATAATAGCACTAAAACATCTTGTCTTTTATTATTTAAAAGGCTGTGAAAAGTTATTACATTTCCCAAAAAGCTCTGTGAAGCCATTAGAAAAGAAAAGACAAGATCAGTTCGTTCAATTATACAAATTAGTAATGCCAAAATCTCTTACAAGAAATCCTAAGACCGCGGGAATTCGAAACCCTAGATCTGAAATTCCGTTCATTTCATTTCCGATCATAGTAACTCTTTCATTAGTTTTTGCCATTAAAAAAAAAGGGCGGTGATAAATTCACCCCCTTCTAGGATGAATTCACCCTGTATTTTTTAAAATGAACTTTACAACCCACACCATAGGATGATCCAAACCGTCCATTTGATAGGCCACAATGTAAATAGGTTGTTCCTCAAAAATCATTTCCACATGATGATCCCAACCGTGAAACCGTCCATTTGATAGCCACAATGTAAAGAGGTTGTGCCCTAAAAATTATTTCCACAGGATGATCCCAACTGCGAAACCGTCCATTTGATAGCCGCAATGTAAAGAGGTTGTCCCCCAAAAATTATTTCCACAGGATGATCCCAACCATCCGATCGATAGAAGTTTTCATAATGTGATTCCCTCTTTTGATCGGAGGGTTAGAATCATCTTGTGCAAATGATTTTTGGTGCACTACCTATTTACGTTGTGGCCCATCAAAGGGGCGGTTTTGGATCATCCTATGATGTAGGCTGCACAATCCATTTTGAAAAATACAGGGTGAATTCATCGCAGAAGGAGGTGAATCTATAGATTTCTTGGTTATTCGGATTCAACTGGATCTTAGCGTATTCGGCCGAAATGCCTGTGGCAGCTTCGGCTATATATTTCTTGAATCTTTGTGGTTATAATCTAGTCAGTCGCCTCTATCGCGACGATGTAGCGTAAGAATTCCACTTTCATGCCTCATTTTTTCTTTTATTTTTAATTTTGTTCTTTATGTGTAAGAATCCCACTTTCATGCCACATAGGCTCACTTTCCAACAGATTTTGTCGTTAGTAATGAGGTGGCTGGTCTCTGATGCAACACACCTTCCGAGAATTGCCTTTTGCGATGGACCCTAGCAAATCTCTTTTTATATTTTTCATTCCTAAAATAAAAAGTGTTACAGTAGGACCAGTTGATGTGTTTGAGAATCACCTCTAGTACAACTCTCAGTGATTTCTTTGCAAACAAGAGGTTACAGATTTCTCCTATGACATTTTTTATGTTCATGGTCTCGTTCATGTAGCGAATGCGTTGCAACCTCACATCTTCATTCATAAACCATGATATGATTAGGATCTGCATTGCTCACACCGTGATTGTGCATCTTCACAGTGGGAAAATAACTCATAAGAGAAAGTGTGCTCTCTTGCAATATATTATATTTCACGTATGCAATAAAAGATACTGCAATAGAAAATAATTTATCATGAATCCAATCAGGTCTTTGTGCAACCTATGAATTGTACAAGCCAATGAAATCAAGTTCCGTCTAGGAGAGAAAATCACTTTCGACACACCTCTTGGTTGTTTTAAAATGGCAACATTAGAGTCCTGAAGATATAGACTAGTCTTAGCATTATCAATTAAAGAGAGTGAACTTAGTATCAAGTGTCATTATCTTGAATAATAAATGACACATAAAGTATGGATCCCTTAAGTTCGAAATGGCCTGGAATTAATATCATATCTTTGTATATTATGATTTCTATTTCGTAAGTACTCCGGAAAAAGATTTGTGAATAGATTAAGGCATTACTATTCACATTTAGAATTCTATGTGAGGTCTTGGTGCGAGTTAGGTGCTTAGTAGAGGAGAGTATACCATTATATTGAGAAATAGAATAAAGGTGGCTTTTGAATCCATTATTACTCGCCACTCTTTTCTGAAATTTTGGTTTCATATGAACTAGAAACCTTATTCTAGAAAAACTTGATTCCTTTGGCTATGAATCAAGGTCTGGAAGTATAATGGATTCTCTCTAGTTTTTCATTTCCCATTTAGTGATTTTGGTTCTTTTCAGGGCAATCCTTATTGACTTGGATTGCACTTCTCTCAAGGTCAGACTTGGCCCACCTTGCATTAGAATGAGATAATCAGTATTGTTAGAAATAAATGAAATCGCGTGAACAAGAATTTATCCAATCAGTGGCTTAAGTTTTTTAACCATATATCTGAGGATAGTTGGGTAATAGAAGAATTCTAGATTCACTTGATTTTACCGATTTAAACAATAATACGGGGTACATTGAAGGAGAAATATACAAAGATTAATCGGTTTAGGGTGTCACCAAGAGTATTGATCTACTAAAGGTCATTCACTATGACATCTTGGATCTTTGGTGGAGATGGTGGAGGTGGATGACGGTGGCTAGAGGTTTTCCGGATTGGGGTCGGATTTTGGGAGGTTTGGATTAGAAAAGTGGGTTTTCCTGGTAGAGATGGAATGGCCGGTGGGGTTTGCCGGATTTCGGCCGGAGGAGACGAAGATGACGGCTCCCCTTCTCTCTCTCTCTCTCTCTCTCTCTCTCTCTCTCTCTCTCTCTCTCTCTCTCTCTCTCTCTCTCTCTCTCTCTCTCTCAGTGGCTGTTGTTGGTGGAGATGGTGGAGGTGGATGACGGTGGCTAGAGGTTGAAGATGGTGGTAGTAGGTGGTCGGAGAAGAGGAGATGGGAAAAATGAAATGGGTTTGGTGAAAATGGAGGAGGTGGAAATGGTGGCTGAAACAGAGGTGGTTATGGTGGTAGTGGAGAGGGTGGTGGATGGGTTTTGGGTAGGGAAATGGTGATGGCGGAGGTGGTGGATGACGGTGGTGGAGAGGGTTTGATGGGTTTTGGGTAGGAAATGGTGATGGCGGAGGTGGTGGATGACGGTGGTGGAGAGGGTTTGATGGGTTTTGCGTAGGAAATGGTGATGGCGGAGGTGGTGGATGACGGTGGAGGTGGCACGGCCGGAGTTGGGAATGGTGTAGGGGGACGGTGGCTGTGGCAAACGAGAGAGGAAAATGGTGGGTTTGAGAAGAAGAAAATGGAAGGATGGTGGTTGATGGCGGCTCGGATTTTTGCCGGATTCCGGCTAAGATGGCCAGAGAAGATGGTGGTTCCTTCTTCTCCTCTCTCTCTCTCTCTCTCTCTCTCTCTCTCTCTCTCTGCAGAAAATCCCCTTTTTTCTCTTCTCTGCCTCTCTCTCTTTTCTCTGATTTTCTCTTGGTGGCTCCCCTATTCGGCTCCCCTGTTGGGAGAAGCCAACATGAAGAACCCCCCTATCTCCCCTTCTACAAACCCTAATTCGGGTCTTTTATTAGCAAAAGGGTGTGTCAATTTCCACACATCTTCATTTTGATAGTCACACTCTTGTTTGGTCTTTTCCTCTTTACTTAATCACATATGAGAATTGGTATTGGTACTTCTTTGCTAGATATCTCACCCCCCTTGCTGAAAATTTACAGGCACGTTCTTTAGAACGCTAACAACCTTTTGGGCAACATTTTTGTGTACAAATGGACAATGGGAGTCAGTAAAAATATCAAAGTGAAGTTGCGAGTAAGAATTGGAGCTTAGGGATGTAAACGAAGGAGTGTTAATATCAAAGCTCGGAGAAATTTTTCCAAGTTCTCAGAAAAACTAAAGGGATAAGATCAAGGGCAATTGAATGGATGATATCAATGGGGCTCGGGGATCACTCAGGCTTTCAGAATATTTCAAAAAAATGGTCTCCAAATGGGCATTTTCGGATATTCCAGGTTCTTTTGCAATTAGAGGTCGGTTTTTAGAACTTTCATTCGATCTCGAGAATTGGTTTCGGACTTGATCCGCAAACTTGAAACTTGATTCTGAAGGACTTCGAATTTGGTCTCGGGACTCAAATTTCGGGATTTATTCAATTTTTGGGAAATTGGGGTCAGGTCAAAATGGGGTGTCTACAGATATATGTTCTCATATAAGCCCATAGATAATGGAGCTAAGTGTAGTGGGCCTTATGGGCTTAAGCCCATTAACTTCACCGACAAAATCACAGACTCAAACCCTTCAATATTTATAAACGTAAATAGGGGCTGGGAGCAGCGATCTTGGCATTCCACTTCGATGCCTTGTACGAAATGCTTCAAGCATTCTACTCTCTTTTTCTCTCCACAGATTTAACAACATGTCCATATCTCTCCTCGTTGGTGCAGACACAGTAAACCCTCTTGTCTGTTTTGATATTTGCACTAGATTTGTTAGAGGAATCTTTCTAGTCTTTCTCTTGGGTCCATTATAAGTAGGGCAAAAATGGTGTTATGATAGTGACCACTCATCTCAAGGGGAGCCAAAGAGACTAATCCCACAGACATCTGATCTTGGACTTCATTTAAGAAGGAACTTGATTTAGTGGAGAGTGTCTGGGGTTCCACACAAAAAGCAAAGATCTCACATGGGAAAAAGTGAATGGACTTGGTAGGGGTTACCAGTATCTTTGTGCAACTCAATAAATTCTCCTATAATTAGAAAAAAAACATATGGTGGCAGTACCAATTCCCATGTGAATGATGATGTGCAAGCATTGGCAATGATTGTACTCACAATCTGTTATCAAAATTTGAAGTCCAATAACCAGTTTTGGACTCCCAATCTGTTGTCAAAATCCAAAACAAACGGGGCCTAAATGAACGTGACTACTAATTGATTATTGGAAACTTTGTTTCTGCAGGTTCAAATGTTTACCGCATTCGGCTTACGGATGTGATTTCTCAAGGTATATTACTAATTTGCTAGCTTCATTTCTGCTACTTGGTCGAACGTGATCAACTGTCGCAATCTCATGAACTACATGCAGGTGTGGGAGAAGAATGGATCTAATAGTACTAGGGGTGGTTATTCGGTTATAACCGAACCGAAATAACCGAAATTTGATAACCGAAATAATTTCAGTTATCAAATTTCGGTAACAGAAACCGAACCGAAAATTTTCAAAACCGAACCGATTAACAATTCAGTTATTCGGTTATAACCGAATAAACCGAATAACCGAATAGTGGGAAAAAAAGAGGGAAAAAAGCAAAATCTTAGTTTCGATCGGAGGGCTAGGATCATCCAATTGAAATGATTTTTGGAGCACAACCTAATTAAGTTGTGATCAATCAAATGGACGGTTTTGATCATCCTTTGGAGTGCCCATATCGCACTTTTTTTGAAAAAATAATGATTTTTATCATTATTTCGGTTATTTCGGTTAACCGAATTTATTTTTTTTAGATAACCGAAACCGAAACCGAATAACCAAATTGCCAAATAAAAAAAAACCGTTAACCGAACCGACCGAACCAATTCGGTTCAGTTCGGTTATTCGGTTTTAACCGAATAATGAACACCCCTACTAATACAGATGAATGGGTCCGTTATATTACCAAAGCCGGCTCGTATGAGGTCAGATGCTAGATAGACTCTGCGGTTATTCTTTTGACACTTTTGTTAAGAGTTGTAAGTCCGAGGGCAGATGAGGGGAAGATTACAAGCAAGCTAAACTGAAACCGATGGAGCCATAGAATGAATTTGCCAGATCTATCAGGTACACAGCACCCTATTCTCCCCTGGAAAAATAGCCTTTTGTTACATTCTCTTGTATTATTGTACATTTTCTTTCTTAAGTGTGGAACTCTGCATTTGATTATTTCAGTAAGGCTTTGTTCACTTCTTTTCCCCGGAAAGGAAAGGAAAGGATTTCGTTTTCCTTCCTTTCCAGGTGACATGGCAGAAGGAAAAGGAATCCAGGGAAACTGTCAAGGAAAAGGTTTCGTTTTCCTTGGAAAGCCTCTTTCCAATATATTTAATCGGAAACCAAATCTCGAGTAACAGGAAAAAAGTCAATTTCCACGTCATTTTCAGCTTTAAATAAGAAATTCCACATCTGATAATATATTCCCATGGAAAAGAAATGAACACAGAAATTCTGTCTTGTCATGGAAAAAAAAAAGATGTTTTCCAGGGAAAACAGCACCAGGGAAAAGAAGTGAACAGAGCCTAAGGGTCCCCACCAAACCCCAGCTTACCTATCAAAAAAAAAAAACTGTACATTTTCTTTCTTAAGGGTGGAGTTCTACATTTGATTCTTTGGAGTAGAATTCCATCTCAATTGTGCTGTTGTAAAGGCTGATTGTCAGTTGGGATTGTGGAAAGTGTTTGACGCGGGTCGCTATTGGATGTGAGACATTGGTTGCCCTTAGCAAGAACTATGTATAGTGTCAAACATTCAGTTTGAAAGAAATAACAGTTTTGGGTATGCTCTTTGGCTTAAAGTCTTGGGTATGCTCCCCGGAGACGAGAGTTCGAATCCCTAGGGCTTACCCGATGCATGTGGTTTACAGGTGATTGCGCGCATCCGGAGGGAATTAGTCCCACTCTACAAAGTGGGGTGCAGACACCCTACGTCATCAGAAAAAAAGAAAAAGAAAAAAGAAATAACAGTTTTTCCATCTTTAGCAACATTGATTCTGATATTTTAATGAATTAGCGTTCCCTGGTATTTTGCTCAAATCTCCACTTACACATGATTGGAACTGTTCATCCTCCATTGATGGGTACCATCCATTTGCAGGCCACTGCCCACTGATAAGATGGCTAGGATCATCTGATTGAGATTTTGGCCCATCCATTTGGCACTGTGAATAGAAATTAAGAGTTCTGCTGGAGCAACAACTCTCTGTAAGCAAATATGTGCCTGATAGAGAATCTCGAATCAACATTACACAAATGAGATCCCTCCACTAGCATTTCATCTATTTTCCAACCATTTTCAACAATACAGAATCTGATTTATCCCAACTTTTTACCGTGTTGACCCCAACTTTTCCTTCTTCTTCCCCTTCTTTTCTCAAACAGATTATGCTTGGGTCTTCACATAAATCTTGTAGACATGTAACATGCACTCTCTTTACTTTGTCTCCATGTGCATCTATGAGTCAAAAGGTTAGTATGTCAAAGCATATTTGAGAGAAGTAGAGCTTCTAAACAAATGGGTGTAAATCATTGGGGATAAAGAACCCTCCCTTCTTCAATATTGAAAGGAGTTAATGATGCTAACAACCTCATTAGATATAAAATAACTGTGGAAATTAGGCAGTCAAGATCGAGTCATGGTAGAGCTTGTAAATTGTATCATTCCACATTATTTAAGCTTTCATTTCTAATACATCTGATGATGTGAATTCTTAAGCTCGAATGCTAAGTTTCTTGGGGGTTCCACATGAAAGCAAAAGATCCACCTCGGAAAAGTGAATGGATGTGGAAGAACTTATAAAGACTTGGGCATCCTTGAGGAGGCAAGAACGCTTCTCACGTTCGCCATTCTCCCAGGCACCCATTTCATCCCACTTGCATTTGTTGCACACTAGAGTACTCTGCGCCAAAAGGAGCCCTTGGGGACCATCCATGGCCACCATTAACTAATTATCTTTTCTGCTTTATCTTAATGCTCCTCTTACCATCCTTATTAAAAATAGAGCCTTTACTAAAACCCAATCACATGGCCAACTTAGTGGGTTCAAGCATAAATATGTATTTTATACGTAGACCATATAGAGAGAGAGAGATTATATTTTTATTAATGAAGTATGACACCCGGAAAAACCATATTTTTGAAAAAATTCCCACTCACAATATATTGCCTTTGTCTGATCCCACTCTAACTGGGTAGGGTATAGAATGTACAATCCATAATTTTAGCTTATAAAATCCAGGTTTTAGCTTATAAAATCCAGAATTTTATAATCTTTAACAATTTTTCGAAATTGTGTCCCCATTGACAATTCTTGTATTTTGGTGTCCCCATTGGCAATTTTTCCTATTTAGAAATTTCTTCTAATCATAATAGAGATTTTATATGGCATATGCCCATATAGTCCAATATTTTTCAAAGTACTATACGGCTTACATTGTGACCTCGTTGTCACGGGTTTGAGTTCCAGAAACAGCCTCAGGCTGCATACATTTAGCCCTCCCCAGACCTTGCAATGGCAGGAGCCTCGTGCACTGGGCCGCCCCCTACTATACGGCTTTCCCAATAGGATGATTAAAACCGTCCATTTGATGGTCCAGAACGTAAATAGGTTATGCCCCAAAAATCATTTCGATAGGATGATCCCAACCCTCCGATCTATAGAGCTAGGTTTGTTCCTCTATAGATCGGAGAGCTAGGTTCATCCCTTACGAATGATTTTTTGGGCACAACCTATTTACGTTGTGGCCCATCATATGGTCGGTTGGGATCATCCTATGGTGTATGCCGTACAGTACTTTTTGAAAAATAATAGCCTATACGGGCTTACACGACATAAAAACTCATCAAGACAAGTGAGTGGCAATATCATTCTCCCTTATCGATGCGGTGTTGTATGTAAAGGGGCTGTGATGTGTAGAATAAACCAGTTTTTGGCCTAATCTACTTCATTTTGAAAAAGAAAGCATCTGAACCAAGAAAATCTTATGAGTTCACAGAACACAGCTCTAAGCTCCAATAAATGAAGGCAAAACATTCTTATGTTTCTTGCAAAACAAAGCATTTTTCTTGTGCATATTTTGAATGTTATCCGTTGTATCAGAGATGGTTTTGGTCTAGTTTTGCTCTGCTCCAAGTTTTTAAGAGCTAATGGTTTATATGTATTTAAATAGAGATTCTCTTATAAGAGAAATTATATGTTGTCTGTGCGTGGTCCAGTATTTTTCAAAAAGTACAGTGGGGCCCACTTCATAGGATGATCGAAACTGTTAATTTGTTCGCCCACAACGTAAATTGGTTGTACCCCGTTGATCATTGCCGTGGGATGAGCCTAACCCTACAACTTATAGACGGGATGATCGTAACCCTCAGATCTATAGTTGGGTTTGAGAAACCTCTATAGATCGGATGGTTAGCTTGTATCATCCTATCGAGATGATTTATGGGGTGCAACCTATTTATGTTATAGGCCCCACTACTCGTTTAAGATTTTAAGAGTTAATTTTGACTCCAAAACTGATTATTAGACTCAAAATTGCATTTAGGACTCATTCTTTTTGGATTTTGAAAATTGTTTTTGGGTCCGAAGATGATTTTTTTTACTCCAGCGGGTCTTAATTTTGAGTCCAATAATCAGTTTTGGACTCAAAATCAATTCTAAAATCGAAAACGAACAAGGCCCCAGCAAGTTGGGGAAATGCAGCGATAATGCGACTAAGAAATCATTATCAATCATGTAGCCGCTCATGATCGTGGCTCAATATCCCTAATTTTCTTTAGCATTTCCATTTATTTTTATTAAAATTTGGCGCCCCATCGAATCTATGCTGTAATGGGTGTGATAATAAATTATATATGTAGGCCCCTTTCCAATGAATATTTTAATCACTTCTTTAAGAACATTTAGTGGTGCACCTAATCCTTTATTTGAATTTTAAATCAAGTTCCAAGTTGGCTAACGTATATCCAATTTAAAAGCTGATTTGGATATGTTTGTCAACCTGATGATGCTGATAAGTTTGGAGTTCAAAAGCAAACGAGCTGCATAATTAAGAGGACTATTCAATGAAGCTAGAGTTGGCTTTTCCGGACCTTGTTAGAAGGGTAATAATAGTCCTTTATCTTTAAAATGTTCGTCACTTTCGTACCTTTTAGGTGTTGAATCTCTTCATCACATACCTAGGGGTGTCCTTGGGTCGAAACGGTCCGATGGATACATTGGATCCAATGGATCTGAACATTAATGGGCAGGATTTGGGCTCAAAAACTAGATTAGTAGGATACAAATAGCACCCCAAAAGGATCCGACTAATCCCATGAGGATCCGTTGGCATCCCTACAGACACCCTTTTCTAATATGCTTCAAACCAATGAGAAGTTTGACAACCTAGGTTATTCAATGTCTAGTGTCATGCATTATGAAGAAATTGATCAAATAAACATTATGCTTCAGCAAAAACAAGATTAGAGTTGATCTCATTTCTTAAATATAGATTCATTATAAGTTAATTCAGAGAACAAGATTGACTTGTTGGGTAGGATATGTTCTTTGCCATACAGAAACAAGGTCATATTCTATCATTTGCATGTGGGTGTTGAGAAATTGGAGCCATGGTTTCCCCTCGCTCACTCGAAACTCATGTGTATAGACCGAACCACGTAAAATCTTTCACCTCTTATGTTCTTTATTTTTTTCTAATTATTTTTTTATTTATGGATTGTGTTTCACCGCATCGGATTTTCTTTAACAATAATGTCTTAACTTCTCGTACATAAAATAATTGTCGATATTTGATCTTAAGAACTCAAGATTTTGACACAGACTGCTTTGGCTCTCATGTCACCTAATTTTCCTCGAACCAATTGTGATCACCTTTTCGGCATTAAACGATTTCAGTTGATGTTTACAACTATTATTATTCCAAAGACTTGAAAGTGTAAAACGATAGATTTCACTTGGTTACAACCAACCCTAATGGTGCTTACATAGAGCACTTTAGGAATAAACAAGGTAAGATTAACTGTAACAATCAAAACAGATTATCCTAATTTAATTCAGTAACCGAGTCTAATATAACTACTTATTTGGTTGCTAGCATTTTCTATTTGTAATCCTCCGGGCTAGAGGTAGTTGGCTCTGCCTCCTTTGTATTGACTGACACTTTTTATATATTCTTGGCGGTCCGCCCCGGGGCTGTTCAATTTCCGGGTTAAAAAAAAAAAAAACTACTTAATCTATCGCAATCAATTCAATGATCTGATCCTATTCTAACATTCCCTCTCAAACGTATGTGGAGGGGGCCTGATCAATATCAAAATTAGTATAAAATATCAAGATTATATACTAATTTATTACATAATGCTTTGAAAGTAGAAGAAAATCTAAAAAAGACAAATAAAACCTAAAATACTATACTCCTTTCATATACACTGCTGGTTAGATGAAGTCGAAGACTTCCCGCTTTATTACATAATGCTTTGAAACTGGAAGAATCGCAGAAAATTACGAAAAATATTTCGTGGATGTCTTGTATTCTAGCATTAATTCATCACTTGGGCGACATAAAACATTAAATTCCCATTGAATAAAACTATAAAATAGGTTAAAATCTAAATAAACTGAAAAAAAAAATACAATAATTTAGAAATTTTAGAATTTTTAAAAAAATACGATTTCAGACAAAACAGAGTATTTCATCCTATTTTGTTCTATACAAACAATTCAAAACGAAAGGGACCGATATAAAACGAATTTATGACCGGGACGTTTCGTTCATGCCGTAGCTAATATTTAAAAAAAATGGTAAAAAAATCATACTAGGCTGAACAGATCAACTTGAAAAGGTAAATGATTGGCCTGACCACTTGACCAGTTTTTTACTCGTCCGTCCAAGTAGGTTGATCTTTTGTTGGGGTCGTTGGGATGATAAAAAGGGTGGGACTTGCAACACAATAATAAGAAAATATGGTGTATAGTAAATAGTAAAAACAATGAATTACTGACCACAGACCATGAAATTTTAATGATAAATTTAGCTTCTCAAGTGGTGAAGGAGGGCTGGGGGAGAAAGAGAGATTTAAGAGAGCACAGTGAGTTTGCAATTAGTACTCTAAATTATTATATTCGTGTTATGATCATCGATCATTGAATGATTGAATTTGAGAATTTTCCCGAGGTTTAGAAGGGACATGCGAATGTAAAAGTGAGTACTTAAAAAAAGAAGGAAATGACATGTACCCTTTATAAACCCTTTATTTCATAACTTGAAAAGGGTTTTTAGATTATCTTAATAAAAGGCAACGAAATATAGGGGAAAGATATTTCCCCCCTCTGATGGATACAATCCCCCCTCCCACCCGTTTAACGCTATTCGTTAAGTTTTAAAGGGAAAGAAAAACGTTACAGGGGTGAATTTACGTAGTGAACCATTCTCACACGGGGGTGGGAATATCATTTCCCAAAATATATTGCCTCAATGATTTTTTATTAGGGTGATGATATTTTCACTCCCCCCTGCAGTAGGCATTCGCCCCCCTTTTAACGTGACATGACATCAAAAAGCGTTAAACTTGCCCACTGTTCATGTTATAAGGGGGCGAATGCGTACTGCAGAGGGGGTGAAAATAGCGTCTCCCTTTCAAAGCCTTTTCATGCTGCCTTCACTCCCACGCTGTCCCGCCAATGTCTCACAACCGGACACACTAATATTCACTTTTTCACGGTTACCAGACATGCGGGGAATTTTATCCATGTCGGGGGGATTATTGCTTCCCAAAACATATTGCCCCAATGATTTTTTATTAGGGTAACGATATTTTCACTCCCCCTTCAGTAGGCATCCCCCCACCCCCCCCTAATGTGATTTGTCATCAAAAGAGCGTTAAAGTTGCCACTGTTCACGTTATAAGGGGGGCGTTATAAGGGGGGCGAATGCGTACCGTAGAGGAATTCAAAATATCATCTCCCTTACAAAGCCTTTTCATGCTGCCTTCACTCCCACCCTGTCCACCAATGTCTCACAACTGGACACACTAATATTTCATGAAATACTTTTTCACGGTTACCAGACAAGCCCTAAGAGGTTTTGTTTTGTTGTGAAAAGCATAGGGGCTATTGAGATGAAACATGAGGTTTAAAATGAAGAAACCTGTAGATTTTCCGGGAATCCCCATAAGAGTTTTGTTGGATATATGTTCTAACCCATATGGGCTGAAGCCCATAACCTCCTCTTTATTTCTCATCTTTATTCCTTTAATATTTATACATAGTATAAATAGGGGCTGGAGGAAACGTGTCTGGCATTCCACTTAGATGCCTTAGGCGTAATGCTTCAAGCATCAATCTCCCACCGCCTCAACAAGTTTATGGCCAAAAGGATCATTGGCAACATGTAGTTCAAAATGTAGCTTATTATTTAAGAAAAAAAGATTAGTGGGGACTCCGGACTTGAGCAGAGATTGGGAAGAGTTAATTTCTTTTTTAAAGTCTGATTATGCTGTTTACTTTCTTGATAGTGATGTTTAAATTGAGATTATCAAGAAACTTTTAGCAATTTTCTAAAGAGAAAGACGACAAATTAGCACCAGTCATTAGGCTCCATGGCGACTTACTACAAAGAATCACAAGGACCCAAGTGCTATGAATCATTTAAGCCAGTCACACCAAAAAAAAAAAAGTTTATCGAGAATTAACTGGCAACATGTTATCTATTATAATATAGCAGGATTGGGGTTTCACTGTTCATGCTGACGTCCGCCCATCCGGACGGTCCCCCCATCCGGCTAATATCATATGTGGCATAAATATTTTTTAAATAGTATGTACAAAAAAGTAATTTGAAAAGGATTCTATTTTTACTATCCTTCTAAATCGGTAGTGAGTAGAATAATTAGGCAAACAATCAGCTTGAGATAGTATAATGTGGGCCCTATTGTTTTTGGGTTGCAACTTGCAAGTGCATGCCCTGCCGTCCACCCCTCACTAATGGAATGGGAAGGAGATTATTTTGGGAAAAATCAGCCGTTGCACACTCCTATTTAGATAGATAAATCTTAGGAGATTTCTCTCTCTCTCTCTCTCTCTCCACATAACCCTTTTACCATACATAACGCCCTAAAATTTCGGTAAATCTGCACGTATGTGAGTAAAAATTTAACAGAAAAATGCAAGCCGGATTAATTCGACGATCATTCTGAGGTGGACAATCATGAAAATACTTCACATCCATACCCTCAAAAACCAACACTTCAATAGTCTTGGGAGTATAGATCAAGGTGATAGAATCATCTGATTTCAATAGTCTTGGGAGTAAAGATAACAGAATTGGGCTAGACATGTTTGACCGCTTGATCAATGGACATGATCATTTCCACATGGCCCACATAGGGCCCAAGATTGTACAGCTTTTCTTTATTCAAGATATATGTTTTAACCAAGGTTTTAAATTTCGGTTTCGGTTCTGATTTCGGACCCCACTGAAATTCCAAAATTTCGGCCGAAATTTGGTAATGTTTCTTTTTTTTATAAAAAAAATATACATTTTCTCAAAATTTCAGCCTAAATTATCGAAATTCCGACCGAAATTTGGTATTTCGCGAAATTCCAAATTTTGGCAAATTTCGGTTTCAGTCCCGACCATGGTTTTAAATACATGCAACCAATGGTAAGCTTCATCCAATCAATGCAAGTTTTAAATCCTTGCTCTTTAACCCATACAGGGTGGCACATGACACTCCTAATTTCGGGATATGATGATCCAAACCGTCCATTTTATGGACCACACTGTAAATGGGTTGCTCCCCAAAAATCATTTCCATAGGTTGACCCTAGCCCTCCGATCTATAGAGGAACTGCATATTATGGAAACATCTATAGATCGCATGGGTTGGGATCATCCTATTGAGATGAATTTTGGGACCCAACCTATTTACGTTTGGCCCATCAAATGGACTACTGTACTCTTTGAAAAATACTGGACTATACGTGCTTACACCATATAAAAACTCCCAATTACATTTCAAATGGAAATCTCATTGCTAGATTCATTCACCGATTACGGGTGCAACTCGATCAGGTCAGGTTCAACCCAAAAAAAGTTGGGTTCAGGTTGAGGGCTTGCGCAACCCGACCTGAGAGAAACCCGACATTTTTTTTATCATTTTTTAGTTTTTTAGTAAGCTAAAAACCTCGGGTTCGGTTGGGCTGGAACTCGGGTAAGGTCGAATTCGGGTTGGAAAAAAGGGTTACTCGGGTTGAGCCGAGTTGAACCTCATTGAGTTGGAAGTCAGGTCGGGTTTGGTTTGAGTAAATGGTTCCTTGGGTTGGGATCGGGCCAACCCAACCCAACCCGAGTTGCACCCCTACCCACCGTATTCAACAAAGTTCTTATAGAAAAGCTAAAAATGGAAGAAGTAACATGAGACTCTGTGACACTTTGTGATGGATGTTTTTGCTTTCTTCATTTTATTTTTTTGTTCATTGGTTTCCTGCTATTCAAAGGGGTCTTTGAATTTTTAAATTATTACATAATGAAATATATGTCAACCCGTGCATTTGCACGGGTCATCCCACTTGTATCACTATGAATTAATTTATCGAAATTATCAAGAATTTATCAGCCGAATGAAATTTGATAATTGCACTAACTTATCTTGTCACTTATTATTTATGTTGGAAAGTTGCCATGTTTCCCACGCCACTTTCCTGGTGGTGGGAAACAAAATAGGAAATTACGGTCTTGGGTTTGAGAAGCAAGGAAAGGGTTGCGGGTTTTGGGTTTGGGTTAAATCCATTGTAATCCTTATATATTGTTTTTCTCATAGTGGAAAATCGTGTTTCTCGCCCGTGGAGTAGGCTTGGCCGAACCACGTAAAATCTTAGTGTTCATCTTGTGGCTTGCTTTTGTTTATTTTATCTTTCCATTTAATTTGTGCACGGTCGGATTGGATTGCCCAGCGGATTTTCTCAACAATTTAATTAAACAGCTTTGAAAGATTATTACAATTCCCAAAAAGCTACTAGAAGCCAATTAAAAAGAACAGACTCTCTGAGATTGTGCAATTATTAAACCATGGTAGTTCCCATTTTAGTTGGGAAATGATATATCCGCCCCTTTGTTTTACATGGGACAGCCCTAGCGTAAAACTACTGTAAAAGGTAGTCATAAATGAGGTTTTAAATCTCGGATTCGGAGGTAATTTCAGTCCTATCCAACACTGAAATTTTAGCTGAAATCCCAAAATTTCAACCAAAAATTGGTAACTGCCGCTCAAAATGTCGTTTTTTGGGCTGAAATTCCGGGCGAAATTATGTAAAGGAATAAAAAATAATATTTTATCTTAAATTTAGTCATTTCGACGAAATTTCTGAAATTACAGAAATTTCGACCGATTTCGACATTTTCGGTTTCTGAACGTTTCGATTTCAGTCCTCACCAAAATCCGAATTTGGCCGAAATTTAAAACCTCGGTCATAAATACACTAGAAGGGCTGTCCCAAGTTAAAAAACAAAAAAAAGGGCCTAATGTATCACTTCCCTTCACCAGTAACCCACTCCCCGTGTGTGTAAGTTAAAAAAGGGGCAAATATATCACTTCCGTTCACCCCTAACCCACTCCCTGTGTGAGAGAGAGATGTGTTGGCGATCCGATGTGGACAATCCAGCAACCCATATCATCCACGTCCACATCACACGTCACCCGTCTCTCACTCTTTCTCCTGCATTTGTTTTCTTCCTCCACTTGAAAAATGGACCTGTCAGAAGAAACCCTCGTGGGCTTGGCGGGAATAGAAAGTTAAGGAAAATTAAGAAGTACAAGTTATAGCAGATAGAGAGAGAGAGAGAGAGAGAGAGAGAGGGGGGGGGGACACTTGACAGTAGCAGCTAGAGAAAAATAGACGTCTATCCCCATAGGTTTTGCCCATATCTCTTCTATCTCTTGGTTGTGCCCTAAAACCCCGGGGCTTTTCCTGGCTCTCGACAATGTGGACAAGACCTGGGGCCCATCTGTCCAGTTTTTCTGGGCAGGTTGACCAAATACCAATGAAAGAGACTGCTTTCCCAGGGGCGATGTCAGAAATTTTGCACAAGGGGGGCAAAAATTATAGTAATTTTTTTCTCCAAACAAAAGAAAGCATTATTATAGTTTCCAAAAAAAAAGCCCTCATATGTTCATTGTTATATCCCTTTTATATCCCTAAAAGGGGGGCATATTTTTTTAAAAGGAAGGGAAAAACCCTCACTTGGGAAGAGAAAAAGATATTTTTTAGAATGAAGGGATATAAAAATGGTAAAATTAAAATTTTAAACTTATTTTGTACTCAGGATTCTATTGGCCATAATACGCTTTGCTGGTTTGCCCTTCTCTGATTACGATTAATACATCGGCAAAAAAAATCGGTCAAAATAGTCGGCCATGCTCTATTCTTTAATGAGCCTTTCTCGTTATAGCGTTATTCTTGACGGGCATTGACGGAGTAAATCTAGTTATTTGAGACTTCTATGTTATCACGTGTCAACTTGTTGGGGTTTCTTTGAGTCACAAAAAAACCCCGACTTCTATGTTATCACGTGTCAACTTGTTGGGGTTTCTTTGAGTCACTAAAAAACCCCTCTCTAACGAGATTATATATGGTGGCCGCCCCGCATCGTTTGGCTGATCAAAACCATTAATTTTTGGGCCTTACGTAGATGTAGATAGGGTGTATCCCAAAAAATTTCTCCATACTGTTCATCCAAACCCTTACCCTCTGTTATGTGCAGATTTCTATATTGTACCGTCAATTTTAAACCTCCATAAATTGGAGAGTTAGGATCATCCAATGGACAAGATATTTTGGGGCACATCTTATATACATTAGGGCCCAACAAATGAACAGTTTGGATCACCCAAATAATGTGGGTCTGGGCTGCACCCTCATACATGACCGGCCATCATATAATCTCCCTCTCTGAAAGATAACTCTCAAGGGATCTGAGACCTTTCAATTAAATGGAGTGCAAATATTAGATTCTACGTGTGTCCTATTAGTACACTTTGATTTAGGAATCACAGGTGAAAAAATAATCTCCATAGGATGATCCTAACCCTCTAATATGTAGATAAATTAAATTAAGAAATATCTATAGATTGAAGAGTTAGGATCATCCAATGGATATGATTTTATGGGCAAGGGCGCAACAAATCAACGGTTTATATTGTGAGGAAAATGCCGACTATTTAGGATTCTATTGGTGGTATTTAAAAGAAGGATTTATTTCAAAAACGATGCCGGCCTGTCAGTTTTAGCGTCAAGAGGAGATGGGCGATTTTTCTGCCAATGTATTAATTGTAGTTTTAGAAGTGAAAGCCAGCAAGGCACATTATGGCCAATAGAGTTCCGAATAGCTTCATATTGTCCCCCTTCCCTATTGGCCAATTTTTTCCTCCAAAAAATTAAGGGGGGCAATTGTCCCCCTTCCCTTGCATGTGCCATCCCCAGGCTTCCCCGTGGTCCACGTCATCTATCTTACCCACCTCTCCTCTTCTTCTGCTTCTTTAGTCTATACAAGAGATTAACCGTGGTCGAGTTTAAAAACTTTCAGCCGTGGTTAAGCAGCGCTGGTTCGACTAACATGCGCCGAGGGTGACACGTTAGGTGGTGGAACGTCCGATCCGTCTTTCACGCTGCTTTTCGTGTGGGAGTTAGCATAGGGTGGCAGAGTTCCCAAAAAGGTTTTTGTTTTTCAGACCTTAACACTTGTCTTCTCGGGAATTTGTCTGCATCTATACATTAAAAATGAATGAGAGGGAGATGATATTTATGACGGCTGTTTGTTTTGGTAACACCACTCCCAATTCTACAAACTCATTGCGATAACAGAAAATATATTTTGTAAAACAAAAAATAGATAGAGGGTACATGTGTTTGATAACAAACTATGTAAAATCTCAAATCAGGTCGAGTGTGCAAAAGGTTAGGGACATCCAAAGTGGTGGTTTGGGCATGTGACTTGCGCTCACAAACAAAAAGTTAGGGACACCCGACCCGAAGACGGTAAGAGCCAATAGAATGAGAATTGAACACGAGGAGAGAGAAAGAGAAGTGGCTGGGTGGTCTGAATGAAATATTGGGTACACGCACTTGGGTGTGGAGCGGTGGTTGGGCCATCGTTTTCTTTGAAATGGAGTCGCGTGTGCAATGTGACAGCGATGTGGCGCTGTGTGATCGCTAGCACGGTCGCAAGCACTGGCGTAGTATGATTGCCAGAGATGGGAGGTCCATGACGTGATGTGACATGGGAGGTGTGCAGTCTCTCTGATAGTGACAATCCGGCGATTGGCGGTGGTAGCTAGGAATAAGCGGTGATGGGATCGCATACGGTTCAATTAGAGATGGAGCACGTGAGTGAAGGGATGTTGTACGACCCTCGATGGTTGTAAGTCGGTGAGCTGGAAGGCGCCGGGTGTTCTAACCTAGTCGGGGGGAGTGCGGGGGCCTCGGTTGACCTTAGTCTCGTATCCTGTCGAGTGGTGGTAATTCGGTTGTAAACTGTCGAGTGTCGTCCAGCCGAGGGCTCTCCTCTTCACCGAGGTGATAGTGATGGTGCCACAAGTGCTCCAAACAGTTCCTTGAAAAAAATCCTAGGAAAATTTTATTTTTCTTCTTTTTTTCCTTATATCCAAAAATTTCTTATGGCTTATTAGAAATTCAAGGTGGGCCCAATGGGAAAGATTGAGACATGGGTTTGCCCAATCACAATGTTTCTTTTGCTAATTACATCCCATGATTTCAACTTCCAATGGAAAACTTAAAAAAAGCGTCATTATGATAAATTAATGTGGCCCACCCACGTGACACTGGGGTTATCCAAAGATGTAGTACTGTAAAATCGTATTTACCGAATGATCCCAACTGTCCAATCTGAGCCTGCACGTGAATGCTCTACTACCTTCAAGTTTTTTATGGAGTTATTTTCTGTCTACTATCATCTATAGTTGACAATTTGACATCAAATGGATTGGCTCGGCTCGGCTCAAGCTTCTCGTTAGCTTACTTTAAATCGCTCCCCCTGTAGGATAATTCGCACCACCATGAAGCAGACTTCAACGCTTTTTAACGTATAATCTGGTGTGAATTATCCTATACAGACGGTGCGAATTCATCATTGCCCCAATAAAATGAAATTTTGAAAAGGAAAACACTCTCCGTGTTGAGAATAAAAACGGGATGGACATGACTGTTGAATTGACCATTTTAAAAGTAGACCGTTTTATTGGAATTAAACTCCTTATTTTGTCTTCTAGTAGACGTGGCTCTATTAATTGATGCCCTTTTTTTCCCAAAACGGATTCCCGTTTTCCTAGCAGGGTTGGAAAGGAAAATAAGTAAGCGGAGCCAGAGTCAGTAGGAAAGAGCTGTCAGCTCGGCTAAAGCCAAAGCCGACGGCTACAAGGGAGAAGGCCGGCCAAGGAGACAAGATGGGGCCCACTTGCCCGTATCTCTCGTTTGTAATAGGGCCCCACATACGTACTAACCCTAAGGTCAACTCTCTTAACTAGGGTTAAGCACGTAAAAAGGTTCTCCATCTCTGTATCCTCTCTCTCTCTCTCTCTGTCTGCACTCCATCCTCGTTTTTTATTCGGTCTAGGCTTCGATTTCTCAACCTCTCTTTTCTCTTTTATATTAAATATAAAAATCCAAATCTCTTTTTTTTAAAACAAAAGAAAAATCTTTATTTTTCCTTGTGTATGTGGAGATGACGGAGTTGGATTTAGGGACCGAATCGAGATACGTTCACAACATTCACCGGCCGTCAGAAATACACTTTCAAAACCAACCGGATTCCGACGAGGACAACCCACGTGGACAATATTCCGGGGAACCAGGTGACATAGTGGGCCGGCGGCCGAGGGGCAGACCGGCCGGTTCAAAAAACAAACCCAAACCGCCTATCATTATTAGGCAAGAGAGCTCCAACACACTCCGAGCTCATATACTCGAAGTGGGACCCGGCTCTGATATATTCGAATGTGTTGCCACGTATGCTCGCCGGCGGCAAAAGGGAATCTGTATCCTCTCCGGCACCGGTGCAGTGACAGACGTCAGCCTCCGGCAGGCATCCGGTGGGATCGTCACGTTGCGCGGGCGGTTCGAGATCTTATCTCTTTCGGGTTCGTTCTTGCCGCCCCCGGCTCCGCCGGGGACCACGAGTCTCACTGTGTTTTTGGCCGGCGGGCAAGGGCAGGTGGTCGGAGGGAGCGTGGTCGGAGCACTGATCGCTGCAGGCCCGGTGATCGTGATTTCCGCGTCGTTTATCAATGTTGCGTATGAACGGCTGCCGTTGGATGAGGAAGAATCAACGGTTCAGATAATGCCGACGGTGTCTCAGTCATCTGGTGGTATCACTAACCCGTTTTCAGACCCATCCACAGGGTTGAATTTTTTTAATTTGCCCCTCAACATGGGGAATTGTCAGTTACCTGTGGATAACTGGGCTAGTAACACAAATGGGCGGCCTCCTTACTGATAGACAAAAACAAATTACCCCAAGGAGATGAGATGATGCTCCTGCATTAGGCCGCTATGGTGGTGTGGTGGAGTACGTTGTAAAGTTTTGGGTGATGGGTGATGAAAATTCTGGCCGAGTTGATTTGATTGAGGATAAGTTACGGGCTATGGTTTGGAAAAGGTCGGAAATTCATGGATTGTGAGCAATTAGTTTTCTTTTCTTTATTCTGTAGTTTAGTTTTTGTTTTTCCTCGTATCATCTTCTTCTTGTTCATGGATCTTTCTTTTTTCGTAAACAAAGGGTTTGAGTCTTTGGGTCTTTGTGCCTGATTCCAAACATCTGATTCCTTCGTACTACTAAATGATATTTCTTCTACTTGTAGTAAATAGTTACTACAACTTGCTATTTATTGGACTGTTTTATGTTTGATTTTTGTTTTGTTGCTGTATATGATGTGGCCATTTGTGATGGGACTATTCTTAGATAAATCTGGCAAGATTTAAGGTGATGTGTTTCTATTTAATTTCCATTTTTAGGATTAGAACATTAGAAGGTAGGGTTCCTAGGATTAGGGTTTTTTTCTCTTGGTTTTCTCAATTGGCTTTTATGGTTTCGTCTCCTTCCTGATGGGTTTCTATTTTCCATTTTTTAGCATTCGAACATGAGAAAGTATGGTTCCTTGGATTAGGGTTTTTTCACTTGATTTTCTCGAGTTAGCTTTTATGGTTTCGTCTTCTTCCTTCTTTTTGCTTTCGAAACACGAGGTCTGTCTCCAAACATTGAGACAATTTCACGATTGAATTTCATAAAACTGCATTCATTGTAGTGATTCCCTTCTGGATCCATAAATAGCTTTCCATTCTGTCAAACTACTTGTTCCTCTTGATCTTCAAGTTCTGTTTGATATATCATTTTATTTAATCTTTGATAAGCTTACAAAACTAAAATGCTCTTTGCTATAAGTTATTCTTTTCTTGATAGAAAAGAAAAATACTCAGGGTGGCACAGCAAAACTTTATATATAGCCAATTTAGGAGGTCCATCTCGGCCTCCTAAATTGGCTATATATAATTATTGCCATTTCAAAAGAATTCAATGCCCCTGATTGCCACAAACACTGACAGGGGTGTTCCTGGTGATCAAAAGGGGCGAATATATCACTTCACAAAATAAAATTCTATTTTGGCATATCATGGGTATTCCCAGCTAAGATAAAGAGCTCTTGGAGGGTTAAGCCTTAGTCCCATGGCAGAAAAAGAGGAAATCTTATGGCATGCGATTCTACTTTTCACTATTTGGGTGTTGTGGAAAGAGAAAAATTCCATGGTGTTTAGAGACCAAGTGAAACCGCCTCACTTTCTTTTCACTATGATTATAGCTCTTACTATTGCATGGGTTAGATCTTTGCCTTGCTTCCGGTTTGTATCAGCACATGATCTATGGCAAGGATGGTCAGAAGCGGTGATCCCTCAAGATTGGGAGCCCCCTTGTAGGGGCTTCTTCAAGCTTAATTTTGATGGTTCTAGCTTAGGTAATCCTGGGCCGCCTAGAGTAGGAGGTCTCCTTAGGGATGCAAGAGGAGATACATTATGGGCGTTCTCAGGTTCCATTGGAATCACCAACTCCAATGAGGTGGAGATTAGAGCTATCCATCAAGGTATAAGGATGATGGATCATCATTTTCTAGACAAAATTATCTTGGAAAGAGACTCCTTAAATGTGATAAGATGGTTGAAGGGTAGCCCGTCCCATGGAGATTTGCAAGATGGTTGGATGAGATCTCGGATTGTGTGGAGGGAACTCCAATCTCATTTCATCACGTTAGAAGGTCGGCCAATAGCGAGGATGGTGATTCTAGGGCGGAGTTGGAGGCCTAGTTGGCTGTTGGATTTGTGGTCTTTTATTTATTTTTATTTTTTTTCATTCTTCCTTCCTGCTTGTTTTGGGTTGATCTTCTCAATCGTCGTGCAAACCCGTGTATTATTTCTTTTTTTAATTTAATTCATTACCATTAAAAATTGTTTTTCTCCTATTTTCAGCCGCTTCTCACCCTGTCCTCACTCATGCCCTCTCAATTCTCTCACTCTCCTACCCTCCTTGCCCCTTTCCCACCACTGGATAAACTAATATTCCATGGGAAGAGTTTTCGTGGCTGCCAAACATGGCCTTAAGCCTTTTTGACCCACGCCACTCCATTGTCTAGTTTTCGTTGAAAACTAAAACATCAGTGACATTAATGACATCAATTTGCAGTAGTTTCAATTATCATGTTCTCTAAGGATCATTGGAATGCTTTTGGCTTAGAGGAACAACTAATTCAATCTTAGTATTCCATAGTGATAAATTCCTTCCTGGAAGAATGGTAAGCTGTGAAAGGAAGTAGTCCCGATGAAGAAAAACCAACCTCCATAGAGATGTAGAGTGAAGGACATATTTGTGGCACCCAAGTGCATAAATTGATCATCGTGTCTGCAAAACTATTCATTTGAAATTCAAGAGCTTAGATGCACCTTTGGATCAAATTAACAATTCAATATACTTCTTGATGTGTTATTCAACCCCCTTAGTAGAATATCTAATCATAATATTGTTGTTAGACTTAATACAATATATAATGGCCGCTGATACACAATCTCTCTTCCTCCTCCCCCCCCCCCCCCCCCCCCGTAAACGGGGGGTGATTTTATCCATCAGGGGAGGGGGATATCATTTCCCTATATAAATGGGAAATGATATATTCAACTTCTTCCCCATGCCACTTCCACTTCAGACATGCCCCTCTAGTGTAAAAGAGTAGTCATAAATACACTATAGGAGGCTGTCCCAAGTGTCTGATTCCTCAGATGCGGAAGTGAGGGCGGCACATTTTGGCATTTTGAATATTGATAGAAGGTTGATGGATCAGACAATTGTTGAGGGAGATTCGTTAAATGTGATTCGTTGGCTGAAAGGTGGGGTGGCTCCTCCGTGGAGATTTCTTTCCATTTTTTATGAGATTGAGGACTTAACTGTGGGGTCCGCTATCGGCTTTCAACACGTTAGAAGATCGGCAAATGATAAGGCGGATGCGCTAGCTAAGCGTGGTGTCTGAGGTTCTATTATGTGGTTCGACCACCTTCCTCCCTGAAAAGGGGTTTTCTCTGTATTTTGTTTTTTCTTCGTTCCTGTTTCTTTCTTGCTTCCTACTGTAGATATGGGTGGTCCATCTCGGCCTCCTAAATTGGCTATATATAATTATTGCCATTTCAAAAGAATTCAATGCCCCTGATTGCCACAAACACTGACAGGGGTGTTCCTGGTGATCAAAAGGGGCGAATATATCACTTCACAAAATAAAATTCTATTTTGGCATATCATGGGTATTCCCAGCTAAGATAAAGAGCTCTTGGAGGGTTAATCCTTGGTCCCATGGCAGAAAAAGGGGAAATCTTATGGCATGCGATTCTACTTTTCACTATTTGGGTGTTGAGGAAAGAGCGAAATTCCAAGGTGTTTAGAGACCAAGTGAAACCGCCTCACTTTCTTTTCACTATGATTATGGCTCTTACTATTGCATCGGTTAGATCTTTGCCTTGATTCCGGTTTGTATTGGCACATGATATATGGCAAGGATGGTCAAAAGTGTATGAGTAGGGAGATATGTCCGGTGATCCCTCAAGATTTGGAGCCCCCTTGTAGGGGCTTCTTCAAGCTTAATTTTGATAGTTCTAGCTTAGGTAATCCTGGGCCGGCTAGAGTAGGAGGTCTCCTTAGGGATGCAAGAGGAGATACATTATGGGCGTTCTCAGGTTCCATTGGAATCGCCAACTCCAATGAGGTGGAGATTAGAGCTATCCATCAAGGTATAAGGATGATGGATCATCATTTTCTAGACAAAATTATCTTGGAAAGAGACTCCTTAAATGTGATAAGACGGTTGAAGGGTAGCCCGTCCCATGGAGATTTGCAAGATGGTTGGATGAGATCTCGGATTGTGTGGAGGGAACTCTAATCTCATTTCATCACGTTAGAAGGTCGGCCAATAGCGAGGAGGGTGCCTCTAGGGCGGAGTTGGAAGCCTTTGATTTCCCCCCTTAGTTGGCTGTTGGATTTGTGGTGTTTTATTTATTTTTATTTTTTTCATTCTTCCTTCCTGCTTGTTTTGGGTTGATCTTCTCAAACGTCGTGCAGACCCATGTATTATTTCTTTTTTTAATTTAATTCATTACCATTAAAAATTGTTTTTCTCCTATTTTTCAGCCGCTTCTCACCTTGTCCTCACTCATGCCCTCTCAATTCTCCCACTCTCCCACCCTCCTTGCCCCTTTCCCACCACTGGATAAACTAATATTCCATGGGAAGAGTTTTCGTGGCTGCCAAACATGGCCTTAAGCCTTTTTGACCTACGCCACTCCCTTGTCTAGTTTTCGTTGAAAACTAAAACATCAGTGACATTAATGACATCAATTTGCAGTAGTTTCAATTATCATGTTCTCTAAGGATCATTGGAATGCTTTTGGCTTAGAGGAACAACTAATTCAATCTTCGTATTCCATAGTGATAACTTCCTTCCTGGAAGAATGGTAAGCTGTGAAAGGAAGTAGTCCCGATGAAGAAAAACCAACCTCCATAGAGATGTCGAGTGAAGGACATACTTGTGGCACCCAACTGCATAAATTGATCATCATGTCTGCAAAAAAATTTCATTTGAAATTCAAGAGCTTAGATGCACCTTTGGATCAAATTAACTTAATTTTTTAAATTCAATATACTTCTTGCTGTGTTATTCAACCCCTTTAGTAGAATATCCAATCATAATATTGTTGTTAGACTTAATACAATACATAATGGCCGCTGATATACCCCCCCCCCCCCCGGCGTAAATGGGGGGTGATTTAATCCATCGGGGGGGGGGGGGGGGTCGCAAATATATCACTTCACTATATAAAATAGTTCTTCTAAAACTGCTTCCATGGTATCTCGGAGCCACCTAGACATGTTATCATATTTTTCTTCTAAAATTGTTCTCATTAAAGATGGATTTTCATGGTCTCATAGAGAATAACAAGATAATACCTAGTAGAACTTGTATCTTCGCATGCAACATCGGCAGTTAAGTGCTATAAAAGGAAAAGGGGAGATTAGTTCAACCCAAGTTATTGGTTTTTATTTTTTTGTTAGTCAGCTGGGGTCAAACACAAGACCTCAACTTGGATCGTTCAACCTAACCGCTGGAGCATTAGGATCACCAAGCAAGTTTTTTATTAGGGTTTGGAAAATGAGAATGAAGAAAACAAGAACATGGAAACCAGGTTTGAGCCCATGACATACCCACCAAATTACGTCGTGAATGAAAGAGGGGAGAATGAAGTAATAATTAAAAAAACAATGAGGGTTCCATAGAAGACTTGGTTTTCAGTCTTCCAGATTGAGAATTAATTAATTAATGTATTTATTTTTAAACAATAGCAGGGGTTTGATCATGAAGAAACAAATTCTCAAACTCCCAAGCACAATTGTATTATTACCAAAGTCGCATGTGACTGTGTGTTGCAAGTTGCAACTTACCCACCAGAGAGAGAGAGAGAGAGAGAGAGCTCACCTCATTTTTGTTTGCTTATCCATATGAACATAAAGGTGTTGGGATAGGTGTCTTGTTTTCTATACAAATAGGAGACTCCCTTTGATTTGGGTTTCCTAGTATGACTAGAATCGAAAGAGGAGAGTTAGGTTTCCTAATTTTACTATGCTAGGTCTAGGTCTTTTAAGATAGAAAATTCACACGACCATGTGTGGGTAGTGAGAGAAACACACAGAGAGAATTGACAGAGAGTTAATTTCTTCTTGGGTTTTCTCATGGGTTTAGAAACTGAGAGGGGGTCTTTTGTTCTCTTTACTTTGTGTGTACGGTCTTGGGGTTCATTTCGCCATTCACAATCAGTCTCTATCTATCTATCTGTCTGATCCATCCATCTAGTTGTATCCATGTACCTAGCTACTACCAAAGCCTATTCTTTTAGGCTATAGAAGTAGGGACGACAGAACAAATCTCGGATTCTCACGCCTCCCGGTCGGCCGTGTTTGTGACCAAGGGAGGGGCTCCCGAAGGGAATGGGAGAGCCTCCACAAGCGCTTCGAGTCAACCCCATTATAATCTTATTATATTTTTATTTCTGATAATGGAAGATCATAGAGGGCGAGCCTTGGCGCAACGGTAAGGTTGCTCCATTGTGACCTAGTGGTCACAGGTTCGGGTCACGGAAACAGCCTCTCTACAAAGTAAGGTCCTGCTCGTTTGAAATTCTGACCAGCTTTTGTGACTCCAATACCGATTATTGGACTTAATTTTGTGTCCAATAATTGGTACTGAAGTCACAATTAGTTATCAGAATCTTAAGGCCCTTTTGTTTTAGACTGTGACAACCGATTGTAAGCCCCATGTTATCTCACCATTGGATTATGTGCTAGATGAAGTAGTTTAGATATATTAAGAAATTAATGTAGATTAGGATGATTTGATTTCATGTTTATCTTTATCTTCCTTGCCTATCTCCTAAGTGCTCTATATAAGCACTGTTTAGGATTTGATTGTAATTAATTGAGATTAGTAGAAATCTCTTATTTTAATCATTTATACTTCAATACCCCAAACTGATTATTGACACAAGATTAAAAGTAATTTTGAGTCTAATAATAGGTTTGGAGATCACAATTGGTTGCCACAATCTAAAACAAACCGGGCCTAAGCAATTTTGTTAGCATGAGGCCACCGAGCAATGCACTATATACCACAGTATGGTCATCTGCATTAACACTATGATTTTGAGATCGATGTTTTCAAGAAAGATTACCAGCATTAGAAAGATCCTCAATGGGCCGTTGCAACCTTGCAAATGTCTAGGGGTTCTTTGAATGCCTTTAAAGATTATTTTCATGTAATCTTATATGCAAATGATTTTGATGTTATATATGATTATTTGTAAATAATGGTTATAATAATGTTAGAAATGATGTAGGTAATGGCTTCCAGAGAGGCTTTAACACTCCATTTTCAAAGAGGCCTACGTCTTAACAAGGACTGTTTGGCCTTAGAAGCATCATTTTCAATGAAAGGCATGGTCCCAACCTCCAACTTCTTAGGTTTTTAAAGGGTGTCCTTAAAGGGTGTCTTTGGATTGTCGGAATCAGGAATCAGAATTGACATCTGATTTCTATTCCGATTTCCTTCTGATCAGAATGGAAATATTTTAAATAAAAAAATTAATTAAAAATCTAATTAAAAGTTCATTCTTGGGTTTGGACCTGTTGCTCAATCGTTGAGGCTTTGTATCTCAACCTAGAGGGCCTGTTTGATTTGAGGTTAGGTTTGTTGGGATAAAACTAAACCCTGAATAAATACGAATTCAGCATTTGGTGAACACTTATCCTAGATGTAAACAATCCCAGCTTACCTACCAAATAAAAAGTGTGTTTTGATCAGACCAGTATCAGAATACCACCTCTTAGGGCAGGAAACATATTTGGCATCTTTTTTCCCTTTTAATAATAATAATTTTTTTTTTATAATAAATTTCACCCTGGTGTCAACTCCACCCCTTGATTCCATTCATATTTTTAACCAATTGCCAAATCAGGCGGAATCGGAATAGGATACTAGTTCCAACACCTGATTCGAAGTTTTGGCATGCAAAGTGAGTGCAGCAACGTATCATGTGAAGTGCTTGTATAAAATATTATTAGAACAAAATTGTACTTAAAAAAGCATGGATATTTCAGGATAAACTGTCTAGAAAGGACAGCCAATCTCAGGAACATCTTATCCGGGGACGTTGTTATGCCCTTTTTGAACAACCTCTCCCTCTCTTTAAAAGCTCCTCAGTCAGATCATCAATTTGTCCGAGTTTCGTCCTACCAAGCTGATCAAAACTTCTTTTGGCTCACCTGAATTAATTAACTAAAAGTTAACCCGCTAATCATTGAGTTGCACACATCGAGTCTTTTCTTTTTTTTACCTTGGACTCACAATCAGTTCTCAAAATCCAAAACGAACGAGGCCTAAATGTAAATTTCATTGTCCAATAATCAATTTTGTACTCACAATCAGTTCTCAAAATTCAAAACAAACAGGCGAAGGGTACTGTCCAACCTTGTCAATAGCTGGAGGGACCATGCTAACAAACCTAAAAGGTCTCATTGTATAAGTAATCTCTCTCTCTCTCTCTTAGCTGGGGTTAGGCAGACCCCTACCAGATATATTAAAGAAAAAGACAGATACAACATGAAAGCCAAAAGGCAACCCCACAGCATAAAGGGGAAACAAAAAGATCTCCAAAAGGAAAGCCAAAAGGAACACAAGAGAGGGCAAGAGGGCCCCAACCCCTCTCTCTCTCTCTCTCTCTCTCTCTCTCTCTCTCTCTCGTGTTTATTTTAATGAACAAGTAAGATCTCGATCTAGTTAAATTCTCAAATTCAAAATTAGGATTTTGCTTATAAAATTCAGGTTTTAGCGTAAAATCCTGGATTATAAAATCCATGTATCCAAACAGCTATGGCCATAAAAGATAATTTTAAAATACTGTATTATAAAAGGACATGGAGTGCGAAACATGCATCACTAAAGATTGCGGTCCGTGTTTCTCACCATATCATTTCTTTCTCTAACTCCCTTAGAAGTCAGAAAAGAATCGAAATGAGACTTGGTTTCCAGCTTATGTCAGCTCAGCCATCAATTTCCAACCTGGCAGTTTTTTCTTGACATGATCTAAGCAATTTCATTTTGACCCACTTATCAATAGCTCTCTCACACAGCAACTTAAAATATATCAGCACGGGCATGTTTATGGCATATTTTGTTATCACCCTCTCTCTCTCTCTCTCTCTCTCTCTCTCTCTCTCTCTCGCGCATGAGACACCTCAAAATTGATATTGACACTCCCTACTGTTCTAATTACCCCTCATTTTCTTCATAGATCCCTTCTCTCATCCTAAGTGAAATATTTCACTCTATATTTGATATCTACACTCTCGTCCAAAGTGTCAAAGTTTCTTACTGTCCTTGCCGTCATTATTCTAAGTAGCTAATTGCCACTCTTTATTTTCCATTTTATCTGAGTTTCTTTTTTTCTATCTCCAAACTTTTCCATCTTTGGTTTATTTCAGTTGTGGTACCTCATTCGAGGTGTGTACTTGGAATATTGGCTCCTTTTAGTTTAGGTGCTTCATTTCTTTTGAAGTTCGTGCCTAAAAGAGAATTTCAATTCCATGAGGATCGGTAAACAAAACCGACCCATATTGTCTTGACCATAATTAGAGTTTAATACTGTACTGGTTCAAAACAACGTAGTAAAAAAATGGAAATACAAGAAACATAGTTTATAATTTTGTCATTTACAAAATATGGTGGGGTTAAATTGGAAAGTTGGCCAAAAAGATTTGTTTAAAACGTTTAAAACGCATTTTAAACGTGTTTAAAATGTTTGCCTAAAAAAACAGAGTTTTATTCATTGTAAAAGTTTCAAACGGAGTTTTAAACGGCACACAGATAAAAGCGTTTTTTTGAAAAAAAAAATTGCCATTTAAAACGGACTTTTGCTAACTATGGTCTTGCCCATAAAGGCTCATTCTAACTCATTGTGGTATTGGTCCATTAAGGCCCATGTTCAGAAGGATCGATATTCAAAACTGGCTTATGAATTCGCCCATCGAAGCTCAAGTCAAATCCATTTCATTAAAGAAGTGGTCTATTATGACTCATTGAATTTTGTTACCACTCTTCTTTGCTCAGCGCCAACGTCTTTTAGCAATCGGCACCAATCATTGTAATCAAATGTCTTCGGGAACAAGCATTTGTCACCGAACATCTTCAACAATGTGCATCAAACAAGCTGATGGTAATTATTGGGGATGTTTGTCATCAAATGTCTGTAGAATTTTCAATCCACATACATTTGTGGAGGCATGTTAGAATATATAAGATCCAATTGTTCGATTATGTGTAGATCTCACCGTTATCATCTTGGAGATAGATTAGGTAAGTGGATTAGAAGAGGTAACCCAGAGAGATTAGGAACGTAGATTGGATTAGGTAACCCAAAGAGATTAGGAAAGTAGATTGGATTAGGATTATTTCCTTCTATAATTATCTTGTTTCATTCTATGTTTGTCATGTAAGTGCTCTATATAAGCACACTTTGAGATTGACAGTATCAAGTGAAGATTAGTGAAAATCAAATTTCTTCATTGTTTCACAGCTCTTACGTCGAAGAGAGGATATCAAACCTATTTAAGGAAAGAGCAAACCTGGCATTGCTATTCACATGAGAAACAAATGCATAAGGATTTTCGCATCCGGCACACTCGAGACCAAATTAACAGCCAAGATGGGTCGAGAGATTCTAGCATAGATATCACAATCTTCCATTGTTGCGGCCTGGTAAGTCAATCTCTCTCTATATCTCTCTCTAGTTCAATTTCGGATGCATCCTTTTCTCAGACGAGGAGTTTGAATAGTTGCACGATATGTTTAAGAAGTTCATGCACAAAGGAGAGAATAATCGATGTATGGTGGCAGACTATCCTCACTCACGCAATTTCAACTCACGTGAGGTCCACGTGTGAGTAACTATTTTATTTTACTTGAAGATTAAGGAATGGCAACCCTCACACGCGCTATTACATTTACACCCCGAGCGCAAGATAGCTTTGCTACCGCCTTAGCCCAATCTACTGCCTCCGAACCCCACGCGCACGCTACATTATCGTGCGAATCTCACACATGCATGTAGCTGATTTTATTCAGAAATGATTTTTCACACCCTATAGGATAATGCGCCCCATTTTTAACGTGAATTGTGGGCATCAAGTCACTTTAAAATGGGGGCGCATTTTCCTACCGTGGGGGCGAAAAAATCATCGCCCTGATTTTATTCCCCATACAGATTACCACCAAAGAGAATAAAACGGGATAGGCAGAGAGCGAGAGAGAGAGAGAGACTAAAATCACTGAATCTGCGTTTCCGATAAAATTCAACAAAACAGAAGAAAACAAAATCTCGTTTCTTCATTTTTAGAGAGAGAGAGAGAGAGTCTTCCCATGAGTAACACGCTTGTGATTTTACTCTTCTTTTCTCCACCATGGATTTTTAGGCCCCTCAAAATCCCCCTCAGATCTACTACATTTCATCTCCAAACCCTCTAATTTAAGCCCCTATCCCCACCAATTTATAATTCCACCCCCCCATTTTGCCCTAATTTCCCTTCTTAAGTTATAGAAATATGACTGTAGCAAACCCTAGGCTCCATGAAACTTTGCTCTGAATTCTCTTCTAATCCGATGGTTTCACGATAATCCGATCGATGACGAGAAAGCTTAAGGAACGAACCCTAAAAGAGCTCTACGATCTCACTGACAAGCTTTTGGAACCGGAGGCATGTAAAAATTTTTGCTTTTTTTTTTTCTCGAATTAGGGTTTCTCGATTGCATCAGATTGCGTTTGATCATGTTCTTAGTTCTGCGATTTGGTTTCGTACTTGATTTTCTTGTTTGGTTGATAAATTAATCGAAAGATTATTTTTTTAGGGTTTTTTTTTTAATCTTTCTGATCGCATTGGTTTGGAAAGTTAGGGTTTTTTCCCTTTTATCTGCTCCGAGTTATATAGTATTCTTGTCGTGATTGTTACTGGATTACAGTTTTTCTTATTTTTTTTAATAATGGGGTGAGATGCAGTTCGTACAATCATTTGATAGTTTCTTGGATTGGCATCGATCGTTATATTAATTGAATGAAATGTTCATTTCATGTTCCTTGACAGAAAATGTGTGCATTAACTCAATCATATGAATTCAGTCTCCAGTAAATTATCTTAATCAGTTAATCATCTGTTCCGATCATTGATATTCTGAAGTTTATTGGTTCTGACTGCTGTGATTTAGTTTTTTTTAAACTGTTACTGTATTGGAGAGGGTAATTTATGTGGTTTTAATATACTATTTAGGTCACTCCAGTCCTGAAAGGGAGTTGCAGGATACAAGGACCCGTGGATGAGTTGGACCATGATCTTCAAAACAATACGGTAAATCATCTATGAAACAAACTGGATAGTTTGCTTATGTGTCTATGCCTAACATATTGTATAAACTGAATTTAAACATGTTAGGATACTATTGTGATCGTTTCTTAGGCATTACTGTGGTGCGTCAGTTTATCGCCAATAAATTTGGCAACTGGAATCATAGTTTGATCCACTTTTTAGTTCACTTAGACTAGTTACAGTGACAAATGATTTGTCAATTGCTAAATCAGGATTTGATAATATAGTTTCTTCTACATGCCTATTGATTTTATCTTTGATCCCATGTCAAAAACCAGCTATGTAACTGTAACCTTCAATCCAATATCAAGAATAAATTACAATACTGGGTAAATCGGGATATGATAATATAGTTTTTTCTATATGCCTATTGATTTTATCTTTGATCCCATGTCAAAAAACATTTTTGTTACTGTAATCTTCAATCCAATATCAAGAATAAATTATAATACTGGGCAGGATACTTTTCTTTCATTTGATCATTTTTTTGTCAAAATGGTATTGCCTGCCCTTGTTTAATAGCAGATTTTGATATTACTTCCTTCTTTGGAAATTGTATGAGCATTTACCGTGTTCTACCACTCTGTCCTGTTTGGTCTTCACAAACCTAGACTTTTGCCTCATTAAATTAAAAATGCTCTATCTAATGAAACAATAACCTTGACCTGATGTATAAAAACTATATAAGGATAGTAGTGATAGTAATGCACAGGGGAACATAAGGTCCTTCTCCTCCTCCTCTTGGTATTAGTTGGTATTCTCTTGGCATATCTAAATTTCAGACTTAAAAGATCTAACTTGGTCAACTAACTTGATTTTGATCAAGTTCAACAAGTAAACCAAGGCATAATGGACAAGTTCTCTGGCTTGGTTGCAACAGGCTAGGGACCACACCTAGTCAGCTTGGATTAGCGCCTATCAACCACATTAATGCTTTTGATTCTGAAATCCAAAAGTGCATAATTTGCATGGATCTGTTTTTTATGTGATGCCATAGGTCAAAATTATTCAACCTCTCAAGGCTCTACTTACCCTGCTGTTATGTATTTTGAGGGTGTTTGAAAACGCAATGTACATTTTAATGTATAACTGGCACTCAACATAAACACGTTCACAAGCACGCATCTGTGCTTATGTACGTGGATGTATTCATATGTATGTATGCGTGGTGTATTGTTCTTAAATGACACTTTCTTGGAATTTCTTATGGAAATTTATCGGTGTCACATCACGCCATTAGGGTGTCCTTTCTTTCTTTTTTCTGCTGTTACTATGTTTCGAAAATTTTTCTATAGGATTCATTTCATAGAAGAGTGGCAAAGTTTATTGCCGGCTGCCAACCTGACGCCAACCCTCCTCCTTTATACTGGCTTGGGACAGGCTGTGAAAATGATCCATGTGGACAAACCCAACTAGTGCCGGGATTAGACTTAGTCAATTTGAGCCTGGTAGATTCTTTCACCTCCTTCATGAAATTTTTCTAAAGGATTCATTAGCCGACCCCAACTAGTTTGGGACAAAGGCTTGGTTGAGTTGAGATGAGTTGAGTTGTTACCGTGTTTCGACTGATGAAAAATTATTGTCATTCTGATATGTAGATTTATGGAATGATATGTTTTATTTGTCATTTGGTATTCATTGGAAAATGAACATACACCCCCTCTTGTTTAGTTTGTTTTAACTTTTGAATGTTAAATTTTCTCCACTGATAAATCTTGATAGTATATTGGGGATATAATGCCGATGTCCACTAATTGAATTTTCCTTTTCTTGTTCTATTATTAGCAATTTTCAAGCTCTGATTTGTATGTTTCTGTTGTGACTGATATTTCTATAGGTTTTTTTGTCTTGATGAAATCCTCATCACTTCTTTCTCAATAGGAAGCATCTCCACCTGAGAGAAAAAAATCTAAGGGTTCTCTCCATGAGAATGTCCGTATGAGAGCAGAGTCCGGGGCATGCAACGTATGTGCTACTCCTTGCTCATCGTGTATGCATTTCAATCGAACTGTATCAGCTATGGAATCAAAAGTTGAAGACGAATTTTCAGAAGAAATCTGTAAGGGGAAGGAGACAAATCAATGTTCCTATAATGACCGGCAGCATACAGCTAGTGAAACAAATAATTTACTCAGTGCAAGTTCAAGTCATGATTCATTCTCTGAAAATGCTGAAAGTAAAGTAACTATGAGGACATTTGATACATCTGATGTATCCGAAGATGGTGAAATGCTCCCAAAGTTATCGTCAATTAGAACAATGGGTAAAGTTCAGCCTCTTGACAGACCACGGGATGTTGCTGCTCAGGATGACCTTTCCTATCACAAACCCTTTCCATCTTTGTTTCAAAGAACCTCATCCAGACAATATGAGGAGCGAAGAGGATTAGAATGCCATGGTGATAACATTTTGTGCGTTGCTGGAGTTAAAGATGCAAATATATCAATTAACAATCATACTGTTGACTTAGATAGGAAGAATGTTTCATGTAGTTCTGCTAACAGTTTTCTTATGGAAGGTGTTGAAAAGGCAATTCAACCTCAAAATGCTCCTGATTGTGTGGCTAATTGTCATCGTGAAATCGTTGAGAGCAGGCATAACCCTAGGAGGTCAAGCACTTTTATGAAAAATGATTTTTGTAAAAAGGGTTCTGGTATTACTTCAGATAATGCCGGCCTTCCCCAGAAACCTGATCCAACATTGTTGCCTTCCTCAAAAGATGTCTATGTAGGCAATGCTTCACCAAAGTTACGAAGTGACAATACTGGAGATTCCAAGGATATGGAAGAAAATTCAAGTTCTCAGCTCCGGAGAGAGCCTTCTCAGTGCTCTTTGGAGAAGGTAGACTCTTCATTGGCAGGACCTGTGACAGCCAAAAGTGCAGATCAACTGAAATCTGTTGTGATTGACTCTACTAATATCCTTCTTGGGACTGAAGATAGCAAAGTAGGTCGGGTGAGAAGTAATTATTCCTTTGAGGCTCCAATGAAAGTTTATCCGTGCTTGGGCACGGAAATTGATGTGAATAGTGAGAGCCTGCAGTCCAAGTCTATGAATTGCAAAGACATAAACCATCAATTTGAAAAGCCAAATGCTTTGTTTGCAGCATCTGATATCCAGGAATCATCATTGCAATCTCAACCCATCTCTGAGAGTGAACAGTCTGGATCAGATATCTTGGAGCAAGATGTGAGTACTAATTCCTCCTTTGCTTATGTTTTCCCTATTGTTAATTTGTATTTTATGTATTCCAGTTTATACTAATCTATATCTGGTACAACTCCTCAATTTATAATAATGTTGACATCCTTCAGCTAGCTAAAAGGATTTCTTGAATGTTTTTCAATTTGAAATAGTTGCTGCTATAGCTTCATTAGAAGCCACTTTGGATCTCAACACATCAGAAGTTAGGTGACCATTCTAGTAGCATGTTATCTGTAAACACCTAGAAACAAAATGGACTGCCATACATCCACAATTTATTTTAGGGGATTGATATATGCACGTGCTACTATCAAGAACCTCATGACCTGAATTATTGTGTTGTGCCACCCTATGGGCTGTAGCAGTAGGATTTTTGTATGCGAGGAAGGTTGCTGCCCCGAATCCCAGGATCTCATTTGTGGAAGGGGTTTCTGGCAAGGGTTGGTTAGGTTCAGTGGTTCAATGGGGGAAGATGTTTTTGAGGGATTGAGAATGCTGGATAGGAGTGTATCAGATCAGTAACTCATTTGAGTTTACTTGGTAGAGGATGTCAAAGATAGGTCTGTAAGAAAAATGTTGGCTGAGCGTAAAGATGGGGAGGGCTATGTATTAGGTGGTTGGGTGGTTGATTGAGTCGGAGATTCGTTAAGAGAGGAGGGAGGGTGAGGCTGTCAGCTCGTTTTATGGTCACGTGGGATTCTCAGTGGGTCCAAAGAGAAGTGCTTTGGGGTGGTGTTTTCGATGGTTGCTGAGTGTGTGACTGCAACTGGACATGTGACCTAGTTGGCAGAGGGCTATGGATTTCCTTCTCGGGCAAGGGAGTTTCAGGAGCTGAAGCTGTGGGATTTTGTTAGTGCCATGATGAGCATGCAGAAGGTTCACCAGACATGCGGAATTTCATCTGTTTTTCCTTCTTTTTTTAACTGGCTGGTGTAACTAATACTGTCCCAACCCATGGGATGCAATAAAACGACATTTGAAGTTCTGCATGCAGATATCCATCTTGTTTATTCTAAGTTTCTAACCGCTACTTATATTACTTCTTCATGGAAATAGTCCGAGGCAATTAATGCTGTCCTTGGAAAAGTCTCTTTTTTTTAAGATAACTGAATTTATTAAAGCAGCAACCGAGAGAGTCCTCATGAAACTGTATTCTCCATGTTAATTGCAGTTTCCTTTTGGAACATTAACAATGCTATTTGTTGAGTATTTTTGTGACTTGTGGAAATAGGTCAAAGTCTGTGATATCTGTGGAGATGCGGGCCAGGAGGAGATGCTTGCTATTTGTAGCAGATGTAGCGATGGTGCGGAACACACGTAAGTGGCACTTTTACTTTATGCTCTTTAAATTTTAGTTGTATGATTGTTTTAATCATCTAATTGAATTGCACGCATTTTATTTGTTTGTAGAAAACATGCTGACACTGTTTATTGTCAATTAGTTATTGCATGAGAATAATGCTGGATAAGGTTCCAGAAGGCCGGTGGCTGTGTGAAGGTTGCAAGCTCGAGGAAGATGCTGAAAACCAACAACCAAATAAAATTGAAACAATGTCAGCAACTCCAACAGCACCATCATTAAATGAAATAAGTCAAAATAGTGGAGACACCTTCAACCCGAAGGTTCTGTCTAAGTTGGATATCATAGCAGAAGAAGAAGAGGCAAACCATGCTGGAAAAGTTATTCCAAGTCCCAAGGTCTCTGCTAAGAGACATGCCGACAATCTGGAAATTTGTCATATATCAAAAAAGCAAGCTATTGAAATTGCTGGATCCCCAGGGGCTCAAATCCCTAGCAAAAGTGCATTTTCTAAGGAGAATTCATTCAAGAACTTGGATTCAGGGAAAGTGAAACCAGCAGCTCATCACGCAACTTCATTTGGAAGCCGCTCTGCTAATAATTTTCAAGAAACTGCCCACTCTCTTGGTACTTCTAGTCCCAACTCATCAAGGATGCAAGCACGGCTTCAGTCTCCTCTGGGTAAGTTCACACATGGATTTAAATTTCGGTTTTGGTTTCGGCCTTGGTCGAAATTCGGAAATTTCAGCCGAAATCCGGTAAAAAGTATAAATTTATTATTTTGGACCGAAATTACCAAAATTTCTGTAATTTCCGCCGAAATTTTTTAAAAATAGTACTTTTTTGAAAAAAAAAAATCAATTTGTCGAAATTTCTTAAATTAATTTCCCAAATTTTGAATTTCGGCCGAAATTTGGGAAATCCGAAATTTCGTGAGTGCACATACCTTAGGTGTTAGCTAGCTCGTTGCATTCACATAAACAGCATTGCATTACCTGTGGGATTATAGTTTTTTTGTTTGTGCCAAAGTATTTCTGAAGCTCTAGATCTGTGGTCCTTCGCAGGTACATTATCACGTTCAGCTACTTTCAACGGCGTAAACACAATGCATAAAGTCAAACAGGTCCCAAAAGTATCTGAAAAGCAAAAATTGGCTACAGAATCTACTAGCAGTGATGCAAGAAAAGAGGGATCAGTTCGAATGTTCAACAAATCTGCTTCATTAAAAAATGTGAGTTCTAGTCACTTAAATGCAACTGAATCAAAGGGCAAAACGCAAGATCCAAGACCCTTGAAGCTAGGAAAAGATCAAAATCTTATAGAAAGGAAGAATTCGTTTAAATCAGATCGTTCTATGGTCAGTTCATCGCCAAAGGCTGCTACCAGTATGTCTCCTCTGAAGGCTGATCCAAAAAATGTGTCCCGTGATCCAAAGGCCGGGCAACATGATGTGAAACTAAAAACTTCATCTAGCCCAGCTGTTTCTAATAAAGGACTTGTAAATGCAATTGTTTCAGGTGGGGAGCTACTTACTCATTTTAGGTTCTGTTGGTATTCATATGTTTTCCGTATCTGTTTACTCTTGCCTTTTGTTTTAATCTACTATAGCAATTTTTTTTGTTATGGTATTTAGATGGATATGGTGAAGTCAAGAACCGGTCATCATCTTTATCCAGTGGTTCTAGATCTCCATCCTCAAATGGCATGTGCAATTCGGAGGAACAAAAACCGTGCCAAGTTGGTAAAAGTATCCAATGCCATAGATGTGGTGAAAGGGGCCATATTGCACAATTTTGCACAGTTGGCAGTCTCCGCCTTCCTGCTTTTAAGGCAAAAAGTTCGCAGGAGATGACAAACAAAAGTAGTAAGTGGAAAGATGCTGTAAAAGCAGCCACAGCACGGACTAAAGTTCATAAGAATGATAGAGTTCCCGATCAATCTGATAGGTTATCCAATTCAAGTACTGATTTGTGCTCTGAAGTGCTTTTTAAGGATCAATTGTCAAGTTCTATCAGTTGTGTGAGGGATTTCCCTTCATTTGATGGGGTGATTATCAGGCAAGAGACTTTGAGAAGTTCTACAAGTGATTCTGGTAGAGCTGCACCTACAATCAATGTTAAGCACCCGACAGAAAGAATAAGTTCTGCCAGAGAAAGAGACTTGAATTTTATTCCTACCATTTCAGATGAGTCTAATCTGAAGCCTTACATGAGAAAGCTGCCTGGTCTAGCTCCTTTACTTGCAATTCCTTCAAGAATTTCAGCCTTTCCAGAGCATTATTACATATGGCAGTATGGACCTTTTCCTTTGAAATTTTGAATTATTGGTAAAGGATATAGCGGTTTAGTCATTATATTCTGTTTCTTGTCTTTTTGGAATTCCTAATGTGTTTCACTACTACTTGCAGAGGCAGTTTTGAATTACAGAGAAGTGGAAGACTTCCTGACCTTTGTGACGGGATTCAAGCACACTTGTCAACTTGTGCATCATCAAAAGTCCGTGAAGTAGTGAACAAGTTTCCTTACAAAGTCCAATTGGAGGAAGTTCCTAGACTGAGCTCATGGCCGTTGCAGTTTCAGGGAAGCTGTGTGACAGAAGATAATATTGCTCTCTACTTCTTTGCCCAAGATATTCAGAGGTTTGTTTTCACACATTTACTTCTTTTTTCACGGCAAAGCGGCAAATCTTGTCTTGCATGCTGATGTATTTGTTTTCCATAGCACAGTTACGAGAGGAATTACAAGAAGTTGTTGGAAAATATACTTAAGAATGACTTAGCTCTCAAAGGGAACATTGACGGGATTGAACTTCTAATATTTGCATCAAACCAGCTACCTGAGAAATCCCAGCGTAAGAATAATATTGTAACATCCATGTGTACTATTGAATGACATGTTTAACTTCTATATTAACTGGGCATGTTGTTGAACTCGCTTACTTTTTTGGGGAGGTAGGTAAGCTGGGATTGAACCTCTCATGGTTGAAGGACAAAGCCTTGACCAATTGAGCTAGAGGCTCAATCCCAACTCACTTGCTTCGATTAATGGATTATGTCTGCTTCCACGAACAGATATTAACATCCTTGCCATTTTTAATTTAGTTTTGTACTCCATTATATTTGAGAAAAGCTGTCTCAGTTAAATGTTCTTTGCAGGTTGGAACCGATTATTTTTCCTGTGGGCTGTTTTCAGAGAAAGGAAGGAAAATTGCTCAGAATCATTATCTGGCTCTCAAAAGAAGCTTTGTGGGGCCAATTTAGGTGTTGAGTCCTCAGTCCAAGATTTGCCTACTGTCATGGCTGAGGGTACTGTACCTCAGAAAACTTTTCACGACCATGTGGATAATGAATTGTCCACATGTGACGTATCATCCAAAGTATCAGAAGCAGTCAAGTCAAGCGCCTCTGTGCATTTTCCGTCTTTGTCATCTTACTCGAGTATGGATGGGAATTGTCATGAGAAAACATCATCTCTAAATCAGAGTTCTATAGGTTGTCATAAACTTAATCAGTCGGCAGTTGAGGAAATACTTTCATCAAAGAAGCACACTTCATGTTTATCTCCTGAAATGCCTCCATCAACTGGTGTTGGCCATCTGCCTAGTGTACTTGAAAACTGTTCTTTGTCAAAGATTCCATCAAGTGAATCACAGTTGTGCTCAGAAGTGAAATGCAACAATACCCTGGTAAAATGTTTATACTCTTTCTTCTCTGTGTACAATGCTATACAAACCATCTCATCTTGCTTCTTGATTGCTTTTTCAAATATATTTATTAAATATGCAATATCTTGAAAACTGTTTCAAATGGGGGAGCAGACGTTGATTGCACAAGTTACTGCACCTATGGTTCTATGTATTGCGATGTGAGGTCTGGCACAATGTCTGTGTATGCACTCAACACAACTGGTTCTTGTCCTTTGGTAGTTTGACTTTTACTTGAGTAGATAGGGAATGTGCCCAGTATGACCAGTTTAGGTACCCTGTTATAGGCATATGTGGTATTAAAGATGTTTGAGATTTGGTTTCTTTCCTTCTGTTTTTCTCCTTTTATTATTACTCTGCTCTTTTGAGCATAGTTTTATTATTGGAAAATATCGGCCGATATATATATATATATATATATATATATATATATATATATATATATATATATATATTGACCTTTATATTGTGAGATATCGAGCAATATATTATGATATTTTAATGCTCCGATTTATCTCAATATTTTGGAATAGCGGTATTTTAAAACCATACCCTTGAGCAAATATTCCATATGAGCTTCAAATAGCACTAACGGATGCTGATGATGTAGCGGGCCTAGATATGATGTTGTTTATTTCACCTATGGTCAAAAAACTGAAAGTCTACATTGAAAATGAATGCGTGATTCAGATTGGGCTCAATAGAGTATACAACTGTTACAACATACTACAGTGAAAATATTTAGTCTGGTGGAAAGTTCATCCTTTATCAGAAGGTATTAGGAGTTTAGGACTACGACAGAGGAAGCTACTGTAAGAGGCAAACATGCATTTTATCTACTACGATGGCCATAGTAGAAAGCGTATGTCGAAGGCGCACCTTATAATTACATTACTTTGGACTGACGAAATGATTGCCCAAAACTACTTGTGCGTTGGAAGTACCTAATTTGTTGAAAAGGACAGTCATTTGTGACAAGCGTGAGGATCACATTTGACAAAGCTCCTAGTGCTAATCCTGACTGTTATACTTGACGGGATAAGTCTTTTAAGTGGGGGAGTATGACATGGAAGATCTTAAGGTACAAATTTTCATTTTGAGGTGTTTTGTTTAAGTCCCTTAAGTTACAGTACGGGTACCTTAGTCTTTTCCCATCATAATCATTTTAGTTTTTTAAGTTACGGGTGTTATGAATAGGCCCTACTAGTCTACTACACATGTATTACGAAAATTTTAAGCATAAAGAGATTTTTAAGTCATTAGAGGGTATTTTAGTCTAAAAGTATAGTTTTAGAACTTTCTTGTTCTCTTCTTCTTCATATATATTGTAAGGCTCAAGGCACTTCTCTTTAATAATAATGATGATAATGATAATGACAATAGATGGTGGATGCTATGGATGACTGAATGAAAATCGTTTTTTTTCTTGCTTTCTTGCAAATCATGGATGTGAAGCCTTACTTTTCCAAGGTATGCGGCCTTAATCCCCTTGGTGTGATGCCTAGGGTTCCCATGGTGCGAAGCTTCGGAATTGATAGTGTGATTCTAGCATAATCTTCTTCTTTGGTGTGAAGCCTTGAGATAAGTAGATTACATCCTAGTGCTTGTTGTTTATTATTTATAATAATATTCGTTCTTCTTTTTATTGGGTTTTCCCCATAAACTAGCTTTCCCTGGAATCCCAAACCGCCATTACTCTTACCCAAAACCTATCTTGCATTATCTCATTTATTTTCTACACCTTCCCGACATTTGTACCTTATAGGCATCCACCTCCAGCTTTCTGGCATACGCCTGCATCTTCTCGGCATACGTCTGCACATTACCAGCATACATCTGCAACCTTCCAAACCTACCCTAAGCCTAGTAGAAATATTTTTCCAATCCAATCACATATTTTAGAACCCTAATTTTCACCCATTCATTTTACCCATATTTTCAAACATATTTCCTCGTATTCCTAAATCATCCGGATTTTTAAATTTCTTTGAAACTCGAATTCCTTCAAGAACCTGCCCTAAACTCCTCAATACGTGATTAAAATCAACAGACATCATGAGACTTTTGGGGAATAGTATATATGAATGAGACTTCTTGGGGAATGCTAGTTTTGGTTTCTTTGGAAAAAATGTGACTTTTGGGAAGATAAGGATGGTGGTCGAAGTATAGTACATACAAATCTAGGTTTGTTTATAGTTTAAAAATGGTAATGTAAATATGCGGGTGAAACAGCAGGTGCAACTGGGCCATATAACTCTCCTATGTTTAAAGGAGTGAGGAGATGATGATATGCATATTTGGGGGTTGGACGTTTTGAGAAGAATCGATGATAGAGATAAGGAGAGATAGTAATAGTACTAGATAGATTTATGGGTGCTCTTGGGGAAGAATATATCTTGGTTAAACTGTAGAGTAAGGTATGCTCTGCGAATGTGTAGGATTCAATAACCTTTATCACTGTCTCTTGGTGGTTCAGGGTATGCCTTGAATTGCCTTAACTGATGCTATGTAATGATACTTGGGACTCTTGGTCTCTAATGTAACTTTCATGGTATCAATGAATATATGTCAACTTTCAAAATAAAATCAGCAGACATAATCCTTCCATGGATCCTTCCTCATCCAGTTTGGTATCAGAGCTGCAAATTAGTGTTTCCTTTGATCATCCTGCATCATAACCTTTCAGTACTTTGATGCTAACATTAAAGCATGTCCACAAAGTGTATGTTGGGTTGGAAGTATAAACCCCATGTAGCCTGCATTTGGAGCTTTTATGCTTGCTGTCTAGTAGGAGTTGATTGGATATGCTTGGTCTCTCTGGTAAAACTTTCATCAAAATTCTTTTCTCCCCCTCTTGCGCCTGTAATTCCCACTTCTATGCGAGGAGATTATTGCTTTCGCACTGCAGTGAGGATGGAATTCACATTTTTACCCTAAAACTTTCATTGGTCGACTAATTTGATCATCAAAACAGAGAGTGGAATATTATGAGGCAGTTATATGCTCTTGGTTGACTCTGATTTTGATGTCCTGAAGATCCAACCCTTGGTTCTGACTTCCGACTTCCTGACAGATGAGAAAATTATCATAGGGGTGTTCTTTGTGTGTACCATGGGTTTAAAGTTTAAACTAACATTTTTAGGAAATCAGCAGTTGCAAGTGTGATTAGGTTGGTCACTGTTTACATGTCTGGGGAATTATTTTTCAGTTTTAAGTAATGTGATATTGAAAGGGGCAACTACTCCTGCAAACCAACTCTTTTAGATCCTTAATTATAAGAACCACAACTATTTTCCACCAATCTACATTTATCTCTGTACACTGCTGATTTAGCAGTGTGCACCTGATATGCATGCACCTTGAGTTTATCATGCCTTGCCAATATTTTTTTTTTCTTTCATTTGTAGCATTTCCACTCTTGACTAATATGTAGCCATTCTGCCTGTAGGAAGAAGTCTTTAGAGATTTAGAGTGCAGGAAGGATTCTGAAGTTCTACCTAGCAATGAAGCAACTACTGTACAGAATGATCTTAATGAATGTAAAGCAGTGCCTATTTACTTGGATGGACAAGCAGGTTCTACTTCAAGCTCACTTGTTAGACAAGACTCTTCAGATATTCCTCCAGCCAGATCATATTCTCTTGTTCAAGAAGCAGGTCCTCTGTATTGCAGAGATCGAACGAAAACAAGGGACCAGGATAAGACGAGTTTTATGGATAATGAATCTTTAGACAGGAACATGTGGAAGGGGCTAATAAAGAAAGAACAAAACAACTGGGAGCTGATATCTAGCAGGAAAGGCCCACACTCAGATTCTCCAGAGACGGCCTCAGAAGCTTCTGGTGAATCATCGAGGAAGACAAGTCAAACAATGGTGTATAAAGAGAAGATGGATCGTATGGAAGTTGAGTGTGGGAAAGAATGTAAGAAAATGAAGTTGTGTCGTAGTGAATCAAGTGATAGGACTAGTTCTCAGGAACAGAGTTTTGGGTATGGATTTTCGCCCAAGATATTTGACCTGGATGCTAGCCCCGTCAGAGAGGAGCAGAAAGCGAATTGTGTTTATGGTGACTCTGGTCTTCCCAAGAACTCGGGAACTTTCGAAAGATACTTCTTTCCAGTAGATTCTGATCCTGTGAGGGACTGCAAAGCAGGCAACGACTCCATACCATTGCAAATAATTTCTTCAGATGATGAAGATCAATCCGAGTCTGATGTCCCAAACCTCGAACTTGCATTGGGGGGCAAAAAGAAATCGCCAAAAGGGGGAAACTTGCCGTTTTTTCTTCAGTTAATAGATGACAAAAGCAACAAAAACAAGCTTCCGGACCCAGTAAAAGATGATGGAGACGATGTTTTTTCAGCTTCTCTTTCTCTCTCCCTTGCTTCCCCTCTCTCCAAAAAGGAAAGAACTGCAAAACCAGTTTCAAAGACAGAGCATCTCTTGCCCGAGAGCCACCATGTTAACACATCAGTGTTGCTCTTTGGTCGCCCTCTTGACAGCCATAGATGAATCCAAATTAGATGCTGCTTGCCTGTAAATAAATCATCAAATGGATATTGTCATTCTATACCATGATCATCGAGGATCAATCACAGGTTCTGTCAGAATCCATCTCTCCTGCTGCCATCTGTTCATAACCATACAAAATCCATTTTATATTTATAATATACTTGTTTGGTTTTTCTTCTCGGTTTCATGGTGCCTTGGTACGGAGACTGGCTGTTTGTGTATAAAGAGAATGAAGGTCGCAGTCTAGTGCCATGCCCCATGCGGGACTCTCCGGATAGATGTGCCTTTAAGCCGTTGGATTTAGACGTCTAGTTTGCTGCTGCTTATGTTCTTGTGCGTATATATAATCCAGGTTACTGTACTTATCAGTTATCATATGGGTCTGAGTTCGTAGTTTTTTGGGGACTAACCATGTGCTCAGTGCACCAGGAAGCTGTACCATGAATTCATCTTCTTCGACCTCACATATATTAAGGTTCGTTTGCCTTTATTTCTGCTTCTCGTTGCTTTTGTTTCTCTCTTGATTGCACAGTTTTTAGTTATTTAGCTATCTGCAGGAGGCTAGCGTTAACGCAAGGATTTACCCAGCTGGTTGATGTGTATCAATTAGAAGTTTTGATTAGGAGAAGTCCATACTCAAAGATCTTGAATTATCTTGAATTTCAACGCTTTGTTCAAGCATGTAAACATCTCGAATCAGGTTCAGTTAGAACTCTAATAAAGCATGTCACCAATGATTAAGGGCGAGAATCGAACTCAGATCTCAGTGAGGACGAGGGAGGGTGTTAAGCTTAAAGCCTTGAACCATCCATGAGCTCTGCAAGCTGACATATGTGCTGATGGGCTCGACTTGGAACCCGGCTTTTGAACCGGAACCAGTGGTGTCTTCATCTATTGTTAAATAATGTGTGCATAACTGTTTCTTATGACCCTAGAATTTCTCACTTGTGTTTCTGTTTGTTGCTTTGTAAAGGGGAAGGGGAAAAAAAGGAATAGAAAGCAAATCTCAGAGATTACTAAATGTTTGAATATAAAACTCCTTTTGTTTTGCATTCAAATGGAGAAAGGAAATAATGGAAGAGTGACAATGTAGGCCTAAACTAATATACTTTGGAAGTTGCTTGGACCCAAATTGGCCCGTATGTTCGTTGGGAGTATATTTCTCAAAACTTTCAGAGGCTGGTTGCAGCATGTAGCAAGATGAAGTATATTGTCTTGCCATGGGAGGAAGGATCTTTCCCTGTGGTTGTTATGAATCACGGCTTGGAAGCTCCATAATCTGCATCATTTAATACTTTTTTTACCTTTTTTTTTGCCCTGTTTGGATTGCAGGAATTTTCAAGTGAAAACTATTCTAAAATTTCCTGCTATTCTATTGCTTGATCACACATAAAGAAATTACTTGAATGAGGTTGGTTCTAGTTTTACTTTGAGGAACCTTCAATTTATGATGATATCTATCTAAGTAGATAGCACCATATCATTCCCCTCTAGACGGCGGAAAGGTAAAAAAAAAAATCTGCCACAAGTGTTTTTCTTGCAATACAAACAGTGCCTTGTTTTCTTATCTGAATTGAACTTGAATCACGTTGGTTCCAAGTTCTAATTAGAGGGGCCTCCAATTTATGATGGCATCTCTCTAAATAGACAGTACCATATCATTACCCTCTAGACCGTGGGAAGGTAAAAAAAATCTGCCACTAATGTTTTTCTTGCAATCCAAACAGATCCTTCGTTTGTCAACACATTCCAAAGAATGAAGAAGATGGGCAGCAGAAATCCTCAAAAATGGCCACTAGAGAAGGGACTTGCACTCCACAAAATCCTGTAAAAAAAACATAAGTACCAGCTTGACAATTCCATAAAAGCTGCTATTGTACTGGAGTCTGAAATTTGGTTTCTGGAAATAAGCACCATGACAAACTTAAGGCTAGTACATAATTATTATAAATTGCCCACAGATTTGGAACAAGGCAATCATCCAAAATGAGTGATATCAGGTGCAGAGTACAACTTTCAAAGCTGATATAAAGTGTAGAGTCTGTGCAGTAAAAAATTTCTACATTGTAGCCTCCACTTCAGAGTCAGTCTCAATGGGCTCCTTCGCTACATTGTTACTACCTCTCAATCGTGATGAAACATTGTCGATTGCAGAATTCAGTTGGCTTATCTTTGCGTTCAATGTCTGTCGAGTCCTCTGCATTTGAATAAAAAATTACAAAGTCAATTCACATTCTCATTTGCGAGTGTATTGTCTATCAAATGAGTTTGGTGAAGATAGTCACCTCTAAACCTTCGTCGTAATATAAAGGTCGCTTGGCTCTTCGAAATCCATATTCATCCTCATTCAGTATGGATCTCCTGATCTGCTTGCCCACAGAAAAAACTTTGTACAATAGAAAAAAAAAATACTCGAGCACGGAAAGCAACTAGAATTAAGCATGTCAAATGGACAGGTTTTCATGAATGCTGAACCTAGAACCACATAGTAACATGGAACCACGATCCTGAAATATTTTTCTCGAACAAAGATGGGTCGGTAATTCCGTTTTTAATGAAAATGCAGCCATCTGGCTGTTCTTGTGCCTGAATTATCAAAACTGAGGAAGGTTAGTATCAACCTGCCGGAATTCAGATTTTGAATGTTAACTTGAGATTTCTCCAAAAAATAACTTAAAAGATTTCTCCAAACAGTTTCACCAGTCCAGCATTCCAGCACACATTTTTTTAGGTAGGTAAGCTGGGATTGAACCTCCGACATCAATGTTGACTCTTAACCAATTGAGTTAGAGGCTCAGCCCCAGCATTCCAGTATACATATCAGAGGGAATCACACCACCATTAAATAGAAGAATATAGAATAGCCTAGGAAAGGAATATCACAAGCACCGAGGCCGTACGGCCCATACCTAAAGGGAATCACACCACCATTAAATAGAAGAATATAGAATAGCCTAGGTAAGGAATATCACAAACACCGAGGCTGTACCTAAAGGAGTTGTGTTAAGATGCATCAGAAACAATAGAAGAAAATTGGAGATGATGGCGAGCTCAATGGAGTTGCAGCAGCCATATGAGCGAGCGAGAGCATGCGCGCGCGTGTGTGTGTGTGTGTGTGTGTGTGTGTGAGAGAGAGAGAGAGAGAGAGAGAGAGAGAGAGAGAGAGAGAGAGAGAGATTTTGGACCAAGTTTATATGGATTCTTTTTTTTGGGGGGAATGGTCAGGTTATATGGATTCTTGTCAAAGCAAAATCCATCTCATGCATGCATCCATAAACGTAGATCAGAAGGAGTACAAACAACCTGGGTAATTGTATTAAATAATGTAGCAATGTTTAACTAATACTGTTGATACAGTATCTCTATATGATGGAGCAAAATGATGCAGATTTGGGAGCTTCAAAGCCATGATTCATAACAACCACAGCCTGGGTAATTGTCACTGCAACATCAAATGAGCTTTAAATGAATCCTCCTTTTATCCACATAAAAAAATGGGTGGACCTTACTAAGCATCTGTAAGGGAGCACCCCCAAAGTTCTCCACGAGATGAGAGATTGAGAAAGGCTCATGATGAACTAAAAGATTTATCATTTAAATCTCAGGTGCAGTGTTAAAGACTGCAAATTGCATAGAAAGCTTGGGTCTTTTTGACATATTCTATTAATTGCAAATAATGAAAACAATCCACTTCTACCCTTAAAAATGAAAACAATCCAATTCTAAGCCAGAGAGTACATCTGCTGCTTGCTTAAACCATATGTCATATTTAGCAACAGTACCATTCCAATCTAAGAACAGCTGATTCAAACAATGCCAATTTAGAAGTGAGTTCTTGAATATTTCAGGTATTCATGAAAAGTGTTATTGAAGTACTAACAGGTCAGAAATAACATTATGTGCAGGAAAAGTACAATTACCTGAGGAGCAAAGACATAAGCTAGTGTTCCAAACACTGCTCCTCCTAGAATGAAGCCAGCAAGAAAATCGCCACCTCCACCCCTTGATCCATCACTACATCCAAGAAGAAAAGCAAAAAGAAGATTGCTAGATGAGTATTGGCACAGGCACCATTAAATAGATTCATTTATGGAAGCATAAGAAACAACAAATAGAGCATTTCCAACAGCCACTCTAGCCTTATGCCACATGTGAATAAAGCATGACAATGTTTCCCTGTTCTAGCACTTATATGGTTCAACCCTTACTAAAATAAACAAACAAAGAAATAAATAAGTGTTCATGAAGTATTCTGTTATAATAACTCTACTTCTCCATATGAAGATATTTTTGAAGAGAGAAAAATAAGGAGTGCAACAAAAGGACTTTCCCAAGAGGTCACGTTACACATCCGCATACTGACAAGTGTGAACTCTCAAACAAAGATTAAAATGCAAAACCATAATTAAATTTTACTCCATTTGATGCATTCTACTGCCCGTAAGTTCAGTCAGAAGTCAAGAAGAACTCAACGCTCATCCATAAATTAATAACCACGGTGTATTATGAGGATTAATCCAATTTGGATAAAGAATAAATTATAGCAATATGTGGCCTTAATGAACACCAAGTTTTTACTTTATGAAAACTAGTTTTTACTTCATGAGATGTTTATAAATTTAAGTGGAACTAACACTCAATCTCTCTTCAATCAAGATGATGTCGCCAAACAGTATGGAGAACTTTTGAGCGTTCAACAAAATTATAATGAGGGGTTAAAGAAATAAAACGAACTTCATGAACATATAAGTTTGAGATTGTCATTCATGATACAACAAAATCCCAGATTTGATTTGGAAACCGAGTTTCTGATTTCCAAGTAAACTCGGAAAACTCGATAGAAACCTGCTGATTTTGTAGAAGTCTACTGACATGCTGATCAAAAACTTCCTGATACCCTGAATGTAGTATGCTTCTGAAAGTTCACATAATTTGGTCTCTCCGATGCTCTATTTTCCATATGATGAAGAGTCCACTCCTCATCAATAGCAAATTCATTGCTCGGTTATCTGATCTCAAAACTTTCCCCATCAAAAACTCTCGAACTACCTTTCCCTCGACAATCTTTTAACCCAGGAATAAGGCGCTCCTTGCTAAATGGCTATGCAGATTTCACAACAAAAAAGAAGCTTTTTGGAGGAACGTTTTGGTGGGCAAATATGAGAATGAGGGGGTGGGAGACAAAAAAAAATAGGTAGAGGTCATGGTTCCCAGGGCATGAAGAATGGGGGTAGAATTTTGAGAGGGGTTGGGAGCTCTCCAGGAATTTAAAGGAGAAATAGATTGTATTAATAACCTGTTTTCTATTTTGGAATGGTCCAATATATCTCAGGTGCGATCCAAATGGAGACTATTCGGTCAGATCCTTCTTCAAGACCCTCAACAATGGCTATGATTCCTCTTAGTCACCCAGGAACAACCTTTGGAAAGCACCCGCTCCACCTCGTATCACAAATCTTTCTTATACTGCTTTTTTTAGAAAAAATCAATACCCAAGACTACCTAGAAAAGAGGAAATTCAGACTCGCCAACATATGCCCGTTGTGCCAAGCCAATGAAGAAATCGTCAATCATCTTTTTGTTCGCTATAAGATCAGCAATTGCGTAGGGAATAAAATTATCAGATGGTTTGCCGTGAGTCAGGTCTTTCCTAAATCAATTAGGGAGCGTCTTCTTAGCTAGAAACTTAGAGGTCCAGGCCCTCTTGGCAAGATCCTATGGATTTTAGCTCCCTATGCCTTCATTTGGTGTATACAGAACAAGGGGAACAACAGAATTTTCAATGACAAAGCATCTTCTAAAGCCAGTTTGTTGTTGAAAACTAAGTTAATGAACATCGGGGTGCGCGAACTGCAGAAATGAAAGTTGGGGAAATTCTTTTTTTTTTTCTCAGCTGATTAGAGGGTGGAAGGTCCACTTATGGTCTCGTGGGATTAAACAGACCATTCGGGCCCCGTTGAAATCCACTGGTGGAGGTTAGCTTGAATTGAATGCTGATCGATGTTGGATTGGTAATCCGGGTTCAGCAGAAGTTGAGGGCTCTATCAGAAACTCTAATGGTGGCATCTTATATTCCTATTAAGGACCCGTAGGGAAGATAGATTCTAATGAAGCTGAAATGCTGGCTCTTCCTACTGGTTTGAGAATCTACCAAGATAGGTTTAATGGTAGATTGGAAGAAGAAGGGGGCTCAGCTAACATCATCGCTTGAGCGAAAGACAATAGTCAGGGTCAGCGTGATTTAGCTCTTTTTGTTGATGAAATTAGGGACAGATGCAGATATAGACAGATTAACTTTACGTGCATTTCTCATAGTATTAATGATTTAGCTGATAGATTAGTGAAATCCGGTGTAAATGGGCATCTACTATTCCAATCGGACACATCCTAGTTCATGAATAGGATGGCTTCTCTATGTACCTTATTCATGAATGAAAAGTTTAGAATATCATACTTGTACTCTGCACAAACAGAGAGACTGGGTTTTGGTTGATTTGATTTTCTTTGAAATGTCAGTCCTGATGGGTTCCCGAACGTGTTGAGCTTTGTAGAACGAAGGTCGCATGACTTGAAGTGGGATCCACCTACATCAAAAAAAAAAAAAAGTTGCATGTCAATCAGGAAAGAAAAAAAGTCAGCATCGCTATCAATCCATAGAAAACATTTGAATTTTTTAATCAGACAACAAACAGAAATCTGACACCACCAAAATAATTATTACCAGAAAACTTTTGTGATCATAAAACTTATATGACCTAATCCATATTGACATAATGGAACAGCTACAGAGAAAACCAAAAATATAAAACAACAATATATGCAACATAAAGGGCACTAGCTTTAATTAACATCCTAAATTGCCCAGAATGCCGCAAAAGCTTCAATCACAGAACTTGATCCCTAATTTGTGTCAATTCAACTCATCTTCACAGTCAATATGCTGATCTTCAAATTGTCTGACAATAAACACATTATAACTCACCATTTATGCTCACGTTAAAATTCACACTTTAAGTGTACATCTTATATGCTATATTGGCTTAGCACACCGATAATCAAGCTTCAAAGTTCAAACCACAGATTTGTCAATGAGGACATTGTTCATTGAAATTACTGATAGACCTAATCTCATATTCATAACCAAGTCACTAATCACCAACCAGTTCACCACAGACACTAGCATGTAACAAATCTACAATTGTCTTCCGTATATGCATGTATAAATGAAATTGGTAGTTACAAGAAGCGGCAAGGAGAAATATAAAGTAAAAATCCACATGAAATATGCACAAATCGGGATAAAGAATTAATTACTGTGTTTAATTTTAATTGTGAAGGGGAAATTAGGGCTTATTTGGAAGCAATCAATTATTTCATTTCCAAAATTATTGTAGCCATTGTTTGCAAATTATCATATTTAACTTCAACACCATCAGCCTCTTTTTTGGGAAGCTAAGCTGAGATTGAACCTCCGACCTCAAGGTTAAAGAACAGACCCTTGACCATTAGCCGTTTGGATACAATAATTTTATAATCCTGGATTTTACAAGCTAAAACATAGATTTTCCAATCTTGATAATGTGCAATCCGTGTTTTAGCTTATACAATCATAGTTTTACTTATAATGGCCGTTTGAATACAAGTATTTTATAATCTAGGATTGTAAAATCCTGGTTTGTACGTGCTAAAACTTGGATTTTATAAAGCTAAAACCTGGATTTTATAAGCTAAAACTTGGATTGTACATTTTCAGGATTGTAAAACCTAGGTTTTAGTCTAGGTTTCAGCTTATAAAATCCAAGTTCTAGCTTGTAAAATCCATGTATAAAAATCCAAGTGCTATTATAACGCAGTCAGGCAATCTGCAACGCTCTGAACATGTATCGAGAGAAATTACTGAAATGAATTATCTAACGCCGATATTGTAAATGAGGACTGAATTGAAGAACCCGCGCGGATTAAAGGAGTAAGAATCGAGAATTTGAATGTTTTTGGCAGTAAAAAACACACAAGGCATCGAGATTCATAGAGAAGAAAGGGGAAAGTGAGGAGTGTTGGATGAAGATAAATTTACCTGTGAGGGAAAGAGCAGAAGCAGAAACCGCCATGGGAAACAAGAGTTGAGAAGGGAAGGAGGGAGAGATTTGATCCAGGCTTTTTCTAGTTTGATTGGGAGGGGAGGGTGAGGATTTTAGGTATCTTAATTCAAGAAAGAACCCTCGATTCTATCGCCAATTTTTTTTTAGCTCCGTTTCTTTCGACGGATAATTAACTCAAACCAAGGAGATTGATAAATTCGCCCTACTCTACGATAAATTCACCCTACTTTACTAAGGGTGCAACACGGGTCTGGTTGGATCGGGTTGTGCTAACCTTGGCCTAACCCGATTCGCATTAATTTGACCCAACTTGAGCCTCGGGTCGAGGATGGCCAACCCTAACCCAATCTGCCTAACCATAACCCAACCTATCGAACCTTTTTTTTTGGGGGGGCGCGGGGTCGGGGGTTAGGGTTGGTTTCGAAATATATAAGCAAAAAAACATAAACCTAAGAAAATGATGATATTAGAGGAAAGAGATCAGGTTCAGATCGGGTTGCCAATGCCTCAGTCCTGACCCCACCTGAAATTAAATTGAGTTCGCTTTTCCCAGCCCAACCCCATGAAATGCCAACCAACCCGAGCCAAAATCTGGCTGAACCTGTCATCGGGTGCGGGCTGAGCCTGTCCCAATTTACATCCCTGCCCCTTTACCCACAAGCAGTACATCTCTCTCCCTCGCTCTCTTTTAATTGTTTAAATCTTCTGAACAAGGTAGGCCCCACCTGTTATTATTCTCAACAATGGTACCCACTATTATCTTTGAGCACAAACCCTCAAATGGGGGCTCAACAATGAATGGTTTATACAGTTGAAGAAGGTAAACACCATACAAAGTTATGTATTTTATTTTAAAAAAAATCACTTGGGGCCACATGCTTCAAAGATCCAAGCCGTTCTTTGTTGGGCCCCAACGTAAATATGCCTTGCACATAAAACCATCTCCACAGGATGATCCAAACCCTCTAACCAAACCCTACAGATCGGAGTGTTGGGATCTTCGTGTGGAGATATTTCTGGGGAAAGTCTATTTACATCGGGGCCTATAAAATAAACACTTTGGATATTGGAATAATTAGAGGTGCAACTTGCTAAAAAAATTGATAAAAAATGTCCGGTTGAACTCAAATCGGGTTGCCCAAGCCCTCAACCCGAACTTGATCCGGGTTGGGAAAACTCAACCCAAACCTGACTTTTTTTTCCTAGGGCGAGTACAACCTAAGTTGTTCCCCTAGAAATAATGGGGAATGCAGTGAATTTTATAACAAATATGTATTTTACTATCTGTACATAGGTGTACGTATTTCTTAAAAAATAGAGTGAGGCCGGACCATTCAGTTCTTCAGCTCCATGTTACTAGATCATGCTCCAAAATTTGTCTTCATTGGGTGATCCTAACCCTTACACCGCATGTAAATCTCTATAGATAGAAGGATTTGGATCATCCAATGGAGATGCTTTTTGTGGCGCTGCATAATTGAAATCTCTATAGATTGAAGATGAGGATCATCCAATGGAGATGCTTTTCGTGGTACGACATATCTACAAGGATTAGGATCATCCAATGGAGATGCTTTTTGTGGTACGGCGTATCTCCAAGGGTTAGGATCACCTAATGAAGATGATTTTTGGAGCACGGTCTAGTAACGTTGGAGCCCAAGAACTTAATGGTTTGGGTCTTGGGCTTCATTATATTTTTCAAAATATCTGCTCGCCCATGGGAGAATCGGGTCCCAACAATTGGATGGCTTTGGAGCACAGTCAATGAATAAGGGTGCAACTTGTTTTGGGTTGTGTCGGGTTGGGGCCAACTTGTACCCACTCCGATGGAGAATTACATCAACCCTAATTTGACCGGACCTGATCCATGCCTCAGTCAAATGTGGGGGGAAGGTGCTCGTAGCCGTGGAAGTTTAAAAAATAAGTTTCAAAACGAGTAATGCTGGAGAAACCAAGAGTTGGACCTAAAAGGAGACCAAACAAATTGATTGACGTCACATCATCACAAGTGATGTGAGATTTCCCTTAAGTTTAGGGAAATCATAAAAGGTAAATATTTGTTTGAACACACGGCATTTTCTCATTTAAGTCCCCTGCTAGGTGGTACTCTCGGTGTCCATGTCATTTTCCTTTCGAAAAAAAGACAGGTTGTACATTTTCATACTGAATTTCAAAATTTTTAACTTTCTCACATTGATGCATCCCCAGATTTTGGGCGCGTCTTGTTGCTCTATGCCTCAACCCAGCACCCGCCTAAAATGAAATCGGGTAACCCTAAACCGACATTAGATATGGTTTGCCCAGCCCGGCCCCAACCTAACCCAAAATGGGGTTGAACCCAACTCAAGCTGCACCCTACGTCTTATCAGACATAGATGAATGAAAATATTAAGAGCATTTTAGTACATTTATACTCGCTATTTGGATAGAGCACACTCCATCAGATTTTGTAGCTTCCTCTGGGTCACGATCCAAAATAAGTTGGACATGTACGGATCTACCTGCTGCGGCCAAATTCAGTCCCCTAACAAAAAGGATCCATCGGGCCGTTTTAGGTCCATTCACACTCAATAGGGACTTCTCCGTAATTTTAATCGTCATCGGACGCACGGGGGCCTGGAGGCTGGGGATGTAATTTGCAAGAAGTAAAGGGCGGTTTCTGCCCCTCGACGAATAATTAAAAGCGACGAATAATTAAAAGCGATATATCGCGACTTTTTGTCTCCTTCCCCTTTCCCTTTCGCTTTCCTCCCGATCCATCGCCCATCTATTCCCCATTTAAACCCCGCGTTTCTTCCCCCATCTGATTTCCCCTTTCTCAATTCTCAAAACTCTCACCTCCTCTTTTTTCTACTCCTTTTCCTCTCCAAAATCATAAAACCTTCCCTTACAAACCCTAGTTCTCCGTTCAAGATCTGTTATATGTGCTTTTTTCGAGCTTCATTTTGTTAGATTTAGGGTATGTTCTAAAGCAGGGGAGAGATAGATGGCTAGGGTTTACTCAAATTGGGAGAGACTGGTTCGTGCGACCTTACAGAGAGAACAGCTTCGAAGCGCTGGGCAAGGCCATGGCCGGACCTCCAGCGGCCTCGCCGGAGCCGTACCTCCGTCACTTGTTAAAACAACAAACATCGATGCAATCTTACAGGCCGCCGATGAGATCCAAGATGAGAATCCAAATGTCGCAAGGATATGTAGGTTTTCTTTTCTTGCTTTTCTTTCTCTCTCTTTTTTTTTGTAGTGTCCCACTAACCTCTTTATTTGGATTTGTTTAGGAAAATAGTTGTTGAGATTTTGTTTAACAACGCTTTCTCATTTTTTCTTATGTACATAACTTTTGATTTGATAGTAGCACCGCACTGACTTAGTAGAATTCAGGCAATAGTGCTTTTACATGAGATGAAGCTAAATTGATGTGTAGGTTTTCTTTTCTCGTTTTCATGAGTTTTTATATGGCATTAGCCTGTATAATCTAGTATTGTTCAAAAAGTACTGTACGGCCTACACCATAGGATGATCCAAACCTTGCATAGGATAATTCCAACCTTCTGATCTATAAAAGTTTACATAACATGCAGTTTCTCTATAGATTTTAGGGCTAGGATCATCTTATGGACATGATATTTTTGGGCACAACCTATTTACATTGTGGCCTAGCAAATGGACGGTTTGGATCACACTATGGTGTAGGCCTTACAGTACTTTTTGAAAAATACTGGACTATACGGGCTTACACCATATAAACACTTTTATTGCACTGTATAGAGCTGGTTTAAATTTTAGTGACTCTTACTGTCCTCTTTTCTTTCTGCGGATTTGTTTAGTAAAATAGTTGTTGATTTTGTCTGCAACACTTTCTCGTTTTTTCTTATGTACATAACTTTTGATTCGATGATTGCACCGCACCGGCGTAGTAGAATTCAGCCAATACTACTGTTACATTAGATGAAGCAAAATTGAATTAGTAAATCATGTCGAATTGGAAGATTGCGGTGTTTGTTTATTGAAATTTGGTTGAGCTGACATCTATAATCCAAATCCTAATTGGACAAATTCATTATGAACAAAACTAAACGACTAGGGTACTAGGAAACCCACTAATTACAGACTGTGAACTAAGCCTGAACTGAACTGAATTATGAATCTGGGAACTGTACAATCATCTAATTGGGCTATTTTTTGGCTTAGGTAACTTTTTTTTTTATTTGCAAAAAATTCACAGTTGAGTTTCACATGGCTTCTTTGATTTGTTTAGTGTGTGAGCAAGCTTATACAATGGCACAAGACCTGGACCCCAACAGTGATGGAAGAGGTGTACTCCAGTTCAAGACTGGTTTAACGTCTTTGATTAAGGTATTCCCATGAATTTGATTTTGTTTGGCATCTATGGAATTTTCCTTAGGGTCTGTTCAGTTGCGCAGCGAAAACGGAAAAGAAACGGAAATGACGTGGCAGTGGGAAAAGAAAAGGAAAAGAAAAGGAAAAGAAACAGCTAAGAAAGCTGCAGGTGTGTGCATTCAGTTGCCAGGAAACGGAAAAGAAACAAGTAAAAATCTGTAAAAACCCCCATTTCATCTTTTACCCCAACAAAACAGACCCCAAACCCCTTCATCATACTTCCCAACCCATCTTTTACCCCACGAACGGTATCTTTTGCCCCAACGCAAACAGACCCCAATCGGCAATCCGTAAAAATCTGAGAAAAAAAAACACTCAAAACCCAACCGCATACACAGACATCCAACCGGCATACACAACTGCAAACCCCAATCTAAAATATACTCGGCATACACAGAGATCCAACCGCAAACCCCCGACCGAAACCCCCAATCAAAGCCATAGAAACATGGTTCGAAGCATGTATATGAGACCCAACAATAGTAAACAAAAAGCCCACGGAGAGAGAAAGAAACGAGAAGGGCGAAGCATACACATAGATTTAACAAGGAAAAACATAGCTCAAAGACAATGAACATAGATCCAAGCATTCTCCTAAGATCCAAGAAAAAAAAAGAGGAGAGAAAGAGGCGAGAGAAGAAGAAGGCTCGCCTCCAAAGAAACTTACCTCGTGGAGTGTAAATTTTTCGCCGGAGAAGAAGCCTCGCCGGAGACGAACCAGGTCGTCGGTGAGGAAGACGAGCGGAAGAAAGAAGGGTTTGTTTGTTGCCCTAGAACATAAGAAAGAAGGGTTTTTTTTTTTTTTGCGCTCGCGTGCCCGATTCCCTCAGATTCTTTTTTAAATCCGATGTTTTTAGTCGGACTTTGATGCGGGGAAAGTTGCTTGAGTCACACTAGTCGGATTCCACGCTGTACCAACGCTTTCCAAATCCCTGCAACAAAACAGCCATTTTAACGCACATTCCGCAGAAACGGTGCCCAAATCCGTTTCCTTTCCGCTAGATCGGCGCAACTGAACAGGCCCTTAATGTCGATGTCAATGTAACTGTTCCTTCTGCAGCATTATATGCTTTATTTTTTTGTTACCTATTGAATTAGGATTTTAAGTGTTTGATTGCTATCATGCAGCAAAAGCTTGCCAAGAAGGATGGAGAACGAATTGATCGCCATCGTGATATTGAACGCTTGTGGGAATATTACCAACTTTATAAGCGACGACATAGAATAGATGACATTCAGAAAGAGGAACAAAGATGGAGAGAATCTGGAACCTTCAGCACAGCATTCGGAGAGTACGTACTGCTTTTGTATTTTGCTTCCCATAGTTTATTAGATTTCTTGAAACTGGTCCTTGCTATTATCCAAGGCCAATTTGTCCATCATTCATTGTGAATACATATTCCTTGCAAAATCCATTATTACGACTTGACTAGATCAAGGAAATACTAGATCCTAATCCTAATAAAGTAACATTTTGGGTGCACGTTTCATGACTGCTTTTGGGCTGCTTCTTTCTCCCGTGTTCTCGTATTTACTATGTTAGATATTAACTTCTCACTAATTGAACTGTTTGAGTCAAGACTACACACAAGTTCATAGTTGTTAATTTTGTTCCTTTGGGCATTTCGGTTTTCTCCTAAAGTTGAACATTTATGTGTTCTGCCTACTCTTGTGTTTCCTTTTAGGAAATGCACAATAAAAGCTTAAAAGACTTGAGAAGAATTAGAAGTAATGATAAACATTAGAACACAAGAAAAACCTTAGAAACACACAACCATACGTGTGGAAATGCACAGTAAAAGCTTAAAAGACTTAAGAAGAATTAGAAGGAATGAAAAACTTTAGAACCCAAGAAAAACCTTAGAATCACACAAACATACGTGTCACTAGACCCAGTGTCATTAATATGAAATTATCATCCATTTGGAATGCACATAGTCTAACTACCGTCCACATAATTCACATAAAGTGATGGTTTTTCTTGGTTAAACATAGCCTTTGTTTTGGGGATGCATCTTACTTAGGTCTTAACTCCATCCTCGCTAGATTGGAACAAAATTGACAAGTTCATCACTATAATTGCTGGTTCCTAGATAGACTTTGGAAGAAGCATCAAACGGTTTATGCGCAAAAGTTCACAACCATGAACCATTAGGTGGTGGGTAAACGATATTGAGGTCAGACTTTACTTATCAAGAGCGCAGCCAGCTCCCAAAATTCACAATCTTAATTTTATACTTTCCTCAAACTTCTTGTCCATTGTTTTTTAGTATGGCTTTACAACCACAATGTTCAAATCCTTGGCGTGTACGTGTTTCTGTTCTTCCTAAACCTGATGGTGCTTTGGGAAAACTGTTTTCCTTGGGAAGAGTTCTTGTTCTTGGAGTTGCTGGTGTTTACAGTCTTTCTGTTAATTTTGCGACACTATGTTATCTTTACATCATTCTTAGGTGAAGGATAAAAGTTTTCGATCTCTTGGTTATTGGAAACACTTTTGATAGATGCGCACATCATGCTACTAATGGTGCAAGAGGAGGCATATATTATTGCTAATGTATGATCCTAAGGTAAGAAAACTAGATATCTTAGCTATGATGCCACTTGTTGTAGGACTGGTTAAGGGAAGTTGATCTCCCCGACAAGAATCCCCTTTTCGTGTATGAAGGCACTTTGGGCTTGCACAGTAAGCCGCCCCATGTCCTTAGCAAGCAACTTCATGGGGATCTTAAATATGCTTCCGACCAATCTGATTGGACTCAAATCAAACCAACATCCCGCTCCATCTCTCTTGGGGATGGGTGATAAGAAGGTAGCTGCTATGCCCCCATCTAGGTCAATCAACTCATATAAATCACTGAACATGCTCATCATGTCTTCTCTAATCCAATCCCAACACTCATGAAAGTATGCCAAGCAGAAGCCACTGGGTCTGAAGCCCCATCTCCCTTCATGGAGAGTAGGGCTTTCATATTCTCTTCACTAAACCTTTTGGGGGTTCCATCCAAAAGCAAAAAGACCCCACATTGGAAAAGAATGAGAGACCTCTTGGTTCAACAAGGTCTGGTGAAGGCTTTGTTAGGCAAATACAAGAAATCGAAAAAGATGAGCAATGAAAATTAGGAATGGTTGGATATGAAGGCGGTTAGCATGATCCGTCTATGTTTGGCGGATGAGGTTGTTTACAACATAAATCGGTAAAGAGATTGCAACCGGGATTTGGTGCGAACTCGAGTTTCTACAATGAGAAATCGCTAACCAATAAGTTGTTTCTCAAGAAGCAACTGTATGCTCTTCGGATGGAAGAAAACTCAAGTCTGTTGGGGCATCTCAACACTTCCAACATTATGGTTCAGAACTGCTGAATGTTGGAGGCAAGTTGGAAGAGAAGGAGAATCCTCTACTGTTTCTGGCGTCCCTTCATGGCTCCTACGACCACTTAGTCACTACCTCTCTTTGGGAAGGATACCTCACGTTAGCCCTCCTTGCAAGTGAAAAGATAAATAAGGCTACCGTGGTGGATCTCGTGACAGAAAGCTAGAAGGGAGTAAATCTCGATCCAAATCGAGAGGATGAAGCACGGTTGAATGCTACTGGTGCCATTAAAGGGGGCACATCAAAAGAGATTGCATGAAGAGCCAACAAGATTTAGAAGAGAAGAAACAAAATAATTCAAATCAAGCCAGTATTGGAGCGGAAAATTCTGGCGAAGCTGAGTGGATTTTTGATCAGTTTCTTCATATGAATGCTATTTTCGAAACGCATGGATTCTTGATTTGGGATGTTGGATGTTCTTATCATATGTTTTTGATCAACGACTGGTTTGATACATACAAGCCATACAATGGAGGTGCGTTTCATATGGAAAATTATGCTGCTTACCAAGCTATTGGGATAAGCATAATGAAAATCAAAATGCATGATAGAGTTGTGCGTATTTCATCTGAGGTAAGTCATGTTTTGAATTTAAAGAAGAATTTAATTTCTCTTGGGGCATTGGATATTGGTGTCTGCCGGTACAGTGTAATGGGAGTTAAGGAAATTGTGAAGGGAACACTACTTGTAATGAAGAGGGAAAAATTTGAAAACTTGTACAAGCTACTAGGAAATGCTGCGATAGGTTGAGCTGCATCATTTGAAGCTAGCAGGGATGATTCATAGTTATGGCATATGTGTCTAGGGCATATGAGTGAGCGAGGGCTGATGGAACTTCAAAAGGGGAAATTGCTTAAGGGAGTTCGGAATTGCAAATTTGATTTTTGCAAACACCATGTATATGAAAAGCAGTGCAAAGTCGGGTTCAGGACAACGACACACAACAGTGAAGGTATTCTTGACTATGTTCACTAGACTTTTGGGGGCCATCGCTAGTGAGAGCACAAGGCGGTATGGAGTACTTTATTACCTTCATTGGTGACTATTCAAGGAAGGTATGAGTGTATTTCATGAGAAGAAAGTTCGAAGTTTTCTCCAAATCAAGTATTAGTTGCCAGAGGTTGAGACGGGAAAAAGGTTGAAATGTCTATGTATAGATAATGGCAAGGAATACAGGGATGGTAATTTCTTGGCCTTCTGCATAGATCGTTAAATCAAGCGTCACTTCACTAACCCGGTTGCCCAAAATGGAATGGCAGAATGAATGAATAAGACCTTTCTTGATAGAGCCAGGAGTATGAGGCTTAATGCAAACTTATGAAATATATTTCGGGCGGACGGAGTGGACATGGCGTGCTAAGTGATAAGCAGATCTCTATCGACGACAATTGACTTCAAACTTCCAGAAGAGGTATGGACTAGAATGTCAATTGATTTTCTGTATTTCATATATTTGGATGCCCAACCTATGTGCATATTCAAAGTGCACAGAGAAGCAAGCTACATGCTAAGTTTAAACAGTTTGTATTTCTCGGGTATGAGGAAGGGGTGAAAGGATATAAGCTATGGGATCCTACTGCAAAAAAGATAATGATTAGTTAGGATGTGATCTTCTATGAGACTAGTATGTTGAAAACCGGTGGGCTAGTAGAAGAGTCACGGGATATAGATGTGGTTGTAAAACATGATACAACACGGTTTGATATGTATGATTCAAGATTATCTGATAATGGGAACGGCATGATACAATTTTCCAGGGCAGAATCGTCACGTAGTAGTCATGATGAGCAACAAGAAGTGCCACATATCATAGCAAGCAATGTTCTGAAAATCGGAATCGTATCGTAAATTGTAAGAGGGGTCAAATCGAATCGTAAATGTTAAGATTTTTTCAGATTTATATGTAAAAATCAGAAAAAATTAATAAAAAATAGGAAAAATTACAAATAAGAATAAAAAGAGTAATTATCAATTTTCCATTCAAAACTATTAAAATAAATAACATGAAATGCTTGATAATCACTTAAATGATTGTCATAAGTAAAATTAATTAACAATTCATTACCAAAATAGAAAAATCCATTCATTCTCTCTATAATGATCTAAAAAACAACTTTAAAGTCTCACACATCAACCCTAAAACGAAACATGAGACATATCATGATTGAATAAAATATAGATCGTGGATGTCATCGATCTCATTCGCATCCTCATCATCATCTTCGTCATCGGCATCGGTAGTTCCTCCCTCAACATTAACAACCTCATCTCCATCATCTGTGCCGGGAGCAGAGCCAAGTTCTTATTCCTCATCTTGCAATTGGCGCTTGTCCTTCCTTTTGTTGAGGTTTCTAACGCCTGTTACATTTACAAGAATGAATATTAATAAATCATGTCTTTATTACTAAAAAAAGAAATTACAAATAACTTGTGTCTTTTCTTTTGTTGAGGCGCATGGCTGGAGCCAGCGCTTGTCTCATCTCTTGCAGCTTCTTCCACAAAACATTCACCTATATCCAGTCAAGTCCTGTCTTTTGGAAGCACAGGTCCATCTTTTTCCGTTATCCACTCATCGTCCGAGTCCATGTCAGATAACGAAATAGGATCTAATCCTTTGTTCTCCCTCCTCTTTGAATTGCGAACTCGAAGTTGAAGATTGTATTTGACAAAACAAGTGCATTCAACCTCTTTTGTTCGAGTCGGTTTCTTCTTTTTGAATGTATCTAAAATAAAAAAAGTTAGTAATAAAAATTAAAGGGATACAAATAAAAAGATATGAATAAAAAAAAGTAGACTTACTAACATTTACTTGCTCAAATATGCTCCAGTTGCGCTTGCAACCGCTAGCACTACACGTCAGGCTTTCAATTCGAATTGCAAATGTTTGCAACTCGGGACATTCATCTCCAAAGGTGTCCCATCATAAACCTATTTTTCCAAAAAATAATTATGATAATTTCTAAATACATAAGATAAGAATTCAATTAAAATTTTTAGTTAAAGAATTGACCTGGTAGCTGTTCTTTCCTCATTAACTTTGACTTTGCCATTTCCCTTACAAAGAGACCCTCTGCTTTCTTGAACTTCTCAATTTGGTTTCCAATTAACACCCTCTCTTTTGAACATGGACCCATTCTTTCTAAGCAATCCAATAGCCCCACCTTAACTTCAATATCCACTTCATTTGAGGTCTCATACTGAAACCGCAGATTTAAAAAGTAACCCGCTGCGTGCAAGGGCCTATGAAGTTGCATGTCCCAACGTTCATCGATGATATTCCAAATTTGCTCATATTTCTTCTTTATGTGGCCCAAATTCTTTGCAGTGGCCTCTTTGGTTCGGTCCATAGCCTCATAAATGTACCCCATGGCAGGCCTCTCATCTGAATCCACTAAGTGTAGGACTTTCACCAAAGGGGATGCGCATTTCAAACAATAATACACACTAGGCCAAAATGTGGAATCGCTCAACACAATTTTGCGTATCTTGACCCCATCGGCTTTTTTGGAATATGGGCTTTTTTGCCATTCATACGAGGCAAACATCTGCATCAAGCCCGCCTTTCTCTCTCTTAGACTCTTCAATGTCAGGAAGCACGTTGTAAAACGTGTCACAACTGGCCTTGTCAATTCCCCTTTCGTATGCTTACGCATTAGATGCAAAACCCAACTATGATTGTAAATGTAGACTGCGATCATCGTGGCCTCTGCGATGGTCTCTGCATGGGTTGGTAATTTTCCAATGTCTTCAAGCATCAAATATATGCAATGAGCGGCACAAGGAGACCAAAATAATTTTTTCCTCTTCTCCATCAACAACTCCCCTGTTCTCACTATTCGTGATACTTTGTACTACGTTTTCCTCTCCCACTTCTTCCACAACCGAGTCAAGTACATCAAACAAGTTATCTACCTTTTTTGAGATATCTGATCTCAAAAACACTGTCCCCTTTGGACCATTCACCAAGAAATTAGTAATGGATCTATTCACTCCATCCGTCCAACCATCTGACATAAGCATGCAACCCATCTTCTTCCACTCTTTCTTATGTTCTTCCATCATAGACTCCATGTTCTCTTCTCTTCTGAGGAATGTATTTCTCATCTCATGGTAACTTGGGATTTTTAATCCATGTCCAAAATGGCTTATGGATTCAACCATGACGTAAAAAAAGGGCATTTAACAAGGTTGAAAGATAATGTATTCGAGTAAAAGAACCTTGCTATGTTTTGACAAACTCTATCCCTATCCCCTTTTTCCAAATTTGTTTGATAGTTGCTTGCTTGCCGGTTTTTTTGTCCCCCTTCACCAAAATAATCATTCATTTTCCTCTTTCCTCTAGCAACACGTGCATCCTCTATTTCTTCCCTATCTTGATAATAGAAGTTCGGCCGCCCCACATCATACTTTGCATCATCTTTTTTCTCCTTCTCTTCTTCATTTTCCTTCAATAGTACCTTAAATTTATCAACGCCATCCGGATTTTGTGTACAAGCAGCTACATTCTGTTTTGTACGTCCCAAATGATGCTTCATTCTAAATACACCTCCAGAATACTCTTTCCCACAATAATTACATCGTAATCTTGTCTTGTTATTGGGAACGACCGTCGTACAATACTCCCATGTCACATCCACTTCTCTAGCTTTAACCATTTTTCTTTATACTACACTTCAAACTTCTCAAACCAATGGCTGAAATGAAAATCATATTACCAAAGAAATGATGATACATGGCACATTAAAATTTTAAATACATGAATGGAGTGAAGCACTAAAATACAAGTTAAGGCTCTATTGGTGTTGGATTTTAAAATATAAGTTAAGGCTATGTTTGTGTTGGATTTTGAGAACAGATTGTGAGTCCATAGCATATTATTTGACCCAAATTTAAAGTAAATTTGGCTCTAATAATCAGTTTTGGACTCGAAATCAGTTCCCAAAATCCTAAAAAAATAGAGCCGGATTACAGCTCAAGTATTATTTACAGGGACTATTAATTTAAGCTCAGCCATCCCTATTTATTTTTGATTTTAAGAACTGATTGGAGTCCAATCGGTTCTCAAAATCCAAAACAAACAGGGCTGAGGTGCTACCTAAATTTGGAGTCCAATATGTTGTAACAAAAAAATTGAATAGTAGACTGAAAGTTAAGGGTTTGTTTGGTTTGGATTTTGAGAACCATTTGTGAATCCAAAACAGATTATTTGACCCTAAATTTGGGTCTAAAAATCAGTTTTGGACTTGAAACCAGTTCTCAATATCCAAAACAAACAGAGCCTAAGGGGAAAAAAAGGAAAAAATTGAATATTTGACTCAAAACTGAGAGTCTGTTTTGGATTTTGAGAACCATTTGTGTATCCAAAACAGGGTACACTTTTTTGTGAATCCAAAACAGGGCCTTAGGAATTTGAGAACCTAAGTCACTGCTTGTTTTGGATTTTAAGAACTGATTGTGATTGGAGTCCAATCGGTTCTTAAAATCGAAAACAAACAGGGCTTAGGTGCTTCCTAGGGAGAAAAAAGAAAAAGAAAAAGCAGAGGAGATAAGAAAAAACTGAAAAGTGCTTACCTCTTTTTCTTCTTCTTGTTCGTGGAAGGTTGAATGAGGAGAGATGAAACCCTAAATCGCAGACAATAAAGAGGGGGCTTTGCTCTCTGTAAACCCTAATCGACTGAAAGAAAGAAAGGGTTTTTTTTTTCTCTCGTCTGAACCGAAAGACGTAGAGAATAGGTAATAAAACCACAGTTTGGGACTTTTTTAGTTAAGTTGTGGGGCCCACTTATTTGCAAACCATTGAATTAAATGAATCGCGTGATTCACTTGAATCGTATGATTCAAGCAAAAAACGATTCACATAAGCGATTTAAATCAGTAACTATCCGATTCGATTCAAATCATACGATTTGAATCGTAAATCGTACGATTTTGATAACATTGATAGCAAGGTCAAAGCCAAAGCGGAGTACAAAGCAACTACTCAAGTATGATTTTGTTTTCTCAGCAAGTGGAGAACCTCTATGTTTTCAGGATGCTATGAGTGGTGGTGAAAGCCATAAGTGGGTTATAGCTATGATAGATGAGATGAAGTCTCTCCATCAAAATTAAACTTGGGATCTTGTGAAGCTTCCCAAGGGTAAAAAGGCAATTGGCTGCAAGTGGATCTACGATGCATCTTCTTATGCAGGTGGAGAATGGTACACAGCTTTGAAAGAGGGCGGATTACAACAATATATATATATATATATATATTTTTTTTTTTTGTAAAGGTAACAATATATTCTCATATGTGGTAAAACCCACCTCAGTCCGTGTATTGTTGAGTCTGGTCGTATGGCATAATCTAGAGCTAGACCAGATGGATGTTAAAACAACATTTCTTCATGGCGATTTGGAGAAACAAATTTGCATGGAGCAGCCAGGGGGGTTTGTTGAAAAGGTAGAGGATCATGCTTGCCTGTTGAAGTGGTCTCTCTACAGGTTGAAGCTGTCACCTAGGCAGTGAAATCTGCGGTTCGATTCATTCATGAGGAGGAATGGGTACACACGTAGTAACTTCAATTTTTGTGTTTATTATCGTGCTATTGATGATAATTCATACATATATCTGCTACTATATGTTGTTGATATGCTAGTTGCTGCTAACACCAGATAGGAAGTAGATAAATTAAAATCTATGTTGAGCTAGGAATTCGACATGAAGGAGCTCTAAGAAGATCTTTTGGATGGAAATTAGACAGGACAAGAACGAGAGTACTTTAGATTTCACAGGCCAATTACATTAAATAGGTGCTATAGAGGTTCAACATGAAGAATTCAAAACCAGTTAGCACTCCTTTGGTGGGCCACTTCAAACTGGGTAAGCACTTATGCCCATCTACTCGAACATGCAGGCATGTCTAATGTTCCTTTTGCAAGTGCCATTGGTTGTCTAATGTATGCAATGGTCTTTACGAGGCCAGTTATGGTTCATGGTATGAGCGTAGTAAGTAGATATATGGCGAATCCAAGAAAAGAGCATTGGAATGCAGTGGATTCTCAAATACTTACAGGGCACTGGAAATTTTGGCTTGGTGTATGGCATAGGCAAAATTGAAGATGGGTTGACAAGATATGTAGACTGAAACTATGTAGGGGACTAGATGAGAGGAGAACCACTATAGGCTATGTGTTCACACTAGCAGGCAGGCCTATTTCTTGGATCTCTTCAGTCCACGATCTCCTTGTCTATGACAGAGACTGAATATATGGCAGCATGTGTGGCTGCCAATGAGGCTATCTGGATGGATGAATTGGTTTGTGATATGGGGCAAAAGCAGGAGGAAGAGGTCTTGTTGCACTGTAACAGTCAAAGTGCCATACATTTGGCGAAAAATCTAGTATATAATGCTAGGATGGAACATATAGATGTGAGACATCATAAGATACGAGAATGGGGTGGCGGATGGAAGCATCAACTTGAAGAAAATGCATACATATGACAATGCGATAAATAAGTTGGCAAAGTCAATTACAACGACTGAGTTCAAACATTGTTTAGACCTGGCCAATATTAACAGTTGTTGATGATTGGTGAGGCACCCCATGCACCCCATGTGCACGAGGTGTGGAGCTGAAAGAGTATACAACGGAGTATGATCTTTAGGTGCTTGCGGAAATCAAGCCAAGGTGGAGTTTGCTGTGCAGATGTGTTTTATTTTAGCATTATACAGGACCCTTGAGGACTAATGTGTGCGATGCACATGCGAGTCGAGCTCGCAGTCAGCTCGCTGGGGATGCACTGGGCTGCGCGCCCCTACCGGGGTTTCTGGGCAACACCCCGTTAGAAAAATTTAATTTTCGGTTTTCCGCTAATTTTTTTGTAGTGGCATTGATATATAAAGCATGGTTTGAAATTTCGGTTTCGGCATAAATTTCGGACCTAGCCGAAACCAAAATTTCAGCAGAAATCCTGAAATTTCGGCTGAAAATTTGGTAAAGACGCACGAAATGTCAATTTTTTGGGCCAAAATTTCGGTAATTTCGGCTGAAATTTGGGAAAGGAATAAAAAAATAATATTTTTATTCAAATTTCGCCGAAATTGACAAAATTGTGGCTGAAATTTGGTACTTTTCGCCAATTTCGGTTTCAGAACGTTTTGATTTCGGTCTTGACCGAAATCCGAAATTTCGGATTTTGGTCGAAATTTAAAACCACATGTATAAGCCATAGGTTAGGGTTACGAGCAGCTATATTGTCTCTGTGTTTTCTTGGCCAAGAAGAAAGAAGTTTGTAACCCTAAACTGGAAATAGTAAAAATTCTTCTACTGTGGGCGTAGGCAGACTGGCGAACCATGTAAATCTTGTGTTTTCTCATGTGACTGTTTCGTTGCATCATTTCTTGGAATTTTTGTTGCACTTCATGTTCTATCCCTGCTGAGAAGGTATTTCTTGGTTTTCTACAAACTGTTATCAAAGACGGGGCGTGGTAACCCTGGTGTGCCCTAGAGGATGCGAGTAATCTTCAAAGATCTCCTTCAAATTATATTGGGCTTCAATCCATACAATAATAAGTTTCTGTGAAGCTCCCACCGAGTCAGGAGCCACATATTTGAACCAATTGCTGCATCCGACCACCCTCATCTCCAACATCGATAGCCTGCTCATCCTAGTTTCTTGAAGCGAGAAAATAGATGCCTTATGCTTGATCAACACCGTGTTAGCATGGGCTGTTTTTCCCGGTGTCCACAATCCTTAATCATTCCAACGGAGCACCTTCATTGGGCGACCACTATATGTTAACAACCCCTTCTACTCTTCTCCCATTGCGGGCTCCTCTTGATGAAGACCTGTTGCCAACCACAATACTTCATGATCCTCCTGCATTATGCATCTAAGCCAATGGATGGAGTTGGCTTCCTGTACTGCAACGAGAGCCCAATCCTCCTATTGACTTGGCATGGTTGGCAGATCGTGATTACTGCCCAGGTTCCCACCCTCAGAGGATTACAAAATCAGCCAGCATCGAAACCAACGTTGGGCTTCAGTGCTCTGTGCTCCTACCTGGCACATCATTGTAAATACCTCATTGAATTGGCACCTCGAACATATCAACTCGTTGATGGCCGGAAGGGATGGATAATCCTAACTAAAAGTCAACTTGTACCACATGTCCACATCTTGTGTAGACTCGATGAGCAAGAGGTTAGCTCGGTTCGATACTCGGTCCAGTCTCAGATGGGACTACGCACTGCAGTGGGCACTTAACTCAATTGGCACATGCCCACTCTCTCCACTGGATTCTTCTCTGAACTAGTTCGCCTCTCTATGCAATTTGGTGAGGGTCATCCTATGATCCAGTCCCTCCAATGAGCCCACTGGATTGCCCAACTGCTGGAGAGGGCCCCGCGGTGGCATATTACTGGGGCCGCTCCTGTGATCCAATACTCACAAGGGTGCCCTCCATCTCAACAGGATTAGGGCAAAAGAACGGAACATGCAATGTTGGGTGGGTGAGTTAATAGCTTTGGATATAATTTATATATTATATATAGATATATGTATATGCATGCATGCATGCATGTATGTTATACCAGAAGCTATGGATACATGCGTGTGCGTGTGAATGCCACAGAAGTGGAACACAATATCTTAGTGACATGCCGTGAAAATGTACCAGCATAGAGTGAGACACATGCTTGTAAAATTCACACATATCCGCCCGAACTCTGTCAGCACGTCTCTGTCTTATCATCATGTACAATGTTTCTTTAGACCTATTATTGTTACTAATCGTTTCAATAGTTTTAATGCCTCAGATGCTGAGGGGGAAGATATGTCCCAACTCGCTGGAGGAGTTTCATTGGATATTCCATGTCGTAAATATTTTGCACAATTACACATTTTTTTTCTTGTAGTGAAAGAAGTGTATTGCTAATCCCAAAACTAACAACAAATTTTATCATGCTAGGTTTGTCTCTTTATATTCTCAGTTGACTGTTTGGTTGCCCAAGCAGAGTAGACCCATTGAATTGTTAGCTTAATCAGTGAATTTGAACCATTGGGTTGAACCAGTAGAAAATTGGGCTGATAGTCAAAGGGTAGCTATCTTTCACATCAGCTGATTGCATGCGATTTAGCATGACATCTAAATGATTCTCAAACATGCTTGTGTATTTTTATTGTTCCCATTGCATAACTACATGTCTTATTTCCGATATATTATCAGGTTGGAGCTTAGAGCTTTAGAGATGAAAAAGGTTTATGCAACACTGAGGGCCCTAATTGAGGTTATGGAGGTGCTTAGCAAAGATGCAGCTACAGATGGGGTGGGCAGGCTAATTGTTGAGGAGGTAAACTTTCCTCTTCCTAGTTTTATACTTATGGCTTGAATTACTCATTTAACACCTTATAGTATTTTTTTTCTTATAATTTTGCATGTCAGTGAGGAAAGACTTAAGAGCTAGGAACAGTGAGGAAAGACTTGATAGCTAGGAACATAACAGAGAACATGACCTTGGATAGGATAGAATGGAAGAAAATGATCTACGTAGAAGAACCCAACTAGAGCCAGGATTAGAGCCGGGTAGATTCCTCTCACCTTCTTCATGAAATTTTTCTAAAGGATTCATTTAGCTGACCCCAACTAGTTTGGGACAAAGGCTTTGTTGAGTTGAGTTGAGTTGAGTTGAATTTTGCATGTCATGACCCATCTATTTCATATTCAAGAGTCAAATTTCAAAATGCATGTTATATAAAACCAAGTCTGAAAATTGAGATCAATTGCGTTCCGTCTCAGGTGCTCCTTGAAAGTTCCAACGGGGAAGTTATTCTATGACCATTATTTTCTTGACTTTCTATGAGCTGCCCTTGTTTCAGTTTACACAGCATTGTATTTTGATATTGTCCTTTCAAAATTTCCATGTTTTGGTATATGTACTTTATATATTTGTTATGTTTCTTACTGTGCCTGCAATCAGGCAATTTTGATTCTTGACTGTTTTTTGTTATCAAATTAAATGTGAGATATTGTGGTCTCTGGACCGTGTTCCTTGGCCGTTTCAGTTAAGAAGGATAAGGAAATCTGATGGAACATTGACAGGAGAACTTACTCCATACAATATTGTACCTCTAGATGCACCATCTTTAACCAATGCTATTGGATTCTTCCCCGAAGTAAGTTTCAATCTCTATTTAATTTCCTTTTTTATTTTCGTGTCATTCTACTCAATTGCCATGGGTTCATGTAGCCAATTTTTCTGTGTAAAGGTTAGTAATGACATCTAACAATTATCTTTGCTTGCTGTTGATTTTTTATGAATGATAATCCAGGTTAGAGCTGCTATATCTGCACTACGCTACACTGCAGACTTTCCTCAACTTCCTGATGATTTTGAGGTTTCCGATCTGCGAAATTTGGACATGTTCGATCTCCTACAATATGTGTTTGGTTTTCAGGTTTGTGTATATTTACTTTATCAATTTTTTTTAAATGACAAGGAAATTTCATTAAAGAAAAAAAGAGAATTACAGACCGAGATGGTCAAGACAAGAAAAACAACGTAATAGCCAAAGGGGCTAGAAGACACAACCGTTACCCTTCAAACGAGCAAGAAACCAACAAAACTAAAAGAAATCAAGGAGGAAGGAAATCATAAAGTTCCAATCTTTCCTTAGATACACCAGCCTTGGCTAATCTATCAGCATCTTGCTTAGTCGATCTCTAACGTGCTTGAAAGAAATCTTAGAATCTCCCACCCAATCATGAATATCATCAAAAGATTTGGCGAACCTCCATGGAGGGGCATGGGAACCCCTAAGCCAACGAATCACATAAGGGAATCCCTTTCCACCACCACTTTGTCCAAGGCCTCCATCTCTAGTAGTTTGATACCCTGATGCATAGCTTGAACTGCCACCTCATCAGGACCCGCAAAAGCCCATATCACAACCCCCATCTCATCCCTTAGAACACCCCCATTCCAGCTGGGATGGGTTCCCAATGCTAGAGCCATCAAAATTAAGCTTTAAGCTGCCCAGGTCGGGAGGCTCCCACCCCTGCACTATCATCAACCTCTGCTCAAAGGTATATCATACCTCCTTTCACTCATACGTAAATCAAAAGCAGACACACATTTGAAACTTGGAAGGATTTTCACCTAAGAGATCGATAAAGCCAACACTTTGGAAATGAGAAAAGAAGATTTCTTTGCATATCCCTTGAAAACTAGCATTTCTCTCTTTCCAAAGAACCCAAATTGTTGCCACAAAGCAAACGTTCCACATAATCCTTCCTTTCTTTCTCTAAGGGGCCGACGACCATCCGACTAGTAAATCAATAAGAGAAGCATGGAATAGCCAGGATATTCTAAACCTGCTCAGAATCCCGCTCCACACCTTAGCCATTTTGCAATTCAGGAACAAATGGTCAACTGATTCCCCTGCCTCTATACAAAGTGCACAATGGTCAATGATCAACGTTTCACATTTTCGCAAAAAGTCCGCCTGAATTCTATTGAGCAGAGCAGCCTGGGCGAAGCCACAAACCCGAGGTGGGGCTTTGGAATGTCCAAATCCTGGCTACTCTATAGGGCTCAGAGCAAGACACAAGGTGAAAGCAATATGATTTAATAGTTAAATCCCCAGAAGAGTTCTAGATCCAAATCCTCTTATCTTCTCCATCCTTGTTTGATGTAGCACCCTTCCAAATTCTCTAATAAGCGCCGGCCACCGAGGTGAGCTCTCTATAAAAAAATTCCTGCTCCATACCACCTTATTTTTCCTATGCTTGAAGCACTCTTTGACCACCACGTCCTTATCCACAACAATAATGAACAGAGTTGGGTTCAAATCCTTTAAAGGGCCCTATACACCACTGATCATGCCAGGACCTTATACGGTCCCCTGAATAACTCTGAATCTAGTCCCTTCTAGGAATTTTGCTCTGAATCACTTGATATCTCTCCAAACTGTCACTTCCTTCTGCCTGAATCTATCCTCATATTCGCAATGGCCTTATTTCCCCTTTAATGAACTTCTAAAAGTTTTTTTATCTACTTATAGCATTTATAAGTTCGAGGTTATGTTTTGGGAGGCCTTAACATGTCTTGTATACAATTTGTAGCATCTGCATGGAAAGTTTACAGTCAAGTAATAAAATATTTAAAACCATTAATATTTGAAACCATATTGTAAACTTAGAGGTGATTACCTGATAAAAACATATAAACTTAAGGTATTGATTCAATCATGATGGATATAAAAGTTCTTTCTTGAAGAGGTAATACAATATTGAAATTATTTTGTATGATATGTTTGTGTTAATTGAGTTTGTCAATGCCTTGTATTTTCTGTATGTAGTTCCTGAGTATCCAGATGGTGATACTTCAGAATTGTTTGTTTTGCAGAAAGATAATATCAGGAACCAACGTGAGAATGTGGTTCTTTGTATAGCAAATGCACAATCTCGTCTTGGCATACCTGTTGAAGCTGAACCAGTGAGTTATATGCGCATGATCTGACTAGAAGCAGAGTGCTTGAACTTGTTTCTGTGCAAATAGTACGATTACATTATCTATTTTGGAGAAATTATATGCTGAACGAGCGGACATGCTCCCATTCAGCGTAGGACGGATATTTGATCGGACAGTGGCGTCTTAAAAGGTCTGCTGCTGTCCGATCAAATATCAAGGGTGAGATGATGAATGCGAGCATGTTCGCTCCTTTATCATATAGTTTTCATCTATTTTGTAGTCTTTTTCTTTCTAATTGCAATACCCACGATATTGCCCCATTGGTCTTTATGGATGGACCATTTTCTGATTGTTATTTTTCTTTTTGATACGAAACAAATCCAAAAGTTTATCTTTTTTCTGTGTAGGTAGGCCTTTAGATTAGGCCCTTGTACTAGTCTCTTTTCTTTTAATAAATTACATCCTTTCCAATACGATTAAAAGAAATTATTTACCTGAACTGGAAATATTTATGTGAAGCTTCTTGTTGTTGTGAAAACTTCAGTCGAAAGCGATGTCCTACACAAAAATGCTTGTACTTTATTTCTGAATTCCGCAGCAGCACCTTATCAGAAATCTATGGCATGCATTTAACTTTTTGGCTTTGTTTCTGTCAATTAAATTCTAGGTTTGTCATCGTTCAAAGAGTTCGAATGTGAATTGTATCTAAATTTGTGGAACAATGGCAATGAATTTTGTATAAAGAGTCGAAGTAGCTATTTAACTAAATAAGTTACCTTTTTCCATCAATTGTAGAGTACTTGATTCCACTTGAGTGAGATTATAGTTGGTAACAGATCCTGGATATCTTGCTAATCCACTTTTCAACTCTCTCCTCCCTCCCCTTGTCTCTCTCTCTCTCTCTCTCTCTATATATATATATATATATATATATATATATGAGAAAATGGTTTTTGCGCTCGAGCCCAAAAACAGGGGGGGGGGGGGTGATCCAAACCATTCATTTGGAAGGCCCCATCATTGATGGGGGGTCAACCAAAAATCAGCTCTATTGGATCACCATAGGGTGTCCATTTGTGGGGCTAAAAATGGACAGATACTGTTTGTCCACAAATCTGTCCATTTTGGCCCCACAAGTGGACACCCTAAGGTGATCCAATGGAGATGATTTTTGGTGGACACCCTATGCATGAAAGGGCCCATCAAATGAATGCTTTGGATCCCATAAAAAATGTGGCCCCACCCTTGTTTTCGTGCTCGAGCGCAGAAACCATTTCCTCTGTGTGTGTGTGTGTGTGTGTACACACACACACACACACACTACAATATAGGAAGAGAAAAAAGAGAATTCTTTTTTTAGCTGCCGATTTTTCTCCTGCACTCTCTCTCATATGCTTTTACAATTTAGCCCATAAATAATTTATATCAATATAGTTTTTAATGACCTTAGGCTAGGTATTATTCATCTACCACGTGTCCCATCTCCCCTCCATCCATCTCTTACGATTCTTTGATAAATTGCCTACTATAAAAAAGGTGATTATAGCTTCCGAATCATGTATGGGTTGCTTATTTTGACTGTGTGGGCTTAAGTTTGGGTTTTTTTCAGTTGATTGTATGTGTGCTTAGGTTACTGCTCCCAAATTTAGGCAAGAAAATTAACAGTTAAGTGTCAGTCAATGAATTGACACTTTTGTCCAGTTACCCATTTATTATCTCTTTAAAAAATTCCCAAAAGAAAAATGATAAAACAATGCCTTTCTTACTTTATTAAACACTTTATTACCTCTTTCACAACTTTTGAGGAATTGTAAAGTTGGTATAGCAGAAGAGAAAAGGAAGCATTTATTTGAATTTCTTCCAAAATTCTAATAGAATTACACATCACTTTTTTTTGCTTTTGTTAGCAAAGGCCCCCATTAAAGCCCCATATTTTCAATCCTACCCCCTTCACAATACCTATTTTACCTTTCTTTATGAATTTTTTATTATACATTTTGTCCACAAAGTCCACATGGTGGCGTTTTTTCTTTGCAAAATTACGGATTGGGTGCATATGTTACATAATACTACGGATTTTTGTGAACATATTACATAATACTACGGATTCAGGACACCTTTAAAAATATTGACGAATTCCGGGCACCTTAAGAGTAACAACAATTATGGAGACCTTTATAGATTGGAGGGCTAGGATCAGCCTATGGAAATGATTTTACGGACACAACCTATTTATGTTGTGTTCCATCACGTGGATGGTTTGGATCAACCCATGATGTGGTCCGTACAGTTCTTTGTTGGCCTGTGCATCGCACATGTTTTTTTTTTCTTTGTTAAATCTGTCAAACCATGCTCTTGGTGCTTGCTTAAGAGTTCAGACCACATAATGCTCTCTTCGGTCTGTCCCATATGATGAAGACCCATCCAAATAAATTATTTATAGTTAGAAAGAATTAGATGAATAGGAGTGAAAGTCTTGTTATAGTCTAGACTATATTGTTGATTGCACCCATTTTGCAGCCAGTCTAGCTTTGTACCTATCCACTGTACCATCGTCCTTTTGCTTTAGTTTGAGCACCCTCTTGCAACCAACCACATTTTTGTTTACGTGTCTAGGATTAATCTCCCGTGTCATCTTTGTGCAGGGAAATCATTTTTTTTCCTCAATTGCTTCAAGCTATCTACAACTTTCATTGCTTCTTCAAATGAAGTAGATATCTTAGTTATCAGTCAATACGTATGTTAACCTATCCTTCACATGTATTTCTTCTCATATGGCTACATGAAATGCTATCAATCACTATCTGTTCTGGTAGAAGAAGGCCGAGTAATACTGATAGGCAAATGTACAATAGGAGTGGCTTGCAAGGTTTTAGGTTTCGATTTCAGTATGTGTTTTGGTCATGATAATAATGGAAACATGCCGGTTTCAGTTGAAAACTTTGGTGGAAATCCTGTAAAATTAAAAAAATTTATGGACACATGCAAAAGGATCGACTTTTAAGATGAAGCTACAGGAAGTGTTGGTACAATCATAAATACACACTCGAAAACCATCATATAAGCAAAATACCACCCATAGTGAATTAAAAACATCGAACACATAAGTGACATGCGCGACAACACATGCCTGACAATTTAATGCATGCCATATTTTACATGTAATTCATATAAATGTTTATACATAATAAATATACCACATTTCACATGCAATTCATATAAGTATAACTAAGTAATACATACTGGTATAGTATACCACTAATGCACTTATCGTTTTGGTTTCGGTATGCTTTGCAATTTCGGTATATGTTTTGGCGGAGATGGAAACAGAAACATTTCGGTCGTTTCATTTATCTGCTCCTTAATCTCAAGGCCACAATAGGCGGGTTGTATTGTATGCTCATCAAATGTAACATGGCGGGAGATTCTAACCTTTTATGACACTAGAGAATAGCAATGATCACCCTTATAATTGTCACATTAGGCAACAAATTTACAATTGATAGCTTTTGCAGGGAACTTGCACAACTAGTTGCAGCTACATGTGCATAGCAAATACATCCCCATGATCGAAGAATGGAAAGCAACACCAATTAACTTCCGAATTCATTGTTTAGGTACTAGGAAAGTCTCTTACCGAACCACCTTGTGGGTTGGTGGGTGGGTTTTGGGGTTGGGGCTTTCTTAGACATTTTCTACGTGGTTTTGAGCCTTTTTTCTGATTTACCTAGATTGATCAAGTATATCTTGTTTCTTTATCCGTGCCTAGCATTATCTTGGATTCTTCTTGAGGATTATTGGTGGATCACTGTATGTTTATTGTATGTTTGTTTCTTCTAATCTTTGGAAAGATTTGACTGCAAGTTGCCATCCTCCTGCATTAATTGGTATTAGAGCACGTTACTACTTGCATTAATATATGGGGGTCTCTTTTATGAGTTGTCTTCTATGCATGGTCCCACTATCATGTTGCTACCACCTCCTCAACTTATTGTGGGCAAGTGCTTGAGATTCTGTTTTTCTGACGGCTGTCTGTGGACTCTCTGTGTTATTGTTGTTCAGGCGGGTTTGTAAATTCTTTTACATCACTTGCAATGGCTTTATGAAATATTCGCATCATTTATCCCCTTTATTTCTTTTTCTGTTACTTGTTCATGTGCAGCACAATGCATTTTCTGGCCAGTTCAAAATTTTCAATATATTGGGATTTGATATCGTTCATTCTTGGGAAGATGTTTGAATGTTTGGATTGCCTGCTGAGGGTTTGTGATATGAGTGTGCCGACCAAATTTATCAATTCTTTCTGTTTATGTTTCGCACCTGCAGAAATTGGATGAGAAGGCTATCATTGAGGTTTTCCGCAAGTTATTGGATAACTACATCAAATGGTGCAAATACTTGCGCATACGCCTTGCATGGAACAGGTATTTATAGTAGTTCAGCTATTCAGGATCTTTCCTCTTTGCCTTCCATTTACTAATAGACAAATCTCAATTGCTTACCTTTTCAGCATGGAAGCAATCAACCGAGACAGGAAGCTTTTTTTGGTTTCTTTGTACTTTCTCATTTGGGGTGAAGCTGCCAATGTTCGTTTTCTTCCTGAATGCATTTGCTATATATTCCACCATGTGAGTATTTCATAGTATTGGTTGTAGACAATTTTGCTCCTTACATGTTCCAGATCTGCAGATAGAAGTATATTTATTTTAGCATCAACATATAATTTTGGTTTCAATCTTTCCTATTTCATGTTCATTAAATGGGAGACTTTCTTAGAATTTAGTATTTGGCTGATATGAGTTGGTTACATAAAATATGATATTCTGTTGCTACACTGTATTTTCTTTCAGTTTTACGTTATCATTCTTCATAATTATGCAAGTCCACTTTCCATTAAAAAATGACAGTTCACTTTCCATATTTTATGATGCTAATTCTTCTCTCATTTTTTTGTTTATGAGATTTTTATCCTTATCATGCTTGTACATCTGATGCATTCATACACATGCATGGATATTCATATCACTGTTTAAAAAACTCAGAGCCAATCCGTCACTTTTGGCCCTACCCAGTTCATCAAAAACTCCCTTCATTTGCCCCGGTCAATGAAAATCTGACCGAGTCGGTTCAGTCATTGATTTACCCTGATCGACTCGGTTTACCTTGACTGACTTCTAGTTCGAGAGCATTTAAAAAAAAAAAAAAAAAGTTCTAGTTCGAGTACCAGTTTTTTGACATTGTTGCATATATCTATATTTATGTACACATTCATACACGGGCATATATGTATGTGCATCACATATGCATATCATTTCACTGTTTAAAAAACTTTGAGTGTCAATCATCACTTTTGGTCCTACCTAGTTCATAAAAACTCCCTTGATTTGACCTCGGCCATTGATTCACCCAGATCGACTCGGTTTACCTTGGCCGAGTTCTTGTTGGAGTACGAGTGTTTAGACATTGTTGCATATGTCTATATTTATGCACATTTGTTTTGTTTATGCTATTAGTGGACTCATCTCATAACCCATTTCCTTGTATTAAATATTATTTGTAATTTGCAGATGGCAAGGGAGTTGGACACCATTTTAGACCAGTCCGAAGCTAAACCAGCTGCAAGCTGTACAAATGAAGATGGTTCTTCTGTCTCTTATCTTCAGGAAATCATTTTGCCTATCTATGAGACATTGGAAGCGGTTAGTGCATCATCTATATTACCCATAGGGACTTGTCCTACTCCCGAAGGGGGTGGGGACATCCTACGTCATAAAAAAATAAAAAATAAAAAAAATCTATATTACCCATTTATATTGGTGTATTTTTAGAGTTCTTATGTTATTTGTTTTACTACGCTGCACACCAATGGCTTTGATACAAGTTGCAAATGCAAGGACCTGGTACTCTTGCACCGGTTATTGATTAGAAGAAAATTCCAGTAGGTAGCTTATGTTGGCGAACTGCACTGCACGGAAAGCTATTCATGCGACTCAAAAGCAAGGTTTTAGGTTTTGATTGCATTATGTGTTTCGATCGTGACGGAAATGGAAACATGTTGGTTTTGTATGGAAATTTTTTGTGGAAATCCTTAAAATCGCTGAAACATATGAAAACATATGCAAGTGATGAACATTGAAGATGAAGCTTCAGGAATTGCTAGAATAAGCATGACTGTACACCCAAAAAGCATCACACAAGTAAAATTACACCTTAATGGTTTAACATCGAACACGTAGTGACATGCACTGTCGTCGTATATGTCTGATAATTCAATACATACCACATTTTACACGTAATTCATATAAATATCTATACATAATATAATATGTACACCAGATTTCACATGCAATTCATATAAATATAATTATATAACAAATAGTGGTATAATATACCACTAATACACTTACAATTTTGATTTCTTAATGCATTTCGGAGGGGATGAAAATGGAAACATTTCGGTTGTTTTGTGTCGGTTTTGGTTGAAATTTAAAACCATGCTTGAAAGGACCATGTAATATATGGAGAGCAGGTCTCACATTCATTGTTTGTTATGGCAATTTGTAAATCTCGTGGCTGGGTTATTTTCGAGAATTTGGAGTTGAAGTGCCAACATTGAAGAATTTCACTTATTGATTGTGATCACTTCATTTGAAAATATCAAGTTTATGTGCCACTTTTTAGTTATGTGGGTAATCCCAGTAAATGTTCACATTGCATATATGTTTACGCAATTATGTGTACATGTTGACTGCTTTTGGACTGCTGGGCATTGGTAGTCTATTTTAAATCCCTGACACATTTTTTTTGTCTTATTTTTGGAAGTCTCTGCTGTTTTCTTTTGAAGTGTTGTTGGGATTTTCTTCATTTCTAGTAAAGTCTTCCTATTGATACCTCCCTTCCTTTGTCGAGTTGACTGTTGTTGTCACCTGGATCGTAAACAAAACCCTTCATATCCATTCCCCACCACATCAGGGGCTGAAGGCCTGATAGCTCCGGAAGCTGATCCATGGCCTGATTCTGGGTAATTTCGCCCTCTCTGGTGGAAGATGGATCTCCGTTGATCTCTATTTCTGGAAAGGAGGTAAAAACAAGAATGGATTCTCTAAAGGCATGTCTGGTGGGTAGAAGGAATGATTCGCCTGGATCCCTTCAGGACCTTTGGGAGTGGGCCAAAAAGTCCTAGAATTCTCCCACCCTCCCTTGCCCTTGTTTGCTCTCCAACGAAGAGATCCTTTTTGTTTTTGATTCCGAAGAGGTGGCCTTAAGGGTTCTGGATTTGGGAGTCGATAACTGGGGAGTGTTCCTATCGTCTCTTTCCCCTTGGTCCCCAGATTACACTCAGGGCTCTGAGACATTATGGGTTAGCTTTTTCGGTATTCCATTACATGTGTGGGCCTCATCGACGGTTGAAGCCCTGATAAAATTTTTTGGACAGGTGTTGGGAGTTAAAATAGAGGGTCTCCATAATCAGTGTATGTGCTTTGTATCAGCCAAAATATATGTCCCACGATGGAAGTTTTCTTCTTCTGTGAAGATTCATATTTCCAACCATTGTTACACAGTTGGAG